>NC_138548.1:215606171-216279921 GCF_964273705.1 Natrix helvetica | reverse complement strand
TGCAGTGCTACTAGGACCAAAAGAAACTGGAGAACTCAACAAGGTAACGACAGGCTCAGAACTAAAGGATGAGAAAAGACTGTCCAAGCTAGAGGTTCCAGATCTCCAATTCATTCAGGTATGATTCAATCTGGGGAGGAGCCAAGCAGTGGTAGGATTCAATTTTTTTTACTACCCGTTCTGTGGGCGTGGCTTGGTGGGTGTGGCATGACTTGGTGGGCATGGCTTGGCTGGCTTGGCGGGTGTGGCAGGGGAAGGATACTGTAAAATCTCCATTCCCTCCCCACTCCAGGGAAAGGATATTGCAAAATCCCAATTTCCTCCCGATCAGCTGGGACTCGGGAGGCAGAGAAGAGATGGGGGCATGGCCAGCCAGAGGTGGTATTTACCGGTTCTCTGAACTACTCAAAATTTCCGCTACCAGTTCTCCAGAACTGGTCAGAACTTGCTGAACACCACCTCTGGAGCCAAGCCACTAGGAGTCACCACCACTGCCAAAGCCACTGCAAAAAAAAAAAAAAACCAGATGCCCCCTATATGGCAAGCATTGGAATTTTTGTATCTCTCTGCTGCCATCTAGAGGTGACCTGGAACTCTGCAGGCCAGAGGTGGGAGTCCTACCATAATTTGCTTCCTCCCCGCCCCCTGCCCCCAATCTTAATGGCAATGCCAAGATAGCAGTTGTTGGGGTTGTCAAAGCTTTCCTTCACATGCCTGCAATTCCAAAGAAGGAGGTTCTTCACTTTGGCAGCCTGATGATCCTAAACAAGTAATCGGGGACCAAAATGTAAAGCTGTAAAAACATGTGCTACTGACCAGAGTGAGGTACTTGCCAGTACAGGTAGCCCTTGATTTATGACCACAGCTGAGCCCAACATTTATGTTGCTAAGTGAGAGTTGTTAACTGAGTTTTGCCCTATTTTACAATCTTTTTTAATATTTATTAAGAGAATCACTGCAGTTGTTAAATTAGTAACGAGGTTGTTAAATGAGTCTGGCTCAGGGGTGGGCTTCAAAAATTTCAGCAATGGGCTCTCTGCCCGGTTGCTGGGTGGGCGTGGCCATGGTGGGCGTGGCCTAGTTGGCCTCCTACACCACAGCGGGAGGGCAGGAAGTTTAGCCTTCCCCAGGCTCCGGAGGCTTTCCTTGAGCTTCTGGGAGGGCAAAAACTGCCTCCCCCGGGTCCAGAGGCCTGTTTCCAGCCTTCCGGAATTTCAGGGAGGCCCAGTTTTTTCCCTTCCTGAGCCTCCGTGCAGGCCCTGCACTTATCTCGCATCCAAAATGGGCTGCATAGAGACTCCTGGGAGGGGCAGGGTGGGGTGGGTGTGGCCAGCCAGGGGTGGGATTTGGAGGTTCTCCAAACCAGCCATAACGTTAGCTAGGGGTTCTCCCGAACACGGGCGAACCTGTAGCAGCCCACACCCACCCCTGGCTTCCTCATTGACTTTGCTTGTCATAAGATTGCAAAAGGGGATCACGTGACCCCGGAACACTGCAACTGTCATTAATATGAGTCAGTTGCCAAGCATCTGAATTTTGATCAAGTCATTGCATTGATGGTGCAATAGTTGTACAACTCAGAAAAATGGAAATAAGTCACTTTTTCCTGTGCTATTGTAACTTTGAGTAGTCACTAAATGAACTGTTGTAAGTCAGGGGCTACCTGTATCAGCTGGAAGCTAGCTTTATCTTTAACAGGTGTGCCCAAGCTCGGCCACTTTAAAAGCTGTGAACTTCAACTCCCAGAATTCTCCAACCAGCAGAGGGAATGTCATCGGGGATAGAAAATAAGATCAGTGTGCAAAGAGTTTGCAATTTCTTGGCACAGTTGAAAAACAACAAGCTCCTACCTAAAGCACTGATAGGAATGCAACTTATCCTTTTCCCTAATTCTTTTTGGAATAGCTTCTCCACGAAGGGCAGCTTTCTAAAATGTGGCAAGGAACCTTCGGCCAGCAACCTGTGGCCATCAAGGCCTTTCCTCCTTTGTGCCATCAACAATTTGCATCTGAGTGGGCCATGTACAGCCTCCCATTGATGAACCATGAAAATGTGGTACGACTTGTGACTGCCGGATATGGGGGACCAAGTGAAGAACATTGTGGTCTCCTGGTACTGACACTGTACCCATTGGTAAGAGCCAGGGGCAAGAATGGGTGAAAGTGATTGGAATTAGGTGTTAAAAAATAAAAGTGATCTTGTATGTGTCTACATCCAGGGAGCTACTTTGGATAAGGCATCAGGTTAGGGAGACTGGGAGTTCTAGTCCCGCCTTAGCCCTGAAAGCCAGCTGGGTGATTTTGGACCAGTCACTCTTTCTCAATTCAACCCACTTCACAGGGTTATTGTGGGGAAAATGGGAGGTGTGTTGGATATATTCACTGCCTTGAATAATTTGTAAATAGCAATAGCAATAGCACTTAGACTTATATACCGCTTCATAGTGCTTTTACAGCCCTCTCTAAGCGGTTTACAGAGTCAGCCTATTGCCCTCAACAATCTGGGTCCTCATTTCACCCTCCTGGGAAGGATGGAAGGCTGAGTCAACCTTGAGCTGGTCAGGATTGAACCACGGAACTGCAGTTAGCAGTCAGCTGAAGTAGCCTGCTGTACTGCACTCTAATCACTATGCCACCTCGGCTCTCGGTAAAAATACTAAAGGCGGGATATACCGGTAAATAAATAAAAATTATACACAACTTTCACCAGTGTATAGCAAGGTACATAGGTATTAATGTCATTATAATCACATCGCCATGAGGAATAGATCTTTATTTTTTTGCCATGAATGGCAAAAAAGATTTGGAATTTCTAGGAGTAAATTCAACTTTTCTGGATTCTCAGATTGCAGGCTGGTTTGTTTGTTTGTTTCGATAAAGAATACATTCCACATCTTCAGGTTTTGCTGAAGTATTAGGAAATAGGATATGGTTTCAGTTTTATTTCCAAATTAAAATGTCATCTAGTAGAATGGGGTGATGGGGATGAAAAGGAATTGTTAATGGCTAAACTAACTTCAACAGGCAGCAATATAATACAGGTAGTCCTCGACTTATGACCACAATTGAGTCCAGAATTTATGCTGCGAAGTGATACATTTGGTGAGTTTCACCCCATTTTACGACTTTTGACATCACTGCAGTTGTAAAATTAGTAACTGTTTTTTAAAGTTAATCCAGCTTCCCTATTGACTTTGCTTGTCAGAAGGTTGCAAAAAATGATCACATGACCCCAGAACTCTGCAACCGTCATAACTATGAACCAGTTGTCAAGCATCCAAATGTAAATCACGTGACCATGGGAATGATGCCACGGTCATAAGTGTGAACAATGGTCAGGAGTCACTTTTTTCAGTGCTGCTATAACTTTGAATGGTCACTAAATAACCTGTTGTAAGTCGAGGACTACTTGTATTATAATAACACATTTAATAAGCAAATAAGATACGAGGATTTGAGCCATCCTCTCATTGCCCAATCAGAAACAGATGGTCATAGTTTGCAGTTCCTCTCCCTACAATCCAGTAACTTCTCTTCCATTCCCATTCCTTCTTCAAAGCCTTAATTTGAATATAAATAGATAATCCTATTTAAAAACCAATACTTAACTTTGGATGAAGAGCCACATAAACCGATGTGTACAATATTGATATTCTCAACTGCAATTAGTACTGATAGAGTTTTTACTTTTCTCTTTTTATCCTCAATTATTTTAAGCTTTCTAGATAAGAGTACAGGTAGTCCTCAACGTACGACCACAGTCGCGCCCAACATTTCAGTGGCTAAGCATTTGTTTTACGATCTTTCTTGACACAGCTGTTAAGTGAATAACTGCTGTTATTCAGTTAGTAACACGGTTGTCAAGTGAATCTGGCTCCTCTATTGCCTTTGCTTGTCAGAAGGTCACAAAAGGTGATCACATGATCCCAGGACCGTCATGGTTTACAACGGTTGTCGTTTATGACGACAACTGTCATAAATATGAGCCAGCTGCCAAGTGTCCAAATTTTGATCACATGACCACGAGAAATTTGTGATCGTCATAAGTGTGAAAAACGGTCATAAGACACTTTTTCCAGTGCTGTTGTAATTTTGAATAGTCACTAAATGCTGTCATTAGTTTTAACCAGAGGTGGTATTCAGCAGGTTCTGTCCAGTACTGGAGAACCAGTAGCGGAAATTTTGAGTAGTTCAGAGAAGCGGTAAATACCACCTCTGACTGGCCCCGCCCCCATCTATTCTATGCCTCCCGAGTCCCAGCTGTTCGGGAGGAAATGGGGATTTTACAGTATCCTTCCCCTGCCACGCCCACCAAGCCATGCCACATAAACCAAGCCACGCCCACAGAACCGGTAGTAAAAAAAAATAATCCCACTACTGATTTTAATCATAGCACATAAATATTGCTGTACTGAAGCCTGCAGTGAAATAATACAACCTATCAAGATTTATAACAATAAAAAAAAGGAAGGAAAAAAGCTACAGCTGGGCATCGGAGGAACCTATTATCCAAAAATTATTCTGTCAGTTTGCTTCATCCAGACCCATCCTTCACTGCAATGATGAGAAGTTGAATGCTGATGTCAACCATCTTGTGTTTGGGCCTAAACTGAATCCGTTGCACTTTCTTCAAAGGGATCCCTACGGAATTTCCTCAGCCATCACATTTGTTCCTGGGATATCAGCATCCGGCTCGGATCATCCCTTGCCAGTGGCCTTGCTTTCTTACACGAGGAGAAACGGGAGGAAGGTAGGCAGGCAGAATATTCAGCGGGAAGCCAGAGGATGATTTTTGTCCTGGAGACTCCCTGATGGACCACTTGTGGCTCCTGAGGCACCGTCAGGCGATGGAGCCGGCTGGGTACCATCCACAGGTCGTCTTCGACTTACAACAATTCATTTAGTGGCTCTTCGAAGTTACAGAGGTATTGAGGAAAGCAACTTATGGCTGTTTTTCACACTTATGATTGTTGCAGCATCCCCACATGGTCAAAATTCAGATGCTTGGCAACTGACTCATGGGCTGCAGTGTCCCAGGGTTATGTGATCAAAGATTACAACCTTCTGACAAGCAAAGCCAAGAGGGAAAGCAGATTCATTTAACAACCATGTTACTAACTTAACAAATGCAGTAATTCACTTAACAACCGTGGCAAGAAATGTCGTAAAACGGGGCAAAACTCACTTAACTACCTCGTTTAGCAACATACATTTTGGGCTCATTTACAGTCGTATGTCGAGCACCATCTGTATTTATAAAATCCTCAATCCAATATGTAAATATTATATTGGATAGAGGGTTTTATAATGAAAGTGGGAATAGCAACTGCAGGGATGAGTCTTTTTTATATTATACACACACATACACACACACACACATTATATATATATATAGATTATCTCTATCACTCGGGGAGAGGGGTGTCATAGGAGAAGGATCAAATAAGAAAACTGCAATTATCAGAAAGTAAACTGGAATTCAGCATTGATATCCAGGGGATCTGTCTTGATCACAAAGAGTATCCAATTCTCACCAACTAAATTATTAGATAACGTTACTCAGCGAGTAATACCTAGAAAACCTCCTCCTTTTAAAATTTGGCTGGTGAGATACAAGAGGAATGATAGATAGGAAGGCAGCACCAGATTGAGCATATGCTCAGAGGCATTTTTATTCCTTAACTAGCTGATATATTTATTTATACTAATCCATACATTTGTCCTCAAAAACAATCCCGGACCAGACATAATTTCTAATGTTGGGTTTTCTCCCTTACCAGAGGGAGCCTCCTTGTGGAGTGCTGTGAAGCCGTTATCGTGGCAACTCCACTGCGCTGTACAGTAGAAGCCATTTTACGGCAGTATAGTAGAAGCCATTTTAAGGCACAACAGGCTGTATCTTAACAGAACACACATCCCGAGAGGTGTCACAGTATTTGTTTCCAGAGAGTAAGTAACCTGTGTACCAAGTTTGGTTGAATTTGCTTGAGGTGTTCCAGAGTTATGCTGGAACACACACACACATTTTTATATACATTATATTCTAAGAACTGTGCTCCCCCACTATCACTCCCAAAACATTATTTAGCACCTGGCTTCACATTCTACTAAAAAAAAGTTTGCATTTATTGTATTTATGGAAAACACGTATATACAGATTCGATTATTTTTTTAAAAATCAGAGTGCTGTATATATATATATATGATTCAGTACATGTTACAGTTCTGATATCTCTGCAGACTCTATGCTGAGAATGTGGGTAAAATATATCTGCTTCTAAGGCTAGCAGAGACGTCAGCCTTCTAAATGTATTGTTACTTCTCCTGTAAGGAGAGGGAGATTAACTAGAATCCGGGGTAAAAAAAAATGGAGATAGTAAATCCTTTTTAGGATCACTTTGGGGGAATGCGTGTTAAGATGTTCCTGCCTCAGTTAAACCGGAAGGGAAGGAGGATGGTAATCTCTCTGGTATGTTTATTTCCTCCATGCAAATTTTTGCACTCAAGATAATCGGATGCTGCCTTCATTTGATTGTTTTGTTCCTTTATTTCTGAATCTCAAAAAGTAAGACCCACCTGTTCCGATTAGCCGGCCTGGCTTAATTTAGCGCTTCTCCACCTCTTGGGCATTTTAATTATCACTGGGGTTTTAATTGTTTTAAAGTATTGTAATTTATTTATTTATTGTTCCACCTCCTCCATATTGTGTTGTATTGTTGTGACCGTTGCTAGTGTACGTCGCCCCGAGTCCCTTGGGGGAGAGGGGGCAACTAAGAAGTCAAATTAATAAATAAATAAAATAAATAAAACATTAATTAAATGTTTGTCTTTAATCTTAAAAGGACTACCAATTTTAAGTTCTTCTCTCTGATCGCACACCCTAAGTGTGTGTACATTTCTTTACATAGAAATGTAGGTAGGTATATGAATTCAAAGCAAGAATATTCCAGTACCCCTTCATTCACAAAAAAAAAAACACCAATCTCTTTTGAAACTTCTGCATTTGTTAAGTTCAGGCAGTCCTTGATTTACGATCATAATTAAGCCCCAAATTCATATTGCTAAGAGAGACAGTTGTTAAGTGAGTTTTGTCCCATTTTATGACCTTTCTTGCCACAGTTGTTAAGTGAATCACTACAGTTGTTAAATTAGTAACACGGTTGTTAAGTGAATCTGTCTCCCCCATTGACTTTGCTCGTCAGAAGATCGCAAAAGGGGGTCACATGATCCTGGGACACTGCAATTGTCATAAATGTGAGTCAGTTGCCAAGCATCTGAATTTTGATCATGTGACCGTCCCCAATGGTTGCAAGTGTGAAAAACGGTCATAAGTCACTTTTTTCAGTGCCGTTGTAACTTCGAATGGCCACTAAAGAAACTATTGTAATTTGAGGACTACCTGAACTGGCTTTGTCATAGGTCAGTAATGGCTAACCTTTTCCGGAATGAGTGACCAAAGCGCATGCACCTGAACCCCCAAAACGCAATGTGGCCCCGGGCCCGCGCATGCGCCACCCCCCCAGGGACACGTAGCCCCCTCCAGGCACCCTTCACCCCTGTGTAGGCTCTCGTGAACCCCCACATGCCTCACACACATGCGCAACGGAACTAAACTGGGGCGACAGCTCGTGTGCCATCAGCGAGGATGCTGTGTGCCACCTGTGGCACATGTGCCATAGGTTTGCCATCACAGTCATGGATGTTTCTCTGAATAATAACATGCACTCCTCTACTTTTAAATTAACCCAGGAAGAGTTTAAATGGGAAAGAGATGGGATTCAGAAGTTGAGGTGAAAGCGGACTTCCGGTTCCGGCGGCTACGGCGACAGGCAAGCCTTTGCCTGCTCCCGCTCTCCCGGTGGGCTTCCCCCGTTTCTGGGGGGGCACAGGACGCCCCGGAGAGGTGTCCTGCCGAGGGAACGGCTCGCGGAGGGTCCTGGCGTCGGCGGCGGCTGGCGGGGGCTTCTCCGCTTCGTTCTAGGCACCGGGGAGCAGTCTCGGAGGGCGCCCGTGTGCGCGCGCCTCGCCCCATGCCGATCGGAGAACGCGCTCTTGAACGAAGCAGCGGCAATGTGGTGAGAGGCTTCCCTTCTCCATTCCCTCTATTTTGAACTTATGGACCTTTCAGCATTTTTTTAAAAAAAAAGTTAAACTTTCGGATTTCTGCTAGAGGTGCGGCTAGAGGGAGGGGGATTTTCCCCCCTCCCTTGGACAAGCGGCTTGAGAAGATTTTGCTTTCGCCCTCAGGGGAAGGAGGAGGGGGGAGAGCCAACTAATGATGCCTCACCCTCATAAAAGTGGCTTTCATTGGACTTAGCTCCAGAACTTATGGGTGTACTGAGAACTTTTTGAACTTTTAAAACTGTATTATGCCTCTGAGCCCAAAGCTGGCAGGGCAAGATGGCACACTTCCGTTGTCTTCATGAACTGTGAAACCTGACTCCACCTTTAAAATTCAGGCTTCCGGTCTTTGTCTCCGAGTCACCCAGAGGAATCTCTTGTGGATTGTTCTTTTCTAAACTCTTTGGGGAAAAAACTTTCATCTATTGCTAGACTGACTAAAGAAATCCCCATCTGTTTGGATCCTCTGCCTTCTGGATTCGCCTGCCTGCCCTACTTCTCCAGCTGCCCAGTCTCTACTTTGACTGATTTCCTTGCTTTAAAAACCATGTCTCCAAAAAGACCACCTCCTGGAAAGCCTGGATTTGCTACTTCTGCCCCAACGTCTGCAACGTCTAGCCCAGCTACGCAGTCAAAGATAACAGAACTGATGCAACCCAAGACTACAGAGATAGACTTTCAACAAATGCTTCAACAAATTCTACAGGGCCAGGAGGAAATTAAGAAACAGTTAAGGGAAATGAAAGACGAAATTAAACAGAACCAAGCCCAAATCTTTAAGAACTCACAGAGACTGGACCTTGTGGAGGGTGGGGTGGCGGAGGCGAGGGGGGGGGGTAGAGGCTTTACAGAAGGGGAACAAAGAACTTGACATCCAACAAATGAAAATAGAGTTTGAGAGAATGTCCTTTTATCTTAGATTTCAAAATGTAATAGAAGCAGATGGGGAAAACATAAGGGACATTATGACTAATATTTTAGCTGAATACATACACAAAGATAAACAGCAGATGGAATGGGAGATAGATCTAGCCTATAGAGTGAATTCAGCATATGCCAGAACACATAATGTACCCAGGGAGGTTCACATTAAATTCCTTAGGAAAACCACAAGAGATGAAATTCTGGGTGTACAAAGGGGGCAAACATTGACATACTGTGATAGGGAGATAACCATTCTAAAGCAGATTCCCAAAAAAATTAGGGAAAAAAGGAAAAGCTATTCGCAATTGGCGAATAAATTATACCAGAAGGGGGTGTGGTTTAGATGGTTGATGCCTGAAGGTATGCTGATATTCTGGGAGGAGACAAGAATCAGAATTAATACACCCATAGAGGCACAGGCCTTTATGGAAAAAAATAAAGCCAACCTAGAAAAAACAGAAGACACTACAACGGTCATACAGGACACGGGAGGGGCCGGAGCTCTGCCAGCGGGGGGTGAAGGGTCAACACCAAGAAAGCTCAGATCACAAAAATAAATAAGAAAATCACAATGTTATAAACAGACCGAAAGTAAAAATGAATTTATAACTAGACTATATATTATAACTATATAAATTGATTGAAAATTATTCCTTCTAGAATTAATATGCTGACTTTTTATGATCATGTATTAAGATTTGATATTTTGATGTAACCTAGGAGTTTGGAGGGAGGGGGCGTCTGCCACACTTGCAACTGCCAAAATTTGTAATTCCACCTACCCTTTTCCACATAAATGTTTTTAAAAAAACCAATAAAACTTTTTGAAAAAAAAAAAAAAGAAGTTGAGGTGAAAGCCACAGTCAAGTCCATTTATTTCTCGATGTGTGTTTTTTTTAATTGAGCAGCTCTACAGCCAGACACGAATGAATTCCGTGTTGGCATTGCATCCAGAGTTTTTTCCTGACTTTCTTTAGTGACCATCATTGTGTTTTGAAGTGGCCAGTTTCATAAATAACACAAATGGTCCCCCCCCCATGTTGGTCGGTATTCCACCAATATTTAAGATAAAATATCACCAGAGCTAATGTTAATGTCCGCTGTGAACTTGCCCGGCACGTCAGTTTCAGTGACTGAGATGTGGTGCCATGATTAGACAGCAAAATATCTCTTTTGTACTTTTTATTGAGCCTAGTCAAAATTTACTACTTCGGTATCATGCAGATGTTCTACCACTACCAGAGCAAACAATCAGAGTTAATGGGAACTGAGATGCAGTGATATTTATAGTGCCAAAGATCTGCTACGCTGGCTGTTATCTGACTGCCAGCAGCTCTCTAGGGTTCCAAGTAGAAAGAGAATATTCTGCCTGGAAATACCTTCGCTTCAACCTTATGAATAGAAAATATCTATTCTTCAGTTAACCTATCTAGGCTCCTTTTAGCTTGGTTCACCTGACATATTGCACTATGTCATAATCTGGTTTATGAGATTTTGACTTACTAAGTCTGTGATGGTGAATGAATGGGCCGCGTGCCAGAGGTGGCACGCAGTGCCCTCTCTGATGGCATGCAAGCCGTTGCCCCGGTTCAGCTCTGCCGCACATGAGCACGGACCTCCCACCATCCAGCTGGTCTTTGGGTCTCTGCCGCGCATGCCTGGGGGTCAGGGTGCATGCAGGGGGGGACGTGAGTGTATGCATGGGGGGCGTGCAGGGGGGCACACACGCATGCATGAGGGGTGGGGCGCATGCACAGGGGACACACACGCATTGTATTTCGGGGGCTCGGGGGTGTGCGCATGCGCTTTGGGCACTCGCTCCGGAAAAGGTTAGCCATCACTGTACTAAGTAATACTAGACTTGAATCAAATTTTCCTTAACGCGCAGTTCCTTCTCATGATTCAATAAGCCACGTTTAAACAAGCAATGGTGTGATGTGTGAACCCAGTCTTCCTTTGTCCACGCTAACTGGTTTAGTAAGTTCATACGTGGTTAAGATGGCAACTTTGTTGAAACTTGTTATTTTTTCCCCATGATATCAGGCCTGCATAAACCTGGGGTGGCCCATCGTGACCTTAGTAGCCAGAATGTGCTGGTGCGGGAAGACAGGACTTGCGTCATAACTGATTTTGGCTTTGCTATGACCCTCCCTCTGCGACACGAGCAGTCAAGAAAAGGTCCTGCAGAAGCCATTGTGCACAAGGTACCATACATGACACAGAAAGTCCCAACGGGATGCATACTGTTGAAATGTGATCAATGGTTCTTCTAAAATTCATTTACTTACATTGAACTTCAAGCCCCAGACGTCTCATATCAAAACTCATAAAATGACCACAATCATCACCACGACCAAGTTCAGACAATAGTAACAAGAGATGTAATATTTATTCCAGTAGAGATGCAGAATCAGCTTGTCAGGGGTGGGTTTCAAAAGTTTTTACTGCCTGTTCTGTAGGCGTGCCTTATTTTGTGGGCGTGGCTTGGCTAATTTATGTTTCAGATTGGAGATGGGAAATAAAATATACCGTAAAACCTTTTTTTAAAAAAAAGGCCAAAGAAAGCAGCAACCCGAGCCGCGTTGAGCTGAATGCAGGAGAGCTGGAGGGTCCGAAGAGTGCGTGGTTTTGTTCGCTGCCTGTTGGCTTCGGAGGGGGGGGGGGGCACCAGCCAAGCAAACAAGCCAGCAATTTGCCAGCTGCTGAGCACGCTGCTCATGAGTAAACTTTCTCACGAGTGAACTGCAGATTAGAGGCAGGCAGCAGATCCTGGCATTCTCGCTTGGCTACTTGCCCCTTTGCGAAGCCTCGGGGCTCCCTGAGCAGCCCATGCTGCTTACCTGTGTGTAGGCACTAGGAGGCAGTTGTGTGGGTGCACATGGCGAAGACGAGGCAGGGCGAGCATCGGAGCCAGCTGGTTCGGGGGCGTGGCCAGCCAGCCATCACTACCGGTTCAGCAACCCACGCCCAATTACCATTACCAGTTCTCCAGAACCGGTCTGAACTGGGAGCAACCCACCTTTGCAGTATGTCCGATTCCAGTATTATGTTTGAGATTCCGACATTGTGTTTGAGATCTGACAGCATCCTGGTAGTTAGCACTTAGCTATAGCACTTTAGACTTACGTACTGCTTTATAGTGCTTTATAGCCCTCTCTAAGCAGCTTACAGAATCAGCATATTGCCCCCAATAGTCTGGGTCCTCATTTTACCGACCTTGAAGGTTGGAAGTCTGAGTCAACCTTGAGTCGGTCAGGATCAAACTGCTACCAGTTGGCAGAATTAGCCTGCAATACTGCATTCTGACCATGGCTCTTTCTCATATTGTACTGTTTTGAAATATACCTACCGTATATAAAATTTGGGCATACCCAGTTCTTGCTCCAAGTAGGCATTATTCCTAAACTGCTTGCATCTTTCATTGGTATTTTCTCCAGGTAGGAGCTCAACGCTACGTAGCTCCCGAAATTTTGGATGAGAACCTGAATCTGCAGGATGTGGGCTCTGCACTGAGGCAAGCGGATGTCTATTCCCTAGCACTGGTACTGTGGGAGATCCTGATGAGATGCTCTGCACTTTTCCCAGGTAAACCATTATGGAGTTCCACAATGGCCAAAGACTTTGGCTGACAATTCCTGGAGATGATGTCCAGTAGGTTTGCCTTTGCAATCATCAGTTCCCTTCCAAAGAATGCTGAGAGCTGTTGATGAGAATTCCTGGCTCCCAAAATTGGCTGGCTTTAAGGAAAAGATAACCTGGCACCTGCTGTTCATGCCAAAAGCAATTGTGGTTTATGGAGAAGACAGTGGTGGGTTGCAGGCGGTATGTCCCAGTACGGGCATACCGGTGCCTGCCCAGAGCACGGGGTACCGTTCTGGTACAGTGCTCCAGAGGGCCCACCCACCCGGCTGTCATCCTTAGCTGTCATCCTTAGCTGTCTTTAAACTCTTTGGTGCTTCCACGCATGCGCCCGGCGCGTACAGCACCTGCGTGACGTTCTGCCGAGCAGCTGGAGCGTCGCAGAGGCTCACAGAGGTATCGCTGGAAGCTAGAACGCCTGTGCGTGCTGTGCGTGTGTGTGCACGCTTTGTGCGTTCATTTCGAGGAGGCTGGACCCTGCTGCAACCATACCAGTTGCAACAGGATCCGGAACCCACCACTGGTAGAAGAGAAATCATTTCTAGCATTTTAGAGAAAGGTAATTGTCTGCTGCATAACAGGAGGAAACCACTGTATAATGAAAGTTTCAGTGCAAGCTGGAAGAAAAAGTGTAAACTATCGTTGCCTTTATCACTTTTATTCTTATTGTTGGTTATCTTGGATAGAAAAGTGGTGTATGTGTGTGTGTGTAAATGTTCTATTATAGTAAAAACACATGGAGAAAATTTATCTATGTGGCACAATCAATAAAAAGAAATCCTACATAGATATATCTATGTAGAAAACTGGAATTAAATCCAATTTGAGATTTCCTCTATATTCTTTGTAAAAGAGATTCTTAATTTAGAAAAGTCCATGGGTGAATGCAGGAGTGAAGAATAGAAAGGATGAACTTCGTTCTTCCTTATTCTTGGAAAGCTCAGAATGCCAAACTTTTCTGCATTAATTAGTAGAGCAACTTAAAGTAAGATTCTAAGTATGGGACTGAATTTGAATAATTTCCGCATCATATTTGATCCCTTATTGGTATCATTATTGTGATTATTCTGTTGTTTTACCATATATACTGAGAGCTTCTGCATTGGCGACAAATCCCTTGGGCGTCTAATCACACTTGGCCAAATAAAGTAAGGCCACACTTGGAATACTGCATTCAGCTTTTGTCGCCACGATGTAAAAAAGATGTGGAGACTCTAGAAAGAGTGCAGAGAAGAGCAACAAAGATGATTAGGGGACTGGAGACTAAAACATATGAAGAACGGTTGCAGGAACTGGGTATGTCTAGTTTAATAGAAAGAAGGACTAGGGGAGACATGATAGCAGTGTTCCAATATCTCAGGGGTTGCCACAAAGAAGAGGGAGTCAAACTATTCTCCAAGGGACCTGAGGGCAGAACAAGAAGCAATGGGTGGAAACTAATCAAGGAGAGAAGCAACTTAGAACTGAGGAGAAACTTCCTGACAGTTAGAACAATTAATCAGTGGAACAGCTTGCCTCCAGAAGTTGTGAATGCCCCAACACTGGAAGTCTTTAAGAAGATGTTGGATAGCCATTTGTCTGAAATGGTATAGGGTTTCCTGCCTAGGCAGGGGGTTGGACTAGAAGACCTCTAAGGTCCCTTCCAACTCTACTATTGTATTATTATATTATAAAGTTATTCTCTTCCATTCCATTCTATACAGAAATAGACACACATAGTTTATATATGGTGCAAAATTATGGTTTGTTTAGCCATACTTTTTAGAATAAAGCACGATTTCTGAGTCCAAACAATACAGTAACCTTATACCATGCTTTACAAAGAGTGAGACTGGGCAGCATGATGTCTGAACCCAACCTTATAGTCTTAAGAAAGGGAAAGGGAAGTAGCAGAAAAAACGAAGAACAGGGCCTTATGCTGTTTACGCTGTTCAACTGAGCAATACAACTAGCAAAAGATGATTTAAATCTCTTGCAAACCTTACTCAGTTAATCAACAGACAAACAGCACTCCCTATAATCTTTTAACTTCGGTGTTTTTCAACTTAAGGCTGGGGAATTCTGGGAGTTGCCATCCACATATCTTAAAGTTACAAGGTTTGAAAAACATTGTTTTAGCTGCTCAATTAAATCACTAGAAAAGAGCAGAGATATAAGGCAGCAGGTTCAGAGTGGATAATTCTTGGGCAGATGGGTGTGAGAGATTGAGTGGAGGTTGGAAAAGAAAAATATTGGAAAGTAGACCTAAGCAATCAAAGAGAAAGGCAATTTAGTTGGCAGCTTATCTTGTAAATAGCAACTTAGTCCAGGTGGCAAGAAATAGGGGGAGGAAGCATTGCAAACCCTTCAAAGAGACTCGGCCTGAATTTATGCCCTACAACTTTGGCTGTGAAATTCCTCTCATAGTTTCCCAGATTCTGTACTTACCCAAGGCTGACATTAAATATACCTTACAAGTAGTCGACTTACAACCTTCATTGAGCCCCCAAATTTTTTTGTTAAGTGAGACAGCTGTTAAGTGAATTTTGACCCATTTTACGACCTTTCTTGCCACAGTTGTTAGGTGAATCACTGCAGTGGTTAAGTTAGTGACACTTGACACTTGCTTGTCAGAAAATCACAAAAGGGGAACATATGACCTCAGGACACTGCAAAACGGTCATAAATACGAGTCAGTTGCCAAGCATTTGAATTTTGATCATGTGACCATGTGGATGCTGCAACAGTTGTAAGTATGAAAAAAGTCCCTTTTTTCAATGTTGTTATAACTTCAAACGGTCACCAAATGAACTGTTGTAAGTTGAGGACTACCTGTACTAATCTCTTGCTAGTTCACTCGTGTGGGAGGGTTTGACAATGGGGATACGCTGCAGATTAGATAGTCCTCATCTGTTTTAAAACTCAAGACTTACTCATGGGTTTCCAACTTCCTTCATGACTTACGGTCATCATTTTATTATATTCGGTTAATAATAATGTTTTTGTAAGCCTGGGCTTGTGTAATGCATAGGACCGTGATGGCAAACCTATGGCACGTGGAGCCCTCTCTGCGAGGACGCGAGCCTTTGCCCAGCCCAGCTCCAACGCGCATGCGCACGCGCCTCCCACCAGCCAGCTGATGTTTGGGTCTCTGCTGCACATGTGAGAGACATGCATGCGTGGGGGGGTGCTCACGGGGGTGGGAGAAGCGCGTGGGTGTGTCCCTCATGCCCCACGCACATTTTTGATCCCAGGGGGCCGTGCGCATGTGCAGGGGGTGGGGCACATTGCATTGTAAGTGTGGGGACACATGCACAATTTCGGCCCCCGAGGACAAAAGCCATCACTGGCATAGGAGTTACAGTTACTTTCTGTCTTCATGCGACTTCTTTTTCAATCTTCTTCCATTTTTCCAAGCATTAGGTCTTCTTCAAAGACACTTGCATCTTCATTACGGGCCTCAAATAAATAAACTTTAGCTTCATCGTTTGTGCTAAGGAAGACTTTTTCTGTACCCCATAATGGGATCCTACACGGAGTACACAATACTTAATATGTTTTGATTGTTCTTTTGAGGTTTATTCCCTCCCACTGTTAATTAACTAGGATTATAGTCCTAATGATATCAAATTTGCTTAATATGAGGGGTATAGTCGAACCCCCCCCCGCCCCCCGGGAGGCCCTCCGGAGGCTTTATGAGCTTCCCTGAAGCCTCCGGAGTGAAAAAAACCGGCCCTACGGGCAAACCGGAGGTTCGGGAACGGACTTCCGGTTTGCTCGGAGGTTTGTTTTGACTGCTCCGGAGGCTTCAGGGAAGCATCCTGAAAGTCCCTCAAGCCTACGGAGGGCTTCCGGGGGGGGCGGGGGAGGATGTTTTTGCCCTCTCCAGGCTCCTATAAAGCCTCTGGAGCCTGGGGAGGGCAAAAAAAGCATTTAAAAATGGGGGTTGCGCCTGAAGTGCGCGCATGCGCACTGTGGGGTTGCGCATTGCATTATAGGTATGGCACGCCCTCACACTACCCACCCTGCGCTCCCCCCACTTACGGCACGCGAGCCAAAAAAGGTTCGCCATCGCTGATATAGGCCTTTTGATGCAGACACGATGGCAGAGCTGTGCTGGGCTCCAAAGCAAACCTCAGACTGACTGTCTGAGAGGCTTCAGGCCTCTAGCCCCAACTGCTACCATTGAGTAGGGGCAGGAGAAGGGGGTGGGGCTCCTAAAGCCCCTGTTTATCTGCTATGGTTACAGGAGCAGATCTGAGCCCCATAGCTATCTTCATCACCCCCCTCCCCCCGGCCCGGCTTTTCAGTCTCCCTTCCTGACTGAGGAGAGGTAGAAAGGTGTTTGAAGATAGCCTTGAAGAAGGAATCCAAAACATCAGTTTGGCCCAGATTGGGGATGCAGGTGGAAAGAAAGAAATCAAGACAGCTGCATCTGGCTGATATAAAAGGGAAAAAAGAGAATCTCCTTCAAGTTTTCAATATTTGATTAGCATAACCTATAACAACAACAACAACATGACCGAGTTGCTAAATTAATCCACCGGTCATTATGTAAAAAATATGATTTACCTGTATCTAGAAAGTCATGGGAACATAAAGTGGAAAAAGTTATCGAAAATGATAAGGTGAAGATCTTGTGGGACATTTGAATACAAACAGATCATCATTTGGAGCACAACATGCCAGATATCACGGTTGTAGAAGGCCGAAGTGTTCCTGGAGATGCCAGAGTCGAAGAAAAAGAACTAGAAAACATCATGAAATATCGCGACCTGGCCATCGAAACTACACGGCTGGGGATGAAGAATGTACCAGTGATACCCATTGTCATCGGTGCACTTGGCATCATGTCCAAGAATTACTTTAATGAATAAAGTAAATAATAATAATAATAATAATAATAATAATAATAATAATAATAATAATAATAATAATAATAATAATAATAATAATAATAATAATAATAAATAATATACTGGCGCATAACACACCAGACATCACACTGGTTGAGAAAAATAAGGTTACAATCATAGACATCGCAATACCAGGTGATAGCAGGGTCGACGAGAAGGAACATGAAAAAATCGTGAAATACCAGGACCTAAAAATTGAAATTCAACAATTATGGCACAAACCAGCAGTGGTAATTCCAGTGGTAATCGGCACATTGGGTGCTATTTCAAAAGCACTGGAATTACATTTAAAACAGTTAAAACTTGACAAAATCAACATCAGTCAAATGCAAAAAGCTGCACTGCTTGGATCTGCACGTATATTACGAAAATACATTATGATGTCCTAGGCCCCTGGGTGGGCCCGACTAGTAATCAATACCAAATCCAACTGGCCGCTGTGATGCAATTGAATAATAATAATAATAATAATAATAATAATAATAATAATAATAATAATAATAATAATAATAATAATAGAAAAAAGAAAAAGTGAACTGAAAAAAGAAACAGAAGGCTTTATTTTGGCAGCTCAAGAACAAGCCTTAGTCACAAATTACATGAAGGCAAAAATTCAGCATGTTACCACGAATAGCAGATCTCGCCTCTGTAATGAGAAAGATGAGACAGTCGACCCTTTGATCAGTGGGTGCAGCAAAATTTCACAAACTGGCTACCTACATGACCGAGTTGCTAAGATCATTCACTGGAAATTGTGTCAGAAGTTTAGATTTGAGTACAGCAAAAACCACTGGGAACATTAGTTTGAGAAGGTTCTAGAGAATGAAAAAGTCAAGATCTTGTGGGATTTCAGAATTCAGACTGACAGGCACTTGGCCTACAACACACCTGATATAACAATAGTTGAAAAGAAAAAAAGTTTGGTTCATTGACATTGCAATACCTGGTGATGCACGAATTGAAGATAAACAGCAAAACAAAATCACACGGGACTTGCAAATTGAGGTGGAGCGACTGTGGAAAAAGAAATTGTGTGTTGTCCCGATTGTAATTAGAGCCCTTGGAGCAATACCTAAAGGGCTACCTCGCTATTTGGACATTCTAAATTTACCTGACTTGAACATTCTGACTCTACAAAAAACCACCCTACTTGGAACAACTTATATCCTCCAACGTTACCTTAATAGTTCCTAGGTCCTTGGTTAGGACTCGAGCTGTTAGGCTACCAACCAGCCCCAAAGGCTGTGAATCTCACCAAAGATTAACCACTTCATCATCATCGTCATCATCATAATACAGTAGAGCTCCATTTGTTCACAGTCTCTGTTTCTTGACCAGGTCTTCCTGAAAAGAGGTGATGAGGCTACAGTGCTAGTACAGCCGATTGAGGCGGCAGCTGGCTGTGGGGGAAGCAGTGGTTTCTCTTTCTTCCCTCCCTCCATGCTACTTGCCTGCTGCTGCTGCTATTCCTGGGCACTGTGTGTGTGTGTGTGTGTGTGTGTGTTTCCTGTTGCAAGATTTCAGGCAAAAGGGCAGGAGGGGCAAGGTCGAAACCCAGAGCCCCTGTGCTGGCAGCCTCTAAGATGCAGTCACCCTTGCCTTCAGTATTTGCATATCCCCTGCATTGGTATCAGTGGTGGGATACGGGGCGTACCGGTGCTTGCTGTGAGCACCAGGTACCATTCTGGTACGATGCTCTGGAGGGCCCGCCCGCCCGCCAGCGCTCCTTACCTGTATTTGAGCTGTTCAGGGCTTCCAAGCAGCTGGAGCCTTGCAGGTGGTAAGTACGCATGCATGCGCTTTGTGCATGCATGCACGTGCTGCACGCATTCATGTGGTGGACGCCCAGAACCATTGCACCATACCGGTTGCAACGGGATCCGGAACCCACCACTGATTGGTATGCAAATTTTAAAAAAAAGTAAGCCTATTTTTGAGGAGTCCAAACATGATTGATGTTACCTAGTTTGAGTCGCATCGCAAGAAAACCAAGTTCATAGAGCAACATTTCAACCCTGAGCTACAAATATTCTTCATAAGCCTATTTTTGCTTACTAACAGAAACCGTCCCCTGTTGTTCTGATCAATAAAAGAGAAACTGATCCATAGTCCGCTTCTTCACAAATGCGGCCCTTCTATGACAGGCGTGGTAGCCAAAGGGCTGCTACAACCTGGTATTCTTCCATTCCCACATACCTCCCTTTGAAGGGGAAGGAACGGTGGAGAAATTCCATGGGTTTTTTTTGACTACCGGTTCTGTGGGCGTGTCTTGGTGGGTGCGGCAGGGGAAAGATACTGCAAAATCCCCATTCCCTCCCCACTCCTGGGAGAAGGATACAGGGGTGGGTTTCTGCAGGCATTACTGCCGGTTCGGTGTGCGCACACTTTTGCCTATAAATAGGTCTACACATGCGCAGAACAATTAAAAAGGTCCAAAAAAAAACCCCATGTTGCAGCAACCGGGGAACCAGTTCGGGGGGCGTGGCAAAAATGCCGTCCCTCCCTGTTCGGAGACCCAGTCGTCATTTCCACTACCGGTTCCACCTCTGAAAGGATATTGCAAAATCTCCATTCCCACCCCATTCTGGGGCCAACCAGAGGTGATATTTTCTGGTTCTCCCAACCACTCAAAATTTTCACTACCGTTTCTCTGCTGAATTTCACCCCTGGGCAGGAGAGAACTTGATTTCCTCCTTTATTAGGTTCTCAACTGGTTGCACTAACAACTGAGAAGAGCTTTCACATGGTGAAGTCATGAATGGCCACCCCTTGCCTATTTGAGGCACCCCGTTATAACTTGGCCTGATTTCAGATAGTGGCAATAGTTATTCCTGTTTTGTTGCGGAAGGACAATTTCTCCTATCTTGGCTAGGCAGCTCTGCCAAGAGATAAGGGAGGGAGGGCGAGCATAACAGTGGTGATAATGGTGTGGGGTATGCTGCCACCTGGTGGCAATTTAGGAACACATCCTGCCCTTGAACAACAACAAATGCGGACATGTTCAGCTTGAACGGATAAAGCTGAACTGTAGACTTCCAGGGTGGAATTATATGATCTTGGTCTTATTGAACTCAGTCTCATTCTGCTTCCTCTTCCTCCTTCTCTTCTCCAGACTTTGTGTGACCTTTTAAATCCCTGGAGACAAGAGCCTTCTGTTCTGTTGCTTCGAGACATCATTTCCAGCGGTACGGTGACTCATCTCTGTACAATGAGACAGAGTCATTGATGGAGCAGCACCCAACCTCTCTGGGCATCAGCCAGACCCCTAGTCTCCTAGCAAGACCCATGGCTAAAGAGAAGAGATTGTTGAAGGAGAAAAACATGGCATTTCCCAAGTTAATAAGTTGGAGCTTGTCTCCAGGGAATGGGCAGTGTCCCCCATGCAAAAGTCTTTTTCTTAAGAGTAGAGGCTGGAATGGAATACAGGTAGTCCTCGACTTACGACCACAATTGAGCCCAAGGTTTCTGTTGCTAAATGAAACATTTCTTAAGTGAGTTTTGTCTCATTTTATGACTTTTCTTCCCACAGTTGTTGAGTGAATCACTGCAATTCTTAAGTGAGTCACACGGTTGTTAAGCGAATTGGAGTTTGCTTGTCAGTAAGTCCCTAAAGGGGATCGTATGGCCCCAGGACACTGCAAAACCGTCATAAATATGGATCTGAATTTTGAACACATGACCATGGGGAAGCGGCAATGGTTCTAAGTATGAAAAATGGTCATAGGCAGGGGTGAAATGCTACCCATTCGAACTGGCTTGCCTGAATCAGTAATAAAAAATGCTACCCGTTTGCCGGAACTGGTAGTAAAAAAATGCGACAATCAGCTGTGCTGCCCGATTTATATTTGCTAGAAAGCAGGAGGTCCTGCTTCCTAGTGAATCTAAATTGCACAGCACAGCTTCCCCCCCCCCCCTTGCTGTTCTACTTACCTTTGCACACTCAGGAAATGCTTCTTAATCCTCCTTTTTCAGCGCTGTGTGGTAGCGCATCCACGCGCAAAGCAAACTGGTAGCAGACTTCAGAGCATTTTACCCCTGGTCATAGGTCACTTTTTTCGGTGCCACTGTAACTCTGAACGGTCATTAAATGAACAGTTGTAAGTTGAGAACTACTTGTAGACCGGCTGAGCATTTGTTACTGAGAGGCCATTAATGTTTAATAGCAGTATGTGTCTGAAATATGAAAGTCTTCATCCCTCTACAGCAGTCAACTTTAAGATATGTGGACTTCAACTCCCAGAATTCCCCGGTCAGCACACTTGAAGTTTAAGTCCACACCTCTTAAAGTTGACAAGGCTGAGAAAGGTTGCTTGCTCTGCAGGTAAGAGCGAGGAAGTGTACATTTTATGACACTAAAGAAAATCTTTGTCCTCAGTAATACATGCAAGGCTCAACCCCCCCCCCCCCGAAAGGTGACAGGATGAAAATAGGCAGCAACACACTAAAGATTTGTTAATGAATTTGTTTATGAAGTATTAATACCACTTTATAATGTCTTGGTAAGGCCACACTTGGAATACTGCATTCAGTTTTGGTCACCTGGATGTAGAAAAGATGTGGAGACTCTAGAAAGAGTGCAGAGAAGAGCAACAAAGATGATTAGGGGACTGGAAACTAAAACATATGAAGAACGGTTGCAGGAACTGGGTATGTTTAGCTTAAGAGAAAGAAGGACTAGGGGAGACATGATAGCAGTGTTCCAATATCTCAGGGGTTGCCACAAAGAAGAGGGAGTCAAGCTATTCTCCAAGGCACCTGAGGGTAGAACAAGAAGCAATGGGTGGAAACTAATCAAGGAGAGAAGCAACTTAGAACTGAGGAGAAATTTCTTGACAGTTAGAACAATTAATCAGTGGAACAGCTTGCCTCCAGAAGTTGTGAATGCCCCAACACTGGAAGTCTTTAAGAAGATGTTGGATAGCCATCTGTCTGAAACGGTATAGGGTTTCCTACCTAGGCAGGGGGTTGGACTAGAAGACCTCCAAGGTCCCTTCCAACTCTACTATTGTATTGTATTTCCTTTGGTATAGTAACTCCCATAAATCACTTTCTCTTGATAATTTTCAGTACCAACAACTAAATGGATAGCTAGTTTCTGTGTTTCTGCCTTTCCTTTTGTGAATAGATATCGGTGCACAGGGGGGTGTCAATGACCACTAATAGCAGTGCAACCTGCTGAGTCTCCTTTATTGGTAGTCCTCAACTTACAACCGTTTGTTTAGTGGCCGTTCAAAGTTACAAAGGCACTAAAAAGTGATTTATGACCATTTTTCACACTACCGACCGTTGCATACCATCCCCCGTCACCTGATCAAAATTCAAATGCTTGGCAACTGGCTGGAAGCCAGAGTCATTTAACCACTGTGGTATTAATTTAACAACTGGAGAGATTCACTTAACAGCTGTGGCAAGAAAGCTCCTAAAATGAAGCAAAATGCAGTTGTCTTGCTTAACAACGGAAACCTTGGGCTCAGTTGCGGCCATAAATGGAGGACTACCTGTGCTAACAGATTGAGACCCCAAGCACAGGGGTGACCACTGTCCAAGCAATGCAGCAATCATTTGGAAGTGAAATTGTGTTATGAAATGGGTAGGTACTGTGAAGTGTGAAGAAGACAAGCTGAAGCAATAACTCTGCTGTTCGTGCACTGGATATGCTTAGCCCACAAGGGAGCTCGCACAAACCCTGCTTTGATAAAACAGGCCACTTTTTGTCTCTTCAGAGAACAGCATCCCCCCATTCCAGCTTGCCTATGAAGCAGAATTAGGTACCAGCCCTACGTACAATGAACTGCGAAGGTTGGCTGTTGAGGAAAGGCGAAGACCAATCATCCCACAAGCTTGGGCAAGATTTGGGCAAGTAAGTTCACAACATAGCTAGGCTTGAATACGGGGCAGTCGGCTTTAGACAACATGTTGGCAGCTACACTCCTAAAGAGGATGGACCAGGAGTTGAGTTTGTCGATCAGAAAGGTTGGCAGATTGGCAGTTCGAATCCCTAGCGCCACATAACAGATTGAGCTCCCGTTACTTGTCCCAGCTTCTGCCAACCTAGCAGTTCGAAAGCACGTAAAAATGCAAGTAGAAAAATAAGAACCACCTTTGGTGGGAAGGTAACAGTGTTCCATGAGCCTTCGGCCTTTAGTCATGCCGGCCACATGACCACGGAGACGTCTTCAGACAGCGCTGGCTCTTTGGCTTTGAAACGGAGATGAGCACCGCCCCCTAGAGTTGGGAACGACTAGTACATATGTGCGAGGGGAACCTTTACCTTTAAACCCTGCAGGACTAAGGGAACACAGCTTGTGCCTTAGTCCTGTCTCTCTGCCAAAAAAGGGAAAAAGGAGAGAACACGGGTTGAAAAGTCGGCCCTGTCAGTTCTGAAGGCCACAGATAGGACAAGCCTGTATTTGACTTTTGGGCAATATTTTTCCTGCACTGAGATAAGAGGCTCTAGATGCAGTGAAAGGGATGGGAGGGATTAATCCAGGGGTGGGGAACAATGGCTCTTTTATGACATGTGGACTTCAACTCTTGGAATTGCTGAGCCAGCCATTAATTCTGGGAGTTCAAGTCCACAAGTCATAAAAAGGGCCATAGTTCCCCACCTCTGGATTAATCTAACAAAAAAAAGGACAGCCAAAGATAGTAACTGTTGCAGAAGCAACTGTCATGGGGACAAATCCATCAGGTGCTTATCGCAGGAGACGATGGAACAAGCTCCTAGAGAACTTTAATGGAGGGAAAAGATTTGGGGCTAAAGGCAAGAGGGGACCTCAGTGAACAAAACCATGAACTTTTAACGACAACAAGGAGAATAGAAGTTAATCCACTGGATCCACTGGTAGAACTCTGGGTATTTTACATTAGTTCATTAAGAATTTTATTCCCTATTTATTAGTGGCAGGAGAAACAAAATAACTCCCTTGCCTTGTGCTAAAAATAGTTGAAATAGGAGGAGCTTGGAGATTTTGCTTTGAAAAGGAGGGTTCTTATACACTAAATCAGGGGTGTCCAAACTTGGCAACTTTAAGACTTGTGGACTTCAACTCCCAGAATTCCCCAGCCAGCAGAGCACTAAATGAAAGCCTGATTTCAGAATTGTATGTCCCTTTGCAGCTGGGAGGGTGTCAAGATTCTCTTTTTTAAAATTCGCTTTCTCAAGCCCAAAGTCTGCCTAGCTATGTGCAGAGAAATCACGTTTCCCAACATCTGTATTAGAGATGGGGTCTCACCAGAATGCATAGCCGCAAAAGCTCTCTTGAAATTCCTTATTCCAGATACAGGCGGCTTATTTGCACCCCATGTCACATTTCCTGCAACAGCTTTTGCTACACCTTCCACATGCATTGGGTACCCAGGTCTCCATCAGCACTGGCTGAGAAGGATGGAAACTGGAAACATCTAGAACAGAAATGGTCAGCCTTTATGGAACCGAGTTCCGAAACTGGAGCGTGTGTGGGTGTGCATGTGTGTGCATGCACACTGGAGCACCAGAACCCGGAAGAGAGCAGCTGTCTGATGCTCATGTGCGCGGCGGCCAACTGCTCTTCCGGGTTCTGTCACGCACATGCGTGCCGGACAGCTGCTCTCTTCTGGGTTTTGGTGTGCGCATGTGCATGTTGGAACCCGGAAGAGCAGGTGGCTGCTGTGAAAGTGCCCACACGCGTGCAATAGGTTTGCCATCATGGATCTAGAATAAGAGACTAGGGAGGAAGTTAAATATGAGCCAACAAAGTGTTAGCAGCAGCCAAAAATGTCAATGCAATCCTAGGCTGCATTAATAGAGAGATAGAATCAAGATAACGTGAAGTACTAGTTTATAAAGCCTTAGTAAGACCACATTTTGAATAGTATATCCACCACAAAAAAGATGTTGAGACTCCGGAAAGAGGGCAGAGAAGAGCAACAAAGAGGATTAGAAGGCTGGAGGCTGAAACATATGAAGAACTGTTGCAGGAACTGGTATGTCTGGTTTAATGAAAAAAAGGACTAGGGGAGACATGATAGCAGTGTTCCAATATCTCAGGGGCTGCCACAAAGAAGAGGGAGTCAAGCTATTTTCCAAGGCACCTGAGGGTAGAACAAGAAGCAATGGGTGGAAACTAATCAAGAAGAGAAGCAACCTATAACTAAGGAGAAACTTCCTGACAGAACAATTAACCAGTGGAACAGCTTGCCTTCAAAAGTTGTGGGTGCCCCAACACTTGAGGCTTTCAAGAAGAGACTGGACAGCCATTTGTCTGAAATGGTATAGGTCAGTGATGGCGAACCTATGGCACACGTGCCAAAGGTGGCATGCGGAGCCATTTGTCAGGGCACGCGCCGGCCAGCTGAGTTCACCCTTTTTTAAAGCCATTTTTCGCCCTCCCTAGCTCGAGGCTTTATAGGAGCCTGGGGAGGGCAAAAAGAGTCCCCCCCCCACCGGAGGCACTCCGGAGGCTTCATGAGCTTCCCTGAAGCCTCCAGAGCGCAAAAAACCAGCCTACGGGCAAACCAGAAGTTCAGAAACAGACTTCCGGTTTGCTTGGAGGTTCATTTTGACTGCTCTGGAGGCTTCAGGGAAGCTCATGAAGCCTCCGGAGGGCCTCCGGGGGGGGGGACTCTTTTCGCCCTCCCCAAGCTCCTATAAAGCCTCTGGAGCCTAGAGAGGGCGAAAAATGGCTTTAAAAAAGGGCGAACTCAGCTGGCCAGCGGGCGCATGCGAGCTGGCCAGCTGACAGGGCAGCGCCTCACGTGCCCTGACAAATGGCTCCACGTGCCACCTGTGGCACACATGCCATAGTTTCGCCATCACTGTTCTAGGTTCTAAGTCTTCTAGAAGGAGTTCCTCTGGTCTTTTCCTGACCTTTGCTGCTCCTCTTCTCTCTCCTGTCCTCTAGGTAGCTATTTCTTTGCAAGAGCTCCTGGAAGACTGTTGGGACCCTGAGCCAGAAGCTCGTCTGCAAGCTGAGTGTGCCCTACAAAGGCTGCAAAGACTGGGCATTGAGGATCTGGTGAAAGACTACTGAGGTCAAAGCATTTTAGGCTTTCCACTCAGATTGGCTTGGACTTCTTTGCTTAGAAGAACTTTGTCCGAGAAGAGCAGGAGGTCTTTAAGAGAAGTCCATCCAGGTCCATTTTCTCAATAGGACCCTACTGGGACATTGTCCGAATGGATGCGTTTTTATAAAAGCTATCCACTAAATCATCGTGAACTGTTTTTGTTAACTACTGTTAACCTAGGAGCCATCCTATATCCAGCCTCTGACTTTGGAAAGTTCATCATTTCAGTTCCTCCAAATAGCACAATATATTTCTGGAACCTTAAGCAATCTTTCTTCCAAATAACTCCCAGTGAACCCAATGGGACATTGCTGAGCAGATATTAGATGCATAGTTTATAACAGGGGTGTCAAACTCAAGGCCCACGGGCCGGATCTGGCATGCAATGTGGTTGGATCCGGTATGCAGGGCTGTCCTGGTCTGCCCAATGTGAAGAGGAAAGATCGGGCCAGCGTGGCTTCAGCCCAGTCTACCCACTGCGAAGTGGAAAGGTCTTAAAATTAAAGATCAAGAAAAAACAGAATATTATACAATTTGGGATAAATTCTATGAATGGATAGAACAGCGATGGCGAATCTTTTTTGGCTCGCGTGCCATAAGTGGGGGGAGCGCAGGGGGATCATGTGTGGGCGTGCCCCACCCATAATGCAATGCGCAACCCCCCAGTGTGCATGCGCACACTACAGGCATCACCCCCCATTTTTTGCATGCTTTTTTCGCCCTCCCCAGGCTCCAGAGGCTTTATAGGAGCCTGGGAGGGTAAAACAGCCTCACCCACCCCACGGAAGCCCTCCAAAGGCTTCAGGGACCTTCAGGACGCTTCCCTGAAGCCTCCACAGCAGTCAAAACGCACCTCTGAGCAAACCGGAAATTCCGGTTTGCCCGTAGGCTGGTTTTTTGTGCTCTGGAGGCTTCAGGGAAGCTCATGAAGCCTCCGGAGGGCCGGGGGAGGCTCCTTTCACCCTCCCCAGGCTCCTATAAAGCCTCTGGAGCCTGGGGAGGGCGAGAAATGGCGTTAAAAAAGGTTGACCTCAGCTGGCCAGTGCGAGCATGCGTGCTGGCCAGCTGACGGGGCAGGGCTTCGCGTGCCCTGACAGATGGCTCCGCATGCCACCTGGGGCACGCGTGCCATGGGTTCGCCATCACTGGGATAGAAGCAAGAGGTAGGAATTAGAGAAAAGTAAGATCCTAAATGTTATCACTGAAAATAAGAAGGTAAATAATTACAATAATCAACCAAAATGTACATATTTTAATGTAAGAAGAAAATTAGCTAAAAGCTTTTTGTTTGTATTATTACTATTGTTACTATATCATTATTGTTATTAGCTTGTATGTCGATCTTTAGCACCACCCTTCTTTTTTGGTCTTTTTTATTTGTAAATGGTATACCCTGACAATACACTTTTTTTCAAAGAAGTGTATGAATAAAATTTATTAAAGAAAAAAAAAAAGATCAGGCCCGCATTACTTCCCACCCTTGTAAGAGGAAAGATTAGGCCAGCATGGCTTCGGCCCGGTCTAACCCAATGCAAAGGGGAGACATGCCAGCAGTTTGGGGAATGGCGTCAAGCTGGCCACACCCACCCAGTCATCCGCACCCACCGTTGCCCCCCCTTCCTTGAGGTTAACCAAAGCCCTGATGTGGCCCTCAATGAAATTAGTTTGACACCCCTGGTTTATAGCATGCGTTACCCAAATGCAAAAATTAGTTTTAAATGAAGAATTCAGATTCCTAAGAAAGACTTTTCTCTGGAATTGCTGAAAAATATGGAAGTGCAGCCCAACACATCTAAAGGACATATATCTGGAAAAGACTGAGGACCTAGATTGTTGGGGGTCAATATGCTGACTCTAAACCGCTTAGAGAGGACTATAAAGCACTGTGAAGCGGTATATAAGTCTAAGTGCTATTTATTGCTATTCTCTTCCACTGAAGAAAAAATCATTCTTATGTCTGCATCCAACTCAATACCCCTACACCAGGGGTGTCAAACTGGATTTCTTCGAGGGCCGGATCAGCATTGTAGTTCTTCTCCATGGGCCAGCAGCAGGGGGCGTGGAGGGAGACGGGACGGATGCCTCCTTCCACGCCCTCCGCTGCTCTCCCACGGAGGAGAACTACGCTGCTGATGCTGGCCCAAACAGGGCACAGGAAGGTGGGCCTGCACATGGCTGCCCCGGACTTCATTTTCACCCTCCATGGCCTCCTGCAGCACTCTGCCAACTGAAAATGTGCCGTTTTGGGCCGCAGAGTCACCCCAGGCCAGTCCTTTGATATTTCGGCCCCGGCCCCATGGGCCAGATTTAAACACCCCATGTACTGGAGCTGGCCTGCAGGCCTTAATTTTGACATCCCTGCTTTACACCCTCTTTTTGCAATAATTTGTTACCAAAAAATTGCTCAACATTGTTTGGAGTTATATGTCCTAGTTAACAGAGGGACAGTCATTAACTTGATGCAGTTTTGTTCTGATGGGCTGTCCAGTCTATTCCCGTTTTAAAAGGAGAGAAGGAGGGAAGGGAGTCTTCAAGCCAACCATCCAGAGGAAGGGAACCAAGTCACCTAATCACCACAAGGTGGTGAGACCTCCTATATTCATAATAGATTTTTTTCCTTAGCATAATTCCAGATTTATAAAGAAGCACATTCAGACATGTATATTTATTTTCTCTTTTGTTGTTTGGTGACCTTCCCCCGCCCCCGCCCCATGTATTCTTTTGTGGTCTGTTCCCTTTTTCATCTAACTTCGTTTTAAAATTAAAAGCTTCAGCCAAGGCTGTTTTTAGTTTATTTTTATCTCTCTAGAATGTAATGTGAGATTAGCGTTGACCAAATTTATCACTAGTAATCTAGGTTTTACCTTGATTTAAAACATGCATATCCCTCTCTGCCATTAAGATTCTCACAAGCAGATGACAGTAACTTAAGCATGCCCATTTTAATGCAAAAAAACATCATAAAAATGATCATGGAAATCAACCCCTCCTCCCACTTTTTTAAAAATAAAAATAAGGAAATTTCAGGCATTTGCAATTTTATAAACCAGTTAGTGAAACAGTAGTAGGAAGGGGATGAAGGAATTCCTCTAGGAAGCCAGCCTCATTCCAGATATATTGGGACTACCAATTCCATAATTGCTAGCCAGGTTTTGGGAATACACTAAATTGGGAATGTTCTTCCATTTCCTAGTCAAAGACATGAGCGCCAGTGGAATGGAGTGGTTCATGGATTAAAGAACCCCACACCCACAATGCAATGCGCCCCTCCCCCCGCACACGTGTGCGATCCCCGTGACTCATTTTGGGCCTAGCAGGCCGCCCTGAGGCCTCCTGGGACCAAAAATCGGCACGGTGGGCATGCCTCCCACCCCCATACATGCTTACATGACCTCCTGCCCCTCCACATGGTGCATGATCCCCTGCCCCCTGTTCATGCACGTCTCCCACATGTGCAGCTGAGACCTGAAAAGCAGCTGGCCGGTGGGAGGCATGCACACATGCGTGGTGGAGCTGAGCTGGGCAACGGCTCGTATGCCCGCAGAGAGGGCTCCACATGCCACCTGTGACATGCGTGCCATAGGTTTGCCATCATGGATATAGAGCATCTACCTAGCTGTAAAACCAGCATGGCATTTTATTGCAAACCTTGTAGTAACCAACTGGTGCAGGATAATCAAGGGTGGGGCTGGGAGATAGATTCCACCTTTGGGAGTTTGAGGCACTGACATGGGGTTGGATTACCCTGTCTTAAAGCAGCCCTTTGACATGACAGCAGGCAACATACTCTGTGTGTGTGTGTGTGTGTGAGAGAGAGAGAGAGAGAGAGAGAATGAGAGAATGAATTGTCAGGATGATGGCAGAGACATAGCCACAAAGTGGTTATGTCATTCGTACAAGTCTGTTCCATCTAGCAGTCACAATTACAATAAACATGCCAGAGGAAAATTTATTTCCCCAGAGACGGCACTACAACATTGTGAAATTCAATTGCTTTGGCGATAAGATCTTGCGCGGTGCATCTGTTTTCTTTCTTTACCTTGCCCTAATAAGGTAAAGAACCAGCGTGGATCATAATAGGAGAGTTGAGTAAGGATGGGCAGAGTTCAAATCTCCCTGTATCTGCAACAATTATACTTGGATGACCTCCCCCTAATCTCCTTCCCTTCCAAACGGAATCATCACACATTCAACTTCCAGGAAGGAGACCCGGAAGGTACGAGAAAGTCAACGTTTCCCTGTGAGCTGTTTCAAGACCGCAGGATGAAAGCAAAAATAAAGAGCCCAAGATTCAGCTGCTCAGCTTTTGTTCTCCTTTTGACCTTCAGCTGTCGAACAGAATAGCATTCTTGCCATCTCATCAGAAGAGAAAAGGACGATTTGTTACTATATCATGCACCAAGCTGCTTGGCCAGATGCCAACAGCCACCAGAAATGCAAGGCCTCTGTCCTTGACGCAGATGCTTACATATATACACAGGCTCCGCTCTTCGTACTGGATTTTCTTTATATAGCTGGCGAGAAGAGTGAATCACCATTCGAAGCAAGCCTGTTATTCTGACACAAGCGGTATTTTGAATATTTTTAGGGACTATACGAACATGCGCTGCCGATGATCGGGATAGTGATTTACCAGAAGCATTTCCTGTGCACGTATTCCACCTTATGTCTGATTTTTGTACAAACATTTGTAAAAAACATTTTAAAAGCTGAAAATGTAACACCACACAATAGAAACACTTTTTCGAAAAAGATAAAAATAGAATAAAAATGGAGTAAAAAACTAGAATAGTTAAAATAGAACCATCTGGGAGGGGGGGGGGAATAATGATTGGAAAAGCTGATATTAAAAAAAAGGAGTTTTTAGGATATCTAAAGCACTTTAGATCCAATTTTGGTATAGTGGTTTAGTCCAGGGTGGGATCTTGCCAGGATTACAACCGGTTCAGTGACCAAAATTTGTGTGTGTGTGCTTCGCTTGTGCGCATGCACATTTGCACTTAAAAAGGTCTTTGCATGCGCACACCATTAAAAAAGAGGGAAAATTACATTTTTTCAATGAAGATTGTTCTGAACATGTGCAGAACAGAAAATAAAGATGGCAGCACCCAGGATAGAACCGCTGAGTTACTTACCTATTCAGCCGAACCGGGCCAAACCAGTAGGAACCCATCAGGGATTAGTCAAGACGGTTGCCAGGAGTTAACACTGACTCAAAGGCACACGCACACACACACAGATAAGCAGCCTAGACTTGCCTCTGTGACTGAGACAGTATACAGGTTCATTAAATGCATAAATATTCTTTTCATACAAATCACATTAAGCCAAATCCAGAACAGACCATTTTATGACCGATCCAAGCAAGCCCAGACTGTTCCCCAGGGTAAGTAGAACTCAGAAAGAATAAACCGAACCTGCCATCTACAGTAATTTCTCCATTGCATAGTGGTAGAAATAAGCCCAAATGCAGCATATTTTTACAGCAGCTCTAAATGAGATGATGTTAACTTTAAAAAATGACATTTGTTATTAAAAGTCCCCTCCGTCCCCCGGAAGTATACTTATTGCCCTTTCTCTTACCCTCCCTCCCTCTCCCTCTATTCAGCCCAATAATATGGGGCAAGGAAATGGATACTCTCCTTGGGTCACATGGCTGCCAGGAGAAACAGGGGTGGATGTCATGTTGGTAGCAGGCTCCGTTCCTTAACGCTAGCCAAGGTTTCAGAATGCTGTGGGGCTAAAAATAGATTTTTGCTCCAGGATTTGTAGGAGGCAAACGCTCTTTAATCTGTGCCTGCGTGATGGGCTGCACAGTGCAAATATAACTCTTTGCCTCACTGATTTTCAAGGGTTCTCTGGACCCTTGAATTAAGAGCAGGAAAAAACAACAACCTTGAACTACATTTAAGGCACACATTTGAACCACTTAGAAGCTCAGTTTTAAAAAGGTGAGGCATGTGGAGATGATCACAAAACACATCATGCAGGATGCGGAAGGGAAAAAGATGTTGAGGCTTTGGAAAAAGTGCAAAGGAACAACTAAGACAATTAAAGGTCTGGGGACAAAAACATGAAGAACGATTGCAGGAGCTGGATATGGCCAGTCTGGAGAAAACAAGGCCTAAGGGTGGCATGACAGCAATATTCCAGTATTTGAGGGGCTGCCACAAAGAAGAAGGGGTCAATTTATTTCCCAAAGCACCAGAAGGCAAGACAAGGAACAATGGATAGAAACTAATTAAGGAGAGAAGCAACCTGGAATTAAGGAGGAACTCCCTAACAGTGAGGACAATTAACCAGTGGAACAGCTTTGCCTTCAGAAGTTATAGTGCCATGATGGTGAACCTATGGCGCACGTGCCAGAAGTGGCACACAGAGCCATCTCTCCAGGCAAGCCAGTTGTCATCCGTTGCACTTCCGGTTTCCGGTGCACACGGGGGAGTGCCAGAAACTGGAAGAGCTGCGCTTTAGTGGGCACGCGCCAGAGTGCTGGAAACCAAAGAGTAGTTCCCTAGTGCGCATGCACGCACCGGGAAGCTGTTCTTCTGGTTTCCGTGTGCACATGCGTGCTGGCCAGCTGGTCTTCGCATGTGCATACACACCAAAAAACAGAAGACAAAGTGTCCGCCATGCTTGCGCATGCTGGAAACCACAAGCTCAAGCTTCCCGGTGTGTGCATGAGTGCCAGGAAACTGCTCTTCTGGTTTCCAGCGCTCCCATACATGCGCACCAGGGAGCAGCTCTTCCGATGTCTAGTGCTCCCCCGCGCCCACTTCCGTTTTGGCACTCAGTGCCGAAAAGGTTCGCCAACACTGTTGTAGGTGCTTCATCACTAGAGATTTTTAAGAAGAGCCCAGACAGCCACTTGTCTGAAATAATATAGGATCTCCTCCTGCTTGAGAGGCTGAAATAGAACTGGAGTGTCAAACTCACGTCATCAGTGGGCTGGGAGTTTGACAGCCCTGGACTAGAAGATCTCCAAGCTCTATTCTGATTGAATCAAAATTGCTCTCCCAGATACATACATGAAAAAAGGGGTAGTATTTGAACCCCCCGTCAAGCCCCTCCTTTTGAAACCAGTAACTATCTCAGCAGATGTGCCCTTCTTGGGCCCCAATCACAGTTAAACTGGCCCAGGTGTCATCTGCTCAGGTTCTGTACTTCATTTTTATGTATTTATCTAGGTGCCTTCCAGCCTGTGTTGACTCCTGGCGACTTCCTGGTCAGGTTCTTGCAGTTTTCTTGGCAATGTTTCAGAAGTGGCTTTCCCTTGTTTGCTTCCTAGGGTTGAGAGACAGAGAGCGGGGAGGAGAGAGAGAAATAGGCCCAATGTCACCCAACTGGCTTTGTGCCTAAGGCAAGACACACACTCGCAGTTTCCTGGTTTCTAGTGCCTTAACTATGATACCAAACTGTCTCTATTTATTTTACCAGATTGGATAACATGCCCGAATCCCAAAGGTCTCCCACGAACCACATCTAAGAAAAAACAGGGGAGGGGGGAAACATTGTAACTAAATCTAAATCATAAAAATTAAATATGAAAGAAAAACAAAGAACCCAATATAGGCATCTACTTATTGACAACTAAATGCACATGAGAATAAAACAGCATTAACTTCCCTCACGCCCCACAAAGTGAGAACTTTCAGCAGGCCTTCTCCTGATTTGACTGGATGGACACATGTTGCCTGCTGTAGGGTATCTCACTTTACGTCAGGGGTGTCAAACCCACGCCGTCACACCATCATCATGTGTCCTATTGGGACTTTCCCCCCTCCCTTTGCTAAACTGGGGATGGGCGTGGCCAGCACGTGACGCATCCAGCCCGCGGGTCGTGAGTTTGGCATCCCTGCTCTACATCATTTAATTCAGCTTCTCATAGCATAGCGAATTCACCAAATGTTAACCTGTGATTTGTTTAATTGTAGTTTCTGAAATAAACCACAATTGGCTCCAATCATGCAACACAATAAACCATAAACTATGATTTTTAAATCTCAGTGGTGGGGGCTAATCAGATGCACTAAGCCACAAACAATCAAGGACACTATCATGGCTTAGTACTAATTGTAAAATCAGTTTGTATGTTGTATTGTAATTATGCCTTCAGGGCTTATAGACTTTAACATGTTTGGGTTAGAACAGCCTTTCTTAACCTTTTTATCCTAGAGCAGCATTTCTTAATCTTGATAACTTTCGAGAGGCGTGTACTTCAACTCCCAGAATTCCCTAGCAAGCAGAGTTGAAGTACACATATCTTAAAGTTGCTATGCTGAGAGAAATCATCCCAAAAGGAACTGCTGGAATAATTGTAAGGTCTCAGAATGTCTTGCATAAAAATCATAAAATATGCAATTTTATAAGACAATTCACTTCTAACCTATATACTCTGTGTTTTATCATCTTTACAACAGCAATAAAGCAGCAGATGAGCATATGAGTCAGAGCACGTAACATACCAAGGTGAGCTTTTTGCATTGCGCAGTCCATGAAGTTCAAGAAGCAATGTTTATTCCTCCCCTCCCCATCATGTTAGCTCGCAGAACAACCAGGCACAACTTTCTACCCAACTGTTGACAGAAACTAAGTATGGTAGTTAACAAAATGTATAGTTTGACTGAATATAAATCAAATGAATAAATTAAACCACCACGTTATACATATTACTTCAGGAGAAAGACTTGGTGATCTTAATACGGCTTTCTTCTGATCAGACTATGGAAACCATTTGATTCCAATGGGCTATGAAAGAGTAGTGGTGAGGAGTTTTACATTAGTCTGTTTGGTTTAATTTATTATGCCTTTCTAGTATATTTTATACATCATGTATATGTTTGTGTGTTTGTGTATATATACTGTGTGTGTGTTAGCTGTTTGTGTACACACACACACAGAAATGTGTGTGTGTATGTATGTATCTATCTCTATCTATCATCTATCTATCTATCTATCATCTATCTATCTATCTATCTATCTATCTATCTATCATCTATCATCTATCTATCTATCTATCTATCATCTATCTATCATACATACATACATACATACATACATACATACATACATACATACATACATATTATATCAGGTATATAATATGGAACGTTGTAAATTGCCCAGGGTCTTAGAACTAGCATAGACTACAAACAATATAAAGAAATAAATAACAACAGAGCAGCTGGTGTTTGCAGAACATGGCCAGAAGTAAACAGACTCATCCAAAAAATGGAAAAACACAGGTTATTCCCTCTTTTTCCTCTGGTAGTGCTAACTCCAGGTTTCAGAAGCTCTTGGCAAGCAAGTGGAGAGATTATTATAAAATTAAGTATGTGGCTAAATCTAAGTGCAGTAGAAGATCTATTTTTCTCTACAACCAACATCAGCAACATATAGTCTTCTCATTGAGTGTGTGCATGTTGTATACATGGACACCTGTGCATGCCAAAGAATTTCCTAAAGGCCCCCTCTACTAGTGGTTGTTAAATTTGGAAGTTACCAGCTTCATTTTCCATTGCATCCTGAAATACTGTTATGGAAAATTAAAATGGCAATTCCTAGATTAAGTCTTGTTTTGCTGATCAGGCAATGTCAGATAAAAATATGAAGAAGAGTGGGTGTTAAAAGTTATTGATGGACTTGTTGGAACTAAGGCTCTGTGGTGATTGACTGACGATAATGTGTACCAACAGAATGTAGCTTTGTGTTGGAAAATGTTACAGGATGCTTCCTTGAAAATACAGGAGCTTAGTCATTTTTTCCATTGTGAGTGTTTTATCCAATGTTTAATTTAGGTTAAATGGACAAGCGCCTTTTCATAATTCTGAAAGCAGCATATAAATCTTGCCTACTTTTTATTTGATTTGTAGAAAATGGAAAAGAAGAGAGCAGAGATCTTAGGTTTTTACAAGATAATGAAGCCTGAACTTAGATGTAATGGGTTGGAGAAGTAGCGCTAGCAGTGAAATAAGATATGTAAGGCTGAGCTTCTGCAGAAGAGAACTCATTTAAGTTAAGACCTGTACAAGCTTTTCTTTAGCTGTTCCTAAGCCTAAGGAAATAAATAGATTTCTATACGCTGCAGAGTGTACAAGAGATCAGCAAGCAAGGATACATTATAAACCATTCTCATCTCCCCAAATCCTAAATACACTTATCTCACTCCTGTCTGACTTATTTCTGAGTAGATGTGAATGAAACTCGAACTGGGGGCCAGAGGATGTTTTTCCCCTAAAGATTGTTACCTATTTGAAGCCAGTTCTGCTTCCTATAAGCTAGGAGTACGGAACTAGGGCCTTTTTATGACTTGTGAACATCAATTTGCAGAATCCCCGAGGCAGCCATCTTGACTTTCTTGCTGGCTCAGGGATTCTGGGAGTTGAAGTTGACAAGTAGGCAAGAAAAATGAAATGCAGCCCAGAACCGTGTTGGCTTTTTGGCAGCTGCTGCACACTGCTGGCTCATATTTAAATGGTTGTCCACTAGGACTCCAAGATCCCTCTCACAGTTACTACTATTGGGGAAGGTACCACCTCTGCTGTACCTGTGCATTTAGTTTTTCTTGCCTAAATGTAGAACCTTACTTTTTTCACCATTGAATTTCATTTTGTTAGAGAGTGCCCAATGTTCAAGTCTGTCAAGTGATATTGTTCTAAATTTTTGCAAATTTCTTCAATATCTGGCAAGTTGTTTTGGCTTTGTGGACTTCCCAGGGTGTTTTGGGAGATTCTTGGATCACACTTCAAGAAACTCTGGCCTATAGAAAAGCATCCAATCAGTCTAATATCAATACCTGGGAAGATCCTGGAAAAGATAATCAAAAAACAGATCTGCGAACAACTAGAATAGTGGTTCTCAACCTTCCCAATGCCGCGACCCTTTAATACAGTTCCTCATGTTGTGGTGACCCCCAACCGTAGGAACCAGTGTCATGGTTCCTAACACCATCGAAAATATGTCTTTTCTGATGGTCTTAGGCCAGGGGTCTGCAATCTTAAACACTCAAAGAGACACTTGGACCTGTTTCCCAGAGAAAACAAAACACGGGAGCCAAAAAAAACCTAAGTGGGCATGGCCAATTCAATGTTACTCACTCCCACTGAGTCACTTGACTCCCCCCTAGCTTCCTAGGTTTTGTGGCTGTTTTCTTTTCTATGGGAAATATACATACACACATACACACATTTCTCCCTCTCCCCTTCTCTCTTTCTCCCTCTCCCATCTCTCTATTTCTCCCTCTCTATCTCCCTCCCTCTCCCTCCCTCCCTAATCTCTTTGTTTTTCCCTCTCCTCCATCTCTCTTTCTCCCTCTCCCATCTCTCCCTCCCTCTCCCATCTCTTTCTCCCTCCCTCCCTCCCTTTCTCTCATTTTCCCTATCTCCCTTCCTCCCACCTCTCATTTCTCTCCCTCCCTCCCTCCCCCTCCCTCCCTCATCTCTTTCTCCACCTCTCCCTACCTCCTATCTCTCCCTCCCTCTCCCTATCTCTCTCTTTCTCCCTCACTCTCTCTCTCTCTCTCTCTCTCTCTCTCTCTCTCTCTCTGCTGAGGAACAATCGCCAGCCATGGTGAAGGCCTCCCTTCAGGTGACCCTCCTCCCTCTCTCACAATCCCTCGGGCCTTGCTGTGTCATCCCTCCCGCTCACACCAGAGGAGGAGGAGAGGGAGAGCCCGAGACGCGGAGCAGCGCTGTGAGGTTCCGACGCTCCGGACCTGACGGAAAGCAGAGCGCCTCGGCCAGGCGACCCGACGCGACAAGCAGGGGCTGCTGAGCGGCTCTCCCCCCACCCCGCCCGTTCCCCGCGGCGGCCGCTTCCCGAGCTCTACTGAGCCGCCTCATCTGTACCACTCCAGGCCCGGCTCGTAGTGCCGGTCGAAGAAGTGGGGCTTGGTTCCGAGGGTGGGCACGCCCGGGTGGCCGAGGATGAACTCCAGCACGGCGCAGGTGCCGCCCTTCATGACGCCCACAATCAGCGCGTGCGGGAGCCGCATGGCCACCGCCGCCTTGGCCCGGGTGCTCCCGTCGTCCGCCGGCCGGGCCGAGGGGGCGGGCGGGTGATGGGCGCAGGGCAACGGGGCAGGCGCGCCACTTCTGCAGAAGTTTCTTGCGGGGGCGGCGTCGGAAGGTGGCTGGGGGGCGCAGCAGAGGAGCAGCAGGCTGTAGCAGAGGCAGGTGCCCGAGAGCTGAGCGCCCAGCAGAAGCGCCGCAGCCGTCGCCTCCGCCGGTCGAGCGCCATGGCTCCATTGCCGGCGGCGGCCACGCTCCCCGGTCGGCACCAGCGCAGGATCGAGGTGCGCAGGTTGTGGGAGAGCCACACTCAAGACTCTTAGGCGACTCACAGGTTGAGAACCGCTGAACTAGAAGCAACTAAAGTTATAACTAGTAACCAGCACGGGTTTGTTAAAAATAGATCATGCCAAAACAATCTTATTTTATTCTTTGATAAAGTCACTAAATTAGTAGACCGGTGAAATGCTGTGAACATACTATACTTAGATTTCAGTAAGGCATTTGACAAAGTAGACAATCTACTTGATAAGCTAGAAAAATGTGGAATAGACAACATCACCAGATGGATTTGTAGCTGGCTGAAAAACTACTCAACGAGTAGTCCTTAATGGTACTACATCCACATGGAAAGAAGCATTGGGGTGCCACATGGGTCTTTCTCAGGCCCAGTACTTTTCAATATCTTTATATATGACTTAGATAAGGGAATAGCCAGGGGAACTCATCAAATTTGCAGATGATACTAAACTGGACGGAATAGCCAACAACCCAAAAGACAAACTCAGGATCCAAAAAGATGTTACAAACTTGAACAATGGGCCCTATCCAACAAAATGAATTTTAATGTGGAGAAAAGCAAAGCTTTACATTTAGGCAGAAAAAAATCAAAGGTATAAGTATAGATTAGGCGAGACCTGGCTCAAAAACAGTAACTGTCCTAGTGGATGATCACTTGAATATGAGCCAGCAATGTGCAGTCATCGCCAAAAAAGCTAATACAATCTTAGGTTGTATAAACAGCCGCATAGAATCAAGATCATGTGACATATTAGTGCCGCTTTACAAAACCCTAGTAAGACAGCACGTGGAATACTGCAACCAATTTTGGTCATTTTACAAAAAAGATGTTGAGACTTTGGAAAAAGTTCATAGAACAACAACTAAGATGATCAAAGGCCTGGAGACTAAACCATTTGAAAAACGGCTGTAGGTTTTGGGTCTGGCTAGTCTAAAGAAAAGAAGAATTAGCAGTATTCCAGTATTTGAGGGGCTGCCACAAAGAACGGGGGGGTGGGGTCAAATGATTCTCTAAAGCATCAGAGAGCAGGACAAGAAATAATGGTTGGAAACTGATCAAAGAGAGAAGCAACCCGGAATTAAGGAGAAACTTCCTAGCAATGAGGACAATTAACCAGTGGAACAACTTGCCTTTAGAAATTGTGGGCGCTCCATCACTGGAGATTTTTAAGAAGAGACTGGACAGTCACTTGTCTGAGATTTCATAGGTTCTCATGCTTGAGCACGGGGCTGGACTAGAAGACCTCCAAGGTCGCTTCCAGCTAACTTCTACTTCCTCCTTCTAATTCCTATTCTATTCTATTCTATTCTGGAAGGAGGCATAAAGAGCTATCTTAATTAAGAAAACGACCATGCGTTAGTGATTTTAATATTTAGAACAGCAATGGATGCCAGTAAGGCCACAATGGCTCTCGTTTCCCCCTTCGGCTATCCCTCGGTTGGCGTTTGCAGTTTCAAACCGCTGCACTTTATACAACGCCCTTTTCCCGTTCACGTGCAAGTTCTATCTCAAGATTTGAACGGAAACAAAGGAGGTGCATGTCCATTGAAAAACTTTAAACCGGACCACAACTGTTTATAGCAACAGAACCACAAACAGTTCTCCCCCTTATTACGCGGTTCCTTCCTGCAATTCCTGCTTTAAAAGCTAGAAAAAGGCAGGAGTGATGGAGGCGCGATTTTTTGACGGACATCCCTTCCGACCAATGGAAAGTTTGGAAAGAAACCCGCTGAGCCAATGGGACCGAGCAATTTGGAAACGGTGTCAGATGCAAAGGGATCCAGGAAGTGATAGTTGGAGCAGTTAAGAGAGTGCTGCCGCAGGGAGAGTCGCTAAAGGTAGTTAACTCTTCTTTGGATGGGATTGTTTGGGATCATCTTCTTTTCTGAAGGAAAATGGGTGTTGTTTCCCCTGTGGGTGTGGACATAAGGGACGACACATTTAGCCATGGCTAGTTTAAACCACCTTTTATTTAAGCTACTTGCTGGGTTCTCAAGACGTAGGATCAACAAACTAATTGCATGCATGGATTCACTTTGCATCTCTTGAGAACCCAGAGAGCGGTTTAAATGAAAGGTAGTTGTTAGATCTGGGCAACGAGAGACAGACTGCGGACACGAAGTAACTCAACAGCTCATTTTATTAGTAGTAGTAGTGATCCAGCTTAACCTGTGGTCGGAGGGTTCCCCTTTTATAGGGATGAGGCACGCCCATTGACCAATCAGATGAATACCTGTTTCCCGCTGTAGGAGCGGACCTGAGGGAAGACTTATCTCGATATATGCTAATATCTAACACCCCTCCCCTCCTAGATGGGACGTTGCGGTAGGTGACATAGTCCTTTAGGTAGGTGGGTGTTTGTCTTGCTCGGGAGGAACGTCGGAGTTCAGGTTGCGTTGAAGTACTTGCAGGACTGGTTTCCTGTTGGTTTGAAGTGGTTGCAGGATCGGGTGCTTTTTCTGTTTCTGGAGGTCTTGCGTTTTCGATGCTCTTTTCCCTGGTATCTTGTTCGGCTGCGATGACGGGGGGTTGCTCAGCGGCTGTGATGACGGGGGGTTGCTCAGCTGCGTGCGTGATGTCCTGTCCCCCGCTTAGCTCGCCGGTGTCGTCGTTTCCTGGGATGAAGTTTCCCTGCGGTTGTCTTTCTGTGGACAGGAAACTTTCGCCCTCATCCCGTAAGTTGGATTGTGCTAGGCGACCTCGAAGCTGATCGATGTGCCTTCTCCAATTCCGCCCATCTTCAAGCTCTAACAAATACGATCGAGGGCCCATGATGCCAATGACCCTCGCCGGTATCCACAATGTCCCCCCTGTGTAATTTTGAGCATAAACAGTGTCTCCTTCTCTAAAAGATCTGACCTTACTTGTAGAGTCTGGGGGAGCCGAGGTAGAATAATTCGGGTGGAGCCTGTCCAGGTGAGACCGTAGGCGGCGACCCATTAGTAGTTCAGCGGGGCTTCTACCCGTCGTTGCGCTCGGGGTAATGTGTTGAATGAGGAGGTAATGGTCAATGCGTGTTTGCCAATCCCCCGGGCCCATCCTGGCGAGGGCCTCTTTCGCGAACCGCACCATTCTTTCTGCCTGACCATTGGACGCTGGATGGAATGGCGCGATGAGGGCGTGTCTGATTCCCAACCCTGCTAAAAATGTTTCGAACTGCATGGCCGTGAATTGGGGCCCGTTGTCCGATACTAACAGATCTGGTAGACCATGGGTGGCGAAAAGCCGCCTAAGAACCTTTATAACTGCCTCTGCCGTGGTTGATGTCATTAGGACTACATCTAACCATTTAGAATAAGCATCTACAACTATGAGGAAGGTTTGACCCTGGAATGGTCCTGCAAAATCAATATGAATGCGTGACCAGGGTGCCTTGGGTTTCTCCCATTCTGTGGCGGGCGCTTCCGGGGGTGCTGGTCTCGACTCCTGGCATGGGTCGCAAGTGGCCACCCACTCCTCTATTTCTTTGTCCATATTGGGCCACCACACATAACTTCTCGCTAACGCTTTCATTCTCACGATCCCCGGATGACCCATATGTAAAGCATTCAATACCTTTTTTCGTAGAGCAAAAGGAATAACAACTCGATCCCCCCACAACAAACATCCCTGTAACACGGAGAGTTCGTCCCGTTTAGACCAAAACATTTTGAATTCCGGGCCCACATTTCCCTTCGGCCACCCCCTCCATACCCAAGTTTGCACTTGTTTTATTAAATTGTCCTTCGAGGAGAACCTTGCGACATCGTAAGAAGAAACCGGTCCCGAATCCAAACAGTCAATGAGCAATACCGGTACTTCTGGAGTGGGGTCTGGCAAAATGTCTGGTAATGGGCAACGGCTGAGCGCATCTGCGTGCCCTAGAGTGGAGCCCGGTCGATGAATTAACTTGTAAGAGTACGCAGCCAGGAAAACAGTCCACCTGGTCATACGTGGAGAAAGGGAGACCGGAGTGGGGCGATTTCCCGCCAAAAGTCCTAACAGCGGTTTGTGATCAGTAATGAGTTCAAAATCGCGGCCGTAGAGGTATTCATGGAAACGTTTCACACCTGCAACGGCAGCCAATGCTTCTCTGTCCATTTGGCTGTAGTTCCTTTCGGCCGATGAAAGAGTTCTGGAGTAGAAAGCAATGGGTGCTTCTTTCCCGTCGGGCATCCTGTGGCTGAGGACTGCTCCAACCCCGAAAGGCGATGCGTCGCAGGTCAATACCAGCGGGAGGGTTTGACTGTATTGCACAAGTAGTGAGTCAGTGGTGAGCAGGCGCTTTACCCCGGCGAATGCTGCAGCTTCGGCTCGTCCCCATCTCCATGGTGCGTTCCTCTGGAGTAGACGGTGTAGTGGCTCAGCAACGGTCGCCTTCTGTCTCAGAAAAACGCTGTAGAAATTAAGTAGTCCGAGGAAGGCCTGCAACTCGGTTTGATTTCGTGGTGTGGGGGCGTCCTGGATTGCCTTAATTTTCTTTTCAGTGGGGTGAATTCCCTGACCATCAATTCTATAACCCAGGAATTCTACACTAGGCACGTTAATTTGGCATTTTTCTTTTTTAAGGCGGAGGCCCTTCTCTCTGATTCTGGCCAAAACAGATCTGACTCTTTTGTTTAGTTGCTCCTCGTTTGCAGCGGACACCAAGATATCGTCAAAATATGGGACGACTCCCGGTATCCCTTGCAACAGTCGTTCCATGACGCTCTGGAACAATCCTGGAGCAATACTTACGCCGAATTGTAGCCGGTTGCATTTAAACGCTCCTCTGTGCGTCACTATAGTCTGGGCCTCCGCTGTGGCGCTATCTACTGGCAGTTGCTGGTAAGCTTGTGCCATATCTAACTTAGCGAAAACCTTTCCTGGCCCCAATGAGTGCAATAGGTGCTGTACTACGGGCACCGGATATGCGCTCTGTTGTAGCGCGACATTAATTGTGCATTTATAGTCTGCGCACAAGCGGACTGATCCGTCTGACTTAACTGGGGTCACGATAGGTGTCTCCCAACGCGCGTGATCTACCGGCTCAAGGATTCCTTGTTCCACTAACTTATCTATCTCTTTATCTATTTTTGGGCGGAGTGCAAAAGGCACTCGTCTCGGTTTAAGTCGGATTGGCGCCACATTTGGATCTAAATTGAACGATATTGGTTTGCCCACATACTTACCAAGACCGGAGCTGAACACATCCTCGAACTCCTTAAAGATCTTTTCAGCGCTGCTGTTTCTCACGGCGTTGATTCCGGTGACTTCTAATCCCAGGGCTTCAAACCAATCAAGCCCCAGGAGGTTCTGCAATGGCGCGCTGGAGATGGTCACGGGCAGCTGGGCTTCGATGTCCTTAAACTGGATGTGGAATGTGCCTTGGCCCACGATGGGGACTTGGTTCCCCTGGTAGTCTCGTAGCAGGACGTCAGGAGCGCGCAGTTGGCTCTTTCTGAGGCCGGGAATGGCCTGTTTCATGGATGCCCATGAAATGATCGTCAGGGTTGATCCTGTGTCAACCTCCAGCTCGCAGGGTGAGCCCTCCAAGAGGACTGTGACTTTCAGCCTTTTGGGCCGCTTAGGGCGGACCTGATGTATCGTGGTGAGATACGTTCGCAACTCCTCTCTCTGGGTCAACTCTATCTCATCGTCTATATCCTGAAAATACTCTCGTTGAGCGTCTTGGTAGAACGCTCTTTCGGCTCTCTGTGTGAATTCTCTCTGGGGATACGCTCGCTCACTTTCTTGTGAGTAATCTCTCTGGGAATACGCTCGTTCAGCTCTTTGGGGAGTTTCTCTCTGGGTAAACACTTGTGGATTTCTCTCTGGGCGCCCTTTTTGACTTCGCCAAGCCCCTGGGTTGGGCTTCTGTTGGCGGTACATGGGTGGCTGCCGTGAGGCAGGGACTCCGCTCCGGCACACTCGTGCGATGTGCCCAAGTTTGTTGCAGTGCGAACAAACAACGTTCCTGAACCTGCAAGTAGACCTGGGGTGATTCCCTCCGCAGCTTGCGCAGGGCGGCAAGCGGGATCCGGGTTTCCCCCCAGGCCTCCAGTGACTGCTCTGCATTAGGTGACTGTCCTCGAACTCGGGATCCACGTAGTCGGGGCTTGCGTCTTCGTAGTGGACTCTGGTTTGTCTCGGTGCCGGCTGGGTTTCGTTGACCCTTCTTTGTATGGTCACTGCTGATTTCTCCGCTGATTCCGACGCTCTTGCTTTGTTCAATGCTGACTGTAGGGTTAGATTCGGGTTGGCTAACAGTTTCTTTTGCAACGAAATGTCTCTTACCCCACAGATGAATTGCTCTAAGATATGCTCTTCCAAATCCCTGTATTCACAGTGGGCTGCTATTCTTCGTAGAGCTGCAACAAATTGGTTAATGGATTCTCCCGCCATTTGAGTCCTCGTGTTGAATTCTTTGCGGCTGACATGGCGGGACGGTTTTGGCGCGTAATGTGTTTCCAAGGCTTGTTTCAGCGTCGCCCACGGTACTGCTTGTATTGGAGTAGGCGCGGTGAGGTCTCTGGCCGTATTGAAGACTTCCTTTCCGCAGTAGCCGAGGAAGATATTTTTCTTTCTTGCATCGGTGATCCCCGTGTACTCATTTGCTTCGAGGAAACACTCGAAGCGAATCATGAAGGCTTCCCATTCGTCGGTTGCTGGGTCGAAAGGAGCGGGGGGAGCATGCATCGCCATTTTCTCAGTTTGAATTTGCCGCGCTGCGGTGATCTGAGATGGCTGCCGGAATTTCTGCCGAATTCCTGGGCTGGATCAAATCCGGAGATTCTTGAAGTGCGCTCTTCGTCCTATCTGTCTCTCAATCCCACCTTCGTCGCCAATGTTAGATCTGGGCAACGAGAGACAGACTGCGGACACGAAGTAACTCAACAGCTCATTTTATTAGTAGTAGTAGTGATCCAGCTTAACCTGTGGTCGGAGGGTTCCCCTTTTATAGGGATGAGGCACGCCCATTGACCAATCAGATGAATACCTGTTTCCCGCTGTAGGAGCGGACCTGAGGGAAGACTTATCTCGATATATGCTAATATCTAACAGTAGTTGAGACTGAAGTGAGTTGGTGGTTGATCGCTTGGTGTGATATATTTACCACGAGGTAAATATAACTGGGAACGGGTCTTGCACATTTAAATGGAAATGCAATTTTCAGGACATCCTTGCTGAGGCTAAATCCACCTCGGTTAATCACTTGATCGAGTTGGATTTACCCTATTTTTACTTCTTAAGTTACAATAATGGGATTGCCATGCCCAGAAAATGAAGTGTTGGCACCTTTTTAGAAAGTAAAAGTGGAATCTTAGAGCTGTGTTTTTCAAATTTGGCAATAATAAGATGTGTGGTCTTCAATTTCCAGAATTCCCCAGCAAAAGCATGCTGGTGGAGGAATTTTTGGAATTCAGCTCCTTTAAGTTGCCAAGGTTGAATAACACAAATGTAAAGCTATGACCCATCTTTAAAACTAAGGAATACAATTAGGTTATTAGTAATCATAAGCACAGTAATATTTTAGAGCACTTAACTAATAATCCTGGTGATGAACTTTTAGTAACCCATGCAGACGTGTGAGATTTGGAGTTACTATCTAATACAATAGTTTCGTCCTAAAAGTGAGGATTTTTAACTGATGAATCCTACCGGAAGTTCACTTACAGAGACTATAGCCCTTTTATGACTTGTGGACTTCAACTCCCAGAATTCTTGAGCCAGTCATGCTAGCTTAGGAATTCTGGGAGTTGAAGTCCATAGGTCATGAAAGGACCATAATTCCCCATCTCTGCCTTCAAGTATCATAGATTCTTAAAGAGGCCTGTACTAAAATTCCAGATGTTAGAAGCAGACTCATTGAGTTTATGTAGCTCAAATGATGTGAAGGAGAAATAATTTTGGAGAAACCTAAAAGCAAGAAAGATACAAAAAGTATTGGGAAATCCACTCCCACTTCTGAGCATGTTCAGCAAATGCAGGATGCTGGCTGACTATTGGAGGCTGCTGAAAATTGAGAGGAGGAAGGCATGGAACAGCCTGGGAGTGGGTGGGCACAGCTGGCTGAGCTTTAGCAGGCATACTATATACACTGTCACGTGTTGTTTCTAGTTCCACTCGATGTTGTTTAATGTCAACAGTGTAAGTACATCCTATGTAAAAGAGTATAGGGAGTCTGTGTTGGGCAAATAAGAGCAAGATATGAGAGAGTGGAAAAAGTAAAGGAGAGGAGATGTTAAAATTACACAATGAAGGACGTGGATCTGCAGAATCATAGATTGGAAGAGGCTATGAAGTGCTAGAATCCCAATTAAAGCACCCCTACCAAAGCTATATCATCTCTGCTTGAAGCCTTCCAATGAAAGATGTCTCCTAGCCATCTGAGTATTTAGACCCAGTGTCAAACTGTTCTTATTGGTATCTTCCTTAAAGTGTAATGTACAGATACTCCAGGTGGGATCTGACCACTCAAATTACGAGTAATGATTGTTTAGTGTAATTTGGAACCTATTTTTGTGGATGCAGCCTGAAACGGCATTTGCCTTTTTTTCTAGCCACACAGTACTTGATTTACATTGAGTTGCCAAACAATCACTATTCCAAGATTATATATAGCCTTCTGCTGTGGACATTATGGCAAAAAGTTTCCTCAGATCTCATAAAATGGAGGTTTTTTTCCCCCTACATCAAATAATATAGTCCAAACACTTGGGCAGATTATAGAAATTGAGACAATGGTTCTAATTACAATAATAGTCATTTGTGTAGGGAAAAAAGTCTGATTCAACTTTTTTTTAAATCCCACATTTCTCTCTGATCAACTGAGAGGGAAGGAAGTAGTATAGAACTGCAGTCTTGTTAGATTAATTATAGTCTATACTGATTGCCAGGTGACTTCATTCATGGTCTCTGAATTTCAACTGAATTCTTCCCCTCTTTGATTTCCTTCTCATTTGCTTGAGCATTCTTATTGTAAGCATGTGCTTGCTAGTTTTGTATAAACATTTCAGAACTTCCTTAATTTTGTGGACCTGATTGATCAAAATGTGATTTTGTTTCTGATCTACAAAAGCTCATCCTCATATTGGAAGACTCAATTTTCCCATTAGCAATAGCAGGAGAAGAAAGTAGAAATAATACAAATACTTCAGCACAAAACTACAGAATATTATAGAGTCCACAAGAAAGAGTTGGCTGCTTTGTTCTAGCAGAGGGGTGTCAAACTCGATTTCATTGAGGGCCACATCAGGATTGTGTTTGACCTCAGAGGGCCGGGATGGGTATGGCCAACTCGACATGACTCATGTCAGAGGTGCCTGTGGTGACCAAAGCGCTCTGCCAGAGAAAACGTGCTCCCGAGTTCCATTTTCTGCTGCAATGGCCTCCTGCAGAGGCATCGTGGGCCAGTCCTTCGCTGTTTCCAGGGTGACCCTGTGGGCTGAATCTGACCTGTGGGCCTTGACACCCCTGTTCCAACACCTTGGATCCTAGATGTTCCCAGGTTTTTGGAAATGATTAAAACGTCACAATCTGATGCCTTCTGTTTACGTTTTTGTAAAGGGGTCAAAGCTGTACTGGGTTTGTAATTTCTGAAATACCCAACCAGTAATTTTTTCAAATAGTCTTTCCAATACTGCTGGAAGGCATATGTTGAGAAAGGGGACTCTTGGCTTAGATGAGAATTATTAACAAATGCAACAACTATTATTCCCACAATAAATACACTTAGCATCAAGAGCTCTTTCTGCTGAAGGTTTTAGGCAGGGTTCTCTAAACTCAGCAATGGAGTGCTGGTGGGGGAATTCTGGGAATTGAAGTCCACAAGTCTTCAAATTGCCAAGTTTAGCTACCCTTGTTCTAGACCAGGGGTCCCCAACCCTTAGCAGCAGCATGTCAAAAACCAGGCCATGCAAACAAGCAAAGCCCCATCTGCGGGATGCAGGCTTTGCATGCAAAACCACATCCCATCCAGTCAGTGGGAAAAATCTCTATCCATGGAACCGGTCTCTGGTGCCCCAAAGGTTGGGGACGGTTACTCTAGACCAGTGGTAGTCAACCTGGTCCCTACCACCCACTAGTGGGTGTTCCAGCTTTCATGGTGGACGGTAGGGATTTGCTGTAACTCTGCTTTATAAATTTTATAAAGTAAAGTTACTTCCCTACTTTATAAATCGCCATTACTGTGGAACCAGTGGGCGGTTAGAATTTTTTTACTAATAACAGAGATACAAAAGGGGGCGGTAGGTATAAAAAGGTTGACTACCCCTGCTCTAGACTATGAAATAACCTAGTGTTAAGTTGAGGCTGGTCTCTCTGTTACAGAGAGGAGGGAGCTTAAAGCACTTGTTTTTACAATAACCCTTAAGAGATTTTACAAAAAAGATAGTGCTAGTTTGCAATTCAGATTATATCTAGGCTGCAAAAATCCAGATGATCACTATAAAGCAGCAGAGTTTTTGCCATCTGAATTTTTTTTCAGTCCTCTTTAATTACATACAGGACCTTGATTCACAACCATTTGTTTAGTGACCATTCAAACAACAGCACTGAAAAAAAAGTGACTTATGACCAGTTTTCACACTTAAGACTGTTGTACCATCCCCGTGGTTTACATGATCAGCATATGGGCACTTAACAACTGGCATATATTTTTGACAGTTGCACTGTCTTGTGGTCATGCGATCACCATTTTAAAGCTTCCTATCTGGCTTCCAAATAGCAAAGTCAGTGGGGGGAGTTAGATCTGCTTAACAGCTGCATGATTGACTAAAAAACTGCATTGATTTTCTTCCAACTATGGCAAAAAGCTTGTAAAATGAGGTGGAACTCACTTAACTGCCTCGCTTAGCAAGATAAATTTTGGGCTCTGTGTGGTTTTAAGTTGAGGACTACCTGTATGAATATTTGTGAGTACTTAAAACTGCAAAGTGGGAATTGGTCTATCTTTGGCTATTTGAAGAACTTTCTTTCCCCTATTGTTTCCGTTTGTCCAGTTAGATCTGACAGTGGGCATATTTGTTTATTATTAATAAATACCTGTGGCTTTTCGGGTGCGTTTCAAGGTATTGACCATCATCTTTAAAGCGCTCCATGGCTCAGGACCTAGCTACCTGCGGGATCGCATCCTGCCCCATACATCCCTTCGGCCGATCCGCTCTCACAGAGAGGGACTCCTCCGGGTGCCGTCCACTAGGCAGTGCCAGCGGGCAACGCCCAGGAGTAGGGCCTTCTCTGTGATGGGCCCGACCCTCTGGAATGACCTCCCCCCCGACATTAGAATAACGACCGATCTCCGCTCCTTCCATAACAAACTAAAGACCCACCTGTTTAATTTAGCTGGCCTGGCCTAACTGTAGCTTTTGTGTCCCTCTAGCCTGTATTTTAAATTTTAAATGTTAAATATTTAGGGATAGATTTTATAGGTTGTTTTAATTTTTAACTATACTGTACAGCCTATCATATAATTTGTTTTAATGGGTATTTATAACTATTTAAGTTTGTATATTGTTTTATTGTGGTCTGTACACCGCCCCGAGTCCCTTTGGGGAGAGGGGGCGGTCTATAAATTAAATAAAATTAAAAAATTAAATTAAATTATTAATCAAATTTTTATGGCTGCCCATCTCATGGAAATTGATTCTGGGCAGCATGTAACAATCTCACAAGATAAATATAAAATAATGTTTACCTCGAATCATTACAGTTAGTTATTAAGAAACATTAACAACTACAAAAGTAGAAGTAAACAAGAAAAGGAAAATAATAATTGGAAGGATATCACTCATTGGCCACCTCACAAGTTCACTCATCCTTTGAGGTCCTGAGATCCCATTCTTAAAACAGCATCATCTGATGGAATCCCAGCAATCTGTCTTCTCTGTCATGGGCCTTATCCCTAACCCTCTCATCTTTTGAGCGTTGAAGATTTTGCCCCAGGTGTTGGATTAGGAAATACTTGTAGATGCTGCTCGGTTTTTTTTATTAGATTGCTATCACCAAGTTTTTGCTTTCTTATGGATGGCTTTTGCTATACTGAATTTGACAAAATAGACCACAGCCTACTTCTTGATAAGAAGATATAGATGGCGTCACCACCAGATGGATTCACAATTAGTTGACCAACAACGCTCAATGTGTAGTCCACAAAGGAAATACATCTATATGGAGGGAAGCATGGAGAGGGGTACCTCAAGGTTTGGTCTTGGGCCCAGTGCTCTTCAACATCTTCATAAATGATCTAAATGAGGGGATGGAAGAACTCATTAAATTTGTAGATGATACCAAGCTAAGGGTGGGAAATAGCCAACACTTTAGAAGATAGGCTCAACATCGAGAAGGGTCTTTTCAGACTTGACATTGTTCCCTCTCCAACAAGATACAAGTTCAATGGTGAGAAAAGTAAGGCCCTGCACTTAGATAGGGAAAGGTAAATGCATAGGAATAGTATATAGATCTGTGATGGCGAACCTATGGCACGTGAGCCATTGCCCCAGCTTAGCTCCGTCATGCATGCACGCACGTCTCCCGCCAGCCAGCTGATTTTTGAGTCTCTGCAGCACATGCACGGGGTGGGGCGCATGCACAGGGGGCGACTGGCCAGCCCATCTTTGCTCCCAGGAGGCTGCAGGGAGACCTACTAGGCCCAAAACGGAGAGCGCAAGGGATCGTGTACACATGTGCAGGGGGTAGGGGGAGCCCAGGGGTCACACATGCATGTGCGGGGGAGGAGCACACGGGTCACCGCACATTGCATTATGGGTGCGGGCATGGGCGCGTGCAGTCACACACACACACACACACTTTCGGCACGTGACAACAAAAAGGTTAGCTATCACATATAGATGGAACCTGGCTCAACCATAGTAATTGTGAGAGGGATCTATGAGTCCTAGTGGGTTATTACATAAGTATTAACCAGTGTACTGCAGCTGTCAAAAAAAAAAAGCCAGTGCAATCCTAGGCTGCAACAGAGGAATAGTATCAAGACATGGAGTGATAGTACTGTTTTACATCATGCTTGTGAGACCACACTTAGAATACTGCAACCAGTTCTTGTCATCACGATGCAAAAAAGATGTTGAGAACCTGGAAAGTATGTAGAGAAAAGCAACAAATATGATAAAGGATCTGGAGGCTAAATCATATGACAAATGGTTGAGGGAGCTAAGTATGTCTAGCCTATTGAAGAGAAGGATTGAGGAGAATATACATAATGGCTGTCTTCTAATACTTGGGCTTTCACAAAGAGGGGATTGACTTACTCTCTAGGGCCGTGATGGAGAACCTATGGCACTCGTGCCATACGTGGCACGCGGAGCCATTTGTCAGGGTGTGCAAGGCGATGCCCTGTCAGCTGGCCAGCGAGCATGTGCGCGCTGGTCAGCTGACTTTGGCCTTCTTTTGAGGCCGTTTTTGACCCTCCAGAGGCTTCCCTGAAGCCTCCAAAGCACGAAAACTGGCCCTATGGGGAACCCGGAAGTTCAGGAATGGACTTCCGGTACTCATAGGACCATTTTTTGCCCCTGAAGGCTCCGGAGGTCGAAAATCGCCCCTACAGACAAACCAGAAGTCACTTCTGGTTTGCTCGTAGGGCCGATTTTTGCCCTCAGGGAAGCCTCCTGGACGCCCCTGAAGGCTCCGGAGGTCGAAAATTGGCCCTACAGAGAAACAGGAAGTCACCATTCCCGAACATCCGGGTTCCCTGTAGGTCCATTTTTTGCCCTCCAGAGGCTTCAGGGAAGTTCCTGAGGCCTCCGCAGGGTGTCCGGGGGGGGGGGGGGAAGCTGTTTTCACCCTCCCCAGATTCCTAGAAAGCTTCTGGAGCCAGGGGAAGGCGATAAAACCGTGGCAAAAGCGGGGGGTGGGGTCGCTGATCATGCACATTCACATGCGCTGGGGGTTGCGTGCGCATAGCATTATGGGTGTGGCACACCGGTGCAAGACCCCCCTGTGCTCCCCCTGCTTTTGGCACGGCAGCCAAAAATGTTTGCCATCACTTCTCTAGGGTATCACAGGGCAGACAAGAAGTAATGAGTGGAAGCTTGTTAAAGAGAGATCCAACTTAGAAGTAAAAATAAATTTTCTGGCAATTACAGCAATTAATCTGTGGAATAGCTTGCCTTTTGGGATTGTGGGTGCTCCATCACTGTAGGTTTTCAAAAATAGATTGGACAACCATTTGACTGGGATGATATAAGACTCCTGCCTTGAGCAGGGAGTTGGACTAGAAGACCTCTGGACTACCTTCCAGCCCCTATGAATCTATGATTCTATGTTTTTTATGAATATTGATTATTCATTTGAATGCCATCAAGAGCTGTGATGAGAAAGGTGGCTTTTAAATGTGATTAATAAATAAACATTTCAGATACAAATCATACCTAAAAACGTACAGTGTCTTGGATGAAGCCTTTAATTCAGAACTTACATGAGCTAGTTTGTGTGCTAGGCATTTCCCTTGTTAACATCCTGCCTTAAACAAGCTATCTTTTCATTCTCTCAAAATACGGTACTTGTTGAATCATGAAGGGATAATGTTAGTTTTAATAATGGTGGAAGAGCGATTGAGATGACGTAGATCATGGGTCCTCAAACTATGGCTAGCAGCCCGCCGAAGCCATTAATCTGGCCCGCGCAGGACCAGGAGACTGCTCTGCCCACATAATCCCCACCCCACCCTTCAGCTGAGCACACAACTTACCTCAACAGGCTGGAACTGAAAGGTAAATGTTCTGTAGGGAAAACGAGGCAGGCAGGAACTGAGGCAAGGCAGGTTGAAGCTAACACAATCTTTATTAATAGTTTTAACACAGCAAAAATGTAAGGCAAATCTCGAACTGGCAAACAGCAACATTTGACAGCTGACAGTCCTTTTATACTAGAGCTGTCAAACGCCGAACCAATAGAATGGCTGCATTCTCCCTCCAGCTGGCTGCTCGCGTCTCAACCAATCAGGGGCCGGTAATGATAGTCAATGGCGTCGTAGCCTCGAGGAACTAACACCAAGGCCAACAATTTTGGCCTCCAGAGATGTAGGCGGGGGTGGTGAAAAATGGGGCGCACAGATGCCCCAGGAGGCCCCAAAATGGGTAAAAATGGCCCATTTTTCACCTACCTTACCTCCAGAAGATAGATAAAGAGAGATAGATAGACAGAGGAGGGGAGAGAGAAAGAGAGAGCGGGGGAGAGAGATTTCTCAAGCTCCTTGGTGCGGGGAAGAATTACTGCAAAACTGAGTTTACAATACAATACAATACAATAGTAGAGTTGGAAGGGACCTTGGAGGTCTTCTAGTCCAACCCCCTGCCTAGGCAGGAAACCCTATACCGTTTCAGACAAATAGCTATCCAACATCTTCTTAAAGACTTCCAGTGTTGGGGCATTCACAACTTCTGGAGGCAAGCTGTTCCACTGATTAATTGTTCTCACTGTCAGGAAATTTCTCCTCAGTGAGAACAGTGAGTTTCCTGAAGTGGACCACTAGACTCTTAAACAACTGAAAAAACGATCTAGTAAAAAGAAAAGGCAACCAAAAGAGCAACATGCAAACAAAAGCAAATGAAACGCCCCCAGGAGCAAAACAAATTAAAGTTTAATCTCTATGCGTTGTTCAATGGACTGTTAAATTGGCCACACCCACATAGTCACATGACCTGGCCACACCCCACCCAGTCACATGACCACCTAGCCACACCCACCCCACCGATTTCCCCCCCCCCAACAGGCTGAGGGACTGTGAATTGGACCCCTGTTCAAAAAGTTTGAGGACCCCTGATGTAGATAAAGCCTTTTCTTTTTCAGCACTATAGACTTGCTGCTTCCGTAGCTGCAAATATTAGTTACCTGAACGGGCAACATTTTTTTTTGGGGGGGGGGGTTGTGCACATAGACCTTTAAAGCCCAAATTCCTACAATAGCAGCAGTGCAAATGTTGATAGAGAAAAAAGTGTATACATTAACAATGACCATTTCAGAGCGCATAGTGTATTTCACTGCAGATATTGCCAGTGAGGGAATCATCCTGCCTAAGGGGATGAGGAGTTGTTAGAATGGCATTTGCAGTCAGTTTCTCCCTATAGCAAGACTTTAGTAAGGAGTTTGCAGAAGAAGCAAATTGTAATGGAGGATCTAAATATATTTGGCAGGAAAATTGTTAACCTTTCTGGATTCAGTAAGTGAAAAAGAGTAGGGCTTTTTATCCTGCCTCAGTCTAATGCAGAGTAATTTATGTAGCTTTCTTGGCTAGGTTTCAGTCATGTATTCTTTTAGTCTAATTGCAATAACAAAATTGATTTGCTTTGATGGAGATGTTTTGGTCAATGCATGTTCCCATCATTTGGCCTTGGAACATTAAGACCTTAAAACCAGAGGATGCTAATTCTATTTTGTTCTTTTAAATGTTATTTTGAGTATACATGAACGCGATTAGAAATGAAAAGCTGTTATATTTATTGTGGAATTGTAAGGACATTGTTGAAAGAAAGTAGCATTTTGTATTTAAATCATTTCAGGGATACCTTAAGGACTTCATGGCCAAAAGGAATTCTAAACATTGAAATAATGTATTTCTTGCCCTGAATGTTCAGTCCAATATTAAATGTTTTAATCTCATTTAGATAACACACCAATGCTAGAATTTCTAAAATGATTTAAAGAAAGGAAAGCCTGTAGTTATGCTAGTGGGGAATATAAGAAATAATATTTCATGGCCACTTGAGATGAAAAAGGATGTGGATGAGAAAAAAACAAAAGGTAATGGTTCCTGCTGCGGGAAAGATATGATATAATGTGTTTAGGAAGAAAAAAAATGGCAGCAAATGTAGTCAAAGACTAAGGAATAGATTAGAAAAAGACAGAAGAAAATGTAGAATGTTTGTGTAGAAATAAAAGAATTGTTTTCAAGGTGGATGAAAATGGCTAAGGAAGGTACCTTTAGCAGAGGCAATGGAACTAAAAACAAACGTGCTGAACTTATTTTATTTAAGTGATTATTTTATATCTGGCATTTCATTCACCAATTCAATGTGTCATCTTCCTCCTCCTCTTTTTTCCTCACAATAATAATTATGTGAGGAAAGTTCGGCAGAGAGAGAGAGAGAGACCCAATTTAAATATAGTGAGGGGGAAGTATGATGGTGTTTTTTAGAAAAAAGTTTGGGAATGATAGTGAGATGTCAAAAACGGAGGTGAAATGTACATTGTAAATGTTTGGGTTTGAGGAAAAGTTATTTTAAACAAATATTGGTACTGTGAATTTGTTGAACAAGACTGCAGATCAGGGGTGGGTTCCTGCCAGTTCTAACCTCTTCTATAGAAGAGGTTCCACAAATCTACAGTGCCATTTAGGACCGGTTCCAGCTCCCTCCCCCCGCCCATCCGCACATCATCAAGATGAAGAGCAAGAGGAGGAATTCTGAGAGTTGAAGTCCACAAGTCTTAAAGCTGTCAAGTTTGAACACCCCCAGGGTTTTTTTTTTCTAAAGGGTTAGGGGTGCAAGGGTCTTGTAACTTGACAGCTTTAAGACTTGTGTGCTTCAAATGCCAGAGTTTCTGAGCCAACATTTTGGTTGCTAAGCAAGAGCGTTGTTAAGTGAGTTTCACCACATTTTACAAGTTGGCGACGCCCACCCAGTCACATGGCTGGCAAGCCACTCCCATTCAGTCACATGGCCGGCAAGCCACTCCCACAAAGCAGGCCACACCTACAGAAGAGGTTCTAAAAAAAATTGAAACCCACCACTGCTGCAGATGTAGATAGTGTAGATAAAAAAAATGTTCGGTTATGAAATTATGTATATGGAACGGCTTGGGCATGTTTGGCAGAAATGGTTCAAGAGGTAACAATGAACAAAATGTGGGAAGTGTTCTGCAACTTTATGCCAGAAAGTTTGCAAACTGTCTGATTGTGAGATATAAAATTTAGTACATGTTTTTTTTACTTAGAAAAAGCATATAATAAAATGAGTAGACTTGACTTGAATTATGGACCAACAAAACAGTTGAAAATGGAATATGGATTAGAAAATAACTGGGTCTGACTGAAAATGGAGTGAATAATTGCAAGTTATACATAATAAACCCTAGAGCAAGGGGGTGAATTTATATATCTTGGTGGAAATTTGCCAAAGATGGGTAAATGACAAACAACATCAACGGAGGAGGCTAGATCTGCTTAACAACCACATGATTCATTTAACAACAGCAGCGAATTACTGAACAAACATGGCTTAAAAAGATAATAAATCGGGCATGATTCAACAGCCGCTTTACTTAGCAACAGAAATTCTGGTCCCAATTGTGGTTGTAAGTTGAGGACTGCCTGTCTATGAAGGAAGTGTGAAAACTAAGAAAGTTATGGCTGAAGGAGACTCCGAAAAGAGCAAAAGGCAATGTGCATGAGCTTAGTGGAAGCAAAGATGGTTTCAAGGATAGAAAAGTAGAAAAGGCTATATAGTGAATGGCATTTAGATTGCTCTTTTTTGTTATCGCCTGTCTTTAATTTCTTTTGTTCACTACAACTTAATATTTTTCTGCATTTTGCATAGCCTGATTTATCTCAAAAGGGAATAAAACATGGGTAGTTTCTCAAAATTCAAAAGGTTTCTTTTTTTTATAATTCTTCAAACCTATTGAGAGTTTGGTATGAAACATGAATATTACAAAACTTCATCCCATTTTTTTAAAACCGCTTTCTTGTATTTGGGTGCATTTTCTATCCTGCTGTGAAAGATATTGTTTAAATCGGTATGAGTAAGAACTACAAATACTAAAAAATACATATGAAAAAATATGTCAAGAATCCTGAAATTCATACTGTGCCGTTTTCCCAAATTACTTGTTGCTGAATTTATACATCATATTTTTGTACTGGGGGCGGGGGGAGGAGGTTCTTAATGAGATGTGTGAAATCAACCACGATTGTTTATAACTCACGATTTATGGTTTGGCTTTATAAATGAAACAGGCCACAATAATTTATTCCAAACCATGATGAAAACAAACGATGTATATCTAAAATACATAGATATACACCTGCCATGTGCAACCTGACCCCGGAGAAAGATTAAATGGAAAAGGGCTTCAATGCATCTTTCACTCTAGGTGGTTTGTGCAGTACTGACAACCGATTCTAATTTTACATTGTTGGTCTTACTTGTGTCTTTTCCCTTCAATTGGCAGATTGTTCTCTTGTGAAGGACCATGTGGGATCCCAATGCAGGTAAAAAAGGAAGGTGATTTAATGGGATTTACTAAGATACTTCTCTAAAAGCACAAATTGAGTACAGTGTGTCATTGCCTATTAAATCTCTCTGGACAAGTAGTTGGCCTCGTGACTGGAGGCTTTAATGGAGACCAGACTTTGGCAGCTACCCATAAAGGTTTGGAATGCAGGATCCTTGCTGAATTAATACATTTGTTGCCATGGTCTCTCTCTCTCTCTGTGTCTCCCCACCCCCCTCCCCACCCCCGTAATACCTTAAATGCCATTTTGTTGATGTCTCCTAACATTGTCAATGTAACAGCATTAGCACATTGGTGGCAAAAGTCTTGCAAATTTCCTGTGGAAAGGAAATCTGTCCAGAAGCAACGCTGCAGGCATTTATGGCCGGTTGCAATTAACTTCAGCCAGCCCACTTCCTGCAGCTGAATTAGTCTGTCTCCAGTAATCTGTGGAAGAACTTCCTGTGTGTTTTCCTTACTGCTGCCTGCCAGATACACTTCACCATTGGCTCATTTGGATTTTTCCTTTTAAGAGACATGCTTAAGGTTGAAACGCACAAACATGGAGGAATCCTTTGTCGTGGTCTCTGAGACATTCACCCCGAATTTGCCCTAAGAGATGGAACTTAAAGAAAACCTCATTTGCTAATGTTGGGGGGGGGGGGGATTCGGTTATCTTTGGATAAATTCTATTTACAAAAGCAAAAACCATCCAAGCCAAAGCATCTTCATGATGTTGCTCAAAGAGCAAAAGCATTTGCAATTGCCATTGGGTGAGAAATCTGCTGGATCGAGGGGTTTTACGGTTATCACTGAGCACACTATAAAATTGTGGGGAAATTAGGAGCCGGTGCTATTTGCATCCATCATGAGTTGAGGATGATAACTAACTAGCCTTTCCCAGTCTGATCTTAATCCAAATGTATTGGGCTTTCTCACAACGGTCAGACGGTGTCATGGAATGCCCCAGTTTAGCAGCATTCTGGTGCAGCAGGTTAGGAAGGGATTGACTTTTGTATATAGAATATATAAGCTACAAAATATAGCCAGGAATTCTGTGAGCAAATTAGCCCTTCATTGATAGGCGTTCTACAAAGATGGCTACAAATGGGTTTGTTTCACCGAGTAACAGATCTATTGTTTCTTCTTACCTTTCATTTTAGGGCAGCCAGGTGCCTTCCCCGGAGCAGCACATCCCCCCAACCCTTCTTACCCAGGTGGCTTCAATCCTGCATACCCACCTCCTGCGAATCCTGCATTCCCTCCAGCACCTATGCCTGCTGGCCCCTGCCCTGTTCCCCCAGTAGGGATCCCAGGGCAACCTGCCTATCCCCCTGGCCATCCCATTCAGCCCCCGTATCCTGGTCATCAGCCTATCCTACCTGGTGGTCCTTTGCCCCCACCTGTTCCTGGGATGCCAGGAGGAATAGGATTCAATCCATTGATGCCCGGGGCTGCTGCTGTGGGCGCCTACCCGATGGACAAGAAAGCTGCTAAAAAGATGAAGAAGAAGATGAAGAAGGCACACAAAATGCATAATCCACACAAACACCACAAGGGGCATGGAAAGGTCAGTAGAGAAGAGTGGGATGGCAAACCTAGGCTGTACAGGTAGTCCTTGATTTATGACCACAATTGAGCCCAAACTTTCTGTTGCTAAAAGTGAGCTTTTCCCCCATTTTGTGACCTTCCTTGCCACAGTTGTTAAGTGAATCTGGCTTCCCCATTGACTTTTGCTTGTCAGGTTGCAAAAGGTGATCACATGACCTGGCACACTGCAACCGTCATAAATACGAGTCATAAATACGTGTCATAAATACGAGCCAAGCATCTGAACTTTGATTACGTGGCCATGGGGATGCTGCAAAGGTGATAAGTGTAAGAAACTATCATGTCACTTTTTTCCCAGTGCCATTATAACTTCAAATGGTCACTAAAAGAACTGTTGTAAGTCGAGGACTATCCGTATTGGGCAGTGGTGGGATTCAGATTATATTTACTACTGGTTATGTGGCCATGGCTTGGTGGGTATGGTGTGGCTTGGTGGGCGTGGCTTGGTAGGCATGGCAGGGGAAGGTTACTGCAAAATCCCCATTCCCTCCCCACTCCACTAACCTGCTTTCCAGCTCCGTTCTCCTGTTCAGGGCAACAAAAGAAGATCAGCTGCCGAACTACTCAAAATTTCTGCTACCGGTCCTCCAGAACCTGTCAGAACTGGCTGAATGCTACGTCTGGTGTTGGGAATGATGATTTATAAATAAATCATATTTCCAGCTGCTGCCAAAGTATATTTTTGTCGCAAATCTGTATCTTCCATTTTCTGAAAATCTCAAAGGCTCATTTGATTTGGATCCATATTTGGAATCTGGGATTAATTCCTTGGCTCCTTGGTGGTGGAGGTAGAGGAAGAGGAGTAGGAGGAACAGAGGAACATGTTGTTTTGGGGATGGGGAGAGGGGAAGCATTGCTCAATGAGGTTTGATTCCTGGTTTACACTGGGGCTATGCATGAAGGAACATTTCAGAAGCAGTCAACGTACCAATTAGCACAGAAGTGACAATCTGAAACAGAGGCTGCTTTTGTTGTTCTGGCTGCGTTCCAAACAACTGATCAACACCATTGGTGTTGGCTGAAGAGAGAGCTCCACATGCAGATATCAGCATTTGGATTGGGAGGGGTGGCTATTCACGCCTTACTGATTGGGCTCTCTTGTTCCGTGTCTAATAACTAGAGACTCCCATAGGGCAATCTTGAAAAGCCCACATTTATTTTACTCGATATCGACCGGCCATTCTATGCCCCCCCCCCCAGCACATTTCTACAATCAAAGGACTACAGTTTTGCTTTTTGAAAATAATAATATTAAAATTAAACTTAATATGATTACGTTCACTCATTAGATCCATACAGCCACATGGAATGCAAATACATCTTCTAAAGTTCTCTCTTAAAACTACTCTCGGGTTGGTGTGCACTATAAAACTAGAAAAGAACACTTCATTCTAGAAAAAAATGATAAAGAATTATGTTATTTATTAATAATTAGCAGAGAAGACACCTAGAAATGTCCTGGCTAAAAACCAAGAATGATCTGATCAGACCTAGGTAGGAACTCAGGTTTGAGCCTACACTTTGAAGATAAGAACAATCATCCGTATTTTTTCTGTTCATACGATGTACATAAATTGTTATCTGACAGCCCTGTTTAAAGTCACCCAGATTTTTTTTAAGAGAGTGATGTGCTTGGACTTTATTTGTTGGCCCACTGTGAGAAATGTTCAAAATATCCAGAGGATCAAATTGCTTAGATTTGCTTGGAGTTTGCCACCACCAGCTGGACATCTCGTGAGATTATGGAAACCTTGTCTAATTAAAGTTACCCGGGAGGAGTTTGAGTTTGTTAATCTTAAGGAAGTTGGTAGAGTTGTTTGTGATGTTAGTCCTGCCCCCAGTGGTTTGGACCATCCCTTTGCCTGCTAATGAACATCACCAGGGAGGTACCAAAAGGCTGGGTCAGGGCAGTAGTCAATGCATCCTTGAAAGAAGGAGTGCTTCTGTCTGCTTTGAAAGAGGTGATGGTGCACTCTTTCCCCAGGAAGCCATTGCTTGGCCCAGCATATTAGGTAACTATCATCCAGTCTCCAACTTTTTTTGTAGGGACAAGGAGGCACTGTTCCATAGAGGAGCAGGGGTCTAAGGGGAAGATACTAGGCAGTGGTAGGGAAGAGTGGAGATGCTATATCCTAGGGCTCTCCACTGTGCAACAGGGTTCAAAACATTCTGCCTTATGTGATATCTGTTTAAAGTGCTCTCTCTCTCTCCCCCCCTCCCTCTCCCTCGCCACCTCTTAGCTTAGGAGGTTTTGGTTGAGCCTGGATACTGTTTGAATCTAGATGAGGAAAAAGGCTCAGGCCTAATCCCAGCCAGAAAAGTGCCAGGAACCTTCCAATGACTTGGCTACTACTGGCCTATAGATCTCTTCCATAGTAGAGTTGGAAAAAATGAAGGGTGAAGGATATGAAATACATGTAGGACTGGCAGAAGAGATTTGTTGGGATAAAAAATAAAAGCAGGGAATAGACACAAGCCAGAGTATGGGAAATAGGCTTCCCCACCACCAAACTGTTCCATAACAATTACCTTGCTGCTTATACCACTGTGAAACTGTGTTTTATTCTTTTGCCATTTTGTTAAACTGTCCAGAAACCATATTGTTCGATAGCCATATAAATGAATTCAGTTCTACAAGTATGACCGAGACATTGCAAAATAGCTTTCTACTCTATTTAGCATTAATGAGCATAATAATCTACTCTATTTAGCATTCATTAATGACTTGCAGAAGGGACAAGAAATTAATGGGATTTTGAAATTTATTTTAGATTTTTAAAATTTATGATTTGTGTCAATAACAAGCTGGCAAACATGCCTTATGCCCCACCCTCTTTTCCTAATAAGAACCTGTGAGTTGGGTTGAAAAGAATGACTTGCCCAAAATCACTCAACCAGCTTTTATGCCTAAGGCAGGACTAGAACTCAAGTCTCCTGGTTTCCAGCCTGATGCCTTAACCACTAAATGAAACTTTGTAGATTTTTTTTTCTCTTGCAATCTTTGCTGGTAAAAAAAGCTGCCTGCCTTCTAATATACAAAGAGTTAGATGTTGATGTTCAAGTGCTCAGCCTCACCCCCAGATATCTAGAATGTGGTGGTAGTGGTGGTACTCAGAAAGGAGAAGTGTGCTATAAAACAGCAAACGTTTGTATATAAACATAAATTTAGCTGTTTTATGTCATAAATTATCCACACTTGACAATTGAAAACTTTCTCTCTTTTTTTCAGCATTCCTCCTCCTCTTCCTCTTCAAGCAGCAGTGACTCTGACTGACATGTCTCCCTACTTTCCAGCTGCATCCTTTTCCACTATGGCTGATCCTTGCATTGCTCTTCCTGCATTCATAGAAAATTCACTAGATTGGTTACGTACTAGATAAAAACGACATCTGTTTACTTTTTGTCTGCCCTCCAAGATGGCCAGGCATCAAGCTTATCCATAGCACTGGTGCCTGCTGATTAACCAGCCTGCTGTGATCAACTGTTTGGGAGGCTGGAGCACGATTGGGCTCCAAAGCAGTATATCTGCACCTTTTGGCAATTGTGATCTCATTTCTGCAGCCAATCAAATCATCTCCTGGCGCTCCAAATGTTTTATTGGGAAGTAATCAAATGATTATTTTGAGGTTGGTTGGGAGGTCCAAATCCACCCAAGTGCTTTTAAAAATTATTGTTCACCAAAGTAGTTCTTGAATGTAGTGCCTGGAAAAAGGACAAAAAAGGAGCGATTGCTCAATATTATAACCGTTTGGAAAGTGTTGCTTATTTAATATAAACTAGAATAATCCGCTTTCAAAAAAAATCACAAAATGTCCTGATTCAGGGAAAATGGCATAACTGTATGCATGTAGAAATTTATTGAGATTTCCTTCTCTCCGTCACTCAGAAATATACATACATTCATGTATTTATGGGATATTTTAGAAAACTTAATTTCTCTAGCATACAAATATTTTGGTGGCTCAGGGTTTGCTTCAAAGAAACACTTTCTTCATGGCTGTGATCTTAGTTTACTTGAAGTTTGTATTTGTGATAGCAGTATCTTAGTAAATTGCTCCAGGGTATTGAAAGATCATACTATATACATATTGCATGGTATGTTCCAAACGTCTGCATTTAGAAGAAGCATTTTCTCATTCATCAGTTCAGCATTGCTGATGCCCCATTTAAACTGGCTGCTTATATAATACTTAGATGGGTTTCTAAAATGAAAGGAGAAGATTGCAGTTAGCCAGTTTTTAAAGAGAAAAAAAACCACAATCACATCATTATCCAGCATTGCACAATTTGAGATTTGCATTGGACATCCAGTAATCTTGGGTGGGGATTGAAAAGCCCCTCCAGAAGTACCCACCAAAGTATAGCATTTAATGGGACAAAAATACATAAAATATATTGGAAGTAACTTTAGTAATTGTGTTAATAATCAGGTTTAAGTAAAGGGATTAGTGTGTAAATCAAAAAACTATTTATTATGTACATTCCAGCTCAGTTTGCATCTTGCAATGCATGTCAGAAAGACTAAACAAAAATGCCATAGCTATCATTCCTGAAAACTCTGTCCACCCCTAAGTTGCACAATGCCTACAAGGTTGAACTTAAAAGTATCATGTCTTGTTAGAAATGATGTGTTCTATTTTACAGATTCTTTTTCTGGCCAGTGACAATAATTACAAGTCTGATTTTTGCTTGTCCTAAACTTGCTTCTCCCTTGATAAAAAGATTTTGGCTTTAATGCTCAGCCTGAATTGTAGCGTGTTACTTTATACGTACAAAAGAAAACTCCAGAAAAGAATCAAAATCAAATTAGTGTTTATAAAATGTATCTTACCAAATGCTCTTCTGTTCTTGGCTTGAAGTTTTTGTCAATGCTTTTTTGGCATTACCTTCCAGAATGCAATGAAAGCAAGGAGTATGGATTGTCTGAAGTCAGAATAGAGCTAGAAGGGACCTTGGAGGTCTTCTAGTCCAAACCCCTGCTCAAGCATGAGACCCTATACCATTTCAGACAGGTGGCTGTCCACCATCCAATCTTTTCTTAAAAACGATGAAGCACCCACAACTTGGTAGAAGGCAATGATTTATCTGTTTGTTAACATGTTGTATCTTGTTTTGCAAAAAGTATAAAGGACTCCTTTGATGAGGCCTGGAAATAAAGTTACTGATTATTTCTAATTAAATAAATAATTTTTGGGGAGGGCTTATTTTAGCGCATGCACTCAAAAGCCTGATTGGGCTTATTATCCGGGAGTTCTTATTTTCAGGGAAACAGGGTACAAACAGAATTTTTAATCCTCCCAAAATGTCTATAAAGGAGAGCAATGATGAAAAAGAAAATAATACTGGTATACCGGTACAAGCCAAATTCCTAGGTCGTCTTATAGAGGGGGGAAATGTCTTATTGTGAATGCAGTCTTCTTCTTTAGGCCAAAGAGATTTTAAATCAATACTCCACCAGCAGGAAAAAAAATACTTTTTAGTCCCTGTTTTCATCCTCCAAACAATTTTTCTTTTTAAAAGAGGAAATGTGGAGGTGGCAGGAAGGGAAGAGCCTAGAAGCTGGGATGTGTGCACCATGCAAATATGCACAAACTATTTAAGGCAGCCATAAAAGCTATCTGAAATACCAATATTATGCTAATAGTATTGAAAATATAGTTTAACTGTGGCGGGGCTGAAAAAAATGCCCCCAAAGATAGACGTACATTTCTAGCAAGAAATTTCTAGAATAATTTTGGGAATAGCCTTTTTTTCTAGTTGCCTTGTAATAGCCTTATTACTTGTTGGCACCATGAATTTCCATCTGTAGCAAGGATGCTTGGATGATATTTAAGCAGATTCCTAAACACTCAACACTTGTGCTAAGGGCGAGTAGCCTAGCTCTGATCTTCAATCATAAGGGGTGGAATGCTCCCATGTGCTACCACCAACTATGTGATCACAACTTCTCTATTTTGCTGGTAGTAATCGGTCTTCAGGTCATTCCCAGTAAGATAATTCAGAAGCAAGCAACTATCTTGACTATCAAAATCAATCACAACTTACAATACAATACAATAGTAGAGTTGGAAGGGACCTTGGAGGTCTTCTAGTCCAACCCCCTGCCTAGGCAGGAAACCCTATACCATTTCAGACAAATGGCTATCCAACATCTTCTTAAAGACTTCCAGTGTTGGGGCATTCACAACTTCTGGAGGCAAGTTGTTCCACTGATTAATTGTTCTGTCAGGAAGTTTCTCCTCAGTTCTAGGTTGCTTCTCTCCTTGATTAGTTTCCACCCATTGCTTCTTGTTCTACCCTCAGGTGCCTTGGAGAATAGTTTGACTCCCTCTTCTTTGTGGCAACCCCTGAGATATTGGAACAATGCTATCATGTCTCCCCTAGTCCTTCTTTCTCTTAAGCTAAACATACCCAGTTCCTGCAACCGTTCTTCATATGTTTTAGTCTCCAGTCCCCTAATCATCTTTGTTGCTCTTCTCTGCACTCTTTCTAGAGTCTCCACATCTTTTTTACATCGTGGCGACCAGAACTGACTAAACTGAACTTGCCTAGTGTAAAGGAGCTGGTTGATCAAGCAGTCAATTCTATCATGCCCTCCACTTGTGCTAGAGCAGGGGTTGTCAAACGCTCATTGTCACGTGACGTATTGTGACTTTTCCCTTCGCTAAAGTGGGAGTGGGCATAGCCAGCGCATGATGCATCTGGCCTGCAGGCCACAAGTTTGACACCCCTGTGCTAGAGGAATAATCGTGCCTCTCTCACTGACCCCCATCCCAGCTTAGCTCATGAGCCAAGACTGTGGCACTGCTTCCTCAAGAAACACCAGGCCTCCAGTGGCCATCACCCTGTCCCTTTTCTTGACTGGCACACCTTTCTGTGCTCTTCCCTCTGATTACCCTTTTAGCAGCTGTTCTAATTTTTCTAATCATGGCTTTGAGAAGGGATTTTTTAAAATGTCAGGTAGAAGATATCCTGAGGGGTAATGCAAGGAGAAAGAGTGGATGGGAAGAAGCTGTAAAGACAAATCGATACTTTTAAAAACATTGGCTGTATTTAATATGTCTCCTAGCAAAAATATCACAGCAATGTTTTCACTAGCAGTAATGCAACTACAACATCACTTAATTGGAACAATTAATTTGTAGACATAATAAGCAAGGAGGGGGAAATGTCCATTTTAGCGTGCAAAGGGGGAGCTGAATGAACAGCAGAAGGCCTCTCTAATCCATAGAGGGATGGTGAAGAGAGAACTCACTAATTCTTATTTTGCATCTTTTTTCTCAAAAGAACAATTGAGCTGGTTGCTGTTATGCACTTGGAGAATGAGGAAACTGCCGATTAGAACTGGCAAGGCTAATAGTGAATTTAACTAATTTAAATGATTTCTCAGATTGCAAGAACATTGTAATTTTTGAGAACTGCTATAGAACTGGTTAATCTCAGCAGATTGGGGAACAAATACCCTCTATTTGCCATAACATTCACATGCTTAGCTTACAGAATAGGCAGCTAAAGAGAGAGATGACAGTAGTCTTCAAAAAATATCAGGTGGGATATTGCACCAAAGGAATTAACTTACTGTCTTGTTCTAGAGATAGGCCCAGATAAGTGGATTAAAAGGAAGTTTTAATGGAAGTAATCAAGTTCAAGCTAAACACCTGGATGAAAGCCTGACTATACAAACTGTCAGTCAGCGGAACACATGAAGGGGTGCGTTTTTTCCTTTAGAGTTTTCAAACAAGCTGATTGGTCAACTCCTGTCAGAGAAATGCCAGTGGATTCTGCAATGTTTCTCTATGTTTCTGTGACAACCTTCTATAATCCACAAAGGGAAGGAAGAAGGAACGACTTTAGCTTCACACCTGTCCAACCTTGGAGCTAGCAAAAATTGGCTCAAAAAACTGCACTGACATCATCTGAAACCGGACTTACAAGCGGAGTTGAAATGATTGTGAAGAATCTGAACAACTTCATGCAGGGGTGTTAAACTGGCGGCCCGCGGGCTGGATGCATCATGTGCAGGCCACGCCCACCCTGGCTTCACAAAGGCAAAAAACATATGTGACATCACTTGACGCAATCACATTTGACACCTGTGAATTAAAGCATCCCCAATTTGAGCTCCTAATTAAAGTAACCAATACAGACTGTAATAAGGGACCATCAAGGATTTAGGTTTAAGGGAGCAGGACAAATTCAGCAAGGAACTTAAAGATAAGGCCCTTAAACAACACTGGATGATTTTCATTGGCTTTAACTTTATGTAAGGGCATAGCTGGGAACCATCTAGGATCCAGGAGATTATTTCTGGTTTAAAGGTCTTAATAACAGATAGCCTAGAATGTCCTCTTCATGAATAGTAGAAACCTAGCGTAGCCTTTGCACTCTTGCCAGCCTTTTCAGTGACTGACCTATTTTTTCCCCTTTATGATCCAAAGGAACAGAAAGTCGTTCCAAGATATTTAAAGGATCTGACTTGCTCTATTAAGTTTCCATGTTTTTGCCAAGAGTGTTTGAAGCTCTGGACCCCCTCTGAAGAAACCGTGACCTTGGTTTTGGATTAGCTTCACTTCATCACAGTAGGTTGCTATGGTCCTCCAAGGCCATATGAGTGGTCATAGGGCTAGCTGCACCATTGGCATAAAGAAACATGGCTCTTATGTCCACTACCCAGCCTGGCAGGGTGAAACATACTTTGTTTAAACTGTAACTGTAACACTCAAATAATTGCTAAAGGAAGGGAAGCCAAATGCAATCTGACTCCTGGAGATTTGGAAGAAAGATGGCAGTACCTACAAAATATACAGTATCAGGCAAGGAGACATTTTCATGCAGCTTCATATTAGTAGTACAGCAGCAGTCTCCACTCTACGGCCTTTGAACATCTGTATTTGTTACTTTCCCAGTTTGAGCCAGCATAGCAATAGCACTTAGACTTACATACTGCTTCACACTGCTTTACAGCCCTCTCTAAGCGGTTTACAGAGTCAGCACATTGCCGTCAACAATCTGGGTTCTCATTTTACCCACCTCGGAAGGATGGAAGGCTGAGCCAACCTTGAGCCTGGTGAGATTCAATCTGCCAAACTGCTGGCAGCTGGTGATCAGCAGAAGTAGCCTGCAGTACTCCACTCTAACCCATCATGTTTGCATCTTTTCTGTGGACCTTTTTGCCAAGGTTACTACATCGGCAAAACAATGTTTTTGAAACAGACTTGCTCAAATATGTATTGGTTTTCATGGGCTATGCTGAACTCAAAAGGTAAAGCTCACTATTTAAAAACAAGGTACAGAAAGCAACAAGGAAGCAGAAGGATAGAGAAAATAAACCAACTGTATTAATATTGAAACAGTATATTTTCAGTGGGGTTCATCACTCTGGGGTCTAATTTAATTCTGCTGCAGATATTTTTTTAAAAAAAACCACATAACATCAGAATATGATATTCTATCTCTTTCCTTCCGAACAGGAGCTTCTAGTGCCTGTCTGCAAAAGAGATGATCCAGTCAAAATAAGGCACTTCTTACTACTTGCCACCAGAAGCATATTTGTATTACAAATTGTATAGCCTGTCTTCTTGAAGCCTACAATTACACTGATTTCTAAATTGGTTTATTGTTCAACTTGTTGCCCATTCCAAGCCAATTCCACAAGCCATCACTAACTAAGATTGGTTTTATGAATCTACTGTCAATAATGGTTTTTTTTTCCTGGGGTAATACTGCAATTTAGATGAATTGTTAGAATGACAATCATAGCAAATGTTGTTTGGTTTTGTAGTTTAATAAATTTAAAAACAGAGTCTTGACATTGGCCACTAACCTTAAGTGATATCCACATACAGACATGAAATAGGAATGGTGGCTTCTGTAGCCAACACCAGGTCTTTCTGGTAACCAAGGAACAGAACATTACTTCACCAGATCACATGATTCCAGAGTAGTATAAATAAAAACCACTTAGATTTTCACCTTGCAAGTAACTAGTCCATATGAGGAGTATCAAGCTGTATGTGGTGCTTTCATCTCAAAGTTCAAATGCCACAGGGTTTCAAACTTATTCCATGGTCTCAAACTGCTTGTTATCTCCTCTGTATCTTACCTTGCCAAGCTGTGACGCCTTTTTGCAGGTTAGATTCCTGGTAGTTTTATATAGCTGTCCCCTCCAACTCCAGCTTTTCTTTATCTCTTTGTGTATGTCTGACAAGTGGCAGAAAGGATTGGCAGAATGTAAAGAGAGCAATCAGGTATAATATAGAACTGTGAAGCAAAGACTAGGAAAGCAGAGAGTTGTGTAGCTTTAGCCCACTGCCAGTTCAAAATTGTCAACATGTTAATTACAATGTACTGGGATGAATCATATGCTGCTGTTTGCTTCAGGCTGACATTTTGCTTTTATAATCTAATAGTTGGATAACTATAATTACAGAAATGACTCCACTGATCCTCAATCTGATCCATTACTCATTTATACAAGCTGTGTGTGCGTTTGTGTGTCCATCCATCCCTTCCCTGCTTTTTTTATTTACAGATAAAACAGGGTCCCCCGCCCCCACCCCAGTGCCTTGCTTAGTTTTCCTTACCAAAGCAGCTCAATAAATACAAACGTCACTGGTAGTTCATTTATATAGGCAGATTATGAATTATGGGAGTATTTATATTTCAAATACATTTTGAATCCGAAGATTCAGTAGTGAGCAGCTCTGGAAGGAGAGAGATGATGAAATAGTTTAGCAATAAATTACCTGCTTAATTAAGTTTGTAAAAAGCTGCTTGCTACTTGTTTTACTAAGTTAAGATCACGTAGAAGACCAAGTAAGTAGAATTAGCTTTTCTTAATGGAAAAAAATATAACGGGTTCAACTAAACTATATTAATCCCCCTGAGAAAATAACCTATGACAGGCTGGTTTGACAGCCTCCTAGTGTTAAAACTAAGTGTCACCTTATGGCTTATTTTCATGACAGGTGCTATCAGGTGCTTATTTATCCTGTTTGGCCACCTGGAGGTTGTGGCAAGGATATCACAATATAGGTTGAAGATGGAATGTTTATCCTTTTGTGTTTTTGTTTTCTGGGCGGGTGGGCGGGATTGATTTTATAAATAGACTATAAAACCTGTTAAAAACAACCTATTTTTAGTGGATGTTTTGTCTTTTAAAGCAGAAAATTGTTCTACCATAATTTGGAGCTTGCCCATAAACTGTAGTGATGGGTTAGTGTTGATGAACTACATTGGGCTTGTCAACTGCTCTTGTCCTACCTCACTTTGTTACTAGCCAGTCTTTTATTTTGTTTGTTTGTTTGTGTGTGCGCGTGTGTGTATGTATATGTTTACACAGATATCTGTGAGTAGCCGGATTATAAACCCTCCCCCTTTTTTGCATAGGATAATAGCTTTTGTGGACTTACTTGCAGAAACCTAATTTAAAAGTTTATCTGAGTGAAAAGGTCTGCGGTGTTTCTGAATTGAGTCGCCTAAATGGTTATCTGCATGGCTCCATAGCTTTGTATTGTAACCTCAGCAGGTGTTTTGAGAATCCTGATGCATTTGCAGTCCTAGGTAATTGGTAAACAAGAAAAAAAAGGCATCAGCCAATTAAAAAAAAAGATATAGTAAGGGCTCACCGAAAGACTGAGAAGCCTTATTTCCAATTTAGAGTAACTCTGAAGATCAAAAGCACCTAGGCTTTTGGCCTTCGTGTTGTGGATTGTTTTGTAGTCCAACAGGTATGTCTACTTTCCTAACCACATTTGCTATTATCCAGAACATTCTGTCAGTTTTCTTTTGCCTCCCTCTGGATAAAGGGGAAAAACCTGTTAAGGATAGAAATATTACAATGAAACTGGAGTTATTTTATGGATGCGCAACTGGAAAAAAAATAGGGGAAGCTAATATTATATGTACTGTTAGTAGCTTGTGGCAAGATTGTTGTATATATAAAGATGGAAGACAAACAAAACGCCCCCCCCCCCTTAGAAGTTTGGATTATAAAAGTAACTGAGCTCATATGGAAATGGCAATACTGACTGACCACTTTGGCTAAGGGGGAAAAATAATATTTTTTTAAAAAGACAGACCTTATATCAGTGATGGCGAAACTGATGGCGAGTACGTGCACGCGTGTCTGATCTGAAATCCGGAAGAGAAGCTGCCCAGGAGGCATGCGCGTGCTGGAAAATGAACTTCCGGTCTCCAATGCACACTTGGCCAGCTAGTCTTCTGATTACTGGTGCACATGCATGCGTGACGATCAGCTGGCCAGCGTGCATACTCATGCTGGAAAACAGAAGACCAGCTCTTCCAGTTTCTGGCACTACTGCAAGCGTGAAGGCAGCTAATCGTCTTGCACGCATGTACGCCAGAAACCCGGAAGAGAAACGGGTGATGCAGCGTGTGCCAGGTGACATGGTTCTGCAGGTTCCTGCCAGCATTACTACTGGTTCAGTGGCCGAAAATTTTTGCACTTAAAATGATTTGTGTATGCGCAGAACATTAAAAGGGGAAAAATGCATTTTTTCAATGAAGATTGTTCTGCGCATGTGCAGAACAGAAAATCAAGATGGCGCCGCCGAGGATAGGATCTATTTATGGATCTATTCAGCTGAACTGGGAGGAACCTACCTCTGCTATGCATGCCACTTCGGGCATGCATGCCATAGGTTCACCATCACGGCCTTATATGGATTTTGGTTGAAAGAAATCTGAATTATGAATTGATTTGAGTACGAAAAAGGTTTAAAGAGAAAGGGGAAGGATTAAGATGGCAATTATTCAATGCAAAGAAGGATGGAAGTCATACTTCTATGCTTTTTGTTTCTTTTTTCACTTTTTCCTATTTTCTGTCTTTTTTGTTTTAATTTTTTAATCCTTTTTTTGCACTAAAAATTCCAGTATTTTTTTTTAAAGGCTAGAAATACTTACAGTAGTAGCAGCTTGTATGGGCCTCCTGTTTTGATATACATCTTTTCAGTACCGACAAACCTTCTTTCCCCACCATTTATTCATGTTATGCTGAAACCTGGGTGGGAACTGTGGCTGAATTGGTCCCTGCTCCACAGCGTATTCAAGCTTTGACAGATGTGGGGGTGGTCTGTGCAAGGGAGGAAGGATTGGGGGAAGAGGCTGCCACTATTAGTAAGGCTTTTTCTGCCCTTGATTTTACAAACACATTACAAAGCAGAGAAGAAAAATGGTGGGATACTCCAGTTGCTACAACCAGGCATTTTTGCTTCAAGCAGTGTGCAGAGCCACAAAGCGGTTTGTTTAGTTTTGACTTTGCTGGTTGCAAGAACCAATCCCGTTGTGAGGAGCCAGATATTGCTATAATTACCCTATAGATTGCAGTAACTTTAAAGCTTGTTTCCACTCCATTAAGAACTATAGTTAGATAGAGCTAAGAATCTTTGACAAATTTAACGTTCTTGTCAAACTATCCCAAGCCAAGATAGCTACACTTCACTACAGTCTCTAATTGCTGTGTTTTAATCTTTCTGACATGTCCTTTCTCCCCCAAGAACCAGGCTGCAGAAAACTACCAAATACGGATTCTAAACAAATCTTTAACATAAAAGATGCATGTAGTTGTAGCTGCATATTTTGTCCTATGACCTACCTGCCATCTCTAACCTAGGAACATCCCTGTACTGTAATCCTGCCACAGTTCTTATTCAGAGGCTTGACAAGCATCCACGTCTTAGCAAGTTGTGTTTTGATTAAACCATTGTTTGGTGAAAAAGTGATAGTAGCCAAGTTTGCCGTTCATGCTGAATCAAGGTTTTATAAATGTTAATATTTTTGCAGTACAATATGGAAATTTGTATGTGGAAGATTTGTATCCAATCTCTAATACCATATGTGAGATGGGTGGCTACATAAATGGAGTGAATGAATGAATAAAATGCCAATGTTTTCAAGACCAGACAAAATATCAAATTATAGCTAAATGTTCAGAAATCATGGTTTTTTTAATTGGAGACAAAAATTTGGCTAACAAGGTGAATTCCTACACTATTTATGGATCTGAAAAGGAGTTCAAGTGTGGTTTAACTTAAATACTACAAAAATCCATTGAGTATACTCATACATACTATGACCACAAATGAAAATATTGGTAAGAGACTCCTAGTATTGTTTCTTTCCATCCCTATTGTTATATATTTTCAGTTGTTCTGAAGATGCTTTCCTCAAAATACATGAATGATCTTCTGAACCTAAAGAGAAATAATAACTCTTTGGTAATCACTTGTTGTAAAATGAAATCCTAACAAAAATCAATATTTTCTTTTTTTAGTTTTCAGGAAAGATGTGGCTATCTAGATAAGCATTTGGAATCTAATATAACACTATGAATTAATTTCAGTAAATCTGAATCTTAGTTGAGTGTGCTTTTTCACTGTATTTGATACAAGTTTATGTTATTTATATTTTATTAATCCTTTTGTAGAGTGTTTAATGCAAAAAAAAGAGTCTAGGTTTGTTCCTGTTATATGAACCCAGCCAGTTTGCAAAATGTCAGCTTGTGTTTCGTGTCAAGTTCCAGCCTGAAATATTAGTAAAAATGATTAAATTCTGTGTAAAACATTATCTCATTACTACCTGTCTATCTAATTTATTTCATTGCACAAGTAATTTTAGCTGCCTTACAAGTAAACATCCTTCCAAAAGTATACATATTATAAAAATATACAAAGTTAGAAAGACAGAGCATCCTTAAGCCACCACCCTAGATTTGCCATAAATCCGTTGGAGGAATTAAAAAATCAAGTCCAAAGAATGTGATTTATTGGCAGAATTTTAGCATTTAACCATTGTTAATTCCACAGTCCGGGAGTCTTTTTTCTGAAAATTAGCCAAAATCTGGATTCACATTTTATGCTAACCCATAATGTGGATTTTTTTCTTAGCAAACCAATTGCGGCTTATTTTACAGACCATGGTTAACCAAACACTGATTTAGCTCATGATGGTCCCGATCCATAGATGATGATTATTGGTAAAGACTTACTTACAAATACCTTGAAACAGGACTTCCTTTCCCTCTGTTTTATAGGTGATTGTTTTTAGACCCCCTTCCATTTACACAGATTTGACCTCTTTTGAAACAGAGATGTTGAAAAAAAGGAGGATCAATGCAATGTCCTTGAATAGCTGAATGTTCCTGTGAGAATAAATTAGCAAGCTTGAACATCACAGACACTGCAGCAACAATATGTGAAAGTTAACACCTGTTAAAATAAGGGAAGCTGTTCACACCCAACCTCCTCATCATTTTATGCCATTTCCACTTCTTTCCATGGTTTTTAGACACCCAATGCTTTCTTCACAGCAGCATTTATTTTAAAAGCTAAACAAATACACCAGCATAGGTAAATATGCCTGGAACATTACTTTGTTAACTTTTCCCATTTTACAATATTCAGCATAATAAAAGCTCATTCTATGTTATTCCCCAATAACCTAAAATTAAGTACACCCTGCCACCAAAAAAAGAAAGGCAAGTTAAAAGATTAACAGGCTAGAAATGTTGTAACCTTGCAGACATTTACACACAATTCTTAGCAGTCTTGGTGTTAAATTTAGCAGCATCAAATGGCAGATTACCACTCTACCATGTTGAGAATACAGCACTATAGAACAGTGTATGTAACCATTATGTAGCTGGCTCATTTACTACTTTGAACCAAATGAATGCTTGATCTACCCTCTCTATAGTGTAAGAAATGTGTCTGTATAAATCGCTTCACAGGTTTTATTTGACTTATTCCCACTTTCAAAAAAATATATATGGAATTTTGAAGCACTGATTCTGTCTTTAATTTGGAGACTGTTAAATTGATGGAAACTTATTTTGTCATGTTATATTTCAAACACTGACTTTCAATTATTAAGCATGCCCATTCCCAAGTCTTTTAGCGGGCCACATTAAAAAAGTTACCAGTGCAACTTAAGTTAAGGGGAGGACGTAATGTTTGGAACAGATTTATGTTTTTGCACAGCGCGCACTCCCATTTTTTGCGTTTTCTGCTACTACAAAGCAATCTTATGTATCTTCATCGAATCTAGTGTGCTTGCAATAGAGCTTCTGCCTAGATAAAAGTATGCCATGTCTTTCTCTGTCTTCGAGCAAAACAATTTTCTTGTAAACGGATCTAGGCGAATACAGATGTTGCCACAAAATACGATTTAGCAGGACATCGGGTTTAATTCTCCGTCCCTACAACGCCTCTGAGACTTTTGAGTTACTCTTCCTGTCGAGAATTATTGATAAAAACAGGAGCGAGAGTGAAAAGATCCACTAAGGAACTTTTCTGGGGTGTGGCGCGCTCTGTCTCCGATTCCAGCGCCTGCAAGAGGGGCATATTTCTATGTTTGTCCTGGGTTGCTGCTGATTGTTCCGTCAAAGTTAACAAGAACAACCGAAAGCAAACTGGATGCTTCCGCTCCCCCTTTTAAGACTAACAGGGTGGCAATTTTGGAAACCGCAGTATTACTATAGATACGCTGTTGATAAATAGATGGCTGCCCGCTTTTTTTCTCTATCCCTTTCCTCCTGCAGCGATTCTCCATAGTTCGTCAGTCGCACCACGCTGCTTTTGGAAGACTACGCAGCAGTTCGCCTGAAGGGGGTATCACGCACCCCCCGCCATTGAAGACTCTCTATCCGGTGTCCCAGGCCCGCCTATCATTGCCTCCGCTCTATGATCCAAATTACAACGGCAATTGGCAGAGCCGCGCTGGGCCGCCCTTCTCTCTCGTTCTAGCGCGCAAGAGGTCCACACGGGGGAGGGATCTTATTATTTCCGGGTCAAGGCGGGGTTGAAATCGCCCCGCTCTCCAGCTCCCCCTCCCAGACCCGCCGAGGCCGCCGCCGCAAGAGCAGCTGCCGCAGCCCCTTCCCGCTGCCCTTGCCCTCCTCCCGCCGCCGCCATCCCACCCGCCCACCCCGGCTCTCTCCTCCTCCTCCCCTCCCCCTGTCCCGCTCCCTCCGCCCGCCCCGGAGACCCACGCACCACCCGCCCTCCCTCCTCCCGCTCCCCCGTCCCATCCCCTCCCCCTCCCGCCGAGCGAGTCAGTGAGCAAGAGAGCGAGCGGACGTGCGAGGCCTGGCCTGGCCAGCTATCCCGCCAGGTAAGCTTCCCTACTAACCCTGGATTAGTGTTTACCCTCACCCCCCCCCCCCCATTCTCAATCCTCGGCCTCGAGTAGTTTCAGTTTTCCGCCAGTTCTCTTTCCCCGACCCGGCCAGGCCACTAAGGAAGCTGGGGGATGCGCGCGCGGCCTACTGGGGCCTAATCCGGCCCGAGTGCGCGTGTGAGGCGCGCGCGGGGGGGGGCGCGTTCGCCTTGCCACCTGCGTATCGGAGCGGGGCCCGCGCGATCAGAGCTCTGCGTGTTTGCGGGGGGGGGCGCTAACTGGGGAGGCCGCACAAGGCCGGGGGGGGCGCGCGCGCTGTTGCTGCGTCACATTGGGCGGGATCTAGGCCCTAGCCGCGCGAGGGACGGTCGGAGGGAGGGGGGAGAGAGGGAGGAAGGAGAGGGTGGCGGGGGGGGAAGGGAGGGGCGGAGTTTATGCGTTGGAGTGGGGGAGGGAGGGCGAGGCTGACGCTATAACGCGCTTTGGCTCTGGAGTCGGGAGAATGGAGGCGGCCCCGCTGGCGGGCGGAGGAGGGAGCGGGGAAGGGAGCCGCCGCCGCCGCCGAGTTGCGTCTTGTGTAATTTTCAAAGCACTGTATCCCGCCAGCGGTACAGCGCCCTCTTCACTGTTTAACCGCGATTCTCTTTTTAAGCCTTCTCAGGTCGTTTGGGGAGGAAAAGTCGACACAGTATAAGAACTTTGCCTCAAGGATTTTAAAAAAAAAACCCGAGTAGGGTTTGGATTTAAAAAAGAGTGGGGTTGTTTCCCCCTCTCCCTCCCGCCCCCGACACTGGACACATAAAGGAGTATTTAGCGTACTTTTTTTAAATAGCGAAATTGGTAAATACCTAATGTGGAATAGGTTGAAATATATGTAAAATTGGGCTGTATACTCAAATTTTGCCACTTTGTTTCCCCCCCTTCTGTGAAACATTGAGAAGGAAGCCAGATCTTTTAGAAAAAGAAAAGAAAATTATCTGATTGAAACTTTAACAATGATTGGAAAATAATAAACATAATTTGAAGATTAAATTCTTATGGGTTAGGTTTTTTAAAAATACAATTGTAAACAAGCAAAACAGACCTTTTTTATGGGCATCAGATTTATTAATCCAATGTGTTAAATTGTTGATGTAGACAAAAATCCTTGTGAGTTACACGAATGAGTGAATAAGGATTTGGGAGAGAGTTGCATAACACACTTTTAAAAATATAGAGACTTATCTGAAATGTGGCAGATACAGTGAAATTGTGGTCTTATTCTATTAATGGTATATTTTTATCTACGCTCTAAGCAAAAAAAAACAATCTGATTTTTAATTTTTGATAATAAAAAGCAATTTCTGATGTCTGTCCTTCTACATTCTTAATATAGATTTATTTTATTTTTTTGTGCCTTCAAGTCAATGTGGACTCCTGGCGACTGCCTGAACTAGTCCCTGCAGTTTTCTTGGCAAGGTTTTTCAGAAGTGATTTGCCTTTGCCTACTTTTCTAGAGCTGAAAATGAGTGACTGGCCCAAAGTCACTACCCAGCTGTATTTTGTGCTGATGTGTGACTAGAACTCACTGTCTCCCAGTTTCTTGCCTGATGCCTTTATAATACACCAAATACACTAAACTGACTCTCTAATACTGATGCATATCTTAATGAACAAGTAATTTTGTCAATTCATTAATTAAAAAACTGCCTGTGTTGTAGCTCCCTGTAGTGTTGAGTAAGTAGCTTAAGAAAAGCATATTGATCATGCTCAGAAGTTATTAGATTCAAGATTGAGGTTCTTGGTGCTTAAAATTGGATATTATATAAAAGGTGATTTAAGTGTCGCATACTGATACAATTGGTCAACCAGGCTGTACACTGTCAGATTTAAATAGTTTTATTTCAATATTCTTAATGCAGAAATTACCAGAAGAACTAGGAATTAATGGAGAAACTAGTTTGTTGTGGATATGAAAATGACAATTGCTCTCTATCCCAGCAAAATTGGGGAAAGGGCATCTGGGTCGAAAAGAAAATCAGATTGTTCAAGGGGAATCTTAGTTCATGACGAGTATTTCAAGACGAAACCATAATCCATATTTCTGGTAAACATGAACATTTTAATTTTTTCAAGTATCTGAATATTTTATGAATAAACATATAGGAGATGGAAATTTATCTTTATCAACTCTTAAGAGAAAACACAGGAAATCTAGGTGTAGGGATTACTTTGGCCCATTCTCTCCTGTCAAATTGATGTTATTGTGTACACAATGCTAAGACATACAGCAGGGGTGTCAAACTCATGTCGTCACGGTATCACATGATGTATTGGGACTTTTTCCCCTTTGCTAAACTGGGCGGGGGCAGGGCCAGCATGTGACGCATTCGGCCCACGGGCAGTGAGTTTGACAGCCCTGGCATACAAAGTATCCACAACCAAGCTAATGTGAACAGAAAAGGCAATGCAATCCAGGCATTAATCTCAAAGGATTCCAATACGCCGCAGACATTGCATACTCAACTAAGCTAATGTCCAGATGGGATTAAAATGAACACAATAAATTTGCATCTTTTTCTTCCCTTCTAAAATAATTTTAATATTTGTCTTCCATTGCAAACAGTAAAGGGCCATAATTTATTATTATTTTTCTTTGCTGAGAGTTATGGCAATGTTACAGTTTAAAAGGGGAGAAAACCCTACATCCCTTGGTGTACTTTTTGTTAAGATATATTTAAAAAACATGTTTTCAAACAATAAATTAAATACAGATTGGAAATGGTTCCAATGAACTGGTGGGTGATGAGATGGTATTTTTCTATTACAGTGCGGTTTTTTTTCTCCCAGCGACCAAAGATTTGACCACTGACTAAGCCTGACCTAACTGAACACAACTCAAGATGGACACCGGCGTAATTGAAGGAGGTTTAAATGTCACACTTACTATTCGCCTACTTATGCATGGGAAGGTAATTGCAGCTTTCCATGTTCTTTGTCTTGGCATAAAACTAGGTCACAGTAAATGCCTTGGAAAATCCAGTTGTCTGATCAGATTAAAACATCTGCTTGCTCTTAGCATGCCATATATTGTTCTCTTAACCCCTAAGAGGGGAAACTAGAATTTAACTTGATTAAGTATATCTTCAAAATGCTGATTTAAATCCTCTTCCAGTACAATTACTTCAATCAGAGCTTTGAGATTATCAAATTAAACTTAATCAAGTTCCTCTTGTCAATTGTAAAAATAAATGTTTTTTGTTTGAAAAATGTAGGACTTATAAGCATAATGTTTGGGAACTTATGGTTATGGACATTTGTTAAATTATAGAATTATATAACTTTTCATGTTTGCTGTTTCAGGAGGTTGGAAGCATCATTGGAAAGGTATGTGACACAATTTAATTAGTATTTTCTTACACACATTTGAATTAATAAGTTTTCACAAGCTTTTTTCTTTTTTCCCTATGCATAGAAAGGAGAGTCTGTAAAGAAGATGCGTGAAGAGGTACGTTTCAAAGGATAAAAGGCAAACAAAATGGACCTGATAAATAGGGCAATATGGGCCTTTTTAACTAAACATTAGTAATTATGTTGTTCCTGTATTATATCTGTTTTGTTTTAACTGGATGTTGTTTCCAGATAAATTTGGAGTAGAGAACTTTATGGGGAAAAAGGTGAAGCGGATCAGAGATGAAACTCAGAGGCTACAGTCCAAACCTTAGCATTCTTACTTAAAAAGAAATCCCAGAAATCTTAGTGCAATCCTAAGAAGTGGTGCAATATTGTCTAGCAATTCAATTGTTTTTTCTTTTTAGAGTGGTGCACGGATTAACATCTCAGAAGGGAACTGCCCAGAACGGATTATCACTCTTGCTGGACCCACTAATGCCATCTTCAAAGCTTTTGCTATGATTATTGATAAACTGGAAGAGGTGTGTGAATTTAATTAGATGATCTTTGATGGGTTGAGGATATGACCATGAAAGGCATTTGGGGTAATGAGCATGGATTGAAACTGTTTTGAGAAGATCAAGCTGGAGATAATTTTTTTTCTTAGAACCCACATTTTTATGAAGTAAATATTTTTTTAAATGATAGTAGATTTTGTTTCTTATTCAAAAACAATGAATTATGATACTAAGCTGAGGAGATTCCCATTATAAGATGATATTATTCAAGGGGGGTGGGGGGAAGCCTCAGTCTGATCTCACTTTTCTGACTAACAAATTTTATTAGCAGATATACACTTTTGTGAACTGCAGCTCGCTTCATAAGGTGTACAGCTATCTTTGACAAAATTTGTTAGCCGGAGAAAATATTATTGGACTTTCCTGATCCTACCATAGACTAATGCCTCTCATCCTACAATATACTCAAAGGGGGAAATAAGTTAATTGGTTTCCCCACACAATCCCAAGTTCTTTAAAAATCTCTGGGTGGCTCTGATACAATATAGAGATATGTTTCGAAGAATGGCTTCAATTGTTCTTCAAATTGTTCTTCTTGCTTCTACTTGCAAAAATCAGAAACGTAACAAAACTGTACTATAGAGTTTCAATTTACATTTTTATCATGCCACGTACATCTATACATACATAGTTAAATATAAATAACAAGAGGCAGCAATCATAGCTAATATTCTAGCAGCATATTTTTCTTCACAACAAACAACCCTGTGAAGTAAGTTGTGCTAAGAGAGCAACAGACCTAAAATCACCTAGCTACCTTCTATGCTTATGGTAAGCCTAGAAATCAGCACCTTAAGCCAGCACCTTAACTACTACTTGTCTGAAATGGTAGAGGGCCATGATGGCAGACATAAAGCACAGGTGGCACATGGAGCCATATCTGCTGGCACGCGAGCTGTCAGCTCCAGCGTGCATGTGCATGTCGCCAACTGATTTTTGGCTTTCTGGAGGGTTGCGGGAGGCCATTTTCGCTGTCCCCATGCTTCAGGAAAGCCTCCGGAATGTTCTCATTATTTGCCCTCCCCAGGCTCCCAGAGGCTTTCCTGAAGCCTGGGGAGGGAGGACCCCCCCTGCGTGGGGGGTTGTGCGTGCATGCGTGGGGGGTCACATTTGGACACATGCACAGGTGGCCGGGGCGCATTGGATTGTGAGTATGGGGCATGTGCACGCTATCGTGCAAACACAATTTAGGGTTTCCTGCCTGTGTAGCGGATTGAACTAGAAGACCTCCAAGATCCTTCCAACTCTTGTTATTCTGCTCTGTTCTACTCTACACCACCAAACTGGCACTGTGAAATTATAGCCACTTGAGAGAATTTTCTCAATTCTGTGATATCAACAGCTTTGATCTCAATAAAATAGACAACAATAGCAATAGTTCTTTTTAACCTTTGAAAATTTCAGTTGATGCTTCTGCCTGAGCTGCCTCGGAGTATAGAGCAGGCTTGCACAACATATGACCAGTAGTCCTATGTGTCTGCTGGTATTTTTTTTTAAGTCAATAAATTTGCTTCTGCAGGAGATGTGCTGCTTAGCACCTCCAGGTCTCTCCAGTACTGCTGCTGCTTTGCTGTAGCCGATTAGTGTGCCACATACTTTTTTGTAGCCTAAAATAATTTTTACTATGTCAGTGTGTCCCTTTCCCATCTACAAATTGTGCATGCCTGGTACATAGTGGATTTGCCCCAGTTAGAATAACAGCAATAATAAATAAGGTGTCTCCATTTCTTCTGCTGTTGGGAGAAATGAAGCAAGCATTTGTCTTTGTTTCCTCTTAAATCTGTACAATACCAGCTTTTTACAGGCTGGAAATTGAAGAGCAGTCTGCTATTGTCCTGCAGTGCCTTTTTCCACTGAAATAGCAGATGTTAACATTTTGTTAGATAAGCTTTTTCCCCCCCATCTTCACGTTGGATATAATTTCAAAAGTGAGCCTGGAAGAAATTCAGTTCTAAAACACAATGATTTTTTTTAAAGTATCAGAATAAATACTCTAGCAAAACAGTTTTGAGTTGCTCCTAAAATTAGCAACTTCGTGAAGTCATTTTCTTAACTTCAGTTGGCTGGCTTCACTGACCCTACTGCTTCAATATCATGCCCTTGGTCTACCAAATAATAAAGCATAGGAATGTAGTTTAAAATTTCAAGCTAAAAAAGGGTAACCTTCAGTGGAAAGCAAATATTAAAGGGATATTTGAATGTTTGATATTTGATATGCTAAAGCAGGCTTCTTAACTTGAAAGTCAGTTTCTAAACATACACACAATTTCAGTAACCTTTTAGAACTTGAAACAGCCTTTTCTGCTTGCTCTATTACATCTTCAAAGCTTCAGCCCTTGTCTTTGCGTAGTAAAATATATTTTTTTACTGTTCTTGGCGTGGAAATTTTAGCTTGCTTAGAAGAAAACTGTAGTGATTGAGTTTAGGTTTTTAAGATAATGCAGACATCTATACCATGACTGAAGTTTCTCAGATAAAAACACTAGCACTGTAAGCAGGGTTTTGTGTCTGATAGCTGAGACAGGAAGACTTTAGCCTGTTTTAGATATTTTCATATTACAAGTGTTTTCCCTGTTACAATATGTGAAGTAAAAATAATTTGTTTGTAATATGCTGAATAAGAACTTAATTCTGTACTTTGGAAAACATTTTGTATTCTTACATACTGTAAGGAAAAATATGGGAGGAATTTCTTAAGATGGCCCAAGAATTAAAGAGCATGTATTTACCTCATTAGAAGTTCCCTTGTTAGGAACACTGCTAGTAATCTACTGAGGACATGATGCAGGAGAGTTTAGCTTTTTGAACCATGAGTTGCAGAGTGCTTCAACACAGTCTCTGGTTGAAACCTTGCTTATTTGAAGTTTGTTAACCTCTATTTTCAGGACATCAGCAGCTCAATGACTAATAGTACAGCTTCTAGCAGGCCCCCTGTTACTTTGAGACTCGTGGTACCTGCCAGCCAATGTGGTTCTCTTATTGGGAAAGGAGGCTGCAAAATCAAAGAGATAAGAGAGGTGGGTACTCAATTCTGCTAGGATTGTGAGATAGTTTATTGTGGGGAAAAATACACACTCATTATTTCATCTTTTGCCAAATGCAGTAAACACAAATGTTTTCCATTGATTCTGCACCATTCTGCTTAATATACTGTACAGTATGGCCATTTAAATTTAGTGCTCATGAAATTGACAGTGGAGGATGGCTGAAAAGGAAGCTCAATAAGGTCTTTTTGGAAAGCTACTCTTCTCATTCTCCACTTTTTAAAATCTCTAGCAAAAAGTTGGTGTCAAATAAAATAATACCTTAACAGTAGAGTTGTTATGCTGACATTCCCTGTACCACACTACTTTGCACATCTTGGATGACCAACATCATTTGGATAACCCCTTTCATTAAAGAAATTAAGTACATGGTGTGTGGATTGAAACATATATAACTACCGAATCATTTGATGTAATTATATTGGCAATTACATTTTACCAGGGTGTTACCCTGGTTAAAAATGTAAATGACTTGATCCTAAGAGCTGTAGATACTATCCTTTCAGGAAAGTTCTTTTGCTTTAGATTGGGTAATTTACTTCTAACTGTACTAAATTAGTATTTTTCCTACCATTCTAGAAAAGTTATGAATGTGCATGGTTTTCTATTTTTGAGCATCTTTTTGAAGTTGAGTTAGGCCTAGAAATAACATTGTCTACAACAGTTGATGTTGATCTTTGTCAAATTATTTTGACTACAGTATTCATGTAGTATACCACATTGCAATTGTCCCTTAACATCACGTTAAAATCTACAGCTGCCAAATGTCAATTTAACATTATTGCTGTATAAAGCAGTGGTAGTCAACCTGGTCCCTACCGCCCACTAGTGGGCGTTCCAGCTATCATGGTGGGCGGTACGGGTTTTGTCCTATACCGAAGCACTTTCCTTTTTAAAATTTAATTGACTTCCCTACTTTATAAATCACCATTACTGTGGAACCGGTGGGCGGTTAGAAAATTTTACTACTAACAGAGATACAAAAGTGGGCGGTAGGTATAAAAAGGTTGACTACCCCTGGTATAAAGTATGTCAAAAATATAAGAGCAAAAAAGTGGGAATTATAACTTATTTTAATTACTCTTTTAGAGTCATCCTGGAATAATATTTACAAGGTTATTATTTAACTATAAGTGAAAACAATTTTTTTAAAGGGACTCGAGTATTATAGTGGAACTGTTCTGCAATTATCTTTTTCTATAACAATAACTTCCAATAAATTTGTGTCTTTCCTAATAGTACTAATTACTATCTTTGGTGGTGGTGGTGGTATAAACCGCATAAATCATGAAGGAAAATACCTGATTTGTTTTTATTTTCAATTTTAAGAGCACAGGGGCGCAGGTCCAAGTGGCAGGAGACATGTTACCCAACTCTACCGAAAGAGCGATCACCATTGCTGGGATTCCCCAGTCCATCATCGAGTGTGTCAAACAGATCTGTGTGGTCATGCTGGAGGTAATCTTTATTTTTATAAAGGCTTAACACTTACAAATAGAAAGTAGATGACAGAAGAAGAGCAAAGAGTCATTTACCTAGTGGCCAGTTGATTTTTTTAAATTTTCAGCAGCTGATGAAAGACTCCCATGCTGTCAACTCAATTGCCATTTTACTTTTGCTCCATAAAATGCAGCAAGAAAGTTTTGTGAAAGCATATATCCCTTTTCTAGTAGCAGGGTGATTCATGTAAATGGTGTTTGAAGTGTCAATTTAGGCGAAGGATTTTTCAAAGGATCACGATTGCTAAAAGACCATTTTGATTGGTTCATTGTCTTGATTAGCCAGAAAGCTGAACTGTCTCTTCAGTTATTTGCACGTATCTCCAGGGGAATATGAAAGAAAAAATCAGTGCTATGTTTCTCAGTAAAAGATTTTCTTATCGTCCCAGTTCTATGTCATTTGTCTTCATTTTGTAGAAATGCTTTATTTGCTTCTAGATTTCCTAGTTGTCCTGTTTTAAACTGTAGCCTTTCTGTTTTTATACTTGTATCTGTTGAAGAAAGTGATTCTTGCCTGAGAACTCACGTCACAAGGAAACTGCCTTTGGGCAGCAAGAGTTTTTCTTTTTCTTTCTCAGAAGATTGATATGACTACTGTTCAGAGACAAATCAAAGAATTGTAGAAGCCATAGACCGATCAGTTAGCTATGTAGTTCAGCCTGTTATTTAAGTGTTCTGGCAGATACTCGGTGTCTCTAAGAAGTCCCTATTGATTAACCATGTTTTCCCTTTGACTCTTTGTAATCTAGTCTCCCCCAAAGGGTGTCACCATCCCCTATCGACCCAAGCCATCCAGTTCTCCTGTCATCTTTGCAGGCGGTCAGGTAAGGCCATTCCTCTTGTTGGGCATGGGTGAGGGCAAAACAGCAGTAGCCTACCAAGCTTCAACACTGCCAGCACACATCAAACTACTCTGCATGCTTATCACCTGTGCTGCCCATCTGGCCAGCACAGTGCTATCTCTGCTGCTTTGGTTTTGTTCTTTGGAGGCTGCTCTCAAATGTTCACAAAACTCTGGTCTCTTTGGGAAATTAATGTAGTCAGCACTGTGGTTTGCAGGATGTTGTTGGCATTTATAATCCACTCCAAGCATAAAATTGTTTGCAATCTCTTTTTATCCGGCCCCTCTATTTTGAGTCAGCATTCAAATTAGTGATTATTAAGTAGACTATTAATTCTGCAGAACCATAGTTCAAAAAGCAGCAGGGGCTTGAATTGAGACGGGTGGACATTGGGAGAGTTGTGTCCTAGAGGGCTGAGAAAGCGAGGAGTTGCTGGTTGATGCCACCGTACCTTTGAGCACAAATTCGGGAGTCTCTGGGAATTACTTCTTTTTTAACCTTTTTCATCCCTTTAAAAGGAAATGAGTGCCACTTTCTTTTTAATTACATATGGAGTAGTAACTGTGGCTAGTTTATAAAGAAATGACTTGGGGTACAATTATTTTATTCTGCTTCAAGCACAGAGGAATATGAGGCACAAATATGTTAATTTTCTGATCAATTGTTATGGCCAGTGCATGACTTCAGTCTCTCAGCTGGCTGGAATCCTATAACTAGTTAAGCATTTTCAATGATATTCACTTGGTGGATGTGAGTGCTCAGATATTTTAGCTGGACTTGAAGATTCTCGCGATCATTTTAGATATATTTGGTTTGAGGTTGAAGCATGCACTTCGGAAAAGCGGGTCTCAGAACTATGTGTCCAGGGCAAGCTCTTGAGTATGTGGAGTTGGAACATATAGTCATTCAACCGCTTTTGAGCACAATGCCTCAAGGCCCACCTTTAAGCTTTTTTTTTTTAAGGGCTGCATTAATTTTCAGATGCCTCAGAAATGGATTGGGTCAAGTGGCCTAAGCCAGCATGAGATGAATGTCAAGATAAGCAGTGATGGCACTGGGAAATAGATTTCAGGCAGCAGCAGAAATGTAGAGGCAGCAGCTGGACAGGCCTGGCTGCAATGTACCCAGTGCTTTATGCATTCATACGCTACTTATATTGGGATATCTTGCTGGGGGAAAGGTGCTGTCGTGATCTTGTTCTTGCCTCAATCCCTTCCTCTTCCTTGCCCCATTCATATTACCTACCTTCCACAGAAGCTCTTGATAGCTTGCTAAGCAATTAATTGACAGTGCAAAGGCACTTGGGAGGTTACCGAAGATATTTGAAGTAGTCACTTGCATCCTAGAAATTGATCTTGTGGCAGAGTAGCCCCATTAATGCCATTAGAATAAGACATTTTGTATTCATGCAGTCCTCCTGTCCCCGAAGTTGAAGGTAGTTGGGGTTTGCACTGAGGGAAATCTCACATTGTCTTTGCTACTGAGTAAGAGTAAGCCAGCATTTGCCTAGTACAGATTAACCCTTGATCAGAGTAAGTTTTATGTGACTTTGGTGTTAGCGAAAGGTTTCGGATTGACAGCCCTGGAGACTGAAGTCCTCTATTTATCCACAGGACAGGTACAGCAGCGGCAGTGCAAGCTACCCCCACACCGCCCCATCAATGTGCCTCAACTCTGACCTGGAGGGACCACCTCAAGAGGTGAGAGGGGAGTTCAGTCTCCATGGCCCATTCAATCCTTGGCCTCTTTGAGACTGCCAACAAGGGTGGCAAGATTGGTGGTGGCGGCTTGTGCTGTGAACTCCTGTTCATTGGGAACTGGATTAAGGCCACCAAACAGTACCTGGCAGGCCATTAGGCAGACCTGCAGGTGGCAACTGCTTGGCCAATTCCAACCAGGGCCTTATTTCTCCCCATGCCCTACCAGTGAGAGATAAGTTCTTCCAAAGCTTCACTTAGTGTTAAGCAAGTCCCCATACAGTGACTACATTGCTGGGTTTCTTCAGTAGGGTTATTCCTAGAATCATCGTGTTTGGCTGGCTGCTGCTTTCTCCTTATTCTTCCAGATGTATTTCTGCCATCCAGTGCCTGACTGTAGTAGTCCACTATAAAATTTTAAAGAGGATGGGATGGGGATGAACACCCAGCTGGTTCTTCTTAGCTGTTAAAACAGTTGGAGCTATAGGAAGTAGTTAATCTTCCCTTTGAGCCGAGAATGCAGAATGTGTAGGGCAGAAGGGCTTGTAGCACAATCCAGTCCTCTGCTAAACAACAAACCTTCACCAACAACCAGCTGTTAATACTAATCATTTTTGTGGTGGGGAACACTTTCCCTTCAAACACTATATACACCTAGCTAATACAAGGAGCCCCTTTAAGAGACCTGGTTTCAGGCTCCCCACCAACAATTCTCCCCTCAGCTTTCTGGCTTCCTGGCTAGTTGAACTCTTATCTGTCACTGGGTGGCTGTCCAATGGTTTTTAATAGGACTGTTTTCCTCCTTTTTGTAGGCCTATACCATTCAAGGACAGTATGCCATTCCACAGCCAGATGTAAGTTTTGTTTACACTTCTTGTCTTGAAATCACCCACTTCTCCCTTCAAAATTTCTCCATGCTTTCTCAACAAGCCACTTTAGAAGTCTGTTTTAATTTGAAACCACAAGCCAACCTAAAATGAGCCTCAAATTTTGTTCAGCAGTTCTATATGTAATCAACCTTAAATCTCTCCTCCTTTTTCTGTGTCCTGTGACACACACTTGCCCAGCAAAACTTGGCATTCTATCCAAGTTCCAGTCCCTGTCCCACAATTTGATATCAGATCCCACAAACAAACAAAACAAAACTCCATGGTATACTGTCATTGTGGTTCTTAGTAAATGGCATAGGGCATTGGGTGTAGTGCACTTCCCGGTGGTGGAGGGGAAGCTAGCCTCAGACTTGAGCTTTCATCTCTAAAACATGATGGCCAGCACATCATGTAGTCACTACAGGTGTCGTTATAAGGTGGAGGGCTTTTGCTTGGGATGCCTTTTCTTGGCACACTTTCTGCTAATAAATAAAACCATGAGCTGTCTTCACTTGATGTGAAAGGACTTTTTTCCCCTCACTGTCCTTCTTTACTAATACCTTCAGTTGTGTGAGATAGTTGTAGTACTTCACATGGAAGGGCATATAGGAATTGATCTCTGCTCATATAGCATGTTTAGAGCAAGAAAGGGTGGGGCTGGGATGAGTGAGTCTTAAGAGCTTTAGAAATTTGTACTGTTTTAGGATTGGGGAGAGCATCTGACTCCATTCTGGTCACTCATGATATACCTCTCCCCTCCAAATGCTTGACAGAGTCCTGCATGGTGTGGTCCCAAGCACCACTGCAAATCAGTCTCTGTGTTATTTTGCCTGTTTGTGCTTTGTCTCCTGGTGTTTGTCACAATTCACTGCAGATGCCTTCTGTTGAGCCAGGGGTTTTTGAGATGGGTGTTGGCTTCACACCCCATTGGTGCTTTTCTACTGTCTGTACCCATCTCTGCTCAGGGAAGCGCTTGCTCCTCAATCCAGTTTTCCTCCTGAACTCCCCTATCCCAAGGGGGCAGCACCTCATGCTCAGCTTGCAGGGTCTGTTTTTCTTTAAACTGTGCTGGACAAGTAAGTCTGCAAAATTCCTAACATCCACCTTTCTCTCTCTCTCTTTCTAGCTGACCAAGCTGCATCAGTTGGCAATGCAACAGTCACACTTTCCAATGTCTCATGGCAACACTGGATTCAGTGGTATGAAAATGTTGTTCTTTATTATATAAGCTAGCAGTCCAAGAATATCCACTTGGCCTTTTAAGACAATTGCTTTAAGCACATTTTTTCACTTAAAAAACAAAGGATCCACAGGTACCAATCTTGAAAAACAGGTGACTGTTACTATCCTCAAGAACAAAAACATTGTGTTGATTTTAAAGAGAATGTTGATGCTGCTTCCTCCTTTGGTCCTTTCAATAACATTGCCAGTTGCATCTTGCCTTCCAATTACTATGGTAGAAATAGTTGTACCAAGTTGTATAAAAGTTTGCCTTGTTGCTGAAAGTCTGATAGGACTTCGGCTAGGACCACCACACTTACTGTCCCTTGTATTTTGACAGGCGTTGAATCCAGCTCTCCAGATGTGAAAGGCTATTGGGGTAATGACTGAAAAAAAACCTAGTTACTCTGTTGTGTATGTTCATAATGGTAGGGGAGTCTTTCCCAGTTACCAAATTCTGCTAACTGCATTATAGTGCAGGGGGGAAAGCCTACAGCACATGAAATAGGTGCAAAATCATATTCGATATTCTTTTTTCCTTCTGTAAAATACGGTGGAACCTATATTGGAGAGCAGATAATAATAGAATGAATAAGTCTATTCTCTTTTCATGAACTGTTTGCTAGTGAAGATAGTAGGCCAGCTACAAATGTCCACACAATAGCTGTATTGGGTTGATAAACATAAAAATGGCATTACACAAAAGCCTCTTGGAACAGTACAGATGGTACTGCTATTTATTTATTTGCTCAGGCTTCTGTGCAGTTCCAGTCAAAAACTGAGATGTGGCCTCTGTCCATTACATAAAGTAAAAACCACAATAACAAGATAAAATGAATAACAACAGACCACAGAACAAAATACAGCACCAAGATAATCAACAGCAACCACTCAGAAGGTGTTACCTTGGATCACTTGCCAGTCCCTTTGAAAAAGGCAGAACTTAATGGCCTTCCAGAATCCTAGCAGCATTCTGATATCTGGAGTATGGTGTTCCAGAGAATGGATTCCGTGATGGAAAAGGCCTACACCCATGGGCCCTGGGGACAACAGTCCCAGGTCAGCGGTCAGGTCCCAAAGAAACTCTCTTTTCCTGTTCTTATCAGATGGATAGATATCAGAGGAAGTAAGAAGTCTCTTTGAGGGTGTTGTACCATGAGGCAGCAATAACTTTATGTACAACTAAATTGTATACTGATGAACGTGAGTGTTTTCTTTGAGTCTGTGTTTATTACAACTTGTTGGAAAGTATTATATAAAGGATAATTGGTTTTTCCATTGTTTGTTCATAAGAAGAGACGGCATTACTACTTCGGTTTGCTCTAGCCAAGCGCAAACATTCATTTTTGTCTCTTTTATAATCAGAGAGTTTACCAAAGAGAGAGAGAGAGAGAGAGAGAGAGAGAGGCTTAAGCTTAACATTTTGTTCATCTTCTGCTTGAATACTTCAAGATTATAATTCTTTCAGCAGCAAATGATAGCCTGATTGCTCTGGCATTTCAGTTTTGTACTGGGCTGATTGTCTCAACTTGTTTTGATCTCTTCCTATGTTAGCAGGTTTGGATGCATCAGCTCAGACTACTTCTCATGAACTCACCATTCCAAATGATGTAAGTATTTTTCAAACATGCCCAAAAGCTCTCTATTCTGGATTGTCTTGAGATACTGTTTCAGGAGTTCCATTTCAAGGAAATTATGGTTATGCTCTAATCTAGATAGTTGTTCTATTTTAAGTTTAGAGAATAGTTAGGGATGGGAAGAAGACATTTAAATTACGTGTCCTTGATTTACAGCCATAATTGGGCAAGAATTGCTGAATCATGCCCAATTTTACAACTTTTTTTTTTTTTTTTGCCACGGTTGTTTAAATGAATCTTTGCAGTGGTTAAGTGAATCTGCCTTTTCTCCCATTGACTTTGCTTGTTGGAGACTGGCTGGGAAAGTTGCAAATGGCAATCACATGACTGTTGGTTGCCAAGCAACTGAATTTTGATCATGTAATTGTGGTGATACTACAATAGTCATAAGTATGAGCACTGGTCAGAATTCAATTTTTTAGTACTATTGTGATTTCAAACAGTCTCTAAAGAATCAAATTGAATAGAATATAATTCTTTATTGGCCATGTGTGATTGGACACACAAGGAATTTGTCTTTGGTGCATACACTCTCAGTGTACATAAAAGGAAAAAAATACATTCATCAAGAATCATAAGAGACAACACTTAGTGATAGTCATAGGTTATATAACAAGGAGTCAAATCATACTAGGAAACAAACAGAACAATATAAATGGTAAAAATATAAGCAACATGATTATAGTCATAAGTGGGAGGAGATTGGTAATAGGAAGGATGAGAAGAATAATAGTAATACAGTCTTAGTAAATAGTTAGATAGTGTGGGAATTAGTTGTTTAGCAGAATAATGGCATTCGGGGGGGGGGACCTAGATCCCTAACTATTCTGGTGTGCAGTGCCCTTTAGCGTCGCATTGAGGGTAGAAGTTGAAACAATTTATGTCCAGGATGTGAGGGGTCTAAGTATTTTCTCAGCCCTCTTTTTGACTCCTGCAGTATACAGGAATGGTAGAGGGATACCTGTACGTGAACAATGACACCAAAGCATCTAGCAGTCTAAAGTATCTCTTAGATTACGATTCTGTAACTGAAAAGGAAAGGAACAATTCCGTTTTCTTTTTGTAGTCTTTTAAAACAAACATTGCAATTTAGAATAAGGAAAATTCTTTACAAGTTAAAACGTGGCTTAATGATTAGTTTGGAGGGTATTATGCTGGCCTTCTGAGAAGAAGCCTTTAGCATACAAAATATTGAAAACTATTGCACATCTCAAAATTAATGCAGCTGCCAACCTTTCAAAAGAATATTGATTATGAGCACCAAATGCCACGCTGTTATATTGCAGACCTAGTTTGACTATTAACACTCTGGAGTGCCATTAAGTTGATTTAAACAGCAAATGTTGAAATTGAGTATGTGTTGCTTTGAATTCCAAAAGATTAAGGAAAGCTATGATTCTTTGGTAATATAGGAATTCTGTGCAAAAGATAACAAAGTTATTTGTCCAACTAAGTTAACACTACAGGACAATTTTATTCATTTGAATTCACGTACGTTTAATATGCCAATTGGAAAACAATTTAAGAAAAGGTCTTTTAACAATAGTGAAGCTTCCTGATAGAAAACAGCATTTACATAGTTTCTAGACATCAGCCTCATCCAAGTCTGAAAAGAAAACAACAGTACAAAAACATATTTTTGACATTTCAGATTGCAATTTGATTAAGACTTTGTTTTCATTTTCTTAGCTGATTGGTTGTATCATTGGGCGTCAAGGCGCCAAGATCAATGAGATTCGCCAGATGTCTGGGGCGCAGATCAAAATTGCCAATCCAGTGGAAGGATCTACTGACAGGCAGGTTACTATAACTGGATCTGCAGCCAGCATCAGCCTGGCTCAATATCTAATTAATGTCAGGTAAGTTTTTAGTAAACTGCTTATTAATGCATGCCTCAGATGATAAAAGAAATGTATACTTTTAAAAAACCTTTTAAAAAGACTAAAAGTTCCCAATTACCCCCCCCTTCCCCCACTCTTGTGCAGAAATAGTACAAAACTGCTGTTTGGTGCACTGGAGCTACCTCATCTTCACAGATGCATGGGTTGAGATTGGGAAGGTATTGGAGGTAGAGGAGAGAAATAAGACATGCAGTACATCCCTCACTGCACTATGGACCTTGAGCTTCCTTTAAAAAAAACATTACTAGCTGATTGTCTTCTGAAAAACCCGTCTTTTTATGAAGGCAAGCTAGACTTGGAATTGCTAAGTACTACGTTTTTTTTAAAAAAAAAGAGGTGCTTAGTTGGATTCCTAAATGATAACAGTATGCAGTTTATCGAAAAAAAGGTAGGGGTGGCTGTGCCCCAGGAATGTGACTTTGGTCACTGCCACTGCTCCTGCAGTTCTTTTTCTCCATATATGCTTTTGCTTGCATTGAGGTTTTGTAATGGGCTGCAGTGGGGCTCTGCAGCAAGCAGTGGCAGCTTCTGGGGCTCTTTCCTTTCAATCCCCAACTGGCAAATAGCCATTACCACCCAATCTCGTGGCGCAAAATCCAAACTATCGGCTTATGTTTTCAATAATTAAAAAGTCCAGACCCAAACAGCTGGTATTCTATGTCCTGACATTCTTACTTGCCATCTATGCTATCACTAAAGTATCCATTGTAAGAAAGTAAGAATATACAGTTTAGTTTCAGGGCTGATAGAGAATAAGAAACAAGGGTATTCCAGATGTGAAGTTGCTGACATTTTTTAAAACTACCCAAACGTCTCGAATGTCTTTGAACAGAAGTGGCCATTTTGGTATGCCGAGGAAACTGTTGTTTCAATTCAATGGCTAAATGTTAACATAGGCTCCACCGTTGGAGTGAATGTTTTTTTCACTCATTGCTATGAAAACCTCCTAAAATTCTTATTAAAGGCTCTCGTGCTCTCCCCAATTAAATTTATGCCAGAACTGTAATGTAATATAATGTGATGGTGATGGTAGCAACTGCAAAAATACGTTTTGTAAGTGGCTTAATGACACTTGCAAATGGCTGCTGTGCCATTTGCAAAGAGGGATAATAATGGCTTCAGACCGAACTCAAGGACTTGGAATGTTTTGAGAGACATAGTGCCTATAAAAAAGTATTGTATGGCAAATAACTAGAAACAAAACGCTATATACATAATTATGACCCACATTGTACTATTCTTACAGTTGCCCTATAAATTGTGTGTCTTATTTTGAGTTCCTCAATCTTTAAAAAAAAAAATTATTAGTTTTGGCTGATCTGGTATTAAGCAATAGGGATGAACCATTCTATGCATTAAGCAGCAGAAAAAAAGCCAAGCCCCTCTCCTACATTCCGAGATGTATAAGAAAGTATAAATCTAGGTATATCAAGCAGAATAACTGCGTCATATTCCTGCAGAAAGCAAAATAAAACAGTTGCAAGTGCAGAGCATAACTTTTACTTAAAACATTGTTCTGTTAGGTTTCAAGAGACTGCCAACCTCTGGAGATTTATATCGTAAGATTAGTGGCAAGGATTTACTCCATTTTTCATTCTAAAACAATGAAAGTAGGCAGGCAGTAGTCTGCTGATTTTTTCCCCCCATCCAATCTGCAGAAAAAAGTAGCCAAGGAGATAAGTTCAAATACGTTTAAAATTAAAATTTTCTTGCTCAAGGATTAAATCAGTGGGTTGACTTTAGCATAGCCCATAAACAGCTTATTAGCAGCAACAGTAGATTTTTCTGTTGGAGCTTTTTTTTATCCTGAATATTCAACAGCCTAGCAACACAGTTTCTGATAAGTATATACATATTGGTGTTTTGGCAAACTTCCTGTAAAATAAAGCAAAACACATAATGGAGTGACAATGCTCCAAGTACATATTCCATTATAATTTAAGATAACCTTGACCCGTAGCAAAAGATTTAAAACAACAGTACAAGTAGTCCTCAATTTACCGCCATAATTGAGCTCAGAATTACAATCATATGTCATTTCAGTCATAACTTGAGCACCCACATGACTGGAAGTAATTTGCTGCCTCTTTTGTGGCAGTCAAGCAAACCCATTTATTTGGGCGTTTTCAGAAAGCAGCAAAAAAGCATTGCATATTCCACTTATGTGACTGCTGAACAATGCAACCACCCAACATGCAGTCACATGACTGAGGAATGCACAATCATTTATGACACCTTGGATGCGTTGGGCCACTAAGACACTAAAACATCCATTCTATGACTGCCACAATTTCAAATGGTCGTTAAGTGAGGACTATCTGTAAAACTGGCAATTAGGTAGCAATTGTGCAGTTTCCTTTCTTCAATTAGCTATTACCAGTCACAAGGATGGCAATTTTGCTTGCTGCTTTATTAGCTAAATCCCATTTAAAATCTTCTAAATCCAAGCCCTATTGTGGGGCATCAGAATAGTCAAAACTAACATGGAATGAAGCGCTCCAATTTGCCCTAGGTTTGGGATAAAACTAAAAAATGCTGGACATTTTGTTTGGACACCAAACACTCAGTTGCTGTTCTGAGCTCTGAATATTCAAGCTTGGGATGTTTGCACACGCCTTCATGTTTTTGGTAGATAATGTGGGGTTTTTGGGGTGTTGTGTGTGTGAACTTGAGCTTCAATAGGGGAATCAATAGCCAATGCCGAAGCATCTCAAAACAAAACAATAATCACTACCATTGCCTATTTATTATCTGGGTACTCTCAAAACATTGCCTCTTAACTGATGAAGTGTCTCAGTTTATCAATAGAGAAATGTGGGTACAGTAAATGAAAGAAAACACATCCAGAGCATAAGCTGCAATTGTGGATGTGAATCCTATTTTCTAGGCAAGAACAAGTTGCTTTAAGACCTGATTAAAAACATCAGATCAGCCTACAATTCATTGAACTATTTCTGACAAAAATAAAATAAGCCCTACCTCTGGAGTTTGATTTTATGAAATCTATTGTTTTAAATGGCCTCTCCAAAATAAGTTATTTTCTTTCATGAATTAATATGGAGAAAACTAAATGCTGAATTCTGGAGTTCAGTTAAGACTTCCTGATTGGTTTAGTACCATTTCATAGAACTCAGCACTGTGTTAATGTTGGTTTAGAACTTTTGCGAATAAACACTGGCCACGTTGATTTAATAGTCTTCTGTAATTTCACAGGGTGGTATGTAGTTCTGTATTAAATAACAAAATGGCCACTTCTGAAGTCAATATAAATTGGAATTACTCCTGATGGGATTAGGGTTGGGCAATGTTTTGGGGGACTGTAAAATGGACCTTGGTACATCTAGAGAATGTTGAGATTCCCTGGCAGCCAGCATTCTCTCCCCATCCCATCTTTCTTCTGGCTATGCTATTTCCAAACCTTTCCAGACTAGGTTCATGCTATTTAAGCTGTTTTGTGTCCTGTGCTTTTTGTGTGGTGTTCCCATCCACCCACCCGTATATTTTGTTCCTTTTTTCCTCTGTTACAGTTTAGAAAGCGCTAAACCCTCCTCCCAGGCAGCCTCCGTCACGATCCCCGACCACCTCAGCATCAACCTCTCTCAACCCTCCACCCCTTCTTCTTCTTCCTCCTCCACCACCACCCCCTCGCTTGCGACAGCAGGGGTCTCCGACGCACCCTCCAGCCTCCCCAACCCTCTTCCGACCGCCCCCTGTGTCTCCAGTCTGCTTGGCATGAAACCCGTCCCTCTCCTGGCTCTAAATGTTGTGTCTGCTGCTAAGGGTGCCTCCACCACCTCAGCTGTGCCATGTGTTACTAACAAACTGAAAACGGAAAAACAGAGATTCTCTCCCTACTGAGAGTCTGCTTGTGGCCTTAGAGGAACAGCAGATTGTTTTTCAGCAATTGGGAATCCTGTAGAGGAGACTTGGAAGAGATTTTTTTTTTTAAACTTCAAAAACAGAAATGAGCTTGTGATTCTTTAGAATGGAGTTTCTTATTGCTGCCAATCTCCACTAGGTCAAAGACAATTGAGCAAGTGTATTAATCAGTTTTGGAGTCCAGTAGTAATCTTGATTATATAGCTTGTAGCTGTTGCTTTAGTAGATTTTGTTTGCATTGTTACATGAAATAATAAGGTGGGTGGGCAAGGGTGGGTGGGGTATGGGATTCTAGCATTTGTTAATAAAAACTATTCATTTTGTGATACCTTGGTTTAAGCTGTTGCAAAGAGGCTACTTTGGTCAAACCTGTCTCAATGTCTGTCTTGTAATAAAGCTATCACAGTGAGAATGTGCACAGATGTGCCTGAATTGGATCTAGACTATATAACTGCAAACTGGTGGATATCGCATTGCACACCCAGGCTAAAAGTCTTTAAATAGATGTCAATTATTGTCCTAGAATAGTTTTCCTCAGCCTGATAGCCCCGCCACCCCCAGTGTTTGGGACCAAAATTGCAGTCATCCCTGCCTACTGCTGTATTGCCTTGGGCTTGATGGAAAAGTTAAGAGAAAATATATCTCATATTGGAGAAGACTTTCCTGGAGTGTATTGAAATGTTTAAGCTCTATGCTTGGGAAGCTGTAACCATTCAGTATACAATTGTGAAGTTGCCAACTTAAGGCAGGGAGTAGGCCTTGTACACTGTGTTTCCATTCAGGCTATGGCTTGTCCATGAGAATTCCTAGCTAGCATGTCTATTCATTCACCTGTTTGGTAGAAATGTGATACATTTCTTTGCGCATACAGTACGTCCTATACTTTTGTAGAGGTTGCTGTGAGTTTCTGAAAAACGCAAGTGCCTCAGATACCTGACTTTCTCTACATCCAGGACTATGTTATCACTAAGGAGATAAGAGAATTGGATCAACAAGCACAGTGTATAAACAGCTTTAATAGTGCTTCAAGTCCAGCCTTCTTTTGCCATATGTTCTAAAAATGAAATAAAAGATCTAATCCTCTAGTTGATAGATGAGTAGCCCAGAGCTATAGTTTAAAAATCTCATTATTATTAATGAAAATATTAGTTTGTGCATAGTGTCTTTTAAAAGATGCTCCTTAGGCCATGTAGTTTGTCTTGAAAGAAAGTCTTCTGCCAAAGCTAGCCAGTTGGCTTCTCTTGTCCCAGCAAACATCTAATTTCAAAGACCAAGGAAGTCGCCTGTTTCCACCAATAAGGGCTTTTTGGAAGCAGAAGTCAGACAAATAGGATAACGTAATAAAAAGCAGAGCTCCAGTGTTTATCATGGTGCTCATATTATTTTCCCATCTGAATCAGAATCACTTGATTTTTAGCCTGGGATTGCCGCATGAACATTGCAGTTTAAAAAAAATGGGGGGGGGATGTTTATTAATTTTCAAAGTGTTGAGGTAACACTGAATAAGAAAAGATAATTGTTAAAATTGATAAGAATTGTGTGCTTATCTTTTGTATTAAAATTGGAACAAGTTTGAAATGGCAATTAGATTATGGGGCTACATAATTTTGGACTTCGCATTCAGGGATGTGGAGGGTCTAATCTGATCCTATTGTGAGGGATGGGATGGCCATTAACTGGCTGACTTACGCAGTTATGTTAAATCTTTTTTTCCTTTAATAGTAGGAGTCTTTTTTAGTAATTGTTTCTGCAGTTTGACTTTCACAATTGTAACTTTTTTTAAAAAAATCTGTTCTGCTGTAGTGTAATCACATCAAGTAAAAATTGTCCACTCTTAACCAAGTTTATGGATTGGCCGTCTGTTTCATAGTGTCTTGTAGAGACTGATTGTGTGACCAGTAAGGTGGTGATGTGTTGTCCAGAAGCTATTTGTTATATTGCACAAACACTAGTTCTCAGTAATAACCATATCAAATTCACAGTATTGGGAAGTGGATATCAGTACCTGACTTCTTTAAAAAAATCTGCATTTGCCTTCATTTGCATCCACATTCACCTTTACAATTTTTCCAATCTTCAACACTATTAGTTTTGTGAAGCAGCAGGAAAATAATGTTCCTCTGTCAAATTATATTAAGGCAGCACACTTTGAATGTATTATGTAGTATGTACAAAAATTCTAGATTTCTAAACAGTTGACTTCATTGATAGTGGGGGGAAATTAATAACAGGTCTTTTTTTCTGGGTTTGAGTTATGCTCCCAATGTTGCTTATTTCACAGAAATTACAAGTAAGATGACTACCTATAGAGTCTTAATTCTCTATAATCTGTTATTCCTGGACTATGATTTGTTCATAGCAGTGATCTATCCGTTGGATCTGTAAATTTGATTTGAACTTGTCTCAGCTTTTTGGTACATGGGATCATATTCTCATCTCCAAGATACAGCTACACCATGAGGGCCAAGTAGAGGCTATTTGAGGTTCATTTTTCAATATTCCAAGTTCACACACAATCATCTGCTTTATATCTTGACGGACAGAGCATACAAACAAAGAAGAGATACTGCTTTTCAACACACCATAGCAAAACCCATCCTTGTCCCCAGTCTTGTTTAATATAGGAATCAAGAATAAGTGATTGCTTTTATCAGGGTCATTTTAAAAAATGTCAAGCTGTACTAATGCATAATCCACTAATGTGGATTAGTTAACTTTTTAGAAAAGAAAATAATTGTCCAGTGTTTGCTAGAATATATTTTGGGGTGGGTAAGGAAGGGTAAACAAGCTTTGCTCAAATGTGACACACTTTCATTTTGTGAGTTAGCCTTCCCCCTTGACTATACCAATTGGGACTTAAGGAAGTTCTACTTCCATAAATTATCTTAGGAAGGCTGCTCTGTAAAAACAGCACAAAAATAATGGTGAACTACTTAGATGTACTTGAACCTCTTCCTGTATTTACCAGTAGTTAGCATGAACAATTCTTTGCCCTTGTTTCAATGGGTCTTACTTGGAATTCTACTTTTGGTCCTTTTATATGGCCAGCTCAGCCTTCCCCAACCTAGGCATCCTTCAGATGCAAGAATCTCAGCTACCTAAGAAGCCTAACTGTTACTCCAGGGAAAACTACCTTGGGCCATTCTATTAATAAAAGACTGGACCTTTCAGTTATTCAGTAGTATATACAGGGTCTAATTTTATCACCCTTCTACCCCCATTCTGGCCTGATTGTGGCAAAGACCCATTCAGCTGAGCCTTACCCATTTGTGTTGCCTAACCCATGTCGATTTGGGTGCAGCTTGTCAGTGAATCTCTCGGTCAATTAGTAGTCTACGTTAGAGAGCCTCCTTTCTAAAAGGTAAGTTTGTATAGCATGGCTTCTGCTTAAATATACAGACCTCAAGCCCTAGATTTCAAGTGGTTGAAGACATGTTCTTTTTTTAATACAATAGTTTTTGGGACATTCAGGTCCTTTTAATGTAATTTTACTAGTAAAATCTGTTCTTTGTTACCAATCAGTGGATTAAAACGTGCCTTTGTGATGGTGACAAAGTGGAGAATTCATAGTTCTCTCTCTCTCTCTCTCTCTCTCTCTCTCTCTCTCTCTCTCTCTCTCTCTCTCTCTCTCACACACACACACACACACACACACACACACCTACCTCTACCTCCATTTAGGGACTTCCGATCTTTACAAGCAAAGATCAATTTAGAATAATTTTATATTTTTTATATTTGTACAGTCAAAACCACTTTTGCTGTAAGCATCAGAAGCTGTGAAAGTTGTATGAATTGTATTATATTTAACAATTTGAAAATAGAGGTTGGCAAAGAACAAATTTATCTTTTAAATCAAAACCATTTCTGATATCTTTTAATGATTTGACTTGTTAAACCTGATCTTTCCTAAATACCTGAACATACCTAACCAAGCATTACAAGCAATAACCAGGGGACCATGAGTTCTAGTCCCAGTTTAGGCATGAAAATCGGCTGGGTGACACTGGGCCAGTCACTCTCCCTCAGCCCAACTCCCTTTGCAGGATTGTGGGAGAGTAGGTGGCAGCATTGGGTATGTTTGCTGCCTTGATTTTATAAAAATAAAGGCAGGATAAAAATGAACAAAAAATGGGCAACCTAGTCGTATAATTAATGGCTATATGTTTGCATATGCTAATAAAAGTGAAGTACTATGTCTACTTCTAGACAATTCTGGTGACTGTTTTGAGTAGTATGCACATATGCAGAAAGGACTGAATATTTAAGACTACTGGAAGCCATGCTTGATATGGGGATGTATGTACAAAAGCTGCAGTAAAGCCTGCCTGACTCTCCTTTTGGATATGTTCGAGATCATTGTGTGTTTTGTAGCTGCTTCTGTATTGGTATGTTGGGCATTTGCCCCTGAAAAATTAGTTTTCAAATTACCATATGCTAAATACTACTTTTCTATGAACAACATACTTTTTATGGTTGAAAAAAGTCACATTATAACGTGGAATTTGGACTTGTGTCAAAATCTGGCTCTGTTTGTCTACGTTTGTTAAAAGACTTTAACTTTTGTTTTCATCGTAGGCTTTCTTCGGAGACTGGTGGAATGGGAAGCAGCTAGGACAATGCCACCACCTCACTCATTACCCGTTTCTGCCGTTCATCCCCATGATCCATCTGTGTAGTTTTTGAGCAGTCAGCAATTCCAGGTTTTAACTAGTTTGTAAATTTTCAGTTCTACATGCTTTTCCCATCCATTCATGATTTTTTTTAATTGCAGCATTTTAATTCCTTTTCTCTGTTCAACTGTTAAAATGCTGATTCATATTTTAGTTTAAGCTTCTTCCCCTTTCTTGGCTCATGAAGTTTTTCTGTTATGTCATGAAATGTAAGAGTGGAATTAATACATTTCAGTTTAGTTCTGTAATGTCAGAAATTTTTCAAAAAAATAAAAAGATGGACTGGAGTTTTTTTCCTTGTGAATAGAAATGTGTGGTGGTCTTGAGTCTTTATCACTGGTCTTTATTATTTCTTCGGACTTCTGAATTGCAGATCAGAAAAGCTGCTTAGTATGGAATGCAAAGTTATGACCATCATGGATGAGGGAGGAGAGTGCTATAATCAGAAAGAAGAATAATTTTTCCCGCATTGGAAGATGAATTGGGAGGGGGAAATTGGCCTTCAAATGCAGATGGTTATGGTGTAGGTTTGGGTTATGGAGCCTAAATAATGGCTATCCCTTCTCTTATTTGAGAGGATTGCAGATAAAATTTGGCTTACAACCGCAATAAAGTCCACAATTTCCATTGCTAAGCAAGATAGCTGTTTGAGTTGTGCCACATTTTACAACTATTTTTGACACAATTGTTAAGTGAATCCATGCAGTTGTTAAGTGAATCATTTGGTTGTTAAATGAATCTGCTTTCCCCCATTGAATTTGCTTCTTGGAAGCCAGCTGGGAAGATTACAAAGGATGATCACATGACCCCTGGCTGTGCAATTGTCAAAAATACATGCCGGTTGTCAAGCAGCTGAATTCTGATCATGTGATCATTGGGATAGTGCCATGGACGTAAATGTGAAAACCGGTCATAAGTTACTTTTTTCAGTGCTGTTGTAATTGAACTGTCACTGATAGTTGTAAGTCGAGGACTATCTGTAATGGTTATTAATTTTCTCATATAGCTTTTCAAAAAAAGCTTGTATACAGTTCCCTGAATGGTTATGTCATAATGGCATAATCTTCATATATGTGTGTTTCCCAAAATATTGGGGGTAGTGTGTGAATACCTTTTAGTTTATTACTGAAATCAAGGTTTCTTTTATATAAGATACAAGCTGAGAAAACAAGTTGAGTGTAGGATACAGTCCCTGTTACCTTTGTTTTATAGAAATGACCACATATTTTGGAGTGTAAATACTATAGAACATATGGTGGCAAACTGCATCCCTCCAGCTGTTTTGAATTTAAATTCTTATCAGACAAGTCATTAGCAAGAAAATCTGGACATTTCTGTGAATGATTTTATCTATTTTGCAAAGGTATTTAAAGTATTATCCTTATCTGAGTGTTTTGGCATAAGCCAGGTTAGTGAAGTGCCTATTTTTGAAAAGTGTGCATGGAGCCTACATTCTTCAGTGTTTTTTAAAAGCTCTCAAACACAGTACTTCTCAAAGTACAAGAAAATAAGTTAATTGGGAAAATTTTGCATTATTACCCAAGTTACATTTTTATGAGACAAGAGAAGGCCATAAAACTATAGTTCTGCTCTCCTACAATATCACTCTACCAACTGTTGGGATACGTGAACATACAAGGCTCCTTGGAGAAGTTGCACAAAACATATAAATCCTCTCAAGATTTTAACCAGATATTAACATTTAAGTCAATATTGGGTTTATGTTGATTCCCCGCAAACAGACAATTGGCAAGAGCCTCCTCTTGCAGTTCTGCAGAAGACTTTCTGGTGGCATGACATCAAATAGCTGTCATTTTGATTTTCTCAAACTATTCTATATCATCATTCCATTGTGGAGAATTTCAAAAGGAAGTCTACAACAAAACTGGAGTTCTCGGCTTTTTGTTTGCTGGTGCTTGGTTAATGGAGTAAGGAAAGCTTGTAGTAATTGCTGGAAAGGTTTAGATGTAGTTACTGAAGCTAAACTCAAAAGTGTTTAGCATTTTTATAAACATTACGTCATATCTTACTTTCCTGATTAGATTTGCATTAGCAGGATTCAGGTTTTGCACTGAGAAACATTCAGATCTTACTTAGAAAATAGTGGTAGACACTCAGTGGAACTGTAATTAATATGTCACTTTGTGCCATTAAACAGATTTAATAAAAATACTTGTATCAGCAGAAGAACGATCCCATCTGGAGGCCTTGAAATAACAATAGCACTTAGACTTATATACCGGTTTAAAGTGCTTTACAGCCCTCTCTAAGCGGTTTACAGAGTCAGCCTATTGCCCCCAACAATCTGGGTCTTCATTTGACCCACCTTGGAAGGATGGAAGGCTGAGTCAATCTTGAGTCGGTGAGTATTGAACTGCCAAATTGCAGGCAGCCAGCAATCAGCAGAAGTAGCCTGCAGTACTGCACTCTAACCAATGTGCCACCGGGACTCAAATATGCTTAAGATCTCTGCTTTTGAAATAGCTAAAATTAGAGGGAATTTAGCTAGTTTTAGGTGCTTGCCATTACACTAAACAGGTGGGAAAATGAAGGCTGCGTACAGCAACTCTTCCAGAGGACTACTTTTGGGCTGTTTGATTTTCTATGTCCCTGTTCTTAACCACACATAGTTTAAGAAATAGCTAGATGCAATAAGCTAGGTTTCTCAATGTCTTCAAAATAGAACAACAGCCGCTGCCATTACAAAATGGCTATAAGAACTTGATTCCTTGTGGTTGTAGAAACAACCTTGAAATCAAAACCTTACAAATCTTAACAAAATTGGCACGGCAATTGCCTCCTTGCGTTGTAGCAAAAATTTTGTACACTTGTGTAGAACTCTTTAATAGTTTGACATTAGTACTCAAATTCTCCAATGTTGGTGGAGACAGAGGTCATGCATGGGTTAACTCAGTCAGTAACCAATAGAACTGAGTCTACAAAAGTGATGTCATCGCCTCAGAGGAGTGTCCTCCCGCTTTTTTAGACTCTTCTCAACTTTGGTAGATATAATTACCTTTAATTGGATTTTTTTCTAAATTTCACCTAAATTACATCCAAATTGGGAAGAGCTAATTCTCTCAATTAGCCCCGGGCTTCTTGAAGAGACTCACCAGGGCTTCTTGAGGCTTCTGCCTCCTGATCTTACCGGCAATCTCAGAGGCTCCTGCAAGCAGTGCCTCCTAGCAACGGCCGTTGGAGGCCCCGCTGCTCTGCAGCCTCTCCGCAGGGCCTTCGATGCCCTCACTTGTTCTGCGGCCTCGGCTACCTCGTCCAGTCCATAGGCTCTGTAGCCTCAGTGGCCATTTTGTTTTGGCGCAAAGATCTCCGGTGGCCATTTTGGGTACTTCAAGAAGTCGTGAGTACAGACCATGGGTTCATCTTTTGCCCCTGAGCCACAAGTGCCTCCACCCTCCAACAAGACCCCTTCTTCTGGGACCTGCAAACGCAGGCCTGCCCCAGAAGACTCCCTCACTGAGCCGTCCCCCAAGGCCCCCAGGGAGTCCCATAGGGGTGCAGTCAAGCCACAGGCAAAGGACAGTGCCACCCAGGTTCCTCCCAGCAAGGCCAAGGCCAACCACACTGAATCCCATTTATTTCAGGCCCAGAGGCCTACTCCTGACCTAGCCTCTGATTCGGAGGATGATCTCCCCTGCTGCATCCATCATTCAACCTGAGGATGCCAGGGTCTCAGGCGATCTCGCTTGCAGTGGGGATGAATCTGAGGGTGGCAGGAGCATCACTCCGGATGAGGAGCCCTTCTACCAGGAAGAAATTTCCCCTCCTCCCTGCCGCCGCTGCCGCTCGTACTCACCTGGCATGGCAGATATGATATCTGAGGCCATTGAACATGGTGTAGCAGCTGCCCTTAAACATAGGTCTTCTAACCACTCTACTCCACGCAGGTCTGCTGCTGCTTCTGGTTCCAGCCGCAGGGATGGTGATCTATAGGTTTCTTCTTCGCATGAGCTCCCTGGCACATCTACTCACCCTTCAGTTTTTGGAGAAGAGGAATGTCCGGCAAGAGATTCAGATCTCTCGGAAGACGAGGGTCTTCCACCTGACCCACCTGCATTTGTCGGTTTGTTCAAACCTGCTGTCTTTCACTCTCTTCTCTTTAAGGCCAACAGGATCGCTGGCATCCCTTCCCCTACAGCACCTCAAGGAACAGAAGCAGACAAGGCAGACACTACTGACCCCCTCTTCATCCAGCCTCAGTTGGAAAAGGAGGTGATTCTGTCTCCCAGACTTCATAGACGTGGTCCAGAATCAATGGGCATCACCAGGTACAGGTCCCCTCCCCAATACCTTGGATAAGCACCTGTATAATGTGGGACCAGAGCTCACCAAGGCTTTAGAGGTACCTTCTATCGACTTGCCTATAATTGGCCTTTCTTTGCGTCCAAGGCCATAGCATCCTCCATCTCCACCTATCGCCTGCTTTGGCTAAAGCAGTGGCAGGCAGAAGCCCGTACCAAGTGGAGGCTAGCCTCCTCTCCGTATTCTTCCTCCCTTCTCTTTGGCCCCCCATTAGATCCTCTATTGGTAGAGTCCAAGGATAAGCGGAAGGTCTTGCAGCCAGCCACTAAGAAGCAAGAGGGCCGCAGTCAATCCTTTTATCTCAGGAAGCCCTTTTGGGGTCAGGACGGGGGTTCCTCCAGCTCCCATCTGCAACATCAGGCCTCCCCCAGGCAGGGCCCTTCCTTTACCAACAGGTCAGGCAGAAGCAACCAGAGATTCCAGCCCAGAAAATCATTCAGGGACAATAACAACCGATCCTACAAGAGGCAGAAGTGACTGCCTGGAGGATCTCCTCCATGAGGGGACGTCTGTTGACCTTCGCAGATTGTTGGGACGACATCACCAACGCTGCGTGGGTCAGATCCACGATCAGATTCGGCCTTCTCTTCGACTTGCACTCCAGCCCTCCGAACCACTTTGTCCCGTGCCCCATATCCAGGGACCCTCAAAAGAGGCTCCTAGTAGAGCAGGCCATCCATCATCTGCCCCTCATTCGGGCCATTCAACCTGTGCCTCCAGGCCAGGTGGGACGGGGGTTCTACTCTCGTCTCTCTCGTGCCGAAGTCTTCGGGGGGCTGGAGAGCAATCCTCGATCTCAAATTCTTAAATCGATTCATCAGGTACAGGAGGTTCAAAATGCACTCTCTCCTGTCAATCCTAGAGAGTGTGTGCAAACACAATTTCCTCACATCAGTAGACCTCACGGAGGCTTACCTCCATGTACCCATTCACAAACAACACAGACAGTTCCTCCGCTTCATTCTTTCAGTATCGGGCCCTCCCCTTCGGGCTATCATCAGCCCCAAGGGTCTTCACCAAGCTCCTATCAGTCGTAGTAGCCCACTTACGTGCCAGACCCATTCGGATCTTTTGCTACCTGGACGACATTCTCCTGTTGTCCAGGTCACGCAACCAGGCCCTTCGGGATCTCCATGACACCTTGCAGGTGCTTCAGTTGGTGGGATTCTCCATCAATCAGGAGAAAAGCCACCTTGCTCCCACCTCTCGTCTAGTACACTTGGGAGCCCTCATCGACTCCACTCCACTCAGGGGAAGGTCTTCCTGTCTCGGGAACAACAGATCAGCCTCGTGGACTTAGCCTTCTAGGTATGGAGGAGATAGCAGGTCCCTCTTCTCCAGCTGTCTCAACTGCTGGGGAAGATGGTCTCTTGCTTCTCCATCGTCCCTTGGGCGCGGCTTCACAGCAGCTGCCTCCAGTGGTTTCTTCTCCCATTTCAGAAGACCAACAGCAGCTGTTCCCTAGTGAAGGTCAGGTTGACTCCAGAGGTCTTACACTCTCTGGACTGGTGGATCTCCCCGGCCATCTCTCAGGGGTCCCTCTTCAGGGAGTCCCCTCATCTCGCAGTTACGATGGACGTGAGTTTGACGAGTTGGGGTACTCACCTGGAGGATCAGATAGCTCAGGGTCTCTGGTCTGACTCCGACCTTTCCCACATTATGAATTGCCTAGCGTTGAGGGCCATCCATCTAGCCCTCCTTCAGTTCCAATCTTCAATTCGCAAAACACATGCTAATTCGGACAGACAACACAACAGCCAAGGCGCATGTCAACCGCCGGGGGGGACGAGAGCAGTATCCCTCATGGAGTCTGCCTTTCACCTAGGGATCTGGGCGGAAGCCAACCTTCTCTCTCTCCACGCCGAACACATATCGGGCTCCAACAACCCCAGAGCAGACTGGTTGAGCCGCACAACAATCGATTCTGCAGAGTAGACCCTCAACCGTCACATCTTCAAACAGCTGTCGACCAGGTACAGGACCCCGGTGCTAGATCTTTTCGCAACGGCATCCAACAATCAGCTGCCCAGGTACTTGTCTCGCTACACAACACCAGGTGAGGAAGGGACGGATGCCTTAAGGTACAGGTGGCCTCACGGTCTCCTGTACGCGTTCCCTCCCTGGTCGTGAGGGCGGCAAACCTTTCTGAAACTGTAATTCAAATATTCAGGCTTCTCGACGCCCAGCCACTAATAGAATCTACAAGTCAACGTGGCAGACTTTCAGCACATGGTGCCTTTCTAGAGAGGTTTCGTCCCTGGAGGCTTCGGTCCCCTAGGTTTTGGAGTTCCTGCAACAGGGACTAGATAAAGGGCTCGCGCCTAACATCTTACGGAGGCAGGTGTCGGCCCTCTCTTCGGTTCTGTCTCTTCACCAGGATGAGCTGCTCTCCTTGCACCCTCATGTACGCTGCTTCATTAAGGGCGCATCTAATCTTTGCCCTCCTGTCATTCTCCGCTTCCCCTCGTGGGATCTAACCAAAGTCCTTGACTTTCTCACTAGATCAACCTTCGAGCCTCTCAGGTTGGCCTCCCTGCATCACCTCACATTGAATAACAACCTTTCTGGTGGCAATCACGCCTGCATGATGGGTCTCAGAATTGGCGGCTCTTTCCATCCGTTCTGACTTGTGTACCTTTCACTCAGACTGCATGGTCCTTCGACCTGATCCCACCTTTGTTCCAAAGGTCAGTTCGGCTTTTCATCGGTCTCTAGATCTCACTCTACCAAACTTTTGTCCTAATCCTTCCCACAATCTCTAACGCAAATGGCACAGGTTAGACGTAAGGTGCTCTCTTAAGATCTATATTGCCAGGACGGCCGTCTTCAGGCGCACCGAAGTGCTCTTTGTGTCTTTCCATCCCACAAACAAGGGTCTGAAGGCTTCTCCATCTATGGTTGGGCGCTGGATCCGGTCAACCATAACTAGAGCTTACCTGGCGCGTCACCTCATGCCTCCATCCAACATCATGGCGCATTCCACACGCAGCGCGGCTACATCAGCAGCGTGGACAAGGCAGGCCTCAGTGGAAGAGATCTGCAAGGCAGCCGCCTGGACGACTCCTACTTCCTTTATCCGCCATTATACGGTGGATAGATACGCGTCGGCAGATGCGACATTCGGACGGCGGGTCCTTCAACTGGTTCTTCCCTCTTCGAGCTCCTAGCCCAGTCTCATTCCCACCCGGGGACACGCCCAGCTTTGGTATGTCCCCGTGCATGACCGCTGTCTCCACCAACGTTGGAGAATGGGGTGTTGGTTCTTACTTGATACGCCCCTTCTCGAGGCAGATGGAGACAGCGGTCATCCCCACCTTTTGGTTCCCGGCCTAGTTCGCGGAGTGCGTTCTGGGAGCTAGGCTGGAGTATCGGAGGATTGAAAGCAGTCGACTAACGCACAGCAGTCTACTTATCTTCTTCGTCACAAAAGCGGGAGGACACTCCTCTGAGGCGGTGACATCACTTTGGTAGACTCAGTTCTATTGGTTACTGACTGAGTTAACCCATGCATGACCGTTGTCTCCACCTGCCTCGAGGAGGGGCGTATCAGGTAAGTACTAATGCCCCATTTTCTGTACTCAGGAATTTGCTGGCAAAGGCTAAGCAATTTTACTGGCAAAGCACCATTATACCGTGTATCAGTTGAGCCAAGAGTAGTATGCTATGTGTAATAAGGAGGAACTTGTTTTAAATTGAAACTATTCACTTTAATAACTTAGTACAGGTAGCCCTCAACCTGCAAACAGTTCATTTAGTGACTGTTCAAAGTTACAATGGCACTGAAAAAAGTCTTACAACCGTTTTTCACACTTAGGACCATTGTAGCATCTCTATGGCCACGAGATTAAAATTCAGATGCTTGGCAACTGGCTCATAACAGTCTCAGTGTCCCAGGGTCATGTGATCCCCTTTTGCAACCTCCTGGCAAACAAAGTCAGTAGGGTAGCCATATTCACTTAACAATTGTGTTACTAATTTAACAACTGCAGAAATTCACTTAACAAATATGCCAAGAAAGGTTGTAAAATGGGACACAACTCACTTAACTAATTTCTCATTTAGCAACATAAATTCCATTGTGATTATAAGTCGAGGACTACCTGTATATCTTAGAAACCAAGTAACTAGCAAAATACAGGGAGCTCAACAGCATCCAGAAATCCCTTTTATCCCTAGTTGTTTCCTCAGTCAGCCAACTCCAGAGTCTGTCTGGATGTTTTAAAAATAATCGTCGTAAAAATATTGAAGGCTTATACTCATATTCGCATTTAGGCTGTCGTAGGGGAGACATTTTGAGTTAATTAGTATAATTTTGCTTGTTGGTGGAGAAATCCTAACAGTCATTGACAATTATATTAAACTTTTTTGGCTTTTGAATTTTTAGTAGGCATTGCACACTCTCTTTCAAACATACCTTTTGTGTATCCATAAACGTCCTTAAGAGCAATTTAATAAATGATAGCTGGAATCCTTAGAATGGGGAACTCTGGTCATATTGAGGAAATGGATGTAAAGTGGGGACCCCCTTTCAGATATACACTCTTGCACACACACTATTGCATTCAGAAATACAAGCAAAACGAAGGGCTATATCAGCATGCCAACACTGAATACAAAATGGTCTTTAATTGAAATCCGCAGTGCCATTATTATTCATCTAAGCAATGTTAGTTCCATACAGTTATGATCTATCTTACAAGGGTAGATGTTAAAACAAGAATAGAGAAAGCACAGATCCAAGGTGGTGGGAAGTATGGCTTTATCTAAGGGATTGAAAACTTGCCTTCCACAGGAAGAATGACAAACTGAGCTGGGAGGGGTCAGGGCGGGTCTTTTAACATCATGCTTGCTGCGTAAGTGCAGCGTTTCTACAGAGGCTTTATGCTGGCAAGGGAATGAATACGCCATAAGGAGTCTGAACGGAGACCCTAAGATTCCGGTGCGCTAACAAAGGATGGAATTGTTTTAATCTGCTCTAAAAGACTGTGTACTATCTGCCAGGAGTTTGGCTTTCATTGAAGGAGATTGTTTCTAAAAAGCGTCATTTTCATTTTGAGTAGAAGAGAGTTTTGATTTGTCTGCAACTTGGGAGAACTTTTTTTTGGGGGGGGGGTATATTAATATTTATGGTTGGAAAATCAAGCCCAGTATTGATTTCTCTTGCCAACGTTTTTCTAAACCTATGAGGCACGTACCTTTCTTAGCAGGGCTATCCCAAGCACCAGTGTTTGACCTCATAAATTCAGAGCATGCTGTGTCCACAATTGAATTACAGCTCCGTTTTACAGAGGCAGGCTGGGAATACTGGGCGCCATCCAGGGGCTACCAGTTTCGGCAAGATAGGTTTTATTACCCATTCCCAAGGTGTTTCACCCTCACATAAAAAAGTCAGCAACCGCAATACACTTGTAAATAATTGTAGCTTCTTCTGGCTGGATGTGAAATATGAAAATGCTGATTTATCAGCACGGAAATCAGCCAAACAGCAAGAGGAGATAAATTCTGCAGGACTTGATATATATTTTACAGGGATTTGATGCTGAATTCTGGTTTTAATTTTGCTTGAGATTTATACCCACGTTTGAGCTTCCTCGCTACTGTTATGTTACCAAATGACCTTGCATGGATCAAATCTAAGGGCTGTAAAATTCAGCTGCAATCAGAGCCCAATTGCCCTGCCATATTTGATCAGGCTAACTTGATGTACCACTTTTGGCCTCAATCCAGCATGTTCATAAAACACCTAAGGAAGAGACGGTGGAAAAGGACATCTCTTTCCGTCATTTGAACAGAAGTGTCATTTTGTGACTGAAAAATCCAACGATGAATTGATCTGCAAAGTTGTTTGATGAACCTAGTTGTGCTTTCTGAGCGCAAGAAGGAAGAGCCACACCAGTTGTGTTAACTCCTGCAAGTATATTAGCTAGCCATATTTACCCTCCCCCCCCCACCAATGGTGTATTCCGTGTGAAATGGAGCCTTGATGCATGTCCAGCTGTTGTCTCTAATTTAATTCGCCTTATTTGTGATTACGGGAAACCACATGTGTAGGGTTAAAGATGTATGGGGCTTCTTTCTCAATTGTTTTGTAGCACGGGCACAAAAAACATTGGGTCTGAAACAAATAGAAAAATGCCTATCATGCTGAAGTGGTGGGAAAGTTTTTTAAAAAAGAGTTTGCCTAACTCCTGCCATACTATTCTTTTTTAAAGTATTTTAAAGAAGTATCCACAAGAAACATTAAATAAAGTTAACAGAGGGCCCTTTTAATTTTGCTTAGAATTTGTCTCAAAATTATACCTGAAGTTTTGCCAAGAAAACTTCAGATAACAATGCTTGGAAGACAGTCTGTTTTCTCTCTGGAGTTTTGCCACAAGATCTTTTGGGTAGTTTTTTAGGGAACACAAAATGACCCATGCTGCTGGCCCCTTCTGCACAAAGGGAATGTAAACATGGAGTTCTAAATTACCTAGAAATTCTTAAACGTTCTTGCTAGTTAAACCCTCTGTTTGGGCTAGTCAGGAGGGAGGCACAAGGAAGTATGGTGGTTTCTCACTTTCACCAAGTAGGATAAATTTCTTCAGTTCAAAAACCTTTATTTGAAAGGCTAGAGAAGCAGCTAGACATGCAATCTCACATCTTCCCTTCCATCATTCTTAATCTTGGTTCTCCTGCTTCTAAGGTTATGACCATTTTAGCTGATGCATCTCCTGTACAGCTAGGAAGCTAGAATTTGATTTTAGTATTGCCCAGGGAGTGTCTGTCTCTGTCCCCGGCTGGAACGTTTCTGTACCACTTAATGTGAATTCACTGGGAGCTGCCCTGCCAGTAGTCAAAAGGGATTCATTTATTGGCTCCGCTGTATTTCTTGCTTTTCAGCAGATGGCACCATTTGCCAGATCTTGTTTGGGTTCAGAAGCTAAGCAGTTCTGGTTAGTGTTTGGATGGATGCTTTCCAGGAAAGCCTTACACCAGTGATGGCGAACCTTTTCAGCACCGAGTGCCCAACCAGAACACATGTGCATGCGCCAGAGCACTGGAAACCCAAAGACAGCTGGCCAGTACGTGCATGCCTGTTTTTGGCCATTTTTCAGGCCGTTTTTGGGACCATTTTCAGGTTGCTTTTTGGGCTGTTTTCAGGCCAAAAACGGCTTGAAAAATGGCCTTTTTTGGGAGGGGGGGAGATTGGTTGTTTTCAGGCCGTTATCTGGTGCTCCAGCACCCGCGAAGGCCAGCTGGCAATGGCGAGCGTGCCCACAGAGAGGACTCTGCGTGCCACCCCTGGCCCATTACGGCCTTAGACTCTCAAAATGGGAAGCTGAAAAACATCATGGAAGAAAGCACTGGCAAATGCTTGTCTGAAACAGCAGCCCCCGACCTATTTGGCACCAGGGACCGGTTTCGTGGAAGACCATTTTTCCACAATGGGGGAGGAAGAGGAACACCCAATGTAGATCCCTCCTCGCATGCACCATTTATAGTAGGTTTTGCGCTCCTACAAGATTCTAATGCCTGGTGATCTGAGGTGGAACTGGAGAACTGTTGTAAATGCAGGGAGTCCTCGACTTACGACCACAATTGAGCCCAACATTTCTGTGGCTAAGTGAAACATTTGTAAAACTTTGCCCCATTTTACGACTTTCCTTGCCACATTTGTTAAATGAATCACTGCAGTTGTTAAATGAATCACTGCAGTTGTTAAATTACTAATACTGTCGCTAAGTGAATCTGGCTTCCCCTTTGCTTGTCAGATGGTTGCAAAAGGGGATCACACACTGCAATCGTCATAAACAGGAGTCAGTTGCCGAGCATCTGCATTTTTATGTGACCATGGGGATGCTGAAATGGTCGTAAGTGGAAAAGGTCCCTTTTTTTTCAGTACTGATGTAACTTTGATCATTAAATGAACTGCTAATAAATCGAGGACTACCTGTACAGATAAGGCTTTGCCCACTCACCCACTACTCACCTCCAGGCATGTTGCCCGGTTCCTAACAGGCCATAGAGACCAGTACCGGTCTTTGGCGCAGGGGTTAAGGACCCCTGCTCTAGAGCACTCTGCAGGACTCAAGCTTGGCTTGATACATCTTATAGCAATAGCACTTAGACGTAAATACCGTTTTACACCTCCCTCTCTAAACGGTTTAAAGAGTCAGCCTATTGCCTCCAACAATCTGGGTCCTCATTTTACCAACCTCGGAAGGATGGAAGGCTGAGTCAACCTTGGTCAGGATCGAACTGCGGAACTTCGATCAGCAGAATTAGCCTGCCATGCTGCATTCTAACCACTGCGCCACTACGGCTCTTACAGTTGGTCCTCACTGTGTCCTGTTTAACGACTGAGTGGTGCTGAAAAAGTAACACTGACCAGTCCTCACACTGACGACCATTGCAGCATCCCATAGTCCCGTGATGATCCTTTGTGTGCTTCACAGCCAGCCTGCAGTAAATCGCAAGTTGCAATCATGCAATACCTCGCTTCGTGAGTGCAGGTTGATTTGCTTAATGAATAGGGCGGAAGTGACATTGTAGGGCCTGTGCAGTCATATATTGTTTTGCTTAAGGACCATTTCACTTAGTAACAGAGTTGCTGCTCATGATTGTGTTCATTAAGCATGGAAAAAGCAAACGTTAAACGTTAAATTGTTCTTTTAGCTCAGGGGTCCCCAAACTTGGCAACTTTTAAGACTTGTGGACTTCAACTCCCAGAATTCTCCAGCCAGCATAGCTTGAAGTTGCCAAGTTTGAAGATCTCTTATTTTTAGCTAGACCAAGAAAAAAAAAAACCCCAATGCGTAAGATTCACAATAAGGGCCCAGGCCTAGATGACTGATCAGAGAACATTTTCATTAGTCCTTTGCTTGATGGGTACTGTTGCCATGTGGTGGTGGTGATGTGAAGTTTTGCAGCCCAGATATTCCAGCCTATGAAGTTCTAAGGAACAGACCAAGTTACTTCTCTGCCAGCTAGACTGTGTGCTTTCACCCCCTATTTACACTGCCTGCTTCACAGATGCAGGACTTGTAACAAACAGCTTATGTACCCTGCTTCTCCCATTATTGCAAGGGCTGGCTTTTTAAAGGGGGCTAGCAACTTATTTTTGGGTTACCCCATTTTTCTTAAGCTAAAGAAATTAAAGGTTTTTTAAGAATTTTGGTTGTCTTGTCGTCTTGAGAAAATCAGACAAGGGAGCCTTATTTAAGATAAAAAAGCTGATAGTCTACCCTCCACTTTCCAGCAAATATAATCAAAGTTCAATAAATGTTCCCGTCCCTTGTGCGTTGCGTTTCGCCACAACTCGGGATTAAAACGGTTACAATTTTCCCTGAATAGCAGTAGAATTTCTTTCAGGTCTCCATACTGAGGCTGGATTTCTCTGCTGCCATCTAATGGTCATCCAGATTTTGGCAGCACAGATATGGTAGCCCTGAGAATAAATTCTGCATCAAAACTTTACACAGGTTTTGTGTGTGTGTGTGTGTGTGTGTGTGTGTGTGTGTTAAACAGTAATGCAATGGTTGCATAAAATTTAGCGACAATTACGGCACCCTAAAACTTCCACCATGCCTTTAAGGTTATGAAAAAGGCATATGTTGGTATAATCCTTCTTAGACTAGCGAAGGTGTGGATTATTTCAAGATTAAGTGGAGGATCAAACGAGAGAGAGAAAAAATATTGCCAAGGCCAAAAGATGATCTCCCAAAATAGTGTGAAATCTGATTAGTATTTGAACAGGGGTCCACCAGGGAATTCACCAGGAGTCCACCAGAGTATCGGCTTGTCTGGAAAGTAAAACATTTATAGATCCCAGAAGACAATGGCAAATAGTTTCTCTTTTGTTGCCAAAACAACAACAACCACCCAACCCTGTGCAGACGTAGCTAAGAAGTTGCCATGAGTCAAGCATGACCTGAAGGAGACTTTTTCTAAAGCAGCGGTACTGCACGAATAGGGTTTGAGAGCCTGCGTTGATAATCAGGAGAGATCTCCTAACACATTTCCCAATATTTCAGAAGATATTCAGTAATAGTTCTGTACTTGGCAGAAACCGCTTTAGATATACAGCAGGCCAGTACTCTGCTTGACCTAGCCCCATTCAACCTTGACTGGCAGATTATTTGTATACAATTTTCCCAGGAAACAATGCAACTTTTGTCTGGAGAGAGCTTGTTACCAGAAATATAACGTTCAAAACGCAGGCAATGAAACTGCTACACCAAGCTTGTGTCTGATTGCTGTAACTTCCCCCTCCGCTCCCCAGGTTTACTGAGTGTCTTCTTTCATGAGAAAGGAGCACCTGTGGCTATATGGATAAATAAGCATCAAGCATGCTGCAAGAACAGCATCTTGTGCACCTAAGGGCGTGGCCTCTTTTTAACTGAGAGGACCAGCACCTGGGCACCTGAGGGTTGAATGCAATCACTGGTGGGGTTCCAAATCTTTTCCTACCGGTTCTATGAGAGCGTGCTTTGCACGCACGCGTGCCTAACTCGTGCAGCACTCAAAGACCGCCCTCACTGTCAGCGCTGGTGAGCTGAACTGTTTTTTAGCCCAGCTGAGGCGTGGCAACCTGCTCTGCCGTGTGAATCAGCTGAGCTAAAAAACAAGGGAATATAGGACAGGGAATGATGGGGGCAGTGGCGTAGCGTGGGTTGTCAGCACCCGGGGCAAGTAATTTGCGCCCCCTAACCCGAGGGTGGCCCGACTGCAGCTGCCCCTTGGTCCGCATCAGTCAAGTGAGGCTCTCCATGCTGGCCTCCTGCCTTCCTCCCGAGGAGGAGCTCGACAGGGCAGCGGGAAAAGGCTCAACTGAAGGGAAGCAGGTGCCGCGGGGGTGGGAGGCGCACAGGGGGTTTCGGGAAGGCGCCGGCTCCCCGGGGCGCTCCAGGCGGAGCGGGAGGACGCGGTGGTGTTGCAACCGTGGGCAGACGGAGTGCAGCGCCGCTCTCCTTCGGCTCCCGTGGGGGCGGCGCGGCGGGTCTTGGCGGCTCCGCTGGGAGGTAGGCGGTGCGCAGGAGGGGCCTGGGCGGGCCGGGGCCGGGGAGCTTAGTTCGCGGGCCAAGCCGGGTGCGGAAAGAGGCGGCCACAGTCCGGCAAAGGGCGGCGCGGGGCGAGTCAGGGCGCCCCCCCAGATGTTGCGCCCGGTGCGGCCGGCACCCCCTGCACCCCCCACGCTACGCCACTGGATGGGGGCAGGAGGGCAGGGCCAACCAGAGGGGGTTTTGCCGGTTCTCCGAGCTACTCAAAATTTCCGCTACCGGTTCGCCCAGACTGGTCCGAACCGGCTGAATACCACCTCTGAATGCACTCAAACACTTTCCTGCCCTAGAGGCAACAGAAACATCCAATATATCATGCAGAGAGCCAATTGCCCCTCATAAGATTTCCTTCGACAATCATTTTTGAGAGCCTCTCTTTCCAGCGAAAGCTGGTTGGCTGCAATAGGGAAAGAGTTGCATTGGTTACAACATTATTATTATTATTTTGGTGGCTGTGCTTTTCCTGCAAACCTTCCACTGGGAGAAAAATGTTTCTGAATACGTTTATGCCCACGCTTGCACTTAGCCTGAATCCGACCTACGAGCTCTCACATCCCTGGGGTTTAACCAAACACATCTAAGCAACAAATGAATTGCAAAGGGGCAATAGCACAACTTGATTCTCCAAGCCAAGATTTTCACCTGAGAAACCAAAGAGAGGGTGGTTTGGCTTGGTTTTCCCCACACAAGTGTAAACTTGAGCAACTCCCATTTCTGTTTTTTTTTTAGGCCTGGCAGCCTCTCGACGTAAATGGGTCAGAAATGTCAAATCCCACTTCCTGCCCCCTCAGGCGCTCCCTTTCCTTCCCCCCTCCCTGGCTTCCTCCCTCAGACGGGACACACAATAAGTGCAAATGTAAACATTTCTCATAATAAATAAATTAAATAAATAAACAAACCAGGCACAAAAAAAGTGCAGTGCATGTTTGTGCCAGCAGAGACCAGAAGAGGGCCACGTTCCCTATCCCAACCTAAGGAGCGAGCCTTCTCAAAAGGGAGGAAAGCCCGTGCGTGTGTGTGTGTGCGTGTGTGTGTGTGTGGTGTTTTCTGCAGAACAATTGGATGTGGAGAAAGTGAGGATGATGTACTGGGAAGAGACATGGGGCCTGGGAGGGAGTTGAGGCCTTCAGTCTTCTTGTTGTTGCTTCCGAGAAGAGCTACAAGGGCAGAAAGGTGATGGAAATGGCTCGTTTCCAAGCTGTCCATTGGGACAATAGTTCCGTCCTGACTGCGGCCCAAACATGCATCAAGTCCCTCTCAGAGACAGTCTGGTTAAGCACACAGGACGTTGTGGTGGTGATGTACATCATCCAGTCAAGAGGCTGAGGTGGGAACTGCAGCCCTGCTGGCGCACTGTTGCCATTTCCATTGGCGGATGAAAGCACCGTTTCTTAGCCCATGCCGCCTCTGGTTCTCTTCTCTTCATCCCTTGGGCATTGGTGGCTCATCAGGCCCGGCTGATCTTCTGCTGAATTCCCAAACCATTCGGGACTTTTGAGGAAGCAAAATGGAAGGAATCAGTGCCTTCCTGTGGGTAGAGCAAGTGGTGAGCTAGGGGGGCCAGTGGCTGCCCATGGGGAGGGTCCGTCCGGTCGCTGCCTCCACTCCAGCTGTCCAGCGTTGAATGCAGTGAGCCCTGATCATAAGGTGAGACCCTGGACCTCCCTCCCCAACTGGTCAGAGAAAACGTGGGAACAGGAACTGAGGAGAGGAATGAGGTGTGCTGGCTCTCTTTCCAGAGATTATGAGATAATATAGATTTATATAGAGATTTATAATTATTTATATAAATATCTGGGGAGAAGGTGGTGGTGGTGGTGCAGGGTGGCCAAGAAGGGAGAAGGGAACTGTACAACCTGGGAAAGGAAACCCAAGCAGTGGAGATCACAAATTCGGTACGTCTGGAAGTCTCTGCACCTCCCCACTGCCTGAATTGTCCAGTTCGGCACTATCACAATCCGAGTCTTCATAGGCGGCAGGATCCTAGAAAGAAATGAAGCAGGTGAGGAAAAGTGGAGCCAGGAGAGGGAGTGGGGTGAAGGAAAAGAGGGAAAGGAAGGAGGGAGGGGGGGAGACACGAAAGGAAGGAAGGAGGGAAGGAAGGAAGGAAGGAAGGGAAAGGCAGGCAGGATGGAAAGGAAGGAAGGAAGGAAGGAAAGAAGGAAGGGAAGGCAGGAGGGAAGGCAGGAAAGAAGGAAGGGAAAGGCAGGCAGGCAGGATGGACGGAAGGAAGGAGGGAAGGAAGGAAGGAAGGGAAAGGCAGGCAGGATGGAAAGGAAGGAGGGAAGGAAAGAAGGAAGGGAAGGCAGGAAAGAAGGAAGGGAAAGGCAGGCAGGCAGGATGGAAAGGAAGGAAGGAAGGAAGGAAGGGAAAGGCAGGAAGGATGGAAAGGAAGGAGGGAAGGAAAGAAGGAAGGAAGGAAGGAAAGAAGGAAGGGAAAGGAAGGAAGGAAACGAAACCTGGCAGAAAACCTTAAGTCACATTTGGCTATGGATTCCAATGGGAAGGTATATGTTTTAAAAAGCAAACATTCTATATTAGAGAAGTAAATCTGTTTTGGCCACTGGAGCATGCATATACACTACACCAGGGTCCCCAACCCTCAGGCCACAGCCTGTTTGAAACTGGGCCATGTGACTGGGTGAAGCTCCACTTGTGCGAGTGGTGGGCCCTTGCCTCGTGCGTAAAGCTCCACTCGCGTGAGTGGGGGGAGGGCACTTGAGCAGAGCAGAGGTCTGCAAACAAACACAAGGCCTTCAATGGTAGAAAAAGATTGGAAAGCAAACCACGAATGACTTACGCATGTTCTTTGCAGCTCTGAGGGGTAAGAACCAGATTCTTAAAGCCTCAGAATGAAAGCCAATAAATTCCTGTGACTGCAGGCAGACACGTTATGGCTACTGGTACAGGTTGAATGGGTAGCATAATAATAAAATGATGTTGAACCAACTTGAAGGTTTCTCTTCCGAAGACCCTTCCTCCTAAATGGACACCTTTAGTGGTAAGTCTGTGCTTGGGGTTTGTGTGGGACTCCTAGTCCTGAGAGAGAGAGAGAGAGAGAGAAGGGCTAATGTTGACTCAGTACCCACCTCTCCAGCATTCTGCTCAGCACTGAGCTGCCGTTTCACAAGCTGAATGGCGGCTTCCTTTTCGGACAACCCATCAGAGTTCCCCAGAATGTCGTCATCTGAGCGCTCAGCATCCAGGCGTTCATCTGTATTGGTACTGGGCACATCAGGGGTGCCGCCACTGTGGGAAGCTGTGGTGCCCTCACTGCCGGTGCCCTCCTCACCATCCCCATCGGAGAAGTTCTCGGAGCTGAAGGTGGAGAGAGATTGCCGTTTGCTCCTAGCCTGAGGCCACCTAGGGAAGACAGCAAAAGAAGAGAAAAACTGCAGTCAGCCTGAAACAGAACAAAAGAAGAAGGCTGCACCCCGGGAGGAAACTGGGCTCCAGACAGAACCAGCGCACTTGGTACCCAAGCTTTGAGAGATGCAGCAGCAGGACAAGAGGAAAGTGTCCCAGATTGACTCGAAACCCAACCTGCCCTTTCCCATCAAAGCACCCATCCCTAACTCCTTTGTTTTTCTTGACTTAAAATATGTCACACACCCTTCTCCACCCGGGAACTTGATATTATAAAACTGATCATTCTGGACAGCCATGAAGTTAGAGAGAATGTAGTTAGAGCAATAATGTCCCCATGGAAAGAGAAGAAACCGCGTGCTTCATTGATTACACATCATGTCAAAATATGGAATGTCCTTTGGAAAATGGGAAATCCAGAATATCTTCACGTGAAATTTAAGGCAGGATCCGCAGTTCAGACTATTGGCTCCAGGTCAGCAAAAAAAAAGGGAGTGTATTCTCTTGTTTTATATAACCTATACCGTATGCTGAATAATATATTGAGAGAAGTTGGGTTGGAAGACGGTAAGCATGATTTTTATAATTGGAAGAAGAAAAATCAATACATTGCTCTACGGCAATGATATTCCAGTGGAATCTGCAAATGATCTGGGGGCTCTAATAATAGAAGTTATACACTGAAAGAATGGGATAATATCAAGAAGACCAAGTTAATTATAACAGGTATAGCAATCAGATTTAGAACTGGCAATTAAGATAGTGAAGTGAAATGCTTTTTTTTTCTGTGACATTCTATGAAAGCAAAAGTTGGACTTTGAAGAAGCAGGAGAGAAAATGCTTTTGGTGTTGGGGAAAATTGTTGAGAACACCATGGGTAGCCAAAACAAAGAAATGGATTATTTGGGGGGGGGGGGGGAGAATCAAACAAGTCACAAATGATCAAGCTCAAATCATAATATTATGCAAAGAGCTAGCTCTCTTGAATTCTGGAAATAGTAGAAGGAAAGATAACAGGAAGACAAGCAGCAAAGTGGACGGATTAAATTAGTTTCCATTGGCAACTGGATAACCTAAAAACCAGGCTGGAAGAAGATGATTCTGGAGAAAGTCTATGTATGTCATCACCAAAAGATGTCATTGACATGATGACACATAAGGGTTGGGGTGGAGGCAGCAGATGTGGAAGACCTGTACCATCTTCTTTATACTCTCATTCACTCCTCACCAGGAAAAGAGTTTGAGTGAAGGTATAAGCTTTCCCCATCTTAGTGGTCAATCCAATATGCTGGACAGGCAGCAGTTGGGAAGGATACTCTATATCAGGGGTGTCAAACTTGCATTGTCATGTTGTCATGTGACATATCGTGACTTCCCTCCCCCTTCGCTAAAATGGAGGTTGGCGTGGCCAGCGCATGATGCATCTGGCCCACGGGCCACAAGTTTGACACCCCTGCTCTATATTCTTACTTCATAATTAGAGGTACACCAAAGAAGAAGCACATAACAATAAATAATCTCTTGCATATCCCTGTTTAGAACATAGAATAATAGAGTTGGAAGGGATCTTGGGAGTCTTCTAGTCTATTCAAGCAGGAGACCCTATACATTTCAGACAAATGATTGTCCAGTCTCTTTTTGAAAGCTTCCAGTGATGGAGCACTCAAAACTTCTGAAGGCAAGCTGTTGCACTGGTTGCTCTCACTGTTAGGAAATTTCTCCTTAGTTCTAGGTTGTTTCTCTCCTTGGTTAGTTTCCATCCATTGTTTCTTGCCTTGCCTTTTGGTACTTTGGGAATAGTTTGACCCCCTCATCTTTGTAGGAGCCCCTCAAATATTGCAAAATTGCCATCATGTCTCCCCTAGTCCTTCTTTTCACCAGACTAGACATACCCAGTTCCTGCAACAGTTCTTTGTATATTTTAGCTCCCAGCGCCCTAATCATTCTTATTGCTCTTTTTTGAACTCTTTCCTGAGTCTCAACATCTTTTTTATATTGTGGTGACCAGAACTGGATGCAGCATTCCAAGTATAGTCTTACTAAGGTTTTTAAAACAGCACTAGCACTTCACGTGATCTTGATTCTATTTGATGTCCCTCTATCAATGCAGCCTAGGATTGCAGGTTTTATTTGGCTGCCGCGGCATATTTTTGGCTCACATTTAAATGATTATCTACTAGGATTCCAAGATCCCTCTCATAGTTATGGGCATTAATCAAGTTTCACCTAGTCTATACCTATACAGTTATCTTTTCTTGCCTCTTACTTTTATCTATGTTCAATTTCATTTTGTTAGATAAGGCCCAGTTTTCAAGTCTGTCAAGATCTTTTTGGATCCTGAGCTTGCCTTCTGGGGTTGCTATTCCAGGCAGCTTAGTGTCATCTGCAAATTTGATGGGTTCTCCTTCTATTCCCTCATCTAGCTCATTTATGAAGATATTGAAGAATTCTGTTCACCCCTTCTCATTCTAGCACTCATAACCCTAAAAAATTGGCCCATTTCACCACTGCTGCCTAGTCAACACTGCTAACTCAGAAGGAATCCCGAAGCATTTACAAATCTCCTCCTTGCAATGATTCCAAGTGAGCAATTTATTTTATTTCTTTGCAGATCACTTTTCTTCCATGATGAAGCTCAACAGGTTATCAAGTAGATTTACAATCCCCACAGAGGTCTCCTCCATAGAGCAATACTGAGAAATCCGTAGTTTCTGTAATACTATTTCATGAGTTCAGGGACGTGCGGTCAGGGGAGGCAGGGGAGGCAGAGCCTCACTGTTCTCATCATGAAAATAAAAAAAAGGGAAAAGGCGCTGAGGAGCCTTCTGCACACGTGGTCCAGGAATGGGACCACGTGTGCAGGAGGCTCCTCTAGCCTCAGCCTCCCTCCCGTACACGTCGTCCCATTCCCCGTCTTCCTGAGTCAACATGAAGGGGACCGCGGAGCGCGCTGATGGCGTCACCAGCCTCACCAGCCATAAACCTCACCGCACGTCACTGCATGAGTTCCAGTAGTTTTTACAGGTGGCAATTTTTATAACCATCATGACCCTCACTTTATTCTTCTAATCCTCAAATCATTAAATTGTGCCACTGAAATTTGATGGAAATACTGACTTTTTCTTGGATATTTTTTAGGTATTGTCAAACTAAAAGAAAAGAGATTACCTTTCCCCTTAAATCTCTGATCCACTCTCAAAACATAAATGAAAGGTGAAAATTTTCCCACTCTACTCCACTCATTGATCCCTCCAAATCCTTGGGGGCTGAGTCCTAAATCAGGCAACTGCTCACCTTTGCCGGAGAGGGAGCTCAACTTCACTGTCCACTTCGCCCTCTTCTTCCTCTGAGGAGATACCACGTTTCTAAGTCAAGATAAATGAAATAAAAAAGAAATGGGGTCAGGATTTGTCAACTTTTCAAAATAGGTCAGACTGGAAACAGACATAAGAAGGATTACAAGGTGGTCCTTCACTGTTCCAGGATATAATAACACAAGCTTGAAGCTGCCAGGGTTTTCATCTCTGCCATTTTACAACAAATAGAATCAGAGTGGAGTTATTTTGAGTTCCTTTCCCAGGCTTTCCCATTTCCCAAGACTGAGTTGTCTTTTATTTTACCTCAGCAGATCCAGTTTGCTGAAATTCCTCTTATAGCATTATATTTTTAATAAAGGTGAGTGTAACTAAACTAACTAAAACCCAATTACCAACAAAAAATTGACCTCTTTATCAACCTATTTGTTTTGCTCCGACTTCAAGACAAGCCCTGTTGAGAAATGATTGGTCCAACAAGAGGTTAATTATGGTGCCACACAGGCCCACCTGTCTCCTATCTTGAACAGGTGATTTGGGTATTCAAGGTCTCTAAACAGGGAGAGTTCAGGCAATGGTGCCCGCAAATCAGTCTATAAACCTATTTCATATTGTGCGTTTATGCTCCTAGTTGAGGAAAGGATCAGCGGTGGGTTTCACTTATATTTACCACCAGTTCACTGCACACACGCATGCTCGCTTTGCATGCGTACCTTCCGCGCATGTGCTTAATACCACCTCTGGAAAGGATGGTAGATAAGAACTGGATTTAATGGTATAGGTGGATGGAGGAAAGAAATAGGAATCCTAGGCGATAAATAAACAGAATGTGGTAGCTCTCATAGATGGTTGTTGGTGTTAAAATGTTTATCCATTGAATAATATAAATACAAATGATTTTTGATAGAAGTACTTTCAAACAAATGTAGCTAAAGGAGAATGTGGGTATCGTCTTTGATTTAAAATGCACAATTTAATGTGAATGAAGTATAAAGAATGATTGTAGTAATGCTCAGAACTCAAATGTAACCAATTGACATGCTAGCTGGCAGTTGTATTGAAGAGTGTTTTGTGTGTGTGTTATTCGTCTAATTAAAACAATAAAAAAAAGAAAAAAAAGAACTGGATTTAATCAGCCTCACAACTGCCTTAAAATTGATCCAGAAACCAAATGTGGTTTTTCAGAAGTGTTGAAGTTCTAAAAAACCCAAGTCTGAAATGGTTCTTCTCCTCTAGCTTGTTTCAAGTGGGTCGCTTTGGTTGCACTATAAGGCTGTAGCCCACAGGGGGTGCAGAATTTTTCAGAATGGCTTGGCTTAAAAGAGGGTTGTCAAACTCACGGCCCGCAGGCTGGATGCGCCCTGTGCTGGCCACATCCACACCCGGTTTAGTAAGGGGGGGGGGGGGAAATGTCACAATACATCATGTGATGCCGCCAGTTTGACACCCCTGGCTTAAAGAATAGAGAATGAGTTCCATGACTGGAGGGAAGACTTGACTTTGTAGACTTTATGAGTCTGTAGACAGATCTGCTGCTCTGATGTTCAGAGATGAGAAGAGAGGATGGGGAAGGGTGGGAGAACATCCTTTTTCCGTATGAGGGAGTAGCAAGAACTTGATAACTTCGAAAAGGGAGAGGGTTGCCATCACCCTCAGACTCTTCAGTTTCTAGACCAGCAAAGATAAATAAAATACACTGGGAGCATAAATGACAAGGCCAATAAAGAAAGGAGGGAGAAAATAAATAAAATCAAGAAAAAAAATAGAGAAGGAAGGGGGGGGGTGGATTACAGTAAATGTTGGTAAATGTTGAGATGCTCATTAAAACCTGGGAGAAACAGAAAAAAGACCTTGAAATGAAAAGGAAAGACAATGTGAAATGAGGATTTGAACTGTAAAGGCTTTGAATTGTAAAATGACACGGACACCTGGTAACCTGTCTGTTTCCAGGATCATTTCATAGTGTATAATTTTACCTCTGCTCAGTCTGGCATTAGAGGATATTAAGAACTTTATTCTTCACTAATCTCAGTTCTTCTCAAGATCTAAAACCAGCCATAAAGAGACTACTGAATATATAACTGCATTCCACAAAACCCACTTTCTGTTTGGTGGCTGGTCCTGAGGTCTGGGACCTCTTCCAAGGGCAGCTACTCAGTCTACTTCTTTGGGGTCCTTTGCAGGCAGGAGAATATTTTGGGATTTTTTAGAAAGTTTTTCCTGCTCTGCAGTGTTGAGTCATGTTAAGGTTACTTTTTTAAAAAAAAATAACATGACATGGCTAGGTTTTAAACTGTTGGCCAACTAGGTTGGAGACAGTGGTGAAATTCAATTTTTTTTACTATCAGTTCTTGGGCGTGGCTTGGTGGGCGTGGCTTGGTGGGCATGGTAGGGGAAGGATACTGCAAAATCTCCATTCCCACCCCACTCCTGGGGCCAGCCAGAGATGGTATTTGCCGGTTCTCTGAACTACTCAAAATTTCCGCTACCGCTTCTCCAGAACCTGTGAGAACCTGCTGGATTTCACTCCTGGATGGAGATTGGTACTGAATATAAAGAACAGTTGCTGGGAGTTGGGTGGACATATCAATTTAGTAAATCATAATCAAGAAATACAATAAGCTGAACCAGCAAAAAAATTCAACAATATCCTATCCTGCTCTAATGTTGTACCTTGGATATGAAAGAGACATGATAGTCCATAAAAGTTGGAGAAGGGCATTAACTTTGACAGTTATCTGTTGCACACAGGGTCCTTATTGCTTGTGGTACAGGTAGTCCTTGACTTACAACAATTCACTTAGTGACCATTCAAAATTACGATGTCACTGAAAAAAAGTGACAGGACCATTTTTCACAGTTATGACCGTTGCAGCATCCCCATAGTCACGTATTCAAAATGACTCCTATTTATGACCATTGCAGTGTCCCACAAGATCATGTGATCCCCTTTTGTGACCTTCTGACAAGCAAAGTCAATCGGGAAGCCAGATTCACTTAACAACTATGTGATTCACTTAACAACTGCAGTGATTCACTTATCAACCGCGGCAAGAAAGTTCTTTAAATGGAATAAAATTGACTTAATGACTGCCTCGCTCCCAAAGAAGAAATGTTATGGTCTGTTGTGATCTTAAATCGAGGACTACCTGTATTATGAGAGGAAGAAAAGGAGAAGTCAACCACAACCACCATTTCTACAGGCTTTTCAGATTACAGTGGCTGTTGCCCATATACCTACTTTCTTCCATTTGGGAAAGGAAGGAAGGAACAAAAAGTGGAAAGGAAAGAAACACCGTGCTACCTGGCTACGGGTAACAGCTGCCCGGTACAACATAGCCGCTGGTGTGAGGTGCTGAGACTGCTGTGGGGCCCCTGAGCGGCTGCTCTTGCCCTGTTCCCGCTCCGTCTCTTCTCCGGGCTGCAGCCTTGCCTTCCCTGGCGGCCCCACTGCCCCCTGTCGAGAAGAGGGAGAGTCGGGGCTGCTGGAGCAAGGCACCGAGGCAGTGTCTTCACTGGGCGTCTCACTGCGGGGCTGCTCCGTCGGTGGGGATTCCGACCCCGCTGCCCCCTTGCGGCCCTCGGCTCCCAATGTCGTGGAAATGAGGTCAGGACTGGAAGACGACATCTTGCGCAGCAGCAGGTCATGCTGGAGCCCGCGGAGGGCCGTGCAGGGCTCCAGGCGCTTGGCTCCTCCGGGATCGGCCAGCTCCCCACAGCTTCCCCGACTGCTGACCTTGCGATAGCGTGACTTAGCACGCCGGCTACGTCCAGGGGACGGGGGCCCTTTCTGGCACATGGGGATGGCGAGCTGAGGCAGGCTGGGGTCCAGGATGACCTCCGTCTTTAGAATGTCTGGCCTGCAGAAGTGAAACAGAGTTGGTTGAGTAACCTCGATGCCAAGAAGGAGAGGGTACCGTAATTTCAATCGAAATTTTTTAAGAAATTGGCTCCTATGTTGCTGCTCCTAAGACTGCTCCCACACACACACACTTTTTGCAGTTTTGCTGTTGGTGCTCTGTGGTCCTACATTAGATTATTAATTTCCTTGAAAGGAAGTAATGAGCAGACTAGAATATCTGCACTATAGAAACATAGTCAGGTAGCCCTCACTTAATAATTGGCTGCTTAACAACCTTTTAAAGTTATGACATACTCCGAAAAGTTATTTATGACCCGCCCTTGAAGTTACAACTGCTGCACACATTCCAGGTGTACATATAGATTGCATTTTGGCAACTGGTTTACATTTACGGTTGCAGCGTCCTGCGGTCCTATGAATGCAATTTGCAATTTTTTTGCTGGTTTCCAGCAAGAAAAAAAAAAACCCATTTACAATAATGGATTCATTAAATGACGATATGGTTCATGATTTGCTTAATTATTACGGTGACTCGATTTACAATCATCGTTAATAACTGTCATAAAACTGAGTCAGGTCACATGTCGATCTGCTTCATGAACGCAGTAACTTTCAACCAAAATTCCAGTCTCAGTTGTGGTCATTAAATAAGGACTGGCTGTACCCTTATATGAATTAAGTTTTCGCATGATTACACCTATTAACAAGATGATATTGCTGCCCATCTCACCTAAGTGATTGTGGGCATCTCACATAAATAAAAACAACAATCAACATATGTAAAAATAGCTCTAGGTGTGTGCATGTGTGTTCCAGCATAATTCTGGAATGCCTCAAGCAATTTCAACCATACTTGGTACACAGATGACTTACACTTTGGAGAAAAATATTGTTGGGGTAAGACACCCCTAACACCCCTCGGGGAGTGTGTTCTGTTACGATACAGCCTGTTGTGCCTTCAAATGACTTCTACTGTACTGCCGTGAAATGGCTTCTACTGTACAGCACAGTGGAGTTGCCATGGTAACGGCTTCACAGTACTCCACAAGGGGTCTCCCTCTGATAAGGGGGAAAATCCAACATTAGAAATTACGTTTGGTCCGGACATTTTCCCCCTATAAATAAATACCCGCACAAAGCCATCAAAGCAATTGAAGCAATTTGCAGGAAATTGCAATAAATTACTAATCATGCCCTCAGCTAGCAGGCTTGGTACCGCTACAAGATGCTGAACATTTGGAAGCAAACTGAATACAACAAAGAGGACGGACAGGAGAAAGCATCTAACAGGACAGGTGTGCCCTCGTGTCATTTTCCCTCTATTTGGGAGCTGACATTAGGCTGAACAGAAACTTAGCTTCTGTGCCCAATACTTACATTTTCTTTCCACATTCTTTCCACACTATTTCACATTATACTACTACACATGATGACCATTGTTAGACCCTTCCTACGAAGGCCTTTCTCTGCAGGGATTCACCTTTTGCTGTGAGGAGAGAGCTTTTGCGGCACATTCCTCTTCTTGATCAGTTTCTCCACCGTGTTGCCATGCAGGAGACTGCGGGATGGATGGTGTTTAAAAAGCCCGGGATATTTCTTATCTAACGCTTGCTCTCGCCTAAGAGAAGGATGCAAAGACGCAGAGAGAAAAATAGATCCAAAGTTAATACTAGTCGCTTGGATGCCTGGGACAGGAAAACAGGATGCATGTAAAACAATAAAGATAATCAGATAAAATACCAGAAAGCAATTTTAACTAGATGACTGATTGAGGGATTGCTTGGTTCAACACACCATTCGAAGGAACCCAAACATTTCCATTCGTTAGAGGATGAAGGATAACCTGACTTCAAGGTGTGTCTGGATTTTAATTCCCCTTGTTCTGAGTGGGAACAATTAAATAAGGACTGGCTGTACTCTTATATGAATTAAGTTTTTGCATGATTACGCCTATTAACAAGATGATATTGCTGCCCATCTCACCTAAGTGATTGTGGGCATCTCACATAAATAAAAACAACAATCAACATATGTAAAAATAGCTCTAGGTGTGTGCATGTGTGTTCCAGCATAATTCTGGAATGCCTCAAGCAATTTCAACCATACTTGGTACACAGATGACTTACACTTTGGAAAAAAATATTGTTGGGGTAAGACACCCCTAACACCCCTCGGGGAGTGTGTTCTGTTACGATACAGCCTGTTGTGCCTTCAAATGACTTCTACTGTACTGCCGTGAAATGGCTTTTAATTCCCCTTGTTCTTGTTCTGAGTGGGAACAATTAGAACAACTAGGCTCTTGAATTCCACCTGATATGGAGGCTATCAAGTTGAGAAAAGCTGGGTAGAATTTTCTGCAATTTTTTTTTTAAATCCAGGGCAAATACAGGTAGTCCTCGATTGACGACCACAATGGAACCCAGAATTTATGTTGCTCAGTGAGAAATTTGTCGAGTGAGTTTTGTCCAGTTTTCTGACTTTCCTTGCCACATTTGTTAAGTGAATCACTGCAGCTGTTGAATCAGTAATATGGTGGTTAACTGAATTTGGCTTCCCCATTGACTTTGCTTGTCAGAAGGTCACAAAATATGATCACCATAAATTGCCAGAACACTGCAACCATCCTAAATATGAACCAGTTGAAAAGCATCCGAATTTTGGTCGTGTGACCACGGGGATGCTGCAATGGTCATAAGTGTGAAAAATGGTCACAAGTGCCGTTGTAATTTCAAACGGTCAGTAAACAAACTGTTGTAAGGCGAGGACTACCTGTACTTCCTTCCCAGTTGCAGGAGTTTTGGTTGGTAGCGATAGCCCTTAGACTTATATACTGCTTCACAGTACTTTACAGCCCTCTCTAAGTGATTTACAGAGTCAGCCTATTGTCCCCAACAATCTGGGTCCTCATTTGACTCACCTCGGAAGGATGGAAGGCTGAGTCAACCTTCAGCCAGGTGGGATCTGAACTGCCAAATTGCAGGCAGCCGGCAGTCAGCAGAATTAGCCTGCAGTACTGCATTCTAACCACTGCGCCACCAGAGCTTCCTCATCCCTTATTCTGTGCTCCTTGCCTTATGGATAAAATCGATGGTTAGGTGTTGATTTTTGAGAGACAGAAAACAGGTCAGGGGTATGCCCAATTTCCTTTACAGGGGTGGAGGGGAGGGTTGAGAGAGAGCTGGTAGGCTCAAGCTCTCATTACTGAACCTTTCCCCTCTTGCTTAGTTAAGAATACATCTCTAAAGCTTAGCAGCCATCCAGGACCTTCTGCCAACTTACCGAAGCAGCTCTTTCTCCTTCAGCTCCAATTGTAGCATGAGGGAATTGAGCTCCATATAAAGGTTGTTGGCCCGTTCCAGTTTACGTTCGTAGTGCTCTCGGATGTCCAAGGCATGCCTGGAGCAGAAGAGGGGAGCAAGAAAACTTTTCAAACATATAAACAGTCGCGGTTTTGTTATTTGTTCATTTATTTGAGCTCACGGTGCTTATCTGAGGATCTCGTATTATCCTGACGCAACTCTGTGAGGTAGAATGGGCTAAGAGTGACCGACTGGTCCAAAGTCACCAACGAGCTGAGAATTCCCCCAGCTTTGATCCACCTCAATCACTGCATTAGACTCAATAGAATCCACAGGCTCTTGCTCTTATGGTCAGGAGCAGGGGTCTCCAACCTTGGCAACTTTAAGACATTAAGGTTTGCTGGCTGAGGAATTTTGGGAGTTGAAGTTCACAAGTCTTAAAGTTGCCAAGGTTGGAGATCCCTGGTCAGGAGAATAAGTGTTGTGTGGAACCAGGCTGCAAGCTCTGCCCCTTTTAGAAGGGGCGGAGCTTGTATCACAGGGCTCTGACACTTCTTTCAAAGGCTCCTGATTATTTGACAATCCCTTGCAGGACATCGGTATCCCGGTATAAGGAAGCAGGGACAGTTTTTGAGATGCTTAATAGCCAGGACTCAGGTGAGCTCAGAAAATTAGAAAAGGTCCTAGCATCTTTGGCATTTGATGGAACATCACTGCAGGTTTAAGAATCATTAAAGAGGAAGATGCATTTAGAATAGAATAGAATAACAGAGTTGGACGGGACCTTGGAGGTCTTCTAGTCCAACCCCCTGCTTAGGCAGGAAACCCTACACCACTTCAGACAAATGGCTATCCAACATCTTCTTAAAAACTTCCAGTGTTGGAACATTCATAACCTCTGGAGGCAAGCTGTTCCACTAATTAATGGTTCTAACTGTCAGGAAATTTATCTTCAATTCTAAATTGCTTCTCCCCTTGATTAGTTTCCACCCATTGCTTCTTGTTCTACCCTCAGGTGCCTTGGAGAATAGTTTGACTCCATCTTCTTTGTGGCAACCCCTGAGATATTGGAACACTGCTATCATGTCTCCCCTAGTCCTTCTTTTCATCAAACTAGACATTTAGAAGGAGTAGGTACACTTTTATGAAGTCAGATCTATTTTATGTCCCGGTTTTCCAACTCTGAAGTTTATTCTGTTCTAGCTCTTCCATCGTTCTGTCCTTAAAACAACAACACAAGAAATGGGTTGTTGTTTTTTTTAAAAAAAGCTTCCTTTTTGCAAGCATATTTGACAAATGCAGTTTTATACATTTTTCACTATATCTACTTTTGTGTGCATTTTCTTCATTATATACATTTTTTCTTAGGACTTATTCGTCTTGAAACTCTGTCTGGAATTCGCACTGCATATCGGACATTAACACAATTGAGCAAGTCCAGAGGTATTTCATGAGAAGGCTTGAAATTTTGGGCTTGGCCAACCTAGAACTACGCCGCCTACAGTCTGACCTAAGAATAGTTCACAAAATTATCTGCTACAATGTCCTACCTCAGCCTCAACCGCAATAATACACGAGCACACAATAGATACAAACTCAACCGCTCCAAACTTGATTGCACAAAATACGACTTCAGCAAGAGTGGTCAATACCTGGAATGCATCTGTTGTTACATCCTCAAACCCCCATAACTTTAACCTTAAACTGTCTACTGTTGACCTCACCCCATTCCTAAGAGGTCAGTAGGGGCATGTACAAGCGCACCAGCGTGCCTAATGTCCCTGTCCTACTGTCTCCATTATTTGTACCCATTTCCTGTCTTCTTTTTCATGTTTATTCTTATTCCTGTTGTCTTGTACATGATTGACAAACTAAATAAATAAAATAAATACGTTCCATAAAATGTAAATGTCAACAGTTGCATTCCAATTCGCATATAGGTTTGGGAAATGAAAAATAACGTTTCAAATGAAATGCAAATGCAATTAACCTACCCTCAAGATTATGCCCAGTTCCATTTACATATAACAATCATTAGTTTTAATAAAAGGAGCGGTAGTGAAATAAAAGACAGGGGAGGAATTGTCAGGATTTTTGCTTCAATTCTGAGGAATACAAAATTGCTTCACTGATGGGGGACCCCCTCCCCCCCCAAATGTTGGTATTTTCAGCATGCCAGCAGATGCGAGGAATATACGTCATTAAGTATAAACTTATCATGACAGGTGGCAGCAGTCAGCCATTCCTGGCTCTGCATGAAAGTGCCAAGTCTAGAGTGGGAGGTTGAAAAACACGTCTTAAAAGAGTGACAAGCCACATTTTTAGTATCACACAAGGAAAAGAACGTGTCCATGTAGCCTCTAGAAGTGTCACTCAGTTCAGATGAGACCTTTTATTTACAAGTACATATATAGGTATCGAATCTTCTATGTCTTAATGGTTTCCACACCTGCCATACCTGAGCTCTTCTCGCCGCCGGTGAATCAACTCCTCTTCCAGGCGGTGTAGACATGTCCCCTCCGATTTGATCTTTTCGAAATGGAGCTTCACTTCTTCTCGCCATTCAGCCTGGGGAAGAAAATGAGAGCTCCATAAACTCATTCCCTGAATTCTTCTGGCTCCAGGCCTAGAGAACAGAAAACTGTTTACAACGGTGCTACTCTTGTAGATTATGGTAAACCCCCCCCACACACACACTGCATGGTATCGGTTTTAGAAAAGTGGGGCTATTCAGCCCTCAGCAAAAGATGCATTTGTTGGTCATCTCACCTTCCTAACTAACTTATTGTGAAAAGTTGTTTTAAAATTTCAGAGGTAAGATTAATTCGGTTTGTTTTTATGTTATTGTTTATATAACTGCACTGTAAACTACTTTACAGACTAACATGAAAAGAGGTCTATACTGTTAGATCGGGTAATGGAAAGGCACACTCAGGTTAAAGGCAGCAACAGCTCTTTATTGTAACAGAACAAGTAAGAACAATCCAGAGAAGGTTGAGTCTGACAGCAGCCCTTTTATAGGGAGCTGTCAGACCCTTCGACCAATGAGATTAAACGTCTGTTCCCGCCGGAACAGAGGACCTTGGTGGAAACCATTATAACTGTAGCTAGTATCTAACACCCCTCCCCTCTTAGATGGAATCATCCTACTGGTAACGTAGTCATGCAGGTAGGCAGGCTTTTTGGTAGCTCTGCCAGACCTGCGCAGTTCAGTCGGAGGGTGTTCTTCGGACAGGTCGGACGGACCTGTTTGCTCTGCAGCTCCGCTTGGTGGAAGCTCCTGGAACCTTTCACAGGCCGTGGCTGGAGCTTCTAGAGCCGGTTCGCTCGGAGCTCGCTGCGGGCCTGCAACACAAGTAGCTAAGTATCCTGGTGTCTTTGGGTTTGAGTTGGCTGTGGAAGGAGTGACTTCATGCTTCTTTTGGGTAGGGCTTTGGCTAACTCAAGCAGGAGTTACCTCTGGCTGCCTAAGAGTGGAGTTGGAGAGGTGGCCACGGAGTTGGTCAATGTGCCTTCTCCAATTCCGACTGTCCTCGAGCTCTATGAGATAAGAGCAAGGCCCGGTGATGCCTATCACTATGGCAGGAATCCACAGAGTTCCCCTGGCGTAGTTGTGGGCATAAACTGAATCCCCTACACTAAAATTCCTAATTTTGCTTGTGGAGTCAGGGGGCAATGTGGCAGAATAGTTTGGGTGTAGCTGGCCTAAGTGGGAACTTAGCTAGCGACCCATGAGAAACTCAGAGGGGCTTCCCCCTGTAGTGGCACTTGGCGTGATGTGATGTGTTGAATTAGAAGATAATGGTCAACCCATGTTTGCCAATCTCCCGGATAGGGCCTCTTTTGCAGCTCTCACCATTCTCTCTGCCTGACCATTGGAGGCCGGATGGAATGGCGCGACCAGGGCATGTCTGATTCCCTGTGCTGCTAAGAAGGTCTTGAATTGCATGGCCGTGAATTGGGCCCGTTGTCAGAGACCAGGACGTTGGGCAGGCGTGCTGTGTGGAGAAAAGTCTCTGTAGTACCTTGATGACCGCTTCTGCCATAGTGAAGGTCATCAGGATTACCTCTAGCCATTTCGAGTAGGCATCCACAACTACGAGGAATGTCTGGCCATGAACTGGGCCAGCAAAATCAATGTGCACCCTAGACCACGGTGCTTGAGGTCGCTCCCACTCTTTAGCGGGCGCCTCTGGGGGAGCTGGTCTGGACTCCTGGCATGGTGTGCAGGTAGCCACTCATTCTTCGATCTTCCTGTCCATGTTAGGCCACCATACGTAACTCCTGGCCAAAGATTTCATCCTGACAATTCCAGGATGCCCTACATGTAAAGCCTCTAATACTGCAATGCACAGTTTGGGTGAAACAACGACCCAGTCGTCCCACAGCAAACAGCCATTAACAACAGACAATTCATCTCTCTTACAATAGTACATTTTGAAATCAGACCCAAAAGGCCCCTTGGGCCACCACCTCCACACCCAGTTCAAAATTTGTTTGATGGTGGAGTCTTTTGCAGAGTAGCAGGCAACGTCACTAGACGAGACAGGACCAGTCTCTAAGCAGTCAATAAGCAGAACTGGTGTCTCGGGGGTAGGGTCTGCAAGAAGTTCTGGCAGCGGGCAGCGACTCAAAGGGTTGTCATGCTCCAAAGTGGAGCCTGGTCGGTGGACGAGATGATAGGTGTAGGCCGCTAGGAAAATAGTCCATCTGGTCATCTGTGGCGATAATGATACAGGAGTAGGTCGGTCCCCAGCCAGCAAGCCCAGTAGCGGTTTGTGGTCCGTAATTAGTTCGAAATCACGGCTGTAGAGGTACTCATGGAACCTTTTTACACCAGCCACTGCAGCCAAAGCCTCACGGTCCAGCTGGCTGTAGTTCCGCTCGACAGCGGACAAGGTCCTTGAGTAATAGACTATGGGAGCCTTGGTTCCATTGGGCATGTGGTGGCTGAGGACGGCCCCGACGCCAAACAGGGAAGCGTCACAAGTCAACACCAGTGGCAGGGTCTGGCTGTACTGCACCAGGAACATGTCTGCTGACAGAAGTCTTTTTACCGCGGCAAATGCGGCTGCCTCGGCTCTGCCCCAGGACCACTTCGCGTTCTTCACCAGGAGACGATGTAAGGGCTCAGCAACGGTGGCTTTCTGTTTAAGAAAGACACTGTAGAAATTAAGGAGCCCGAGGAACACCTGCAGCTCAGTTTGATCATGAGGTGTAGGGGTGTCCTGGATTGCTCGGATTTTTTTAGTGGTCAGGTGAATCCCAGAGCCGTCGATTAGGTACCCTAAGAATTCAACCCTTGGCACGTTAATTTGGCTTTTTTTTTTTTTTTAGATGGAGGCCTTTGTCTTGAATTCTGGTCAAAACAGTTTGCAAACATTTGAAAAGTTGTGCCTCATTTGCAGCCGATACCAAGATGTGGTCAAAATAGTGAACGACTCCTGGAATCCCCTGCCAATGCCGTTCCATGACGCTTTGGAACAGTCCAGGGGCTATACTAACTCCAAATTGCAGGCGGTGACATTTGAATGTACCCCTGTGTGTCACAATGGTTTGGGCCTCTGCCATAGTGCCATCTACAGGCAATTGTTGGTATGCCTGCGCCATGTCCAATTTAGCAAATACTTTGCCGGAGCCTAAAGATTGTAATAAATGCTGTACAATAGGTATAGAGTAAGCGCTTTGTTGTAACACTTTATTGATTGTGCATTTGTAGTCCGGGCAGATGTGGACAGACCTGTCAGATTTGACAGGGGTCACTATAAGGGTCTCCCAGTGTACGTGATCAACTGGCTCTAGGATTCCCAGGCCTACGAGCTTGTCAATTTCCAGATCAATTTGGGGGCGGAGAGCGAAAGGTACTCTCCTGGGTTCTAGCCTTATGGGGGCTATGCTGGGGTCCAAATTAAAAGAGATTGGAGTCCCCACATACTTACCCAGACTGCTGCCGAAGACGTCCTCGCACTCCTTAAAAATTGCTTTGGTGCTCTTGTCTTTCAAGGGGTTGATACCGGTCACTTTTAGGCCCAGGGCTTCGAACCAGTCAAGCTCCAGGAGGCTCTGCAAGTTGCCGCTAACCACCGTCACTGGGAGCTGGCCACTGTAGTTTTTGAATTGCACTCGGAAGGTGCCCTGGCCCACGATGGGGACTAGGTTCCCCTGGTAATCATGAAGGCGGATGTCAGGGGCACGTAGATGCTGCTTCTTCAGGCTAGGGATAGCCCGCTTGAGTGTAGATCATGGCATGATGGTCGATCTCCATCTCGCATGGAGAGCCCTCGATGAAGACTGTGACCTTCAGCTTTTTTGGCCGCCTAGTGCAGACTTTGCCGATTGAGGTGTAGTAGGTGACTCTGGTGTCACCCTCTGAACACCATGGTGGCTTCTGCCATGCCCCTTGGTTGGGCCTCTGCTGGCGGTTAGGTCAGCTTCTTGGCTGCCAGGTCATTGTGGGGTGCTCACTTCTGCAAACCTGGGCAATGTGCTCCTTTCGCTTGCAGCACTGGCAGATAGCGTTGTGGAAACAGCAAGACGATCTGGCATGGTCTCCTCTGCAGCTTGCGCAAGGCAGGAAATGCGGTTTGAATTTGCGCACCGGCTGGGCGCGGCTACTGTGCATGCGGCAGCTGTCATCTTCTTCACCTTCTGAGCTCTTGGCCTCTGCAGCCTCGCGATGTAAGCGTATGCTCTTTCGCCCGTCTTGTGGAGTGCTTTGGCACTGCAGGGTTTCTGTAGACTTGACGGCCGATTCTTATGCTCTGGCTTTGTCCAAGGCAATTTGTAGAGTGAGGTTAGATTTGGCAAGTAACTTCCTCTGTAAATTAATGTCCCGCACACCTCATATGATGCGGTCTAGTATAAGTTTGTCTAGGTCTCGGAACTCGCAGTACGCTGTGGCCTTCCGTAGCGCTGCAACGTACTTGTTGATCGACTCGCCTTCCTTTTGATTACGAATATTAAATTCATGCTGGCAGATGTGCTTAGATGGCTTGGGAGCGTAGTGTGTCCTCAGCGTCTGTTGGAGCACTGACCAAGCAACCATTTGCAGCGGCGTTGGCTCAGAGAGGTGTTTGGCTGTTTCGAACACTTCCCGTCCACAGTAACCGAGGAACATGTTCTTCTTGCGGCCTTCAGAAAGGCCCATGAGGTCGTTGGCTTCGAGGAAGCAATTGAACCTCAGCCTATAGGAGTCCCAGTGGTCGGTGACTGGGTCATACGGAGTCGGTGGGGCGTGCATTGCCATTTTGTGTTCTGAGGGCGTTTTGAATTTGCCACTCAAAAATGGCTGCTCGAAGCCGCGCTGAGCTCCGGGCTAGATGTACTTGCTGGATTGCTATGCTTTTTTTTGGTTCGCCTAGTTGCCTTCCAATCCCAACTTCGTCGCCAGTGTTAGATCGTGTAATGGAAAGGCACACTCAGGCTAAAGGCAACAAGAGCTCTTTATTGTAATAGAACATGTACGTACAATCCAGTGGAAGTTGAGTCTGACAGCAGCCCTTTTATAGGGAGCTGTCAGACCCTTCGACCAATGAGATTGGTGGAAACCATTATAACTGTAGCTAGTATCTAACATATACATTTTAAACACAATTTCAAACTAATTTTGCCAAGGAAGCCCACCTGGGATTTGAAGTAAGTTTCTTGCGGTGTGGACAGCACATCAGCAGAGGCGATGTCAAGGTGCAGTAGGATCTGACGGAAGGATGGGCGATTCCGAGGTTTGCTATTCCTGATGAAGGAAGACAGAATACACTGAGGGGAAGAAGGCACACAGTGTGGATTCCTAGCTTGTTTGGTGGTGTGGTTAATTTGCTGGGCCAAGAGCAGGGAGACCCACATTCGGGTTCACCTTTAAGCAATGAAAGCTCATTTGATGTAAAGATAAAGGTTTCCCTCGCACATATATGCTAGTCATTCCCAACTCTAGGGGCCAGTGGTCATCTCCGTTTCAAAGCTGAAGAGCCAGTGCTGTCTGAAGACATCTCCGTGGTCAGCTGGCATGACTAAATGCCGAAGGTGCACAGAATGCTGATATCTTCCCATCAAAGGTGGTTCCTATTTTACTACTTGCATTTTTACATGCTTTAGAACTGCTAGGTTGGCAGAAGCTGGGACAAGTAACGGGAGCTCACTCCATTACGCGGCGCTAGGGATTTGAACAGCTGAACTGCCGACCTTTCTGATCAACAAGCTCAGCATCTTAGCCACTGAGCCACCGCATCCCTTTCATTTGATGTAGTGAGTAACAAAGATGACCCTGAAGAGATACATGGGAACTGCTACCTAGGCAAAAGGGGATGAAGTGGTTTTTTTTTAGGTCCAGAAGGATGAGATAACATTTGGAAATGGCTCACACAAACATCTCCCTAATGTGGTAGAAGAAGGGGGAAGAGATACAACACAATCAGACTTGCAAGATTCTGTTATTATAGTCAGCCTCAATAAAAGTAGTTTTAGGCTTGCTATGGAGCTGATTTCCAGGCCAATCAATCAATTCAGTTTATTATGGTCATAGACCAGAGACCAGAACAAATAGAAACACTCCATAAATATGCAATTTAAAATTCCGGAATAAAATAATAAATAACAGATAAAATCTATGATAAAATCCAGTCTGTCAATTACACATGGTCTAAGCACGCTAAAAATTACAGTCCATAAACTGTGTGGCCCGTACTCAGCTTAATACTGAAAGGGAAAGAAATAAGCAGTGCAATGGATTTGCCACATTTGTTGTATAAAATAGCTACGGTGGATTTGATACGTGTTTCTGACGAACCCCCAGTGCTGCTGCTGCATGGATGTGAGGGCGATGTGGCTGCGACATCTGTCACCCCATTGATTGCCAGGGTTGATTTCCAGGTCTTTTTCTTCCTAGTGAGACAAACACTTGATAGCTTTGTCAGAAGAGGATATTTAAAATGCAACTCAGCAACTGTTACGTATTGCATCACTCATTCTTGAGGGCCAGTCTTCCTTTAAAGGAACACTGATAGTGGATATGCATGGTATGTTGCAAAGAAATACTTGTAGACTCCTCTGACAAAGTGTAGGTTACTACTTTCAACACAAATCCCAGCTGCTCATGGTCTTCACTATTATGGTTGACATCAACTCTAGTCACTTTCCACAAGCAGATGAAAATGGAATTCTTCCAGAGGATACTTAGAATGATGTCAGACATTATCTGGAATGCAAGTTTTTTTATATTTTTGACTGCATGACTTTTGTATTTTATCTACAGGTAGTCCTCGACATACGATCACAACTGAGCCCCAAATTTCTTTTGCTAAGTGAAAGCGTTTTGCCCGATTTTACGACATTTCTTGCCACAGTTCTTAAATGAATCACTGCACTTGTTAAGTTACTAACACACTTGTGAAGTGAATCGGGACACCCTGGGACACTGCAACTGTCATAAATCGGAGTCAGCTGCCAGGCATCTGAGTTCTGATCATTGTGATAATGGGGATGCTGCATAAGTGGTCATAAGTGTGAAAAATGGTCATAAGTCACTTTTCTCAGTGCCGTTTTAACTTTGAGCTGTCACTAAATGAACGATTGTAAACCGGGGACTATCTGTAGTTATTGTTATTTATTGTTTTGTTAAATGTTATGATCCATCAAGAGTCTGGTTATGATTGTAGTAGGATATACATGTGATAAACAAACAAACAAACAAATAAGCAAGCAAGCAAATAACAAAATAATTATGAGTGGACAGACATCTACACAAAAAGAATTTCCAAGAATGTGACAGCTGTCCTCTCTGTAGCTGTGCTCCATTTTGGGTATGACAATGCATAGATTGGTGTGGATTTAAATTAAAATGTAAAGTGTAGAATTTAGAAACTGGCATGTGATATTAAAGTTTGCTGCATTATGCATTAGTGTAATATTTTATTTCTTGGAGTATTGTTTATTCTGTTTCTCAAGCTTTCATTATAGAAATTAATGTTCTTTCTGCTCTCAATCAAACTTTGTATCATGAGTTTTCCTTAACATGGCCATTAACTGCTCCATGTACGGATAGTCCTCACTTACCGACCTCAATAGAGACTGACAACTCCATCACTAAGTGGCACAGTCATTAAGCCAGACATCACACGACGGCACTGTTTTGTGACATCAGTTGTCACTTCCTGCTGCAGTCATTAAATAAATCACCCAGAGTCATTAAGTGCAACATCACATGACTGTGACTTGTGACTTCATGCTAGCTTCCCCATTGACTTTGCTTGTTGGAAGCTGGTGTGTGAAAAGTCACAAATGATGATCAAGAAACTATAATGGTTGCAACTCTGAGGAATGGTTGTAAGACTCCATATTCAGTATGATTTCAAATAAATGGTTGGTAAGTGAGGACTAGCTGTAATGTAGCAAATAGGAATGGAAGCTCATTGGGTTCCATTGTAAGCTTCTATTATGAAGTTTTTTTTCTGCTGAGAAATCTACCTGGTCTTCAGAAATAAATCAAGGTGCGTTCTGGAAAGAGGTGTGTTGTTCCAATTTTAAACTTGACACCCTGAGATGGGCTTTCTCTCTTAACACAACCTACTCCATAGAGTTGTTATGGTATGACAAACTGGAGGAGATTGCTGAAGAAAAGATGGCTCTAAATTAAATATGTATGTATCTACATTACACCATCTGCCAAAATGCTGTCCATCTCTGTGTATTATTTTAAATTCATTCAATAACATCTGCTAGTAAATGTATTTTTTAAAAATAATATTTCTTGATGTCCCCAAGGAATTTATGAAGACTTGTAATCTGGAGGATCACAGTTTCTTTAGCTCAGGTGTAAAGGAAATGAAACCTTGATCCTAATAGATCAAAAGTGAACTCAAGATATGCAAAGAGAGGGATTCCTAGAAAGATATAATTCATAACAAAAAGACGTATCACATTTTGGGTTTCATATGACATAATTGGGTTGCTATATCTCTATCTCCCGTGAATAGAAGCCAGAGAAGAGTACCTAAAAAACGCACCGTAAATTTTTTTTTCAATTATATATCATGAGGACAAGGGTGGGTTCCTGGCAATTCTAACCTCTTCTATAGAAGAGGTTCCACAAATCTACAGTGCCGTTTGGAACCGGTTCCAGCTCCTTCCCCCACCCGTCCGCACATCATTAAGATGAAGAGTGAGAAGAGGAATTCTGGGAGTTGAAGTCCACAAGTCTTAAAACTGTCAAGTTTGAACACCCCTGGGTTTTTTTTCTAAAGGGTTAGGGGTAACGTGCCAGCTTTAAGGCTTGCGTGCTTCAAATGCCAGAGTTTCTGAGCCAACATTTTGGTTGCTAAGCAAGAGCGTTGTTAAGTGAGTTTCACCACATTTTACAAGTTGGCCACGCCCACCCAGTCACATGGCTGACAAGCCACTCCCACCCGGTCACATGGCCGGTAAGCCAGTTCCACAAAGCAGGGCACACCTACAGAAGAGGTTCTAAAAAAATTTGAAACCCACCACTGCATGAGGAAGATAAGATGTGGCAAAAGTCAGGCATTCTATTAGATTTAATTGGGCCTTCAAATTGTATTAAAACATAAATACTTCCCAATCTAACACTCTCTGTAAATTTTAGACTACAATCCCCATCAATCACAGGCAAGATACTGGAAGGCTATCAGATCTGGAACATATTCCTAGGGAGCCCCAAAATGTGGAAAGCATTTACATTAATATGTAAAAGCTGATATAAATGTTCCTGTATGGTAAATACTCCATGTGGTTGTAATGGTGAATAAAATAGGCTTCAATCAATGTTTATTGTCTTTAGGCCTATTTAAGGAGGCCATTCCACACATACACAAAAAAGTATCATCTGGATCTCTTGCACGAGCAAGGCAAATAAATAAGATTGGAGGATATTGTGTCTCAATTCTCTGGAGTTTATATAATCTTAATAGATTATATAAGAAGTGCTTTCCTCCTCCCTCTTCTGAGTTTTGAATTTTATTTAGTTGGGTTTTAACTGTTTTTTTTAATGAAACAGGATTGCTTTTTTTTCTTTTCCCCATTTTCTCTCTCCTCTGTAGCATAATATAGTTTTCCTTTCCTTTCCTTTAAAAAAAACAGTGTGGATTTAGAATTTTCATTTCTTTCAAACTATAGCTGAGCAGGGCCTGGCCCTGGACTAATTCTGAAGGCTAATTCTTCCTCCCACAATTTAGCCCAAGTTGCTGAGAAGTGATGTAACATGGGAACTCACCAGCACTGCCTCAGCAGGATCTTGAAGCCATCTGGGCAACTGGTAGGCACAGGTAGGTGGAGGCTATTACTGCCCACTCCCCAGATGATGGCTGAGGAGTCCACATCCTTGTAAGGAATCTCTCCGGTCAGCAACTCCCAGAGAACGACGCCAAAGGACCTAGGTGGGAATGAAAAGTCAATTGAGTAGAGGAAACCTCTAGCATGAACAACCATTCTCAATGGGCTTCCCCTTTTACATTCTTTTCCAGCCATGCCTTCTACCCAAACAGAATCTATACCTGGGAGTATATACAGGTGAGACTAGGAGTAATGGACAAATACATCTGTAGGGCATAAGGTAAATCTGTGAATAAATAGGTATCTATTACCGGTACTAGACCTTGGTGGGAGTTGTAGTCCAACACACCTTTGTTTGGGTATGTGTTATGTGGACGAAAGAAGCCAGAGCCCAACACAACTGGAGGAGGGGCACTGGGTTGTCCTATACTTTGACCACCCACTCAGACCTTCCCCACTCTCTCCCCTGCCTGTCTTTTGGGTTAGCTCCCCTCACCAGATGTCAACCTTCTCAGAAACAGGCTCATTCCGAATCACTTCAGGGGCCATCCAGGCCACAGTGCCAGCAAAAGACATCTTGGTGCTCTTGTCACTGAGCTCTTTGGAGGTGCCAAAGTCAGAGATCTTCACCACATCATCATACGTGATCAGCATGCTAGGGGGAGAAGAAAAGAAATGGACTTCATGGCTCCTTCTGAGAGACAAAGGGCTCTCTACCATCAATTGGGGAAGATAATATATGAATAAACCCCCTTTTTCCTCCTCCATGGAATAATAATAATTTAATAAATTTATATGCTACCTTTGGGTTTCTCAGAAACTGTGGGCCATATCTTCCTGGAAGGTTGCAGACAACTTTGCCACAAAGATACTTTATTTGTGTGGTGGCACTTCAAAGGAATATAGCATATCATCTAATTCTTTAACCTATATCTTACTGAATGGCTCATAAAACATATTTTTTCCTCACAACTTTGTTGGAGTAGCTGGACAAACCCATGCAATTCTGATATATCTTATTCCTAAACCAAGATTTACTCAAATTCCTCCTACTGCCTCTAGACTACAAAACACCTGGAAATCACAAAACAAGAATGATTATAAAGGGCAGGATACAGGTGAAACTCGAAAAATTAGAATATCGTGCAAAAGTTCATTTATTCCAGTAATGCAACTTAAAAGGTGAAACTAATATATGAGATAAAGACTCATTACATGCAAAGCAAGATAGTTCAAGCCGTGATTTGTCATAATTGTGATGATTATGGCTTACAGCTCATGAAAACCCCAAATCCACAATCTCAGAAAATTAGAATATTACATGCAATCAATAAAACAAGGATTGTACATAGAACAATATCGGACCTCTGAAAAGTATAAGCATGCATATGTACTCAGTACTTGGTTTGGGCCCCCTTTGCAGCATTACTGCCTCAATGCGGCGTGGCATGGAAGCTATCAGCCTGTGGCACTGCTGAGGTGTTATGGAAGACCAGGATGCTTCAGTAGCGGCCTTCAGCTCTTCTGCATTGTTTGGTCTCATGTCTCTCATCTTTCTCTTGGCAATGCCCCATAGATTCTCTATGGGGTTCAGGTCAGGTGAGTTTGCTGGCCAATCAAGCACAGTAATCCCATGGTCATTGAACCAGGATTTGGTGCTTTTGGCAGTGTGGGCAGCTGGAAAATGAAGTCAGCATCCCCACAAATCTCGTCTGCAGAAGGAAGCATGAAGTGCTGCAAAATCTCCTGGTAGATGGCTGCGTTGACCCTGGACTTAATGAAGCACAGTGGACCAACACCAGCAGATGATATGGCTTCCCAAATCAACACAGACTGTGGAAACTTCACGCTGGACTTCAAGCATCTCGCAGTGTGTGCCTCTCCATTCTTCCTCCATACTCTGGGTCCTTGGTTTCCAAATGAGATACAAAAGTTGTTCTCATTAGAAAAGAGGACTTTGGACCACTGAGCAACAGACCAGGTCTGTTTTTCTTTAGCCCAGGTAAGACACTTCTGATGTTGTTTGTTGTTCAGGAGCGGCTTGACAAGAGGAATACGACATTTGAAGCCCATGTCCAGGATCCGTCTGTGTGTGGTGGCTCTTGATGCACTGACTCCAGCCTCAGTCCACTCATTGTGAAAGTCCCCAACACTTTTGAATGGCCTTTTCCTGACAATCCTCTCCAGGCTGCGGTCATCCCTGCTGCTTGTGCACCTTTTTCTTCCACTTTTCCCTTTCACATAACTTTCCATTAATGTGCTTTGATACAGCACTTTGGGAACATCCAACTTCTTTTGCAATGATCTTTTGAGGCTTTCCCTCCTTATGGAGGGTGTCAATGATGGTTTTCTGCACAACTGTCAGGTCAGCAGTCTTTCCCATGATTATGATTCCTACTGAACCAGACTGACAACCCTTTGCAGGTGTTATGGCTTAATTAGCTGATTAGAGTGGGACTTCGAGACTAGAATATTGCACTTTTTTACAATATTCTAATTTTCTGAGATTGTGGATTTGGGGTTTTCATGAGCTGTAAGCCATAATCATCACAATTATGACAAATCACGGCTTGGACTATCTTGCTTTGCATGTAATGAGTCTATCTCATATATTAATTTCACCTTTTAAGTTGCATTACTGAAATAAATGAACTTTTGCACGATATTCTAATTTTTCGAGTTTCACCTGTATGATTACAGCCCCTGCTCTTATTTCCTTAGCAAAAGTAGTGGGGCTTCTAAGCTCTGACTGAGAAAACAATGCCCTCCTTCACCAGAACAGACAGCACTGCAGCTGCTGCCCCCCATTGTGTTTTTTGACTGATGGTGAGGGAGGGCAATGCTCTTCTTGACAACCCCATTCAATTATGGAAGGGTTTTGTTCACATCTATTCTTTGCCATACTTTTGTCACCTTCACTATTGTCTTCCCTGAAGTCTAATTTATGTACAGGCTAAACTCCTTGGAGATAAGCATTGTTTTGTTTGCTTATTTATGAAACTCAGAAAAAACCCCTCCACTCTCAATATACCAGAGAAGCATCCATTACAGAAAGGGTTAATGCCCTGAGTTGTACACAAGCGTGAAGAAGAACTATGGATGAAACCAGTGATAGGGAGGTAGAGCAGACGACCAAGCCTCCCACTTAACTGTAACATTTTGAGAGAGATTTTGAGCTTTCAAAAATGGCAGGTTTTGTTTCAGTAGGAAAACACCGACTTGCCCTCAGTAACCCTGAGTTCCTTGCCACTGCCTGCCTGGCATCATGTTAGTCTCCTGGAACGATTTAGCTCCCCTTCTTACTTGGGTGACTTGAGATCTCGGTGGATGATCTTATGGAGGTGCAGGTAGTTCATGCCACCAGCGATGCCCATGGACCAGTCCACCAACAGCGAGGGAGTGACTTTGCGTCCAGCACGTAGCACCTCATAGAGTTGGCCCTGGGCACAGAATTCCATGATGATGCAATAACAGGGAGCCTGGGTGCACACACCCCTGCAAGGAGTGAGAAAGGTCAGAATAAGGATAGGCTAAAAAGGACCAGCAGGACACTTTACAGTGGCAAAGAAATAACACCAGCATGCTCTTTGAAGAGTTATTGTGGAATGATGATTTCTGGGGAGACAAAGAGTCAGGATTCTCTTCTGCCTTGTGTCCCAACAAGAAAGCCTAATGTTTAACATGTGAGAAGGGCTTCTGTTGTTCAGAGACAAGCCAAAAGTTATCCCTAATGCTATGAGGTACTTGTGGGAAATTACCCAAATTAGTCAGCATTCTGTGGTCCAGAACCATTTTGTTTTGCAGCTGCAACAGTGAGTTGGGGGTCCTTCTGCAACCTTCATTATGGATTGAACCACTGAAAATATAAACATTCATTCACCTATTGTAGAGGGCATAGGAAATGCTCTTGAAGGACAGGACGAACAGTCCCTACCAAGGTCATGGTCAGATAAGAGGGGCTTGAATTTGTCTTAAGAAACTCGAGAAAATGTCTTAGACAAGCCCCAGACTTACTTCACATGAAGATAAAGGGTGGAAGCAGACTTGCAGTAGTCTGATATTATAGTTGTTACAATAAAAGTAGTCCTGATCTAAAATCAGTTTGGTTTCTTTGTCTACCTTATAGGGTTGACATCTATATATGAATAGACTACTGGGATATGAAATGTCATGACTAGATAGATACTCTTATCTATTCCATACTTGGTGACCACAAAGATATCTGGGACTACAATTTTTAGGAGAATCGGTTTGGCATAGTGATTGAGGAAGGAATGTAGAAATTGAGAGAATATAAGAATTATAGCCCAATATATCTGGAAATAATTTGGTTGGTTCTAACAAGGTTGGAATTATGGGGACTGTAATTCCAACATTTGAAATAGCATTACTTATTTTAAGAAGTATTACTTTCCTGTTTTTCCCCAGAGAGAATCAGCTAAGGTCACACTCAATTCCAAGAAATGTGGCAGAGCCAAAACGAAACCTAATTTTGAAGCAATGAGCATTACAATTCAATTTACATTTGTTCATTATAGTTAATATGATTACTTTATCAGTATCCAATAATCTTCTCCTGCCATGTGAAAAACTACAAACTAAGGAGAGGCTGACTACAACATCCAAGAGTTTGTCTCACAAATTGTCCTGACTGAAAGAAAAACCAGGGTCGATACTGGGAAGTTGTGGTTCCAGAAAAGAAAGTATAGCAGTGACAGTGAGCCTATGACGTGTGTGTCAAAGATAACATGCCATGACATTCTGGATGTCAGCGTTCCCCAACACCTGACAAGTATTCTCAAAAACATGCCCCATCCCTGTGCAATTTTTGAAGTCTACAGAGGCTGCACAAGAATGAAGGGTGTTGTCATGTGGCCTCCAGACCCTCTGGAATTTGTGCAAAAAGGGCCATGTTCTCGCATGGCCTACTGACCCTCTGAATAGGGCATGCTTTTGTGGAGTTTTTGGAGGCTGAAGAGGCTGCAGAAGAGCATTCTCCGAAGCTATTTCAAGACCTTGTGCAACTGGAGCAGCCTCCGGTAGGCTGACGAGGCCTGTCATCAGAAAGACAACAAAGTCTAAAGGTAAGCGGTACACGGCAGATTCTGGAGAGTGCTGGGCTGCGGAGACAATCACACAATTCCCCAACATTTGTGTGTCTCGGGAAATGGTGCAGGGCAGCCTTTTTGAGTGGCAGTGATAGTACTAGGGCAAAATTGAGGCCCGGTTCTCTGCTTCAGGCCTAGCCTCAGCGCTGTTGCCAGGTGCCACTGTTCAAGGTGGCCTAGAAGGGGAGACAGAGAATTGTTTCTCTTTTGTTTGGGAGGTGGTGGTATTGACATACCAGCAGAGCCAAATTAGGCAATTTCTGAATTTTTGACATGCTGAGCCAAGCAATTCGCCATAACTACACTAAACTAAGTGGGACATGCACAAATCGAGGTTTTTCTCTCTCCATACAGTCTTTGGCTTGAAACACAGCTGATTGCCGTATGTGTTGCATGATTGCTTGTGTTTATGGGTGAGGGAGAGGGAGTAAGTTATGGTGCTTGGCAAAGACATTTGCCCTGTCCAACTATGCTGAGAAAGACTTCATCTTAAGAAAGGCAAAGCCAATTCTCTCTTGCCAACGCCGCCCCACTCACTTGAAGGTGATGATGTTGGGATGCTTGAGTTTCCTCAAATGTTTGATATCCGTCTCCTTGAGGTCTCGCACCTTCTTGACTGCAACTTCCTCCCCATGGAAGCGTCCCAGGAAGACAGCACCTTGTGCCCCACTGCCTACCCATTGCAAGTCCATGATCTCTTCAAAGGGTACCTCCCAGGGGTCTGCATGGAGAGGAAAAGAAAGGGGTAGCTGCGGGGTGTTCAGAGGAAGGCAGGTTTTTCATCCACAGGGCAAAAAGTCCTGCATAATGTCATTCAGGAATAACCAAAGTCATGCATATCATCGCAGGAACAAATGTAAACACTGCAAGTACATGACATTTAATAAGCCGAGTATGCATTTAAAAATAATAATAATGCCAATCAGGTTTCTAGCCCTTGCAGAAATAACTTGTAACAACAACAATAAGAAGAACACTGCTTGGATTTGCATATATACTATGCAGGTACATTACAAAATCCCAGGAGCTAGGTTTTTGGGAAAAATTTGATGTGTATGAAAGGCCAGAACCATCTAAAAAACTGCCAGCTATGATTTCACACTGTTGTGTATATAATAACAGTAATATGATTTTATACACCATCCAACTCTCAACGCCTCTAGTAACACAACGACTTGTTTGGAAAAAGGGAAGAAATTATTTCCAATGATGAAGGGAGGAATAATCAGTCCAGCATCTCGCTGCTCACCCCCTTTGGCCCCAGCTTTTCTTATAGCATCACAGTCACATTTCATATGGCTGGTTCCATTTATCTTGGGTGCCATAAAAAGGGGCTAGAAGAAAACAAATAAGCCGAACATTCAAGATTTAAGTCAAAGTTTGAAGAATATTCTGCATTCCTTCATGTTTTTTTTCAAGAGGGAAAAGCTATATGAAGGGCATTCAGTCATGATAGATACCTCTGAAGTATTTGTTACCAGTAGAAGCCACTGAATAAAAATGAAGGTATCTTCTGGGAAGATACTCACAAGAGTATCCTCCTCAATTTGGGAAGTCTTCCCACAATTGACAAATTGCCCATCTTAAAGTATGTTTGAATGGGGAGAAAAAACACCTGGAAAATTCATGTTCAAACTGAGAAACCCACATTCAATATTTTGGCTGATTGGATCCACCTGGAGATTTGACCCTCTTAGTTGCCCCTCTTTCTTGACGCTTCAGGTGGAATGGTGATCAAACAGATGTTTATTAAGGCCTACTTTGAAGGCAGGGAACCTGAACCAGTATGCGAGTTGGATTTTTTTTTGCCTACAACACCAAACTGTGCTGGATGTTATCATAGCAGAGGCATTTCAAAGAGGGGAAGTCTCTCACCCCCCTCAACCTTTTTTTAAAGAAAAACCAGGATCAGGAAGTTTTGATTCTCGAAAAGATGGAAGAACGTTCTAAGTATCTAATTTTCTACTTCATCAGAAAATTGAAGTGATTGCTCCCAGCTTCCTTGGTCCTGTCCATTTTGTGCAAATAAGTGGGAATGATTCTTTTCAGTTGTCTCTCGAAAGAGAGACTCTGCTTTTCTTGATGTGCAGGAGAAATCAGAGAGCATGTCTATCTACTCCAAGTATGGGAGCTGAACTTCTTCAAAAGAGGCTTTCCTGAGGTCCCCTCCAGAGGTTCTGGTTTTAAAAACCTTTCTGTCACCAAGATTACCATCTCTAGATTTTCTCATTTGCACTTCCCAAAGCGGACTTTTTAAAATAATTTGAGGGGTCTCCTGGACTCTCATCTCCTGCTCAATGAGCAGATAGTGGCCCTGTCCTAGAAAGGCGTTTGCAGAAATCAATCTTTTGTGGCAATAATATCCTTTCCTAGTTTGTGAAGCTATGATCACAGTCAATCATGTTCTAGTGACCTTCTGGTGAGATTGTTGCAATGCATTCTCCATAGGGCAACATTTGAACACCTGTTATTGATGCTCCTGACTTTGCCAATATAATGTCTCTATTTTGCTAAGAATAAGATTCTGGGTACAATTCAAGGCCTTGGCTGTCATATATAAAACATTACAAGGTTTAAGAGCTGATTACCTTTAAAACCTTTTCTCTTGTTGCTTCTGCCTGGCCAGTAAGAACTGGTGTGCTCCAGATCTGAGCTATACAAATGTGACTTTCTAGGCAAAGTGGGACCTAGGAGCTGTGTCTTCTTTATAGTTGGACCTACCACATGAAATAGCAATGCCCTTCCTCAAGATTTGAATGGCCGACTCTGTTAAGCTTTCATAAAGCTGTGAAAACTTGGCTCTTCCAGCCGGTTCTGCAGCAGAGTATAATGGTTTGTTCCCAGTAATCTATCCTGATGGTATAACAACCCTATGGAGTTGGTTATCTCCCTGACATAAGGTTATGCAGCATTATTGTATGGTTGGCTATTTCTGTTGCCTTAAATCCTGGCATATGAGCTGCTTAGAATACTTTCAGTGGCTGAGATGGCATGCAAAATAAATATTGCAAATTATGATATCCTTTTTGGGTCAAAAGAGAAAATAATGTTTTTTTAAGGTATCTGCAGCTTTTTACTTTAGAGTCACTTCATCTGTTCTTCTCCTTAGAAGCTGCAACGTCAGACTTCCTCTGATTTTGAGAAACTTCAGTACTAAGCAAGAAATAATCTAATCTAATCAGCTCAATTGTACACAAAAAGGTTAACCATCAACACATCTGACTGGAAGAAGAGAGACAAAATGGCCATGTTGCTGTGGTCTGGGAATAAAAACCGGGGTTTCAAATTACCCAGTGACTGGAAAAATTGTAACAAAAATGTCTGTAGGAATTTTTTTTTGTAAGATTAAAGTGTTAGGTATTTTTGATCTTCACAATTGCACATGCTCAATGTTCTAATGTCCTTTGGGTCTCTAACAGTGCATTAGTTAACTGGAGCATTTGGCATTGACAAAGTTGATTTTACCAATGTTTTCAGGATTCAGGATTCAAAGGCAATACTCTAGAAAAAAACTGGCAAATAGCATAGCAACAAACATATCTCTATTAAAATAGTTATAATTATGTCCATTTGGCTAGCACTCATTCAAATTCTAATTATGGCATTTTGGACCAAATTCATTTCCACTCAATATATAAAGACAGCTTCTTATATAGCAGGGGTGGGGAACTGTGGCTCTTTTGCGACTTGTGGACTTCAACTCCCAGAATTCCAGAACCAACATAGCTGCCTCAGGAATTCTGGGAGTTGAAGTCCACAAGTCGCAAAAGAGCCACAGTTCCCCACCCCTGTTATATAGCATTTTTTTGGCCTAATCCTGTAATAATTATATGAATAGTCACTAGAACTTCATTCCTCATGTACGGTTAGCCTGTAAACTAAATTTATAACTAATTCCTGACACAGACAGAATCAGAAAATCAAGGGGTCACCGTGTTCTAGAGGGCAGCAACGGATGAAAAGAACCACGCAAGAGATCACTGACTCTGGGAGAAAGCCTTGATCCAAACTGAATCCTAAGTTCCCCATTAACACCAAGACTGATTGAATTGCCAATTGCATTTGGGAACATATCTTGAAAATAGGGACATAGAAAATTTCTTATACTGAATCAAACACCTAAATCAATATTGTTCACATCAGATTACTATATCCTCCAGGTGTTTTGAACCAAACTCACGAAAATCCTTGCTAATGTATGCTGGTCTGGTGAGAACTGAAATCTGAAGGCTATAGGGCAGTGTTGGCAAACATTTTTGGCACCAAGTGCAAAAACGGGAACGTACGCACACACGCGGGGGAACTCCAGAAACCAGAAGAGCAGTTCCAGAAGAAGAACAGGTCCAGAAGAGCAGTACCGGAAGAAACCGGAGGAGCGCCGGAAACCGGAAGAGCCGGGAAGCCGAGCTTCCGGTTTACAGCGTGCGCATGTGGGTCGGTCACCTGGTGTTCCAGTTTCTGGTACACATGCATGCGCTAAGAGCAGCTGGCCGGTGTACATGTGTGCGCCAGAACCTGGAAGAGCAACAGGCAACAGCTGGCGTGCCCGGATTGATGGCTCTGTGGGTCACTTCCGGCACACGTGGCATAGGTTTGCCATCGCGGCTATAGCGGCTCCAAATTCCCAACTCCTGATATGCATGTCTGGAAAGAGTTCTCTATGATTTAAAGAAGGGTCTTTCCCAGCTCTACCCGGAGATTCTGTGAACCAACTTAGACCTTTCTGTATGGAAATCATGGAGCCCAACTCTCAACAATAGGATTTGCTTCATATACTATTATAATCAGAAGTTATTATTATAGGATTCTTTCAACTGATAATGCCCACTCTTGCTCCTGGTGGTCACCGTGTTACTCACCTTCCTGCTGCTGTTTGTGTTCGGTGGAATATGCTTTGCCAATCATGGTCCAGACAGGTTTGAGGCAACCAAAAAGCCCTTCCAGAAAGCCACTCCCTGTCTGGCAGTGGATCCGTACTTGGTCAGCATGGTAGCGGGTAGGCCGGACTTCAGGATTCCCAACTCCAGCTCCTGCGCCAGCTCCGCCTCCCCCACTACCAGCTTCATTCTCATGAAGCTGCAGCACGCTGTTGGCAAACTGTTCGTGGGTCTCCTCGCTGGGGGTAGGACTGTGTCCACCGCCTCCACCTCCACTCCCATCTATGGGCAAGACGTCTCGCAACACACACTGTGTGGGCGTCAAGTCCTTCTCAGGGGTGCAGTCCGAGGCATCTGGATCCAATTTCCGGAGGGAACTCTCTGTCAAGATAGTGTTGAAACTGCCAAAGGAGGGGGAAGGTGTGCGGGTCTCGTGCAGGCAAGCCATGATGATGCGTATCTTGGGGTAATGTGCAGCTAGTCCCTAAGAGGCAGAAAAAGAGAGAAAATGCAAGGGTCATGGATTAGATAACTAGCAGGAATCAAGGGACTGTGGGATCTGCGAGCCAATTTTCACATTAGTAAGTAACTCATGGAATATCAAAAAGAATTTGGAACATGGTACTACGGGTAACCTTCAACTTAAAACCATTTGTTTAGTGAATGTTCGAAGTTACAACAGAACTGAAAGAAGTCACATATGACCAGCCTTCATACTTGACAACTGGTGCAGCATCCCCACTTGATCTAAAATTAGAGCACCTTAGCAAACAGGCTTGTATTGATGATGGTTGCTGCATTCTGGGGTCGTTGCTCATGACACTTTAGGCATGAGTAGACATGTGCGTCCTGCTTGTTGAAAATGTCTGTACATACACAGATAGAGGTGACCAGGAGAATCTGGAAAAGGAAGTGTCTGTACATCTGGAATACTATATGTGTGGTTAGAATGGCTGAGTGATAAAAAACCAGTGAACAGCTTTGAATAAAAGCACATGTATAATTTGGAATTCAACATGGAATTTGGCCCTTGGGATGTTTTGATGGAAGATTCTACACTAGTTGGGCTCCATATCTTAGGCTGTAAACCATGTTTCCTCTATATCTTGTTTCCAAGCTATTAGAGACCTAATCAAGTAGTGTGCATCTGTAAGTTGGAAGGATGGGGATGTATGGTACATTCGTCCCCAGAGTTTACACTAAGGTAAAGGTTCCCCTCGCACATATGTGCTAGTCGTTCCCGACTCTAGGGGCAGTTTGTAGTTTACACTACAAACAACTAAAATGGAAATGTAGTTATCAGAATCTTTGCTTTATCCAAGTTTATAATTGTGCAGAGCCATGTCATGGCATTTAGCCAAACTTGGTTATATTTCCATTTCAGATCTTTCAAAAAAGCAGATGATGTTCGGGGATAGTACATAGGAAACAGAATGAGAATATGCATCCCTATGGTTTCATTTGTTATAGGTTTGTATTGTTTATGTATTTATTCATTCAAGATTGTTTTAAGCTGCTCCCTTTCCTCAAGGTGTATGAAGAGATTATCATGAAATCTTAATACTTGAGACTTCCATATTTGGAAAGCAATATTTAGACTTGCATATTTAAAAGAACACATCTTTTTTTTAAGAAGCACAAAGTCACACATTTAGATGTTCTTGTACTGCTATTTCCTGTAACAGAAATCCTCATGATTTGTGAGAAACTTTGCAGGAATACAGCATCTAGGGTTGTACAAAAGCCAAGTTTTGGTGCCTGGAAGAAGAAATCCTTAAGCAGAAGTGAAGAAGAAAATATAGATAACATCTTACATGAATTAAAGAAGAAAGTTATTATTGTAATATCCATTAAAAGAGTCACTCAACTCTGGTTATAGAAATATGCTTCAGTGTATAAAATAACTTTTTAATGAAAAGTAAACCTGACAAGGAATTTAACTTTGGGAATGATTTCTAGATTACAATTCTATATGTAGATTTGTATCACAGCCAAAATTATGGTTTCCTTTTACAAAAAGTCAGCTTTATAGGATTTTCTAATCTTTTATTATTTCTACTGGGAATGGCTACTGTTTCTGGCATTTATATTCTTAGAGCGCAATACTTTTTTTTAAAGTGATATAATATATCATGAAATAATTTCTATGAGGCTTGTAACGTTTATATGTAAGTAGCCTACTTTCAATTCCTCTTCTCTACCTTTTTGTCTATTTATTCAACTTTTAAAATGTTAAATAAAATCTTTAAAAAAGAAGTGCCAAGTCTGTGAATTTTATATACAAACATACAATTATCTATAAATTCTGTATATATGTTGCCTATTGAAAATCTAAGGACAACTTTAGCGAAAAGGAAGGTGGAGAACAGGAGTACAAATCATACACCTTTCTTTTTACCAGTTTCAAGCAGCTCATGTTACCTCTGGCTATAAATATATAGCCTTGGAACTTAACCATAAAAGGTAAAAGGGCCTTTGAATATTATTATTCATAAACAAACATTTTAAGAATTGGTTTCTGAACTATACGTTCTTTTGGCTGCATTTCAGATGCAGCCTAGAGAAGAGGATGGCCAGGTGGATGGTTGTACCATCAGTTGACGTGCATCAGAATCAGAATAGAGCTGGAAGGGACCTTGGAGGTCTTCTATTCCAGCCCACTGCTCAAGCAGAAAACAGGCATGAAGCTATCAGAAAGCAATGCTTTGACATGTGAATGGCGAAAGCAGCTTTGCATTTGCAATCATGCATTTTGTCTCCTATGAGGTACCCAGGTGTCTTTTCTCATTTTTACTGCTTTAATTCATTAGTTGTCAACACTTTGTTTCTATCCCATGTTTTGTTTTCTCTTGTACGTCATGCTCCATACCCAAGTAAACAAGGATGGTGAGCAAACTTTGGAATTTTGAGAACACAAGCAGAGGACTCTTATAATGCTGTGGAAAAACTGTAAAGATAACCAGTCAGAAAATATCCATTGAATAGACTGCAAAGGGGCAAGGATATTCAACACTCCCTAATTCTATCACCTTATTTTTACCCATTCGATTTTTTATTCTGGAGAGGTATTGTCAAGCCTAAATCCAAAGGTGACACAGTGAGATCCAATCGAGTCCAGCTCTTTGATTGCACCTAAAAGCCTGCATTCAATTGGACACTACCAGATGGTCAGAGAAAAAGCGGAAGGTCAAAGAAAATCTGGCACCAAACATTTCAGGAACATCCGAAAAACATCAACCTTAAATGGAAGGATGTGGAGGCTGCAGCTGCGGGCCAAAAATTGTGGAATAAATCTGTAGCCCAATGTGCTTAGCATAGGATGCGATGATGATGATAAATAGACAGTTTGTTCTTCTAATGCTGTAACCTTCTAACTAACCTAAGAGATATATATCCTGGGGGATTCTAGGGTATGGCTATTGTGATTCTCTTCCTCTCTCCCTTAGGAGAGGACTGCACAGTCTCCTGATTGGTGCCCCTCATAGGAAAGTGCTTCCTCCTGCTTGAGAAGTTTTATTACCAATGTCTCTCCAGCCGTACATTCCAATGAAGTGTGCACACTCTACAAAGAGTTAAAATATAGGCAAAGTGAAAGATAAATATATACATATCCATCACATTATTGAGCTGGCGCAGTGGTTAGAGTGCAGTACTGCAAATTACTTCTGCTGATCACCGGCTGCCAGCAGTTCGGCAGTTCCAATCTCACCAGGCTCAAGGTTGACTCAGCCTTCCATCCTTCCGAGGTGGGTAAAATGAGGACCCAGATTGTTGGGGGCAATAGGCTGACTCTGTAAACCGCTTAGAGAGGGCTGTAAGAGCACTGTAAAGTGGTATATAAGTTTAAATACTATGGCTATTGCTATTATTCCTTTTGGGGTAAGCAAAGTTATACAGAGAGGAAAAAAAGGAGCAAGAAATAGCAAACTAAATAAATTAAAGGTAAGAGATTTAAAAATTTTTTACTCCAAGACCATACATTATATCTTTCCATACTTTTCTATCCTTGCAAACTCTCCTACAGATCTCCTCTTACATTATTGCTTTATGTTATTTGAATTCCTCCCCTCTTGTCTTTTTCAGGATCTCATCAACTCCGGTTCAACCATAGTATTTCTCCATCCTTTCGTCACATTCATTCTTCCTTCATATACTTGTTTTGCCATTCAGCCCTCATCTATCTCGCCATATTATCTAACTAGTCATTGCTTTTATTATTTTATTTGTAGATTACATTTATTGTTTTTACAAATAGCTCAAGGTGGCAAACATACCTTTCTCCTATTTTCCCCACAACAACAACACTGTGAGGTAGGTTGGGCTGAGAGAGAGTGACTGACCCCCAAGGCTCCCAGCTGATTGTCATGGCTAAGACAGGTCTTGAACTCATGGCCTCCTGCTTTCTATCCTGATGCCTTAACCACTACACTAAACTGGCTCTCAAACTATCTCAACTTTTATTTCATTGTAGTTAATCCACATTTGTTCTCACACACACACACACACACACACACACACACACTCACCTCTTCATTCTTGATCCTACCTCTCCTAATTTTACACACATACTATTTACACCCGAGTGACCACAGCATTTGATTTAACTTTATGTTTTAAAAATTCTTCACATATTTTTTCATCTTTTGTAAATATTCCATCAAGGTACATGAACACATTTACCTAATCTAGTAGTTGCCATGTATGTCTGACTTGCAATCTCTGTAACAATCTTAGCCAACCACTCAGCATCATCTGGATACAGAATTACACATATATTTAGGTCCCAACCAACATACCTCTAACAATACCACATTTTCTTCTTTTTTTCTTTTGTTTTGTCCATAAACATATGAACCACCTTGGGGACATCAGACATTCTCGCCTCTTCCTGATCACTGTTGAATCATTCAGCAAACATCCCATTTATTCCTATGCCTGTTTTACATCTATCATATAACACTGTTATTGCACTTGGCAACTAAGCTTCGGTTCCTAACATTTTATGATTCAAGCCCATTTGCTTTATTTATTATTATTAGCGTTTATATACCGCCCCCTCTCCCGAAAGGGACTCGGCTTTATCATATACTTTATCATATACTTTTTCTAACTCAGCAATGCAGTAAACATTCTCATATTCATACATATTCAGTGACTTTCTGAAGAGCAAAAAATCTGATTTGAACACCTTCTGCAAGACATACAGCTGCACCGAAATTCCCAAATGTTGTTCATTGTCATCTCCTGTAACTTTTATATTTGAATTCTGCCAAACACCTTCACAGGCACACTTGGAAAACTAATTCAGTAGTTTTTGCATTCACTCTTTCTACTTTTCCTCCGGGAGGGGAACAATAAATTCACCCTTCCAATGATCAGGAATGGATGCTAGGTTCATTCAAATATGTAACAAGTCACGCAGTCACCCTATAATCACAACCCTAACCCTAACTTCATACATATATGTTAGACCTTACATTCATAATTAACCCTTTGCTTAAATTTATCTGTATATTCATCAATTCCTCTGCACCAAACCAAACCATTTTCATCCAAATCTATTACATCTGTGTCTTTGTTTCACAGATGCACAACATATATTGCTTTATTTCATTTCATTTCATTTCATTTGTTGATTCATACTTTTTGCTACATAGCGATTTTACATTGCAGATTACAAGTCTTCCATACCCAATAGTCACCATCAGATAGGTCCACCAATATGATCACCCATCATGCCTTTAATCAGTAAAGATTTGTGCTTTTTTAGTAAGATAAATAACTTTATGTGGACTATATCACCTCCCTTAGGTATACATGTCCTATGTGTCCCTTTCCCACTTAGTATTAAGGATGTATCATTCAATTAGGATATAATTTGACCAGTATGTCTTAAATATAACCAGTATGTCAGCATTCCAAATATCATCCAGAATTAAATCAGAGTTCAAGGCATAGCTTTCATCAAAGTTCCAATTTAATAAGAGAGATATGTTGGTACAAACTGTGGAAACCCAAATCTGAAAGCTTCCTGGATTTCCACCAAGTTAAAAGTTCAAAACCTTGCCCCCACACCCACAAGTCCATCACATGGTCCAATCTTCCTCTGCCACGCTGGCATTTCCACCCATCTAGTTCCGGTCAGGTGCAGAGGCGCAGAGACAAAAGATGACTTTGGGTTTCTAGAAAGGAATGTTTTATTTTGACAACAACACATTCTACAATTCTACTCCTTACTATTCTCCCTCCCAATTACTCCACTAATGAAACAGCATAGAAAAATAATAGAGTGTGTGGCAGGCCAAAGATCCTAAAAGGAATATGATTGCAGGCCTGACACAGTATGTCTTAAATACATTTAGTTTTAACCTAAGCATTATCAGACTATATAAGGAGCCCTGATGGCACAGTGGTAAAGTAAAGTATTTCAGTAAACAAACTCTGCCCACAGCCTGGAGTTCGATACTGATGGGCCTCAAGGTTGATTCAGACTTCCATCCTTCCGAGGTTGATAAAATGAAAGGCATATTGTTGGGGGCAATATGCAAATAATGCTTAGTAAACTACCCAGAGAGTGCTCTACAGGTAGTCCTCAACGTACGACCACAATTAGGACCAGAATTCAATTATAAATCACTGCAGTCGTAAGTCGAGGTACCACATGACCAGAACACAACTTTTTCTATCATTTCTTATGGCAGTTGTTAAGCGATTCTCAGTCTCAATTCCACTCTCCCAAATGGGTATTTTTTGCTATTAAACAACTGGTCATAAGTCGAGGACTACCTGTAAAGTGCTATCGCATATAAGCCTAAATACTACTGCTATTGCTATTTTACACAAGCTGCAAACTGTAACTGAGGGTAATCTGCAAGTTCATAGATTGTTGCCTGCATCTCACCAACTAGGAGGTATATGCAGCAAATCAAGATACACAATGTAAAAGAAATCTTACAAAAGAGACCATCAAGAGCTAAGGGGAGCTTAAGGTAAGGGATACGGGACAGCAAGGGAAAAGATGCGAAGATATATATGGGAGTCCTAAATAAATGGCTGTATTAACAAGATAGATTCCCCAGAGGGAGGAAAATAGGAACCTTAAAAGGCAGCCCACCCCTCTTCCAAAATGAAGTGGGTAGGAGAGGAATGAGAGACCTTTAAAAAGGGCACTCAGAAGCTTTAAATGTAAGATACTGCATGCCACAAGCAATAAAGATGGTTAAAAAGTGCCAAGGGGATTGTATGCTCAGCGTAGTGAGAAAGAAAAGGGGGAAAAAAGGAAACTAGCATCAAAGGACTAAAAGGTATAATGATTAAAGGAGAAGCCCAGTGTTTCTGCTTGCTTTGGGTAGTGGCCTCCCCTGCCAACTGAGATGGGGTCAGCAACATATTTTTTGTCTTCTTGCCCATATTGTGTGTACTTTTGCTTAGTAACATTTCGCTAGGAAATCTGGTGTATTTTGCATCATAATATTAGATATTGGTAGAGTTTAAAAATGGGATACTAATACAATCAAGCAAAATGTTTCTAGGCAAACTGCCTTTGCACATATGTTTATCTGGCACTTGCATTAATTAAAACAAGAACGTTAATATTTCATATTAATTAAAAATGAGAATGAGGGATCTGTGACTTGGTAATAGATCTTAAGAAAAGGCTTTTGGAATAGCCTTATCAAACATCAAGTACCATAATGTATTGACTCACTTGGGTGCAAAAATAGGCAAATGCAATTTTAGGCTGCATTAGCAAAGTATAGTTTCTAAATCACAAACTAAACAACTTGGAGAAGTTCAGAGAAGTACAACAATCGTAGAACTAAAATCTAGGGTCTACTGAAGGATCTGGGATTATTTAGGTTTTTTTCCATAAGTATGTGATAATAATTGAAAGAATATCATGCAAAAAAAAAAAAAAAAAGCACAAGACCGTCATTCCAAGACTGAGGGAATGGAAGAATACATTTAAAGAACATGAAGGTAGATCCTGCTGGAATGTTGGAAAAGCCTCCGTAGCAACATATTTCCCAATCTTGACAGTTTTAGTGGGAACTTCAACTTCCAGAATTCCCAGACAGCATGGGTGGCTGGGGGATTCTGGGAGTTGAAGTCCACACAACTTTAAGTGGCCAATATTGATAAACACTGCCCAAGAGTATTTGGCAATGGCTGCTATTATCTGGAGACGCAATGGGTTCCATTTTACTGTCTCAAACAGAGTTGGCAGACATCTCTCATGGATTCTTCTGCTGAGCAGGGAGTCGGATTTTTTTTTTTAGCCCATGATTTTGTTTAAAAAGATGCACTGCTAAATGCATCAGTCATATGACTGTATTATAAATATAGGCTGCTCAGAATCCTGATCAAAATGAGAGCTGCAGTGCAGGCGGCTATTAGCCCCCAAAGTGAAAAGTCCAACTAGTATGTAATTAAAGATGGCCACAGTAGGGCGAAGAAAATAAGACAAGAATGAAAGACCCAGACGGAAGCCTGAGCATTTTCACATGGCTGTCAGGATCAGGCTTTGGGGCAGAGGCCTGGAGCCCCGTTCGGCTGAATGAACAGGAAGGCAGACTTCCCAGATTAAAAGAAGACACATAATCATATACAGAGGTTGTTTTATTTCAAACAGGAAAGAAAAGATGACAGGCATTTTGTTGGGAAGAAGATAATTCAAAGTGCTCTTGGCAAACAGAAGGCACAACAGTGGGAGAGAACAGAGGGAGATATTTTTTGAAAAGACAGTGGGGAACCGGCTTTTGACTAAAACATCTGTGTGTCAAGAATGCCGAAGGAGGCCCCATCGAGAGATTTTTGTTGGCTTCCCTTTGTGTGAGATCAAGGCTGCTCTTTCTTTAGTTTATAAAAGAAAAATTGCATCTGCAGCTGACCTGAGATGGGCCTCAAAGCACTGAATTTTTATTATGCCCCCAAACTGTGTGCTGCTGCCATTATTATACATTTATTATTTTTAAAAAGCAACACTTACAAGAGGAGAGAAAGAAGCCCAATCTGGAAAGCGAAATGTAAAGTACTTTGGCCTTTTGAGAGAGAGAGAGAGAGAAAATATCAAGCTGTTGAAGAACTAAATGAATACTGAACTGATAATGGTTTTATAAAGTACTTATACAAGTAATCCAATCCTTGACTTACAACAGTTTGTTTAGTGTCCATTCAAAGTTACAATGGAAAAGGTGACTTACGACCTTTTTCACACTTGTGACTGTTGCAGCATCTCCTTGGTCACATGATTAAAATTCAGATGCTTGGCAACTGACTCCTATTTATGACCGTTGCAGTGTCCTGAAGTACGTGATCCCCTTTTGCGATTGTCTGACAAGCAAAGTCGATGAGGAAGCCAGATTCACTTAACAACCGTGGCAAGAAAAGGCGTAAAATGGGGTAAAATTCACTTAACAGCCGTCTTGCTTAGCAATTGTAATTTTGGGCTCAATTGTGGTGTAAATTGAGGGCTACCTGTATACAATGCTATATACATCATAATACATACTTTTTCATGTTTCACCTTTTTTTGGGGGGGGCACAAAAGCACTTGCAAATCTAGATGGCCAACTCTGCAAATCATCCCTGACATATCAAGTTTGATTGTGTCTCCTGAATGTACTCAGTCGTCTTTTAGCATGCATGTAACCCCCTATCTATTTTATCTTTATCTTTAGCTACGTATATGAGGTATGTATAAATGCATCCAGAGTGAAATGTAGACCACCATTCAAAGTGTTTTTATGTTACTCTTCCAACAGATAAATTGTCCTATGAGAAAAAGAGGAGAGAAGTGGCAGCATGTTAGAGTTTCCAATTCAAGGTTAGTTTTGTTCACATATGTGGACTGTTAACATACACATTTTATTAATGTGGTGAGCCATTCTGGGGGTGACAGTCAAAAAGAGGAACATAAACCTAAATCCTCTCTGTAGCATTCCAGCCTAAAGCAACAATTCTCTTTCTGCAAATGCATTAAAAATGGCTTTGGTAAAGTTTATAGATATGCAAAAAAAAAAAAAAACCACTTTATTTCCAGGGAGAGTATTTTATTCCTACGAACTTGCATCTCATGTTCTATGCAGAAAAGCAGATTTCTGGTTTTGCAATGTAGGTCACATTATTGTAAATCATCACATATGCATCAACACACTCCTCTACACCCAAAATAAGGCAGATAAAAATCAGTGCACATTGTCTGCACATTAACTATGATTCATTCAGCTCTACATTAGCTTCTGCATCCAGTCAACATCTCCTTCCCCATGTTAACAAATACCTTAAATCCATACCCTGCTCAAAAATATGGAAGTCAACAGCTTTTGCAAAATTACAGAAATGTAACATATTCACCTGTTGTGCCTTCTTTAGTATTTATTAATGTAGGAGGGTGAAAATACAAAACATCTGGACATGCCTACTGAACATATTCAGAAACAAATTAACAAGACATTAGTGGGATTTTTAATCACACCCAAATCATGAAAATGTTGTATTACCTAATCAGTTGTCTTTGAATTTTAAAGCAAAGGGGTACGTGCCTTTGCCAGGAAAAATCAACGGGCATACACATTTTAAGCTATTTACTTTATTTGCAAATGGTCACTCAATATGTAGAACCCCAGGATTTGCAAGAAGTGCAAGTAATTCAAGGAAATATTCATTTACGACCCAAAACCTGGATGGAAAGAGAAGCACAGCCTGCCAGCCTTGTTAAATTCTGCTGATATTCACAAATCCCAAAGGGCCAGCAGTCACTTGAAGTGTAGTGAGGTCCTTAATTCTCTGAAGGGTGGCAGCCTGGGCCCTCTCCAAGGTGCTGGATCCATCAGCCATCTGCCTCCTTTGTTGCCTGCACACTCCCTGTGGGTTTGCCAATTGGAGTCGTTTCCGAGATTTGTCGCTTCCTCTTCTCAACATACAAAAAAGCAGGCAGAGAAAGCCCAAAAGATACGCACAGGTCTAAAATACTTTTCAGGCTAAAACAATCAGAAATGTGCATTGACTTAGACTTTGACAGATACTTAAAAAACTAGGAAGATGAACGCATTCCCATTCTTTAATATTTCCTTCTTTAAGATAAAATGAGCAAGTACCAGACACTGTCCCCTCCTTCCCTCCCTCCCTCCCTTTTTTGCCATCTTTGCAACCAAAGTGGGTCAGGAGTGCCAACCCTCCATTTATTGCATCAAAGCAACCTTTTCCTTATCTGGAATTAAAAAAAACTCTGCGGAAGCACATGCGTTTCTTCACAACTAATTATTAGCCCAGAAAAATGTATCACATTTCTCTAACTTGCATTTAAGAATTAAAAAGCCTCCAGGATATTTCCATCAGGAATCAGGTGCCTTGCTTCTCTTCTGAGTGAAAAGCCAACTGGCAGGAGATTCAAAGCCACTATTAAAAGGAATTCTTGCTATTGGTTAATATTATGTTACTAGGCATCGATGTAACTTAGCCACTCTAATTACTCTACTTGTTATTTATTTAATCCTCTGAAATGTGAACCTGATTGAAAGATTTGAGACAAATCAATCTAGAGATCGCAGGGGCATAAAGATTGTTTAGACAGACACCCAGGGTTGAATCTTAAATATAGGCAGCTTAGACAAGAAATGCAGACCAGAGGATGGATAATATGTCACAAATAATCATTATTATTTTTTCCTTTTTAATTATCTGTCTGGTTTTTTTTCCCACATACTACCTCCTGCAGAATTTCTATCTTGTTTATAGACAGATGGAGGAGGAAACTAAATAAGTTGATACCAATGTATTTCTACAGGGGATCCACCCTTGATGGTGCAATATTTGACAAATGATGAAAAACTCAACCACCAGCCTGGTCAACACATGCAGTCACTCAATTCACTCGCCATACATGTTACAGATAATTTTTTTAAAAAACTGTCTGCATTTCAAAAAGAATAGTAGAATGGAAGGCTTGTAAGGGATCTTGAGGTAATCTTGTCTAATCCCCAATGGATTCCTGCCCAGTGAAGAAATCCAGCATTACCACATCCTTGAAAAATGGTTTATGAAACCTGTTTAATACTTCCAGCCAAGGTGAGTCCATCATCTTGACAGTCTGAAGAGTTCTTACCATCGGGATTTTTTTTCCTGAGGTGAATTTAAATCTACTGCCTTGTACTTTTTGTTTCTTTTCCTGCCTTCTAGGCAACCCAACTCTGAGCAACCCAACCCTATTTTCCACACAGTAGTTTTTCCGGTGTTTGATGATACAGTAGCTGTCATATCTGCCCACACTCTTCTCTTCATTGAACAGCCTTCAACTATTCCTCATAGATATTTCTTTCCAGGCCCATGTTCATCTTGCTTGCTTTCTGGACATATTTGAGCACATAAATGTCCTTTTGAAAAGGTAGTGCCTAGAATGGATGCAGTAATCTAGGTATGATTTGACCAACGCAAAATGGAGAAGAATTATGATTTCTATGGATCCTGACACTATATTTCTCTTATGCAACCCAGAATTGAATTTCCTTTTTCTGCTGCTCAATGTGATCAACTCTACACCCAGATTTGTGTGTGTGTGTGTTGCTTCCCAATAGAGTTTCCCACCTCCTATTCTTATGCTTTTGATTTTTCTTACCCAAAACAAGGGATGCACCTCGCCTGTCTCTCCGTGTTGATTGATTTGTCAGGGTAAGGAACCCCTTGATACTGTCTTCTAAGATCTCACCTATTTTTGCATTATCTCAAATCTGGTCAATATATTTTTTAAGCCCCTACCCAAGTAATATATAAATATGTTGAATAACACAAGACTTAGAATGGAATCCTATGGCGTGTCACTTGATGCTTTGCTCTATTTTGATGTGGGGCCACTGCTGGTCTTTCATTTCAATACAATTGTTCAATGAGCTTTGTATGAGTCAAACTTCTGTCAGTCAAAAAGAAGAGCCAATAGGATGGTGGAGATAGGATGGTGGCCCTATCTCCAAATTAAAACAAGATATAAAAAAGACGTAGAACATCACGGCATTTATGGAAAACAATTGGAATTGGATAAGATATTGTTAGGGACGGGGAGGAAATGATTACCAAAGCATACAATTACTTCCTAAAATATAAAATGGAAGAAGAGATAGTGAAGGAGACAATGATAAATTGGGCTAGAAATTTTGGTTATAGTATTGAATTAGATTATTGGTAGAAATTATGGGAGAAAAATTATAAATTGACGATGTCAGCAGCCTATAAGGAAAATCTGTATAAAATGTTTTACCGTTGGCATTTACCCCCAGCGAGATAGGCCAAAATGTTTCCCAATCGCTCACCTGAATGTTGTAGATGTCGATATAAACAAGGAAACTTCTATCATATGTGGTGGACCTGTGCCAAAACCAGAGAGTATTGGCTTAAAATAAAGGAATAGCTGGAACAAATCACAGAACAAAAGATTGACTGGAAACCGGAACTATTCCTATTGGGCATTCTAGGTGATAAAATGTGTAAAAAAAATCCAATATATAATACTACATATATTAACTGTAACAAGACTAGTATTCATTCAAAATTGGAAACAGAATAATATCCTTTCAGATGCAATGATAATAAGAAAGGTACTTGAGTGTGCAGAAATGGATAGCTTGACCATGGAACTGAAGGATAGAGAAGAATCGGAGTATTATAAAGTATGGAGTAGATGGTATTAATGGTTGGACGATAGATGCAAGATACTGTATAAGAATTATTATCTACAACAAATATGATAACACTGTATATCTGTAAATATTATTATATTCTAAGTGACTGTATAATATAGAGTATATTAGAGAATATATTTTAGAGAATATAGAAATAGAGCTTATGTAAATACAAATGATATTAATGTAACTGATACAGACTTGCTGCAATGAGTGAAAAAATATGTTTTGTTTTTTAACATTTAAATAAGTTCAATAAAAATTATTTTAAAAACAAAAAGAAGACCCATCCTTATTCATGAACAGATTGCATTCTAAAATTAGATGAAATATGCTTTTTTAAACCAAAATTAAAATAATATAAGATTATGCAGCTCTTGAATTGCACAAATTTCTAATATAAAGGAAGGATATTTTCATCAATAAAAGGAGCAATTCAACAGGTCACACAAAACTCTTCAACAGGCACAGGAGACAAGTAAGTTGTAGTGCATTTTGTGTAAAGCTTTAATATAAGAAAGCTTCTACAATGGCTACCTTGGGGAGAAGTTACACAGACAAAGAGAAAATTCATTAAATAATTGTTCACCTAATAAACTTGCTATGTAATTGTAAACAATTACACAGGTTAAATGTAGATATATGAAATAATAGATAAGTTTGTTTTCAATATAAAGTGGAACCACCTAAAAAAACACTGACCTTTCAACTTCAACTTCAAATTCAAATTCAAAACTTAGCTGGAGAGATATTTGTCTATCTATAATATGCATAGATTAGTCTCAATTAAACCCACTTAAATTCACCTGAGTTAAGTAAGAAGGGGATAAAGAGATTAAAAATATTAAGATTAACAACAATTAAAGTATCTGCTTAGAGCCTTAGAGTTCAGTGCTTTTTTCTTAGATTGCCTTATTAGCATTAGACTGTAAATCTTTGGTTCCTGGAAGAAAATCCCAAGGCCACAGGTTGGTAAAATCTCTTGTGTGGGTGGAAGAGTGAGATGAAAGAGATGAACTTAGAATATCAAATAAATATCTACAGAAGTGGTTTTTTTCCCCCTGAGTAGAAATTCCAAGAGAAAAGGAGGCACGTTAGAAGATGGGTCAGGAGAGTCCATAGAATTAAAGCCTTCCTAAATATGACTCTGAGCTCTCTGTTGATCTATGCTGGCCTTAAGAGATATTTCAACCCTTTGGATGAATGGAACGAAAATTATTTGGGTCTGCCAAGAACCACAGGTAAAAATTGTTCTGCTCAAGTGGATTATAATCTCTTTCGGAAGACTCTCCGAGCAGGTTTTGTTAAGGAGGGAAATGTCCTCCTGCCAGCGGAAAAGAGCTCTGCTTGTGGGAAAGTAGGTCCGGGAGTATAAACCATTGGCATTGTTCCAGCTTGCAGGAGGCCCTGAAGCAACTTGCTTGGAAGCTGGTGCAAGGCAATCTTGGCAAAATCCAAGCCACTCCTGTTCTCTCATGAGGCCTTGGAAGGAGGTGACTTATCAGCTCCAGATGAGGGCAGAAGTATCCCTAGGGCGGTGATGGTGAACCTTTTCAGCACAGAGTGCCAAAAAGGGAGTGCACACGTGGTCATGGGGCCACAACCCGAAGAGGAGCTGCCCAGGGGGCATGCACATGCCAGGAAAATGAAGTTCCGGTTTCCGGCACATGCATGCATGCCAGCCAGCTAGTCTTCCGGTTACTGTCGCGCATGCACGCATGACGATCAGCTGGCCAGTGTACATGCTCACAACAGAAAATGGAAAACCAGCTCTTCCAGTTTCCGGCACTGCTACACACACAAAGGCCAACTGATTGTGGCGTGCGCATGCACGCCAGAAACCTGGAAGAGGAGACAGGGCCGCGTGTGCCACTTTGGGCATGTGTACCATAGGTTCGCCATCACGGTGTGTGTGTGTGTGTGTGTGTGTAAGCAATTATAAGAACTGTAGCAAAATGAAAATATATGTTCCTCGGAACCTTCGTCTTGGTGTGGGCCAGCAGAGATTTCACGATCTGCTGCTAATCTCATTTAGGATCGCGCTGCCCAGTTGCAATCCTACATGCAATTGCTTGACAATAGGTGCCACAGAGCTCAATGGAATTAACTTCCAGGTAGGAGTGCAGGGGATTGTACCATAGGCATTTTTTTCCCAGTGGCCTGGGAGGTTGGTTAGAGTTACTATCTCTAGTTTACAAATGGGATGCTTGATTCTGTTCTGGGGTTGGAAAAAAGCTAATCTTTCAAATATATACAAAGGCCGATGGATTGCTGAACCGGGGTAATAGTATGTGTTTATATGGGTAAAGGAGAAGATTTAGTTTTTCTACTTGGTGATAATATTTAGGATTTCTTATTTTGGCCTTTGCTATAGGGTTCTCTCGCCCTCACATTAATCTGCTTATACAAACTTTCATCTTCTTAGAGCCAACCTGACTCATTGTTTTTAATGGATTTATCCTCATGCTCTGCTACTATAATCAGAAGCAATGCTCAGGGACATTATCCCATGGCGGGGAATTGGAAGATCGGCTTGACATGATTTAACCAAGGTCAGATAAGAACATTGTGATGGACAGGCTGAACTGAGCCTAGTCACTGGCAACTCCTTTGTCTCTCTTTTTCACTGAACTTTTATTGTCTCCTACAAGGGATGGTGGTCTCCTCTACAAGGAATTTTGCAAGCTATTGCCCCTATACTTCATACTTGTTGCCCCGTACTTCTGTAGGGCACTACATTGGGGCCAACTGGCTATTGTGGTGGCGTTGTGGTTAGAGTGCAGAACTGCAGGCTACGTCTGCTGACTGCCACTGCCGGCAGTTCGATTCTCACCAGTTCAAGGTTGATTCAGTCTTCCATCCTCCCGAGGTCGGTCGAATGCCCACTTGTTGCGGGCAATATGCTGACTCTGTAAACCGCTTAGAGAGGGCTGTAAAGCACTGTGAACTGATATATAAGTCTAAGTGCTATTGATAATGTGTGCATGTGAAATAGATCATTTTATTGACAACACACAATTTAGGAATGCATCTTGGTTCATTTTTGCCTCAAGGCAGCCGGTGACATGTTTTTATCAACCGAAAGCTAGGATCTCCCTGGAAATCCTACAGCTATACTAAGAGATCAAAGCAGCAGACTTTCTCTCTCTTTGTGTATTGTAGTTGAATCGGCCATAGAGTTTGTTTCATTCCAATGTGTTTGTTCAATATCGTGCTGGTGAGGCTACTGATTGGCTAAGGAGCACCCTGTATGCAAATGGAGCCCAGTGCCCATGTGAACAACTGTGTGCCATTGCTGACTCCTTGCAACTAGCATTTGTAAAAAGAACGTGGCTTTGAGGGTGGCACTCAGCAACATCATTGCTCTCTCTAGCAAAACACAGCTCCCTCCTCAAAGATGTCAGGCAAGAACCTGACAGAACTACAGCTTTGATTTTTATTCTTAACAAGTTATGAAATCATTTAGAAGAAATCGGTACAGACAGTTCTCAACTTACAACCACTCATTCAATGGCCATTTGAAGTTACAATGGCACTAAAAAAGAGATTTATGATGTTCCCCACACTTATGTCTGCTGCAGCAGCATCTTCACAGTTCATGTGACCAAAATTTGTCTGTTTGGCAACCAGCAAGTATTTACAATGGTTTCAGCATCCCAGGTACATGTGATTGCCATTTGCGACTTTTCTCAATGGCTTCCAACAAGCAAAGTCAATGGGGGAAGACAGATTCACTATACGACCACGTGATTAGCTTAACAACTGTGGCAAAAGAGGTGATAATAACAGGCAGGGCTCATCTAATAACTGCCTTGCTTAGCCACAGAAATTCCGGTCCCAACCGTGGCCATAAGTCAAGGACAACCTGTACAGTTTTCTCATCCAAAATCTGGTTCTTAATCCCCCTTGTTAAACATGTCCATCCCTCCAGTCAACGCCATCCCCTTCTCCTTAGTGCAAAAGGAGAAGGGAAATCTGGCCAGAGGAAAAGTTGCAATTGCCTGGCTATTAGAAACTGAGAAAGAGAAAAGAACAGAGGGAAGTGAGAGTGGCTGGCTAGGGAAATGAACAGGCAAATATAACTAATGGAAATACTCTCTTAGCACAAGAACAATATGGCGTAGGAGTGTTTGTGCATTCATAACTGTCCCAGAAGAGACAGTCAGACAGATCCGAAAGGAGACATACGAGAAGCCTACAAAAGAAATGGTGGAATAGGAAACTGATGTCAAAGGATTTTTGTCCCTTGTACTGCATTTGGTTAGGAGGAAAAAAATCAGGGGGGGGGTGTCCAGGAACTGTGGAAACTTCTCTTAGCTGAACTACTCCCCCCCCCAGCTGGTGTACTTCTTCTCTTCCCTCTCCATCCCTCCGCTGTAGCCCTGCTGCCCTTGATTGCAATGAGAAGAACTCATGACCGAGAAACTGATACGGAGAGAGACAGCCAAACATTTGGTTGCCTACTTTGTATAACCCAGCAACTTTCAAATTCAGGTAGCCCTCAACTTACGACCGCAATTGAGCCCAACATTTATGTTGCAAAGTGAGAAATGTGTCAAGTGAGTTTTGCCCCATTTTACGAATTTTCTCGCCACGTTTGTTAAGTGAATCACCGCAGTTCTTAAGTGAGTAACTGTTCTAACCTAGGCTTCCTTAACAAGCATGAAGCAGAGTCTTGGTCCCAGCAAAACCTCTTTTATTTACACAATTGTGAATTCCTTCATTCACAAGGCTCGGCAAACAGTCTTTCAGAGGAATATTTATCAACATGAACTTTATCTCGCTTGGCGAGTTGCCAGATAACTAGTTTCCAAACACAGGGCAAGGCAACACTTGGCAGACACAAACAGAAGTTTCCAATCTTGAAATGACCGAAGGAACAAATCGTTTCCTGCAAAAGCCCCCTCCCCATTTGTTCCTCTTTTGTTTCCTATGGGAGGGGCCAATCACCTGCAAGGTGTGGCTTTACTCCCAAGTCGACCCTGTTTTCTTAGTTGTTCTTGTCTTCTGGCAGCCTTGCACATGCGCACACTGGGAACAGGCTCCGGCTGGTCCTCTACCTCACTGCTGTCGAGCTCCCTCTCTGCCTCCGACGCAGAGCCCTTGCCTGAGCTTTCCTCAGCCCCCAGGACTGGCCCATCTTCCTCCCCAACCCCCTCACTGTCCGACTCTGCTGCCAGCGGACTTTGCTTGTCAAAAGGTTGCAGAAGGGGATTTCGTGACCCCAAGATATTGCAACCATCATAAATGTGTCAGTTGTCCAGCACTGAAATGTAAATCGTGCGACCATGGGGATGCTGCAATAGTTGTAAGTGTGAAAAATGGTAAAAAGTCACTTTTTCATTGTAACTTTGAACGGTTACTGAATGAACTGTGTTGTAAGTCGAGATCTACCTGTATGCTTGACTACAAACTCAGAATTCTGGTGGAGAATCTTGAAGTTATGGGTGGGCACTAATCCACAACCAAAGGAAAGGGCAACAGAGGAAAACGGAAGGGTTGAATCCAGATTTTGTCATCCCAAATACTAGAGACTTTGAAAGAAGAAGGGTTTATGCTCGCAAAAACCTATTTCCAAAGGTCCCCAAATAGGAATGCATTTGGACTCAGTTCAGACTCTTGGGTTTAGGGCAGCATTTCTCAACCTTAGCAATTTTAAGATGTGTGTTCTTCAACTCTCAGAATTCCCCAGCCAGCGTGGGAGTTAGAATCTAAAAAGTTTCTACTCTTTTGCTCTATTTGCTACCTAGGTCATTAAGTTGCAGTCAAGCCTCAGAAAGATACAAATTGCAAGTTCAAATTAGTTTCTTAAGTAAATTTGTTTAGGAGGCTTCTCTACGTACGACCTGGTCAATGCACCTTATTATATGTCGAGGTTTGAACCTTGACTTCCTCATGGATCTGAGGGAGCCAAGTCTGTAGGATGAACAAATACCAGTATGTCACAGAAGTGAGTACACCCACTCACATTTTGTAAATATTTAAGTATATCTTTTCATGTGACAACACTGAAGAAATGACACTTGGCTACAATGTAAAGTAGTGAGTATGCAGCTTGTATAACAGTGTAAATGTGCTGCCTCCTTAAAATAATGCAAGATGCAGCCATTAATGTCTAAACTGCTGGCAAGATATACTTAAATATTTACAAAATGTGAAGGTCCTGCAGCAGGGTTTTGAAGTTATAGAAATGAAAAGAGTTCCTGCGTTCAATTCCCCCAAGGATATCTTCCAAACTTTTATTTTGACCTGTTTGTCATCCCTAATGCATTAAAGATTCATAGATTATATAAAAAAGTTAAATGTCAGTAACAAAAATGTTAAAAACGGGCATATGTAAAAGAGATATTAAAAATAATATATCAAAAAACATAATTTATGAACTCTCATATTGGGTTGCTCCTAAACTAAATGGCTATGTCAAACCTTTCTGAAAGGTTAGGGGCTTCCAATAAGGTTTTATTTATTGATTTAGCATATATAGCATCTACAGAGGCATCTGCAATCACTGATATACAACATGAATAAAACACATTATACATATAAAAACAAATCTAAGTTTAAATAAAGCATCAGCATATGAAAAGTATATGGACAATACAATTAATGAGACAAAGTATTAAATTAGGCTAAAACCATGATAAGGCTATGGGTTATACTTCATTAGGGTATGAAATGTAAACTACCTCCATGATGGTATATCCTAGGCAATATTCCGCTTTAACACAGTGACTAAAAATTAACATATGTGGCAACCAATATTGTATCTCTTATGGTCAAAAACTACAGAGGCAGCAACTAGATTACAACAATTCCAGTAAAGTGGAGGATTTTACTGTTATAGCTCAATCATATATATATTTGTGGCTGTTCAAACATGATGCATGGCGATATTGGGAGATGGACCATCACTTAGCAGTAAAGTCTTGTCCTTCTATGACTAAAGTCCCAAGTTCAATCTTTAATATCTTCTGTTTAAAAAGATCTTGATTAAGATCCTGGAGCATCACTGCCAGTCAGAGAAGTCAACACTGGGCTGAACAGATCAATGTCCTAGCAGATTTGCCCAGAAAAAAGTAGTATGTTTTCTACTTTGGATAAATGAGTAGTCCAAATTCAGTGCCAAGTCAAGCAACATGGACAGCCTGCTGACATGGCTGACATTTTTCTTGCTCTTTTTTCTTCCTAGTTTTCACCACTGAGAACAGAGGGAGAAGATGGCACTACAGACACAAACTGATGTGGCCCACGAGTCTCCAGATGCTAAAGCTTCTTTTAGGTGGGGATTTCCACTGAATCAAACAATGCAAAGAAGCAGGTGGCTTCTTGGATACTGTATTTGAAACTCCTGCTTCAATATGGCCAGCTTTGGATGAGAAATCCTCCTTCATCTTACTAAAATGCCAATACTCTCCCAAACTGAAGAATGCTACTCTCTATTCTTTTCTTGGGTACCACTCCTCTATTCCCTCCTTGCCCCAAAAGCTCCTGGAATTGCACGTTCTACCCAAGCAAGGCTCTGCCAAAAACAAACAAACAAACAAACAAAAAGCCTGCACAGGATTAATTTCATTGTGAAACTCCAAAGAAGACAAGGAGAAGATCTAGGGGAGCGACCCTTACGGATAAAGCAAAAGCTACAACTTGTCCTGAGCTTCATGTTTCTCTTCTGCCAAGCAGGACCATTCGGTTCACTGTGACATTGCTCAATTGATCCAGCAATTGAGTAGCCACTCAAGGCAAGCAGTGATCTTTGTCCTTACTCAAATTCTTCCAGCTTCTACCTCTCCTCCTTGCTTCAACCTCCAGCTATCCCTCTTCTAGCTGGACTCCAACTGCTCACAAATGAGCTAATCATGTGTCAGCCAGCACCATGTGGCTTTGTTTATCTCTTTTCAAGCATGGTCCTGGCCGGAAATTTCTCCGTGGGAGAACTTCAGTGATCTCTTATCATATTTCTGCTCTACCTCCTTTTCCTTACACTTCTCCAGGAAGCCCTAAGTTGGATCCAGTTATCCCCGGAGCACTCCAGGGCACTGCAATTATGTCATGTATTTCTGAGGCAACCTGCCTCCCCATCCCGCCCACGCTGTTCTCCTAATTATTTTTCAGTTGCAACCCGACCCGACCCCCCCCCACCCGGTGTAGGAACGAAAGCTTTTGCACCCGAGAGGAGCCAAGGGAGGTGAAAACCGATCGGCATACCTCGCAAGGATAAGCATTGCCTACCTGCCCAGTCTCGGAGCATCCCCAACACAAGCAAACGGCGCCGCCGTTTTACTTTTGCGGATTCCCTGCCAGCCCCGCTTCACCCTTCCAGCTTGCCAGCCTCTTGGTCCTACCCATGTGCCGCCGCCGCCGCCGCCACCGCTGCAGGCTGGGCTCCTCGCGCTGCCTGCGTCTTCCAGTTCCCATCGCTTTCCTTCCCCCCTCCCTTCCCGCTCTTCTCCCTAATCTCTCCCCTCCTTCCTCTCCTCACCCAGCCTGGCTCTGGCCAATGGGCTGCCTTCGCGGCCGCCTCTAGTTGCAGGTAGCTCAGTGGCTCGGCTACTGATGTCATCGCCGCGGAATGCGCGAGCCAAGGTGAAGCGCGCCCTGGGCGCAGAAGGAGGGGCTACGCGCCCCCGCTCAGGGCTCCTGGCGCGAGAAGGCTGGCAGCGCGGCTCTCCCCCTGTTCTGACTTAGAGCTCTTCTGTAAAGAGGGGACGAAGGAGGAAACTTCCTTCCTTCCTCCCTTCCCTTCTGCCAGCTTCTTCCTTCCTTCCTTCCTTCCTTCCTTCCTTCCTTCCTTCCTTCCTTCCTTCCTTCCTTCCTTCTTCCCTTCCCACCTACCGCCTCCTTCCTTCCTTCCTTCCTTCCCTTTCCATTCCTTTCCTTCTTCCCTTCCCGCCTGCCGCCTCCTTCCTTCCTTCCCTTTCTTTCCCTTCCCTTTCTTTCCCTTTCCTTCCCTTTCTTTCCCTTCCTTCCCTTTCTTTCCCTTCCTTCCCTTCCCGCCTTCCTTCCTTCCTTCCTTCCTTGAGCCCAAGCAAGAGCATATTTTGTCCGGGGTGGGTGTGGGAGAGAGTTGGGAACAAAATAAAAAAAAATTAACATGTGTGAAAGATAGGCAAAGGAAAATATTATGGAGAGGTTTCAGTATGTATGTCTGTGTATATGTATGTGTGTATGTGGCAGTGATGGGTTGCAGGCAGTACATTCCGGTACGGGTGTACTGGAGCCTGCCCGGAGCACCGGATACCGTTCCGGTATGGTGTTCCGGAGGGTCCACCTGCCCGCCCAAGCTCCTTACCGGTCTTTTAAGTCTTTGGTGCTTCTGCGCACGCACACGGCGCGTACAGCACCTGTGCGATGCTCTGCTGAGCAGCTGGAGCATCACGGAGGCACTAAGACGCATGCGTGCACTGTGCACGTCCATGTGGACGCCGCTCGGCCCGTTCCAACCATACCGGTTGGAACGGGATCCAAAACCCACCACTTGTATGTGGTATGTATATCCATATGTTTTACCACCTCTTTTTTAATTTTTGCAGAATTCCTCCACCAGATTAGTCGATGTGGGGGAAAAAATTACTATATATCAACAAGGTTGTAATTTTTCCCCTCCACGTCGACTAATCTGCAAATTAGTCTGCAGAATGAGGAATTCTGCAAAAATTAAAAAAGAAAGGTGGTAAAACATATGGCTCTTGGAACATAAGTACTACATTCATTTGTTCATATACTGTATAGCCAAGTGGGGTCTTGTCACATATCTGCCACAACTCTACATCTTCCTATGAAAATTAGCAATACTGACCTTCTTTCTCAGATTGACAACATCTACTACATTTAATACCTGCTATTAAAAGCTTCGGAGGAAAATGACCAGCTGAAAACAGACCCGTTTTCCATACAGTAGAGAACAGACTAGCTCAAGTTAGGCCAACATTTAATTTTATCGAAATGGCCAACCATTAAACAGAGCATGAAAGCAACCTTCCATATTGTTCTCAATATAGTAGCTGGTATTTGAATACCTTCTTCTTTAAATGGAAATCAAGCTAATTTGACAAATTAATCCTATAGGACTGAACATTCGGAAAGTCCTAATAATGCAAGAAAAATACAGTTCTGAAAAGTACTCAGCTTTAGATGTCCTAATTCTGCCTCCCCCATGCTTCAAAGTTTAAAATGTAGGCTTTAGGGAACTTACAACTTTTCACACAAGAGGATATTCTACCAGTGAGATGGGCAAGACTACATTTAGTTTCAACAGATACAGTGTAGTGGTATAAATCCAATACGCATAAGCTAACAGGCACCACTAATGTAAACATGGACAGAAATAATAAAATATTGTTAAAGTACCGATACTATAAACCTGCTTCTTGTCTTCTTTTAAATGGCTGAGCTGCTTCAGAATCAATAGTTTCCTACACCCACTGCTGTAATATACAACCAATTTAATGTCAAAGAAATGTTTTCTTCAGTAGTACTAGTAGCTGTCAGAAAATCGGGTCAAGACATCAAACAAGTACCATACATTGGTCATATCCATTCACTCAGACTCCTTTGATATATGTGTAGCACTCCATTGCACAAGCTTCAGAAAATCCCAAAGAAGAAATCTTTTTTTTGGAGAATTGTACATATCTATCTTATATTCATCCTCAAATAAAAGTTATTTGGATAGATTACAAACTTAAAGAATGAAAGGACAGTAAAGGACAACAATAAATAGCATGAGGAGAATTAGCAAGATGTTTACATATAAAAGCCATCCCCTCCCAGTTCAGACACTTAAAACACCCAAACTAAACTTTTAACAATTCAAAATCTCAGTATGGATTCACATTTAGTAGAGGTCAGTAAAACTGACACTCTTCTCCCCATCCCTTATTACCATTTTGAGCTTAGATTTCATTGATGGGTCTTGAGGGTCTAATAAAATGTAGTAAGTCCTTCCAATCTGAAGTCTGTCCATGCCTGTTCAGTATGAACTAGTGATTTGTTCTTTCCTTTCTTTCTCTTCCCTAAAGGACACACTAAGAATAGAATTGTCTTTCCCAGACAATGCTACGAGCTCTGACTCATTCCCTACCTCAGATCGGCTCAGCATTTCCAGCCTAGCATATTTGCCCTTGCTCCCCTCCTCATCTTCTCCCACTGCCTCAGTTTCCTTTCACTTTTTGTTGTTTAAGTTTAAGTTGTTTGCTCTCCCACAACACAAGCCCACCTAGACGTAGGCAGGGAGACCTATACAAAAGCCTCCTATTTCAACTTAGGCCACACACTTTGATGTATTCTTGATTCCATGTTTAACTTATTTATTTTATTGCTATTTTGCCCGACTCATTGGCTAGGCTTGCCCATGATAGCTTAATAAATGCCTTTTCTATCTAAATTTGGGTTTGTAGAACTTCTTGAACTACAAATCATCCAATCATATTTTAGCCAATTGTATTACAGCAGGGGTGTCCAAACTTGGGAACTTTAAGACTTGTGGACTTCAACTCCCAGAATTCCCCAGCCAGCCATGCTCAATTCTGGGAGTTGAAGTCCACAAGTCTTAAAGTTCCCAAGTTTGGACACCCCTGTATTACAGGAACCCATCAAAAATTCTACCTTGCTGTAGTTTGCAACTTCTCGTTTTTATTCATCTCAAATGTTGTCTTCTCTGGGTTATGATATTACGGCGAGATGTGAAGGAACAATTTCACCTATTAGGAAGTTGGTTAAGATGGTGATGTATGATTCAGATTCAGGTACTGGTCTATGTATTTAGCTGAACTTAGGCAGCAATGATATAGTAGAGGGGAATGAACAAGAGCTCCGTTATGGGACTAGATCTTTCTACAAATGATGAAAATGCAGTGTGAACTCTTCCACTAAAATAATGTAACAATTGCAATCATTCTCTGGGGTCTGGATAAGAATCAGAGAGTGGAAAACTGAACCGCTAGGACAGGGGTGTCAAACTCAAGACCCGGGGGCCGGAGGGTGCTTAGATCTGGCCCATGGGGCCACCCTGGAAACAGCAAAGGACCGGCCCACAGGGGCCTCTGCCAGCAAAAATGGAGCTTGGGAGGCCCACGTATGCCCGCCTGAGCTCTGTTTTCACTGACAGAGGGTTGCAGAAGGCCGTCACAGCCGAAAACAGAGCTCGGGAATCCATTTTCACTGGCACAGCACTCAAGGCCACCACCGGCACCCCAACATGAGTGACTTTGAGCTGGTCATGCCTCCTGGCCACGCCTCCCAGGTCAAACACAACCCTGATGTGGCCCTTAATGAAATCAGGTTTGACACCCCTGCTCTAGGGTGAGAGCACCTTAGGGTAATTGTCCTCAAAGCTAAGAGGAACCCCACCCCATTTTTCCTGAGAATGAGAGACTAGGAAACCTGGTGAGAGGCTGTATGGGGCGAGGGGGAGTAATTCTTCCAGCAGAAGTAGACAAATGCTAGATAGAAGGGTGATAATGAAATGTGTAAGAGGAGTAAATGGTTTATGGTGGGTGAATCTTTTAAGAGCTTGGTTCAGGGAAGGGTCAGGGGACCAGTGGGGATCATAGAATGAGCAGAGAATTGAAGCTATAACAATTAAAGGAAAATGTGATGGGAAGTAGGGAATGACCATTGCAGAAGAAATTTTGAGTTTTTTATCCCCTCTTCTGGCTCACTTGCCTCACCTTGGAATCCTAGATAATGGGTTTTTGGAAGCCTTGGTTTTAGATTGGTGTTGCATAATGTCAAATCAATCTATAACAAGACTGTGGAATTGGCTTGTGCAACCAAGTTTGAATCATATAAGGACTGTAGGTCTGTCTCAGGCTGCTCAAAGAGATTTTAGGTGCAGCAGCAACATAGACTTCAAGGGCAAAAACTGAGCCTCCGAAAGAACTCAAACTGCTCCACACATGCTGGATGTGAGACATATGTGAGCAGGGGTGCAGAATAATTTAGTGAAGCTGCTGATGTTTCACCGATCCCATAACAGCCTCCTTACCTAATTAGCTTGACCACATCGTTGGGCTGGTGGTTGATTCCATACAACATTGAGTAGGGGAAGCTTTCAACCTTCAAGCATTGGGGATAGGACACAGCAGTGAGTTTTGCTCAGGGATTCATAATTATTTTGACCACCTTAAGGCTTATCTCAATTGTCCAAAATCACAACGGGATATTTTCTCAATCTGGCTTTTACTTTGGAGCAGCTGAAACATGTTGTCTGTCACTACCACTCTTTCATTATATTCAGGTCACTTTTTGGTCACCACGAGGCAAAAACAATGCCAATAAGGGCAGTGCTTAAGTCTCTCTGGGGAGATAATTCTATAAATGGGGTACACCCACAAAAGAATTTCTCTCCCTTGTAAGTCACAGAGCACGAATGATGTCTTTCTGTTTAGGTAAGATTGTGGTTGATAAATCAGCCAAATCTGATAAAAGACAGCCCGTGCCACTGAGGCTGCTCTCTAGTGGCAGTGGTGGATAGAGGAGCACCCAACCTGCAACCTGCTCTTTCAAGGTGAGTGTGGGGACCCCCAGGACAGGCAGAGTACCAATCAGTTCAACAGACAAACCACCCATTAACAATATTGCCATCTTGTCTGGATTGAAGCTCAATTTAAAGGTAAGGGTAAAGGTTCCCCTCGCACAAATGTGCTAGTTGTTCCTGACTCTAGGGGGTGGTGCTTATCTCAGTTTCAAAGCCGAAGAACCAGCGCTGTCCAAAGACGTCTCTGTGGTCATGTGGCCGGCATGACTAAATGGAACACTGTTACCTTCCCACCAAAGGTGGTTCCTATTTTTCTACTTGCATTTTTTACGTGCTCTCAAACTGCTAGGTTGGAAGAAGTTGGGACAAGTAACGGGAGCTCACTCCGTTACACGGCACTAGGGATTTGAACCACCAAACTGCCCACCTTTCTGATCAACAAGCTCAGCGTCTTAGCCACTGAGCCACCGCGGCCTTCAATTTACTGACTCTCAATTCAGTCCATTACCCAAGCATTAGTTCAGAACACCAACTGCCTCCCTTGTGCTACACGAAAAGGAGTACTAGAGCTGAATGTCATCTGCATATTGATAGGACCTCAGCTCACCTTTTTGGATTACCTCCCAGTGATTTTATGCAGATGTTAAAGACCATGGGAGATAAAATGTATCCCTGAAGGGCATCGTATCCCAATCGTCATGAGGCAGAAGAGTAATCGACTAGCAACACCTTCTGGAAAGGGTAATCCAAGTAGGAGTGGAACCACCCTGTTACATTAACCCTACATTCCAACTTTGACAGTCTATTCAGGAGGACACCATGGCCAACAGTATTCAAAGAGAAGTCCAGGAGGACCTGCATTGCCTGTCCTTTTTCCCCAGCACAGATCAATCCTTAGGATAACCAAGGTAGTTTCCGTTCCATAACCTGGCTTGACACTGAATTGAAATAGATTTGGAAAGTCAGTCTGGGAGTCTTCTGCACCACACCAGGCCTGATGGGCAACTGTGGGGTGGGCAGGCCAGTAGGCAGATCACATTACAGGGAAACAGCAGAAGCGCATCACCTTGGGCTCATTAGAGAAAGGCTAAGGGTGTCCGGTATACATTTCTGCTGTTTAGGCCCTGCTCATTTCACCTGTCTAGAATCATGCAAAACGACTACCTGGGACCCTCTTAAAAAGTTGTTTCATTTCAGAATGTGGTATTTCTTCAAACTAAAACAAAATGCTGCTCATTAAACTGTGACTCAGAATGCCCTCAATGAGCCACGAGCCAGAAAAATGCTCAGTTAGAATCTCTTCGCATGACCATTTGCAGGACCTCAATAGATATGTTATGCAAGCCCCCCACCCCTGCCTTCAGAAGGAGACTTTCTCTTTCCTTCCCTTCTCTGCCTTGAGGTAATATCCGCCTACTTTACAAGGCAATTGGAAGAATCGGTGACATTATGTATGGAAACTATTTAGATACACTTTTCCATGTAATCTAAGATGTTAGAAATATCTTAGATTGCATGGAAAAGTATATCTAAATACAAGTAGTCCTCAACGTACAACCACAATGGAGCCCAACATTTCTATTGTTAAGTGAGACATTTGTTAAGTGAGATTTGCCCACATTTTACGGCCTTTCTTGCCACCGTTGTTAAGTGAATCACTACAATCGTTAAGTTAGTAACATGGTTGCTAAGTGAATCTGGCTTCCTCATTGACTTTGCTTGTCAGAAGGCTGCAAAAGAGGATCACATAACCCAGGGACATTGCAGCTGTCATAAATATGAGTTACCAAGTTGCCAAGTGTCTGAATTTTGATCATGTGATCACAGGGAATCTTGCAATGACCGTAAGTGTGAGAAACCGACGTAAGTCACTTTTTTCAGTGTCTATAACTTTGAACAGTTACTCAATGAACTGTTGTAAGTTGAGGACTACCTGCTGTCAACACCTGCATTATATAAAATACTTATAAATGAATATCTATATGATAATGAAATCTGTAGTTTGTTTTAAATGGAAGCAGGCAATGCATTGTTACAGAGCACTGAATTCATACCTCCCAAAAAGACACCAAAAACAAATTAGCGATATGAAAAAGAACTTGAATTTCACAAATCTGAAGAATTTAATGTTTCTCAAATAGTGAGAGGACAATGTAATTCTATGAATTTTAACAGAGTATAGGTTTTCAAAGACAAAATAGGATTTTAGGATTTTATTTTTAAAGTTCTAAAAGGTTCAAAAGCTCCCAACTATGTGCTGGATTGAAAGCCTGTTTTGCTAATCGAGAACATCAATCCTAGCATTAGGTGATGACATTTTGCATTTTGTCACCTACTGGTTCCCATCCGAAAGAAATAATTCAAAGGGAAGAGAATCTTCACAAAATGTTCATGGTTTGAGTTCGGTATTCGTAACACTTCTTTATTAGCTGATGGCCAAGAAAAGCGGGAACATGAACGTCATATTTTCACTATACTATCTCCTGTTAACCTCCTGCCCACCTAGCAGTTCGAAGCAAGCTAATGCGAGTAGTTAAATAGCTACCACTTCAGTGGGAAACAGGAGTGGGTTCCTGCCAGTTCTAACCTCTTCTATAGAAGAGGTTCCACAAATCTACCGTGCCGTTTAGAACCGGTTCCAGCTCCCTCCCTCCACCCTCCGCACATCATCAAGATGAAGAGCGAGAGGAGGAATTCTGGGAGTTGAAGTCCACAAGTCTTAAAGCTGTCAAGTTTGAACACCCCTGAGGGTTTTTTTTTCTAAAGGGTTAGGGATGCAAGGGTCTTGTAACTTGACAGTTTTAAGACTTGCGTGCTTCAAATGCCAGAGTTTCTGACCCAACATTTTGGTTGCTAAGCAAGAGCGTTGTTAAGTGAGTTTCACCACATTTTACAAGTTGGCCACACCCACCCAGTCACATGGTTGGCAAGCCATTCCCACCCAGTCACATGGCCAGCAAGCCACTCCCACAAAGCAGGCCACACCTACAGAAGAGGTTCTAAAAAATTTGAAACCCACCACTGGTGGGAAGGTAACAGCATTCTGTGTGCCACGGCATATAGTCATGCTGGCCAACAACCACGGAAGTATCTTTGGAAGAGACTGGCTCCCTTGGCTAAGAAAGGAAAATGAGCACCACTGTTTTTTGACTTTTGACTGTTTTTGACACTTACAACTGTTGCAGAATTTTCATGATCACGTGATCAAAATCAGACACATGGCAACTGACTCGTATTTACAACAGTTGCAGTGTCCCAGGGTCATGTGATTGCCTTTTGCGACCTTCTGACAAGCAAAGTCAATGGAGAAGTCAGATTCACTTAACAACCGTGTTATTAACTGAACAACTGCAGGGATTCACTTAACAACTGTGGCAAGAAAGATTGTAAAATAGGGCAAAAATTCACTTAACAACTGCCTTGCTCAGCAATGGAAATTTTGGGCTCAGTTATGGTCGTAAAACAAGGACTACCTGTATTATGCATATTATGTATTATGCATAGCGCAATGTATGAGACTAAACTGCTTCTTCCCGAGTTTATCTGCCCCACTAGGTTGGATAGAATGGGTCCCTTCCTTCCACTGATTTCTCCTAGTGGGACTTCGCAGGCTGCCTTTTGTATATAGGTCGTCCTCAACGTAGGCCACAATTGAGCCCAAAATGTATGTTGCTAAGTGAGGAATTTGTTGACTTTTGCCCCATATTATATTACAACTCCCCCCCACAACTTGGTTAAGTGAATCCCTGCAGTTCTTTTTTTATTTTTTTTTTATTTTTTTTAATTTTCAAAACAAACACAACACATCCTTCTTTACATACTGTAGAAAGTGTATCAGTTGGTTACAAAAAGGCTTTTGTGCATCTCTTCCACAGTCAACAAACATAATTCATATTAACTCAAGTATTTTAACTCAGATATTTATACATGTTACTATCATCTTACCTCCATTTTCATTTGACTATAATTGTTTAAACGTCCTTCATCATAAAATATACCAAGATTTAATACATAACCACATACTGGCATTTCATTTACTATTTCTAAAATCCTCCAATAACACTGAATCCTTATGTCCTATTCTAGCTAAACATCCATAATATTTAATAACAACGTTTTCTAATCCTCCTTTCCAAATCACTGTTTACAATTTACATCCAGTTTCCTTATGTTGTACCCATACCTGTATATCCCTCCTTTATTTAACTATATCCTGTATCATAACATTTCCCCCTTAATAATCAAGACTTAACTGTATCTAACTTAGTTCTTTTTAATTAACTTTATATATAATCCAAAATGATTTCTAATCTTCCTTTCATGGGTAACATTCAATATTCATATCCAATTATTACTTATCATAACACTACACATTGTATACATTATTATCATTATCAGTTATTTATTTAACTATATCTATCGTTTTATTTTCACTTTTCTCTGGTTAAAGATATACTTCAAAGGGACATCTGTATGCTTTTCTTCTTATCACTCTCTATAAACAAGCAGTGAGACCTTGGAGTGCCAAGCCAGGATAATCAGTGAGAAAAGTAAGAGTGTTTTGTTTCCAATACACAAACTGCCAGAAGTAGCAGTGTTATTGTTGCAATTTTCTTTGTTTCTTTTTGTAACTTTTTTGTATTTCAAGATTTAAAAAAGTCTGATTCCTGAATGAGTTAGAAGAAGACCCACAGTAATGAAAGAGGAGAATTTTAGTCCATAGGTTACAAAGAATAATAAAAGAAAAAAAATAGAAGAAAACTTAATCCATTCATTTTAAAAGGCTTGCATAAATTCCATCCATGAAAATAGCATTTAAAAAGTAAGATAACCCACTGTCCAAAACCATTCCAAACTTAAATCAGCTGCTTATTTCTTCTGTTCTCCAATTTAAATTAATTTTAATTTTTTTATAGGCAGTCTCTTTTAAAATGGTAAAAATTCCTCACCAGCTGGAAACACTTTCTCTTTCCGCATCCTTCTGTTTTGGAGCCGCCCCGACTTCATCAGCCTAATGGCTGGATTTTTTGCTGCCGGATTGAAGAACTTCTCTTGGATCGATCAGGGACTTTGCAATGTCCCTGAGATCAGCAAGACATATTCTTCCTGTTCACCGTCTCTGCGGGACAGTTTAGGTCCGACTGGACCACTTAGCGGCAAACGTATCGGCTGCGGTCTCGGAGCATCGAGACCGCATGTCCATATCGTCATGACATTGGCTCCTCCCCTAGTGAATCCCTGCAGTTCTTAAGTTAGTGACACGGTTGTTAAGTGAATCTGGTTTCCCCATTGACTTTGCTTGTCAGAAGGTAGTAAAAGGGGATCACACAACCCTGGGACATTGCCAACTGTCATAAATGTGAGTTAGTTGTCAAGCATCCAAATGTAAATCACGTGACAATGGAGATGCTGCAATGGTTATGAGTGTGAAAAATGGTTGTAAGTCACTTTTTTCAGTGCCTTTGTAACATCGACTGGTCACTAAATGAACTGTTGTAAATTGAGGACTACCTATCATTGCCCTGGTTCTTTGGAAAAAACTTCCTATTGGGGTATCTTGTGAGGGTGGGAATCTTTTTAGCCCCTTGGAAGGCTGTGAAGATCTGCCTCTTTCTCCAAGCATTGGGCTAGGATGGTGCTAAGTATGATTTTTATAGCACCTAGGTGAGATGGAATAGAGTAGAGTAAAATAGAATAGAATAGAATAAAATAGCAGAGCTGGAAGGGCCCTTTGAGGTCTTCTAGTCCAACCTCCTGCTTAGGCAGGAAACCCTACACCATTTCAAACAAATGGATATCCAACATCTTCTTAAAAACTTCCAGTGTTAGAGCATTCACAACTTCTGGAGACAGGTTGTTCCACTGATTAATTGTTTTAACTGTCAGGAAATTTCTCCTTAGTTCTAGGTTGCTTCTCTCCTTGATTAGTTTCCACCCATTGCTTCTTGTTCTGCCCTCTGCTGCTTTGGAGAATAGCTTGACTCACTCTTCTTTGTGGCACATATGACGTGTTTTATGTTGGCTTTAATGCTATGAGCTGCTATGATCACTATGTGAGACAGATACCCATATAAGTTCTATATATAAGTGCTCTGGCTCTCTTTCATATACATTGCATATATACCCACAAAACAAGCACACAACCCCTTACAGATATGTCACTTCAGCTGATTTTTTTTTCTTGAGCTTTAGCAACAACCATCTGCCTCATCTGGCCAATAGAGTCCTACCAAATGGAAATGAGATTAAATTGGCTAAAACTGACCAGGACAATTAATCAGAAGGCTTCTATATTCTTGGCAGGCTCTCGGTCTAGCTATTCATCATTAAGAGTGCCTTGAGACTTAAAGTGAAACACAACAGCCTGGGTGAGTGATGTAAAAGGAATAAACCTCCAAGGAACATCTTCATAAGGCAAGGCTACAAACTTGTGAGAATTTCTCTAGCTACAACCTATGGTGTGCTGGACTGATATGATAACCAAGGATGCCTAATGCAGTGCTAATTTATAGTGATTGTGTCTTCTGGAGAAGTTAGTAGAAGGCCATGAATGGGAGATTAGGCTGAGATTAGCCTGGATGTCAGCATCAGAAAAAGTGAGATTTCCCTTTTTGATGTGATTCTTGCCTCCAAACTTTGCTATGAAAAGGCACTTCTTATGGATGTTGCTATGTTCAATGTTTGGGCCCTAACACCCTATCACCCTAACACACTATCATATTTCACTGTCATATTTGTTTGTTGGCTGTCTTTTAAAAATGATTGGAGTCTGGGAGCCAGCAATCCTATAACGTCACAGCATTAGCATTACTATAGCCATCTAGTATTACGAGATACTGAAGGGACATGGTGGCTCAGTCGCTAAGACACTGAGCTTGTCGATCAGAAAGGTTGGCAGTTTGGCAATTTGAATCCTTAGCACCGCATAACGGAGTGAGCTCCCGTTAATTGTCCCAGCTTCTGCCAACCTAGCAGTTCTAAAGCATGTAAAAGTGCAAATGGAAAAATAGGAACCACCTTTGGTAGGAAGGTAACAGCGTTCTGTGCACTTTCAGCATTTAGTCATGCCGGCCACATGACCATGGAGATGTCTTTGGACAGCGCTGGCTCTTCGGCTTTGAAACAGAGATGAGCACCGCCCCCTAGAGTCAGGAACGAGTAGCACATATATGCAAGGGGAACTTTTACCTTTATAGAAATACTAATACTGTGACATTATCAAGCAAATTTTTAGAACAACTTGATCACTTGCATTCAGTAAGGGAAGTAGAGTAGAAAAGCATTTCTTTTGTCATGGAATTGGATTCTGATGGCAAAGAAAAGAACAAAGAAAGAGACTATCCTATCCCTCGTTAAACTTCAATCATGTGAGATCATAAGCCCCTGAGTTGCCCACCTAACAACCTGACGGTTGCATTTGGTACCTATTGCAGCTTTTGGAGCATTTTCAAAGACTATTTTGTTTTGCTTGTTTTTCATATTCCTAAACCTCCCATCTAATTTCATGAATTGACTTATGAAATGGAATTAAAGTTTACATTTAATTCCGTTGCATAAGTCAATACATGAAATTATTAGGGTATGGATTCTAAATCCAGGGCACCAAGTCCCAGAAAGATCATAACTAATATAGCAACTAAAATAAGCCATGGGCACTGAACCACCTGCTGCTCCTGGTTACTAGTTGGCTTCCAAGTGCAATCAAGATGCTGATCATCACTTTAAAAGGACATGTTTACCAGGGGACCACCTATCTTCATATTGTTTTGGTCTATCTGGTGAGGTCAGTTTATGGGACCCAGAAAATGTACTTTCTCAGTGATGGTTCTTTCCCTCTGTAATGATATCCGATCCTTATTGCCTCTACTTTACTGATATCGTACAAATAGCTGGAAACCTGGTTGTTCTCCCATGACTTGGGGCTGAAAGGCTAGTTGTGCCCTTTTGATTTTTTGCTTTAAGGGTTTCCCCCCTCCCTCCCTGTTACAAGTTGGTCTTCCAGTTAGCAATATCTTTTCTTCAATATATTGTTTTTAAATGTTATTTCATTGGAAAACTAAATTAAATAAACCTCAGTTGATGGATGATGGTCAGGGCACTTGGACTTCCAAAGACAGTACTTATAGCTTCTCAGCCTGATCTCTCATAATATGACCTAAGTTTATGAGTCTAGACTAGAGACACACCAAAAAGTCATCAGTGGAACATAAATGAAAATGTTCTAGCTGCTGCAGCTGACACAGCTGGCACATGTTGCTCTCCAAGGTACTAACTTTTTGGGGGAAAGCCATGGAATTGAAATAAATGTCTCTTTACGGTATTTGGATCATAGAGATCAGCATCGATTTCTCTCTGTGACAATGTTTGCCAAAACAAGTTTGCGCAGGGTTTTTAGAACTATATTAAATGTATACAAATGGGTTGCATTTCACATTCAGCGATTCTTAAAAAGTAGTTCAAAGTGTGTAGTCAAAGTAGACAAAACAGTTGATTTTCTGGAAATGAAAGGCAATTCAGGAAACCACAGTATTATTCATTTTACTATCCTGCTTCACAAAAATGCCAGCCAAATACAAATATTTATGTTTTAAGCAATAAAATTGTGAAGAGTTGTGAACAGACACCCAACGGTCCCATCGGAAGCCGCTTCATTTGATCCAGATGATGCTGCAAGTGTCCAGGGTCAAGAAAAGCAGCACAACTGGGAATAATCTTCTTCTCTCTGCAGCTATTCCTCTATCAACCACACACAAAATGGAAGTTCTCTCAGACCAAGCATTAGAGTTTTCTTACTACTTTGCCTGGATAATCTGACTGTTGGGTTGTCCAAGTTGAGAAACAAAGAAAGACCACAGCATGGTCTGACGGGGTTCCAAAAGTTAGACCTTCTGAATTTCCATATGGCCTGTAAGCTACTAGGTGAGCAACTGTGGGGAGACTTTTATATTCCACCTGGCCTGGCTATGTTTCAAATAAAATATTGCATAGAAATGAAAACTGAGATGTCATCAATAGGATGTTTAGCAATTTGTGTCCTCATAACTAATTGAAGGAGGCTTCTGAGAAAGACAAAAAAACAACAACATTCCAAACCTAGACCAAAACTAGCCTTTTTTTAATGTGACAAAAATAATAGTTGCTATACAGGAAGAAGGAAACTGGGCAATTTTGGACCCAAGTTTGAATAACGATACTTTCAGTCTTATAACTTGATCCATCTTCAAAAGGACCAGTTTGAAATAAGGGCAGAATCCCTACATACATTGAATGTTCCAATCAGTGGTGGAATTCAATTTTTTTTACTACTGGTTCTGTGGGCGTGGCTTGGTGGGCGTGGCATGGCTCGGTGGGCATGGCAGGGGAAGGATATTGTAAAATCTCAATTCCCTCCCCTCTCCAGGGGAAGGTTACTGCAAAATCCCCATTTCCTCCCAATCAGCTGGGACTCGAGAGGCAGAGAATAGATTGGGGTGGGGCCAGTCAGAGTGGTATTTACCGGTTCTCTGAACTACTCAAAATTTCCACTACTGGTTCTCCAGAACTGGTCAGAACCTGCTGAATACCACTCTGGTTCCAATAGAATCCTTATGAATCCAGTGAGATTTCAGCAGCATATACACAGAAGGCTAAGGAAACCAAGATAATATCAACATTTGGTTCAGCAGCTTCCAAGATTGTAGCTGAGTCAAGAAGGCAATGAGACTGAATAGATATAATTATTAGCTGTGGTAGAAATAGCTAATCTTTTAATGCAATGGTCCCCATCCATCCATCCCTTCATCCATCCTTCAGCTAGATTAGTTTGTGAAACAGTGCTTTAATTGTGGAGTCCCTGATTCTCTCTGAGCTTGGTTGTTTGCTTACAGACATTTTATTACCCAAGTAGGTAACATCATCAGTGTTTTAATGCTTTAATTTCAATTTTCATGTAGTCACATTTACTTGGACCATCTCCCAGATTAGCCTACCACAGAGAGGATTAGTGTGAAGATAAAGCAGGACCATAAGAATCTCTGGTGGAATGGATGGTGAAAACCTCTTTGTAATTAACAAAAAAAAACCCAGCTATATTAGCACAAACAAACACTTCCCTATATGCTTAACTAACCTAATTTGCAGGGTGTACACGATGTACCGAACCATAAACAATATGTTGTTCATTAATTTGTTGTTCAATGTGTTATGCAACTGAGATTTGGAAAGCAGAATACCGAAACAAGAATACTCAAAATAAAGTAAGGCACTAACAATTCTTTGTTGATCTTCTTGGAGAGTAAAGATAAAATAGATAAAATAGCCAATGTTGGGATAAAAATATTAATGGTGGAACGTAAAGGGTTACAAGTTGACAAGGTCTACCTCTGGGCTCTGTTTGCCTGTGTTAGGAGACATGGTGCCAGAGAGTCGGCATCCAAGTTACTTCTTTCCTGAGAACCTCCAAACTACGATGCTTCCCTTTTAAGAGGACTGAAGGTCAGTTGTATGATCACATCTCAACAGTGACTTCATCCTCAGCCCAAAAAGCCTGCACTTTCCTCTGGGGAACTGGGAGGCAGGGATGATGGTGCTACTCAAGCTTCCTGGTCTGATTCATCGCTTGGGGGTGGGGGGGCAGGGCTAGGAAGTCTTTGTCCATATGCCCAAGTCTAGATCTCCTCCCCCAACCCCTGGTAGTTCTTGTCACAGACCCCTGGGATGTGCAATCCGAGCCTCTATGAGCTCTCAGACTACTTTGGTCTTTCCTGGTGAAATCATTTCCTGGTTCCCTCTGCATGACCTGACCCCTGACTCTAATGCTGGCCACACTGTGGGTAGGGATAGCTCATCAATCAACCCATCTTGTAAATGGAGGAACTTCCCCTTCCCCTACTAAGATGCATGAGAGCTTCCAATGTTGTTTACAACACAGTACAGGTAAAATGGCTGTGGTCTTTTTTTTTTTTAAAGGTCTGATCCTATACCTTCGCCTTTAAGAGTATCATCTTAAAACACAACGCATCTTCATGCATTTCCTATAAATGCCAGAGGAAAAACTTGATTTGCTATCTCTTCTGCGCATTAGGTTTCTCCTAAGCATTCCAGAAGGGGACTTTGGATTATGTTTAGCAATATCTCTGTGTCTCAATCTCTCTGTATTATGGTTTGTTCAGTTTTGTGTGACCCTAGCCGACTGGGACTTATAATCCAGCCAACTGGAGTCAGTAAACCATGTCTAAGAAACAGCTTTGTGTAATGCATGAACCATATAGAGCAGAGGTGGTATTCAGCCAGTTCAGACCGGTTCGGGCAAACCAGTAGTGGACATTTTGAATAGTTTGGAGAACCGGCAAATACCACCTCTGGTTGGCCCTGCCTTCCAGCCCCTTGTGTTCCCTTGTTTTTTAGTTCAGCTGATTCGTGGGGCAGAGCGGATTGCCACGCCTCCACTGAGCTAAAAAACAGCTCAGCTCACCAGCGCTGACATCGAGGGCGGTCTTTGAGTGTTGCGCGCTCTCATAAAACTGGTAGGAAAAGATTTGGAATCCCACCACTGCTATAGATGATTCAACTATCATATCAGATGCGACCAGGGTAACTTCAATAGTTTGTGGAAGACATTTTAGAAATATAGTTACTTTTCCCTGCACGAGAAGCTACATCTGCTTGTTTCAAAACCTTGTCAGCCTCTTAGCCAGAATTATCAAGGAATATGTTTGCTTCCTTGTTCCTGCGGCGTGTAGCACTTGAGGCTCCTGGCTGCCTTTAGCAATTGTGAGAAAACATATATTCAGCTGGTGGAGCTTTCTATAAATTGCAGGTGCTAAAAGGGTAGAAGTATTTGCTGTAACCATGCAGTACTTAAAAGCACTGCCTTGAAGAAAACAGCCTCTTACACTTTTATAAAGAAATGGAAGTAATTCAGCTCTGCAACGAAGGTGTTTTCTAGAGAGCCCCGGGAAAAGAACCTGGTCCAAGGAATTGTTTCGGAGGTCATCATGATTATTTTATGACCAGTTCTTTCATTTTAATTGTCAGAGATTATGTTGTTGCTTCCGCAGCCAAAACCGCACAACTGACACATGAGACTCAGAGATAATAAGGGCTGCATTCTGAGATCCTTAAATGGCATGGGGTTGAGGACGGCGGCAGATTAGCAAAGGTGGGTGGTGTTCAGCAGTATAAGATTTAAAGTGCTCCTCCCCTGAGATTAAACCATCTTTTAAAAAATTCTACAAACTTCTCTAGAAGACATTTAGGCCTAAAATAATTTAAAGGGTGTGCAATTTGTGTCTTGTCTATATTTGTGTATCCATGCAAGAGAGCAGCAGTAGGACTCACTTAGGTTTACCACTAGTTCGCAACTGTGAGCGCACATGCACATGCTTGCATCATGCATCTTCCACGCATGCGCTTTGCTTGCACACAGGGCATGCACACATGCACGTGTCTTAAAAAACAAGGCTACATAGAACGTTTTGGAGTCACTTAGCTGCTACCGGTTTGGGCAAACTGGTCCGAACTGGCTGAATACCCTCGGCAAGAGAGCAATCTGTGGCCCAAAGAACATCAATCTCTTCTTTTCTTGCAATTATATGATTGCAACTTTCCCCCCAATAGCTGAAGCATGGGGGACCATGAATGGGAGGCAGGAGTTTGCTTTAGTTTATTTGGTTCGGTGAGCGAGAAGGTGATACAAATGTTTAGGAAAAGGGCTGATGCTGTGTGGGAGAATCCTAAAAAAACTGAAAATCCAGGCAAAGGGGCGAAATCTGTGATCTGATGGCACAGCCTGTGTGCCATGTGGTATTTGAAGAACTGATTCGTGGAATCAATGGCACGGTTGTTAAATCTGCCAGGAGGAGAAGTGGGCAAGACGAGAGCAAAGGGAAGTGCAACCGTTGCTGTTCCCTCCATCTGTGCGAAACCCACGGGCAACAACGCAAACATGAGCAGAAGCCTCCATTCCAAGTGAGAGGGATGGGTAAAGTTGTGGAGAAAGGGAAGGCAGCAGGCAAAGGTGAGCTCCTCCACCTCCCCAGTCCCAAGTGGGAGGTTGCTTTCCAGCTCAGCTCTTCCCGAAAACCACATCAAAGACAAGGAGCTGCAAGGAGTGGGGAGGGATGGAAAGCTGCAGTGCTGCCATAGCAACAGTTGAAAGGAAGGAGGGGGGCCCAGCCTCTGAGCATGAAGTCAGCACTAATATTAATCGCTGACTCCACAGTGTGAGTGCTATGCAGGAAAAAGGAGGGCAGCCGGGCTTGGGGGAATGGAGAAGTCACCGCATGCTTTAAGTCCAGTGGCATGAAAGGAATGAGGTTATTTCTCTCCCCCAAACACCACCCAAAAAAGAATAGGAAGGCAAAGATAATAGTAAATTGGGCCGGTGCTTTAGGCTCCTGCTCATCTCCTTTCTTTCTGCCTCCCATCTCCATCCATGCTTGGGCCTTTGCTCAATGGTGTGTAAGGTTGCACCTCCAGGCTGTTGCTGATGTTAACTTTCTGCTTGTCTCGCGCAGGAGCAAAAAGGAAAAGGAAGAGATAGGTTATTTGCCACTGAAGGCCTTGATGTCTCAATGGGGTTATGTTTGGTCGCAAGCCAAACGGTGAAAGCGGAGTCCTCGCCCTTTCCGTGATGAAGCTCTAGAGGGGACATTATGATCAGCTGGGCTCACCCATAGTCACGGTTAACTCAGTCTTCATTTATTCAGCCTATGTTCTCAGCTCGCTTGACACTCTGGACTATCAATAAACCAAAGCTGCTGAATTTTCACCAGGTACCAAGAGTTGGTCATGTCAAGATATCCTCTATTTGAATTCAGTTCTCCTGTGATGTAGCGTAGCTACCTTTTTGTCCCTAGTTTGGATCCTGCTCTTGGAAGAGTAGACTTTCAACAGTTCCAAGAAGGTCCCACACCCATTTGCGCTACTCAGGTGACCCTGACGACACAGATAAACCTCCAGGTGGCCTCAACGACTCTCTAAAATTTAGCAGGGGTGTCAAACTCAAGGGTGCTTAGCAGAGGTGGGTTGCTAATTTTTTCATTACCGGTTCGGGCGCAGTCCCACACATCCAGGTGGGTGGGCGGAGCCTCCCACCGCCGCTACTACTGGTTCAGCCAATCCAGGCCGAACCAGCAGCAATCCACTTCTGGTGCTTAGATCTGACCTGCGGGGCCGGCCTAGAAATAGCAAAGGACCAGCCTGCGGTGCCTCTACTAGCAAAACTGGGGTCCACAGGATTGCATGCGCCCTCCCCGTGCCCGTTTTCAGGCTGGACGGTCTCCTGCCGCACTTTCCGCCTCCCCTCCCCATCCAGCCTGCGGAGGACAACTACAATGCTGACCTGGACCTCGAAGAAATCCAGTTTGATTCCCCTGCTCGAAAAGAATGCAAACGACCAGCTGCCTGCAAGGAGTACAAATCCTTCCATGCCCCACCGCCCAGTCAGAGCTGAAAAAGCTTCTTTTCAAAGAAAAACCGGAAAGTCTAGTTGCCTTTTGAAAAAAAAAAATCTTAGATTTTAGACTGACATTTTAACTGGGTTCAGTAATTCCATTAAGCATGGTTAGTGAATGAACGTGATTGATGGGGTCACATATCCTGCTACCGTAAGTTATAAAGCATAATTAACAGTGTCCAGTTTGTATGTTCACTCAACACATTAAGCCAAAGGGAACAAACCAAAATGTATGAAGCCAACCATAGATAGACGGAATTAACCTATAGTTTCACCATATACTGTATGCTGGTTCACTGTTCTGGCCTAATAGAGGCAGAGAGGGAGAATGAGACCACTTTGTACCAGGTGGACAGACCCTTTTACATGGGGTCTATCCATAATCTGAATCTCAATCCCATTAAAGGGGGAAATGTATAATGATGACATCATCCATAGTCATGTGCCAGATACCCAGTTTGGGAAATCTTAGTACAGGTAGTACTTGACTTATGGCTGGTCACTTAGTGTTATGGCCCGCCAGTGGCCAGAGGAGCAGGCAGCAGATTCGGACAGTGAGGAGGTTGGGGAGGTATATGGTCTAGTCCTCTGACAAGTGCTTTGCATAAGAGGCAGAGATGGGGCCAGGGCCGTATGCCAGTTATCAGCTGCCTTCAGACTCAGACATCATTGAGGCAGACGGACAGCTGGAGCCTGTTCCCAGTGTGCGCATGCGCAGAGTTGCCAGATGAAGGGAACAGCTAAAGAACAGAGGTCGACTTGGGAGTAAGGCCATAGGTGGACAATGAATGGCCCTTCCCATAGGGCCAGGATGGCGAACCTATGGCACGCATGCCACAGGTGGCACCAAAGCCATTTGTCAGGGCGTGCAAGGCATTGCCCTGTCAGCTGAGTTCAGCTTTTTAAAAGCTATTTTTCACCCTCCCCAGGCTCCAGAGGGTGAAAACAGCCTCCCCCGCCTCCCCGGAGGCCCTCCAGAGGCTTCAGGAGCTTCCCTGTTTAAGCAACCCAACATTTAAGAGACCCAAAGAAAAATGACCCAACGGACAAACCAGAAGTCACTTCCGGTTTGCTCATAGGGCTGTTTTTAGTCCTCCGGAGCCTTCAGGGAAGCCTCCGGAAGGCCCCAGAAGGCTCTAGAGGGCTTAAAGCGGCCCTATGAGCAAACTGGAAGTCCATTCCTGAACTTCTGGTTTGCCGGTAGGGCTGGTTTTTGCACTCCGGAAGCTTTAGGGAAACTCCTGAAGCCTCCAGAGGGCCTCGGGGGGGGGGCGAGGCTGTTTTTGCCCTCCCCAGGCTCCTATAAAGCCTCTGAAGCCTGGGGAGGGTGAAAAAAGCATGCAAAAAATAGGGGGTCGCGCCTGTCATGCGCGCATGAGCGCTGGGAGGGGTGTCGCACATTGCATTATAGGTGCGGCACGCCCACACAAGACCCCCCTGTGCTCTCCCCACTTATGGCACACGAGCCAAAAAAGGTTCGCCATCGCTGCCATAGGAAATAAAAGAAGAGCGAAAGGGAAGGGATGTTTGCAGGAGACAATTAGTTAATTCCTGCATTCTTGCCAAGTATTATGGTGTCTGCAAGATATTGGCCTGGCCACTCTTCCAAGCCTGATAAAGGTTGGTAATCGTGAACTATCTTGAAAGACTGTGTGCCAGGAATTGGCTGGAGAGGAATTCACTGTCAATAAAAGGGGTTTATCAGGACAAGGACTCAACTTCATGCTGCTGGGGAAGCCTAGGTCAGAACAACTTAGTAACCGTCCAAAGTTACGACAGAAGTACCTTGGGGCTACTTACAACCTGACTTCAAAGCTCAAAATCACAGGACATGTTTTATGATAGTTTTGCTGAAAACTCATACTTGTTTCTGGGTATTGGCAAAACCTCACCCTCCCAGCGAATCCTTGGTTTGTTTAATAATAGTGAAGTTGATTACCGACCTCAATGATTTGCTAACTGCAACAGAAAAGGTTGTAAATATTTTTACAACCAACACAACCTACGATCAGGATGGGGCAGGCTCCATTACGGACATAAGTCGAGGACTACTTATAACACAAATAGTATGTTGTTCTATGTTTGCTGTTAGATATTAGCATATATCATGGAAAGTCTCCCCTCTGGTCCGCTGCTACAGCGGGAAACAGGTATCGTTCTGATTGGTCGAGGGGCGTACCCGATCCCTATAAAAGGGGAACCCTCCGACCACAGAGCAAGCTGGATCACTACTACTACTAATAAAGAGCTGTTAAGTCACTTCGTGTCCGCAGTCTGTCTCTCGTTGCCCAGATCTAACATTGGCGACGAAGGTGGGATTGAGAGACAGATAGGACGAAGAACGCTACCTCCAGAATCTCCAGATTTGATCCAGCCCAGGAATTCGGCAGAAATTCCGGCAGCCATCTCAGGTCACCGCAGTGCGGCAAATCAAGCAAAGAAGATGGCGATGCACGCTCCCCCCGCTCCATTCGACCCAGCGAACGACGAATGGGAAGCCTTCATGATTCGTTTCGAGTGTTTCCTCGAAGCGAACGAATACACGGGGATCACCGACGCCAGGAAGAAAAACATCTTCCTCGGCTACTGCGGAAAAGAAGTTTTCAACACGGCAAGAGACCTCACCGCGCCTACTCCAATACAGGCAGTATCGTGGACGGCGTTGCAACAGGCCCTGCAAACTCATTACGCGCCAAAACCTTCCCGCCATGTCTGCCGCAAGGAATTCAACACGAGGAACCAGAAGGCGGGAGAATCCATCAATCAATATGTTGCAGCCCTACGAAAAGCAGCAACTCACTGCGAGTTCAGGGATCTGGACGAGCACATCTTAGCGCAGCTCATCTGTGGGTTAAGAGACATTTCATTACAAAAGAAGCTGTTGGCAAACCCGAATTTAACCCTACAGATAGCGCTAAACGAAGCAAGAGCATCAGAGTCAGCAGAGAAATCATCGGTGACCATACAACGAGGGGCCAACGTAAATCAGCCAGCACCAAGGCAAACCAGAGTACACTACGAGGACACAAGCCCCGACTACGAGAATCCCGAGTTCGAGGACAGTCACCTGATGCAGAGCAGTCACTTGAGGCCTGGGGGGAGACACGGATTCCGTTTGCCGCCCTGCGCAAGCTGCGGAGGGAATCACCCCAGGTCTACTTGTAGGTTCAGGAACGTTGTTTGTTCGCACTGCAACAAACTTGGGCACATCGCACGAGTGTGCCGGAGCGGAGTCCCTGCCTCACGGCAGCGACCCATGTACCGCCAACAGAAGCCCAACCCAGGGGCTTGGCGAAATCAAAAAGGGCGCCCAGAGAGAAATCCACAAGTGTTTACCCAGAGAGAAAATTTCCAAAGAGCTGAACGAGCGTATCCCCAGAGAGATTACTCACAAGGAGCTGAGCGAGCGTATCCCCAGAGAGAATACACACAAAGAGCTGAAAGAGTGTTCTATCAAGACGCTCAACGAGAGTATTTTCAGGATGTAGATGATGAGATAGAGTTGACCCAGAGAGAGGAGTTGCGAACGTATCTCACCACAATACATCAGGTCCGCCCTAAGCGACCAAAAAGGCTGAGAGTCACAGTCCTCTTGGAGGGCTCACCTTGCGAGCTAGAAGTTGACACAGGATCGACCCTGACGATTATTTCATGGGCATCCATGAAACAGGCTATCCCTAGCCTCAGAAAGAGCCAACTACGCGCTCCAGACGTCCTGCTACGAGACTACCAGGGGAACCAAGTCCCCATCGTGGGCCAAGGCACATTCCAAATCCGTTTCAAGGACATCGAAGCCCAGCTGCCCGTGACCATCGCCAGCGCGCCATTACAGAACCTTCTGGGGCTTGATTGGTTTGAAGCCCTGGGGTTAGAAGTCACCGGAATCAACGCCGTGAGAAACAGCAGCGCTGAACAGATTTTTAAGGAGTTCGAGGATGTGTTCAGCCCCGGTCTGGGTAAGTATGTGGGTAAACCAATATCATTCAATTTAGACCCCAAAGTGGCGCCAATCCGACTTAAACCGAGACGAGTGCCTTTTGCACTCCGCCCAAAAATAGATAAGGAAATAGATAAGTTAGTGGAGCAAGGAATCCTTGAGCCGGTGGATCACGCGCGCTGGGAAACACCCATCGTGACCCCAGTCAAACCAGACGGATCAGTCCGCATCTGCGCGGACTATAAATGCACAATTAATGTCGCGCTACAACAGAGCACATATCCTGTGCCTGTAGTACAGCACTTATTGCACTCGTTGGGGCCAGGAAAGGTATTTGCTAAATTAGACATGGCACAAGCTTACCAGCAACTGCCAGTTGATAGCGCCACAGCGGAGGCCCAAACTATAGTGACGCATAGAGGAGCATTCAAATGCAACCGGCTACAATTCGGTGTGAGTATTGCCCCAGGTCTGTTCCAGAGCGTCATGGAACGACTTTTGCAAGGGATACCGGGAGTCATCCCCTATTTTGACGACATCTTGGTGTCCGCTGCAAACGAGGAGCAATTAAATAAAAGAGTCAGAACTGTTTTGGCCAGAATCAGGGAAAAGGGTCTCCGCCTCAAAAAGGAAAAATGCCAAATTAACGTGCCTAGCGTAGAATTCCTGGGTTATAGAATCGATGGTCAGGGAATACACCCCACTTCAAAGAAAATTAAGGCGATCCAGGACGCCCCCACACCACGAAATCAGACCGAGTTGCAGGCCTTCCTCGGACTACTTAACTTCTACAGCGTTTTTCTGAGGCAGAAGGCGACCGTTGCTGAGCCACTACACCGTCTACTCCAGAGGAACGCACCATGGAAATGGGGACGATCCGAAGCTGCAGCTTTCGCCGGGGTAAAGCGCCTGCTCACCACTGACTCACTGCTTGTCCAATACAGCCAGACCCTACCGCTGGTATTGACCTGCGACGCATCACCCTTCGGAGTTGGAGCAGTCCTCAGCCACAGGATGCCCGACGGAAAAGAAGCGCCCATCGCCTTCTACTCCAGAACTCTTTCATCGGCTGAAAGGAATTACAGCCAAATGGACAGGGAAGCGCTGGCTGCTGTAGCTGGAGTAAAACGTTTCCACGAATACCTCTACGGCCGCGATTTTGAACTAATTACAGATCACAAACCATTGTTGGGACTTTTGGCGGGAAACCGCCCCACTCCGGTCTCCCTTTCTCCACACATGACCAGGTGGACTGTTTTCCTGGCTGCGTACTCATACAAATTGATTCATCGACCGGGCTCCACTCTCGGACACGCAGACGCACTCAGCCGTTGCCCATTACCTGACATTCTGCCAGACCCCACTCCAGAAGTACCTGTATTGCTCATTGACTGTTTGGACTCTGGACCGGTTTCTTCATACGACGTTGCAAGGTTCTCCTCTAAAGACAATTTAATAAAGCAAGTTCAAACTTGGGTTTGGAGGGGGTGGCCGAAGGGAAACGTGGGCCCGGAATTCAAAGTGTTTTGGTCAAAACGGGACGAACTCTCAGTGTTGCAAGGTTGTTTATTGTGGGGGGATTGAGTTGTTATTCCGTATGTTTTACGTAGAAATGTATTAGATGCTTTACATGTGGGTCATCCGGGGATTGTTAGGATGAAGGCGTTAGCAAGAAGTTACGTTTGGTGGCCAAACATGGACAAAGAAATAGAGGAGTGGGTGGCCACTTGCGACCCATGCCAGGAATCGAGACCAGCACCCCCGGAAGCGCCCGCCACAGAATGGGAGAAACCTAAAGCACCCTGGTCGCAAATACACATCGACTTCGCAGGGCCATTCCAAGGTCAGACTTTCCTCATAGTTGTGGATGCATACTCAAAATGGCTAGATGTAGTCCTAATGACTTCAACCACGGCAGAGGCAGTCATTAAGGTTCTACGGCGACTTTTCGCCACCCATGGCCTGCCCGACCTCCTGGTCTCCGATAATGGGCCCCAGTTCACGGCCATGCAATTTGAGACATATCTAGCAGGTCAGGGAATTCGGCACACCCTCGTCGCGCCATTCCATCCGGCATCAAATGGACAGGCGGACAGAATGGTACGATTCGCAAAAGAGGCCCTCGCTAGGATGGGTCCAGGTGATTGGCAAACACACATTGATCATTACCTTTTAATTCAGCATATCACCCCAAGTGCAACGACGGGTAGGAGCCCCGCTGAACTACTCATGGGCCGCCGTCGACGGTCTCACCTGGACCGTCTTCACCCAAATTACTCTGCCACAGCTCCCCCAGACTCCACAAGCAAAATTCGGTCTTTTAGCATAGGGGATTCAGTATACGCCCACAACTATGCAGGGGGAACATTGTGGATGCCGGCAAAGGTCATTGGCATCACGGGTCCACGATCGTATCTGCTGGAACTGGAAGATGGGCGGAACTGGAAAAGGCACATCGATCAACTTCGGGGTCGCCTAGCACACTCAGACCTTCGAAACGAAGACGAGATTTTCCTGCCTACAGAAAGTCAGCCACGCGAGAGCCCCATCATAGAAAACTACGACACCTGCGAACCAAGCTCGGAACAAGAAAACACGCACGAAGCAGAGCAACCCCCAGGCAACGCAACCGAGCAGACTCCGGAACGCCCTAGCAACGAGGGCACGAAACCTCCCGAACGTGGAACGGGAAAAGCATCCGATCCGGAAACCATTTCTGACCAACCAGAACCACGACGTTCCTCCCGAGTAAGGCAAACCCCAACATACCTAAAAGACTATGTTACCTACCGCAACGTTCTGTCTAGGAGGGGAGGGGTGTTAGATATTAGCATATATCGTGGAAAGTCTCCCCTCTGGTCCGCTGCTACAGCGGGAAACAGGTATCGTTCTGATTGGTCGAGGGGCGTACCCGATCCCTATAAAAGGGGAACCCTCCGACCACAGAGCAAGCTGGATCACTACTACTACTAATAAAGAGCTGTTAAGTCACTTCGTGTCCGCAGTCTGTCTCTCGTTGCCCAGATCTAACATTTGCTTCTTTGGAAAAGGATACCATATAAAGGAGGGGGATTTTTTTTTTAACCCATGAATATTTAGTGGGGAAAAATAACTAAACTTAAATAATCTTCTGCACAACAAAGGACAAGATACAAGTACAGTATTTATAATCTTACATGAGTGCTATAGGATATGACTTTGGTAAAAATTTAAATATAGTAGCACACAGCTAGCTGAATTCACACAACAAGCCTATTCACAGGTACAGGTAGTCCTCAACTTACAACCACAACTGAGCCCAAAATTTCTGTTGTTATGTAACAACATAACAACATTTGTTAAGTGAGTTTTGCCCCATCTTACAACCTTTCTTGCCTCAGTTGTTAAGTGAATCACTGCAGTTGATAAGTTACTAATCCAGTTGTTAAGTGAATCTGGCTACCTCCACTAACTTTGCTGGTCAGAAGGTTGCAAAAAATGATCACATGACTCTGAGACATCACAACAGTCATAAATGTGAACCAGTTGCCAAGCCTCTGAATTTTGATCATATGATCGTGGGGATGCTGCAAAGGCCATAACTCTGAAAAACGGTCATAACTCACTTTTTTCAATGCTGTTGTAACTTTGAATGGTTGTAATTGTTCCTGCAGTTCCTGCAACCGTTCATATGAAGAACGGTTGCAGGAACTGGGTATGTCTAGCTTAAGAGAAAGAAGGACCAGGGGAGACATGATAGCAGTGTTCCAATATCTCAGGGGTTGCCACAAAGAAGAGGGAGTCAAACTGTTCTCCAAGGCACCTGAGGGTAGAACAAGAAGCAATGGGTGGAAACTAATCAAGGAGAGAAGCAACTTAGAACAGAGGAGAAATTTCCTGACAGTTAGAACAATTAATCAGTGGAACAGCTTGCCTCCAGAAGTTGTGAATGCCCCAACACTGGAAGTCTTTAAGAAGATGTTGGATAGCTATTTGTCTGAAACAGTATATGGTTTCCTGCCTAGGCAGTGGGTTGGACTAGAAGACCTCCAAGGTCCCTTCCAACTCTACTATTGTATTGTATTGTATTGTATTGTATTGTATTGTATTGTATTGTATTGTATTGTATTGTAAGTCAAAGACTACCTGTATATACAAGGCAGGGCAGGGGTCAAGTGATGGAAAGTGATAAAGGTGTCACTTCTTAGAAATTTGCCGATGATCTCATGACTTGCCATTATTTTGACATAATTGTTGTCCAGGCTTGGTTAAAGCTGTGTGGACCTAACCAGTGGTTTAACAAAATACAGACTTACTAACTGTACTCCCACATGTTATATGTGGTTAGTTGTAATATTCATACGGTGTTTTTTTTGTGACTGGGTTTTCCTAAACCATCCTGTTTGATGAATCAATGTATTGTGCAAAGCTAGAAGACCAAATTCATAAATTGCTTGTAAGAAAGTAGAAAATGAGAAGGAATTATAGAAAAGCATGTAATCATTACACATAGGCAGGTCTAAACCTAAAGAAATGTTCACACACTCCAAAGTAGCAAAATGCAAAAGAAGGACAAGATGCCGAACATCCATTTTTTAAAAAATGCAATAACAACAAGAAGGAATGTTTACTCTTTTACAGTACACGCCTGTTTCACAGGGCTTGCATACCAAGCTAGTTTGTGGGTGGCTAATTATTGGATCAGTGTGTCATGCAAAGCCTGAAAGTGTAAGAACCCAATTAATTGTGTTAATTCAGTAAACAGTAATTCAGTTAACCATGGGGCTAGGAGGTTATTCCAAACACAGCCTTAAAAATGCAGGATGTGTACCATTTTTGTATCCGATCCCGCATTCAGACTCTAAATTCAATAAACTGTATAAGTGAGAGGAAAACAGAAAGTGAACCAAGATATATCAATAGATTTGGGGTGATATGAAGCAGATCAGCACAGATTTTCTTTCAATTAGTTTAAGCATAGAAGCAATAAAATGATCTTAACAATAAAAGATGTGAAAGTTTATTTTGATCATGAGACAAAAGCTTAGTTTCAACATTGTTTAATCCTGAATCCACATCTTAAGGTTTTGGTTACTAGCAAAGAGGACCTATAAACATGAGGTCTATCATTTCATTATAGGCAGGGTCTATTTTGTCCATCTGAAATCAGCTGAATCAAAATAACATTTTTCTATTTTATTCTATTGTTGCTTGAATGTACACTGAGAGTTTATGCACCAGAAACAAATTATTTGTGTGTCCAATCACACTTGGCCAATAAAGAATTCTATTCTATTCTATTCTATTCTATTCTATTCTATTCTATTCTATTCTATTCTATTCTATTCTATTCTATTCTATTCTATTCTATTCTATTCTATTGTTGCTTGAATGTACACTGAGAGTTTATGCACCAGAGACAAATTCTTTGTGTGTCCAATCGCACTTGGCCAATAAAGAATTCTATTCTATTCCATTCTATTCCATTCTATTCCATTCTATTCCATTCTATTCCATTCTATTCCATTCTATTCCGTTCCATTCCATTCCATTCTATTGTTGCTTGAATGTACACTGAGAGCTTATGCACCAGAGACAAATTCCTTGTGTGTCCAATCACACTTGGCCAATAAAGTATTCTATTTCTATTTCTATTTCTATTATTTCTTATTCTATTCTGTTCTGTTCTGCTCCATTCCATTCCATAATTAAAGGTAATATTTACTATTTTTATTATTTTCATTGTGTTCTGTTTGTATAATATTCTAAGCAGTTAATGAAATATAATAATATAGGTTTTTAAAAATTTCTCTTCAAGCATGTTAGATTCTTTGAGACTGCCTGAACAAGTCCTTGCTTTTTTTAGGGCAAGGTTTTCCAGAAATCGTTTGCCACTGCATCCTACTTAGGACTGAGAATGACTGGGCCAAGGTCACCCAACTGGCTTTATATCCAAGAACTCACAGTCTCCTACATTAAACTAGCTCTCACATAAAGTTTTATAGAAAGAGCCAAAATATTTATTACTACAGTGGTACCTTAGTACTCAACTGCTTTGAAACTCATCAAATTTATTACTCAACTCATTTTGATGCAAAAATTTTGTCCTGATACTTATCGTTTGTTTGGTACTCAACGCAAAAGCTTGAATTTGTTGGTGTTGGCTGCCTTGTGACTTACTACATTATTCCCTATGAGAAAAATGTATTTGGTATTCATTGTTTTTGGTACTCACTGTGGTTCCTGGAACCAATTAACAATGAATACTGAGGTACCCCTGTACTAGCCATTTGGAGTGAAAGTTCAGGCTAGCAGTCCATGTAGAAGCCCTCAGTTGAATCCCAGACATAAGACCCCCCTCTTCTTGCAATCTTGATAATCAACACATGTAAGAATAAACATCCTGGTCAGATAAGGCAACAAAGCATTTTTCTGTGTTGCAAAGAAGCTCCAAAAATTACTGCGGGAAACTTTGCTGTTTCAGATATTGCTAAATAGAATTAAGCAATTAATTTTCCCAAAGGCCATAAGAAAAAAAAAATGGACCTTTGTGAAGGGCTGAGCCAATAGGGCTGTGAAGGAACGTAGGATGCACATATGTACGTACGTAAATTGGGGGGGAATAGTTACTTTCAAAATAAAAGCAATCCATGCAGGTTGGATAGGGACAGCCAAAAGGCCGGATGTGACCTAGGGAGGTAAAATGCCCAGGTCTGGGATAAGCTCTCAGGAGAAAGCTGCTTCATGAGGTATCAGCTAGAGAAACTATCAGCACACCTCATGAAAGCATTGGAAGTTAAAGAAAGAAGTCTAGTCTCAATTTGGACAGGCATTGAAAGTGGTTAGAGTTGCCTATTTAAGCTCTAATTCATTCAGCCCGGCCATTGTGGGTCAGTTACTCCTAGAATTGTTGTAAGCAAAAATCAGAATATGGCATACGCCAGAGGTGGTATTCAGCAGGTTCTGACCAGTTCTGGAGAACCAGTAGTGGAAATTTTGAGTAGTTTGGAGAACCGGTAAATACCACCTCTGACTGGCCCTCACCCCCATCTATTCTCTGCCTCCCAAGTCCCAGCTGATCGGGAGGAAATGGGGATTTTGCAGTAACCTTGCCCTGGAGTGGGGAGGGAATGGGGATTTTGCAGTAACCTTCCCCTGCCACGCCCATCAAGCCATGCCCATCAAGCCATGCCACGCCCACCAAGCCACACCCACAGAACCGGTAGTAAAAATGTTTGAATCCCACTGGCGAAATAGCACATGCCACCTTGAACTTCTCAGTGAAAGTCAGGATTTAATGAAAGACGATGCGGTAAAAGTGCTATACTCAATTTGCCAGCAAATTTGGAAAACTCAACAGTGGCCACAGGATTGGAAAAGGTCAGTTTACATTCCAATTCCAAAGAAAGGCAATGCTAAAAAAATGTTCAAACTATCGCACCATTGCACTCATTTCACATGCTAGTAAAGTTATGCTCAAAATGAACAAATACAATGAATGCCTTAGAGCATAATATGTAAGGGCTTCCTGCTTGTACACTTAGTTCATACAATACACTAAGTCGTGGTATAATTATGGTTTAAGGAACCCCAATGGACCAATTTGAATTCTTAGAAATGAGAGTTGGATGGGTTCATTCAATAGATAAAGCCCAAATCAAACCAATCACATTCTTCAATTCAAGAGGCCTGAATGCATTTATCTGCCTGCTGTTATAGAGCTAGTCCTTAACTTACAGTCACTTAGTGACTGTTCAAAGTTACGACAAACCACTCCCAAAAGCTACTCCCGAGTCCCTTTCGGGAGAGGGGGCGGTCTATAAATATGAATAATAAATAAATAAATAAATAAATACTTATGACCATTTCCAATGGCTAGTGCTCCCCTATAGTCATGTGATCACATTTTGGGTGCTTGGCAACCACCCATATGTTTGGCATTTACAGCATCCCAGTCACATGACTGCAATTTATGACATTTTTGCAAAAAACTGGATTTACTTCTGTTTTTCAGCAACCCCATAGTATAAATGTAATATAAATTTAAATTTGTACATAAAGCATATACATATCTAAGTTTAAACATATAAGGCATGTACATTTAATAAAGGAATTGTGAACAATGGGTTCACTTAATGACTACAATGGTTGCTTAACCACCACAGCAAAAAAAAGGTTGTAAAAACTGGGTCCGGTCATGTGACGACCTGTTTTATGGCCATTACAATTGATGACTGTAATGGGCAGGCTCCATTTCTGTTGTTCGTTGAAAACTACCTGTAATGGTAGCATGCCTCTCCCTTAGTTAGCGTTACAGAATGTGAGCTGGCTATTCACAGTAGTTGGAGCTACGTTTTTCCCCAAGGAAACCACAAAAATTCTCATCTTTGGTGGGCTGAAGCAGTGGAGTCTGGTGTCTGACAGTAAGACACTTTCCACAAAGAAAGTGAAATCGGATGAGTAAATTTTAAAAAAATCACAGGCCTAGAACACCAAAGGGAGTTGTATTCCAGGTCGTTTGGAAGATTAATAGTGATGCTTAACTACAATTTTTTTTTGACAAAATCAATTTTAGTAGCTAACCACCACCACCACCACCCCCCAATAAGAAAAATCCGGTTAATAATAGGAAAACCCTTGCTCTTCCTTTCCATTTCCTTCTGTGTAAGGCCGCCTTTCAAAACCTGGGGCCTTCCAGAGGTGCTTGAGCTATTTTCCAGCTGGTATGATCATTGGAGAAGCTCCTTCCAGTTGGATGAACCTGGGATCCCTGGGATCCCTTGTGGCTGACTCTCAATGAATCAAGCCACTCTGCTCAAATTGCACATCCATATACATCAACTGATCCCAACACGGTTACTCTGGGAACCACCCAGAGAAGCAGGTGGAGCTCCAAGAGGCAGTTCTTATTAGTAGCTCTTGAGCGTGTGAGATGGAGTTGGTTTCAGAAGAGCTTCTCCTACCCATCCATCTTCTTCCCCTCTTGTATTTTCCTTCCAGTGTAATCCTGTCAGGTGGCCGTTGAAAACTATCTCAAAGGATCTCATCACCCCACCCGCGCCCTCCCTTTTCTCTGTGAGCTAATAACAGCAAAAGCACTTTAGGAGATGAAAAAGTGAAGAGTGATGTTCTCCTTGCCTCTTGTCCAGCAAGGCATGGCCAGTTTAGGAGACCACCTCCCCTCCCTCAGCCGCCATCTGGGTCCCCTGCCATTTTTGCCTCGCAACAGCCTTGCATATCTTGCCTGACAACTCACCGTCCCCACCAATCCCCTCCGCCAAAGGGACTCACGTGTGTGTGTGTGTGTGTGTGTGTGTGTGTGTGTCTCGGGCCCCAGCCAAGATGCCAAGAAGCCCCTCATCTTCCTGGGCCTGGGAGGGGAGCCAGACATGCCGTCACCTTGTTAAATGGAGCAAGACGATTCCCAGAGTCAATTTGAATTTTTCATAAGTTCCACTTTATAAAATATTAAGAGGGAGAATGGAAAAAGGAAAGGACCTGGAATAATACAGAGAAAGGAAAGAGGATAGAAGGGAAACTGGGGGCCTCTATATCTAGGAAATGACACTTTAAAAAAAAGAAATGAAAAAGAAAAAAAGAAACAAGCACTTGAGCAGGACGGCAAGAGGGATTCAGGAGAATCTTGACTTGAAACCTGGGTGGTCAAGTAATAAGTACAAGATAATTTCAGGGATTGATCACAAAGTTGATGTTTAGCTACTCTAAGCTATGTTCAACTTACCGTATGCTTCATACATGGAGTTGTGAATCTGATTCTACAGGGGTAACAGAGGTGAGAAGTAAAATTTCTTTTGCAAAACCGCCTCCACTTTCATTGTGGAATGAAACGATGCTACGCTAAGGAAGAACAGCATGTTCCACTTTGACATCCAGATGGTCCTCCTCTTTCCTTGGCCCCCACTCTATTTTAACAGAAGTCTTTTCTCTGCTGCCAATGTCACCAAAGCAATCGCGAGGGCGCACCCATTTCTTCTGGCAGAATCACATCAAAGGAGAGGTTCTCTGAGGGCTCAGTGGAGCAAAATACTCCTTTGGGAAACTCGGCCTGGAGAACTTTAATCTACACAGTCGGATGCAGATCAACCAGGAAGTTAGCCCAATTCACCTCAAAGATGTCATCTTCCAGAGATAAACATGCATAGGACCCAGCCTAAAGTATCCCTCTGCCTCCCTACAAGGTTCCTGAAAAAGAAGACAGATTTGCATAGCTAGTGATATAGGGGTTAAGGTATTGGGCTAGAACACTGGAATCCATCTGCAGACATAGCAATAGCACTTAGACTTACATACCGCTTCCCAGTGCTTTACAGACCTCTCTAAGCAGTTTACAGAGTCAGCCTATTGCCCCCAACAATCTAGCTCCCCATTTTACCCAACTCGGAAGGATGAGTCAACCTTGAGCCGATCACAATCGAACTTCTGGCAGTCGGCAGAATTAGCCTGAAATAATGCATTCTAACCACTGAGCTGCCACAGCTCTTCTTAGAAGTGTATTGGGTGATTTGAGCCTGTCACTCACTGTCAGGCCCACCTCCCTTGCAAGGTAGTTGCTGTACTGTACAGGGAAAATGGGAAAGCAACATGCTGCATACATCTAATAAATAAAACTGATAGAAAGATGCCCACTTTTCACTTTTGGCAAGACTATGCCCCTACCATCATTCCAGCATCTAACCACTTGCTGGCAAAATGCTTGGCAGTGTTAATGCTTTTTCAAGGCTGTGTAACGATCCAGCTACTGGTTTCTGCAAACCCAGCTACTAACACAGGCAAAGGAATAAAGAAGGCAGTTTTTCCCTTGCTAGTGTTAGAGATGTAGACAGATAGGTATATTTGCTCACCTGTACCTTAGCCAAATATGTGTGATGTGGTGATACGTAATCTATAAAGCGGGATTCCTAATGTATCCATATTTCTTCCACCCACCTCTCACTTCTGCTTTGGGAATCTGCAAGCTAGTTTCTCTCCGCTGATCTCATCTGAAAACCGTGGACACCTTTTAACAAGCACAGCAGGTGCAAAACAAACCTCCGTTGATGGGATTTTTGAGAAAACTGCTGTGATTTTTTCTTTGGAGCTTGAAAGACACACTGGCTAATAGTGACTACATCATCATTCCTCTTGGCAATTTCCCCCAGTCTCAACCACTCTCGCAGGCAGTGGCCACAGCCGTTGGACGAACTCTAAAAGCACCATAATCAACTTGCCCAATGTAATTGTGCCGGAGATCATGGCTGATCAGGAAGATTTTCCCTAAGAAGGGGCCAGGCATGCGGGACGTCTACTTTTTGAAGCTAAGCAGCCTCTGTCGTGACCAAGCCCTGCATGAGGACTCTAAAAGTTGAGGGATAATAAGGCTGCTTTGCTTTTCTCTCTCTATTAATTATATATCCAACTGACTATACTGGACTAGACATCTTCCTGTTGCATCTTTTGTTACTCAGCACAAATGTATTTTGTGAATATTATCATCCGAGGCATCCTGGTGGTCGCGCTCTTAATTCCTGGCTGGTGGAGAATGCTCTCCTCTTCCACAAAAGCCTTTCAGGTTAGGTGATTGGCATATTGGGATCAAGACTACCCCATCTGAGGGCAACAGTTTTCCATGGGAAAGCAGAAATATTTGCTTGCTTGCTGTATTACTTAACCATATTGTCCCTGAAGAAGTGAAATACAAAAACATCTGTTTGCCAGATGACATGGACGTCAAACTAGATGGTGATGTAGAATGGGACTGAGTTGATAATGAATTTCTCTGCAGGTCCCAAGGATCTGACAGGCAGACATAACATCAGAATAGCTCTCTGGGGCACAGTACAACAGCGATAGCAATGGCTGTGTGCTACAGACAATGGGTATGCTATGCAGGTAGCCATCGTGGCAGATGGGTCCCTGCAGCCTGTGATCCAGCCCATATGTGATGTGTGGCTTTCATTTTTTAAAATTATGTATGGACATTTCTAATAGATTGTTAGCTACCCAGGGTTGCAAGGTAAACAGGTGGCTATATCAAATGAATAACACACATTAAAAATATAAATGGTGGTATTTTTTTATTTTATTTAGGCAGAATATATATTGCATTCCATACTGATGATCTCCCCCAAGCTAAATGCAAACGTGCGCATTTATTAAGCCCGGGGCCTGAAGCCCACCTCTTCCTTCCTTCCCCCAGTGAAAACATCTAAAAGTCATTATGGCTCCCACCCAAATCAGCTCTCATCACATCACAATGTGTATACCTAGCCAATATGTTTTGGCCCACAATTTCACGGTGTAGGCTTCTTTGATCTGAAATGCACCAGAGCTGAAAATGAAGATCAATACATAAAACACTATTCCCTAATGGTAAACCTTCCTAACCATAGTAGAAATATGAATACTGCATAGTGTGTGCAATTTCAAGGGGCAAAATTACACTAATTTGCCTTTTTCTACCAACGTCTCTGTGATTTTTTTCACACACTCCCCCATTTGAAATCATTGCAGGGGGTGGGGGGAGAAGAAGAATACGCTGCCCTTAAAACCATACATATTGTCTAGAATACAGGAAAAAGTACAAGGTATGCATTGAAAAAGAATCACCTGCTTTTTCCAGACTGCAATCACCCTGGAGCAATATAGGTCTGAATAACAAAGGATGTATGGCAGTCCCATCATTATTATCTGATTATCTGTTTCACTAGAGCCACTAGTGGTCCAGTGGACATCTACATCTCTGTCTCAGTTACTATCAAGTTGAGCCAAGTACCATCTATTCTGTTGCTGTTGTTGTTCAGTCACTAAGTTGTGTTTGACTTTTCACGACCCCATGAACCATAGCACACCAGCCCCCCCCCCATCCTCCACTGTCTTCTACGTTTGCCCAAACTCATGCCCACTGCAGTGATGACACTATCTAACTATCTCATCTTCTGCTGTCCCCCTTCTCCTTTTGCCTTCAATCTTTCCCAACATCAGAATGTTTTCCAAGGGTGGGATTCAACCGGTTCGGATCCTGTTCAGGCGGCCCTGCCCACCCACCCCTGCTCTATTCCGTCCTATATTTCCTTTGTTTGAAGCCCAGCTGATTGTCGCGGCAGACGGCTGTTTTACTCACTGGGGCTGCAGGAAAAGGTAAGATTTCAAATGCAATGTGCGCGTACACAGCGAACCGGTTGTTACACCGGTTGAATCCCACTACTGATGTTTTCCAATGAATCCTTTTTTCTCATTAGATGGCCAAAGTATTTGAGTTTCAGCTTCAGTATTTATTCTGTACCTTTCCATATGGTTTTTCCTGCCTAAGTACAGGACCTTTCTTTTCTCACCACTAAACTGTACTAGGGCCCAGTGTTTCAAGTCTGTCAAGATCCTTCTGGATCTTGAGCCTGTGTTCCAAAGAGTTGGCAACTCCCCCCTCTCCCACTGCTTGGTATCCTCTGCAAATTCGATAACTTCCCCTTCTATCTCCTCATCTAGATCATTGATGAAGAGCACTGGGTCCAAAATTAAACCTTAAGGTACCCCAACATTCAATCGGTTTCCTTTTTTTTTTTTTGCACATCTTCTCCTTAAAGTGTGACCATACAGCCAGTAAAAGCAAGACCTGTGTGAAAACCAGGGAAATAGATGTCATTGAAACAGATGGGATAAAGCAGCCTAAGCAGATAGGGGAAGCTTCCACTGTTCCTGAATGGTGAGGATCTGTTTCAGAATGTATTTATTTTTCATGAATTATTGCAATTTCCCCTCTGCCCTTTGCCCTCTGCCAAGGGAAGCTAGACTCACATGTTCAGTATTAAATCATGGCACAGAGAAGGTGACACAAAGAAGGATTATTGTCTTTTGCTCCAATTCAGGTCATGCAAAGTTGCCACAGAAACAACAATCAAGATTCAGCAGTGTTCTCCAAAGATTTATCATTAGCGTTGCGAAAGGAATTTGACTTTTTTTTTTTACTTTTTTAGATTCTCCCTTGACCCAAATCATCATTCAAGCTGACTTCTTCCCTCTCCTCTTAATTTCCCCTGCAACAGGCCGGATCCCTCCTCTCTTTGCAACAATTCTCTAAATTGTGCACTCATCAGAAAATGAGAAACACGTGTCCTTTGAGATTTTTAGATGTGGCAGCTGGAGAACTTAAACATCCTTAATCTGTGCTTGAGACTGAGAGGAAAATACATCATCCATCCCTGGAGAAAGAAGAAATGTATGGGGAGGCTCTGAGGGGTCCCAGGCCTTGTTTCTCAAGGACATAGTCCTTTCGAAGGACACTTGTCCCTTTTACATTTCCAACATTTTGTTGCTTCCAAATTAGCTTTATAAACACCAAGCAGGTAGAGCCATTTCACTTGTTATATTCTTACTATGTTATAAATATTTCAAAAAGACTATCATAAGCATAAACCAGAACTACATGTACTACTTCAATTGCCTTTTTTTTTCTCTCTCTCCTCTCTCATCTCTCAACTGTCTGTTTCTGCGTCTGTCTACCTCTATCTATGAATCTATCTATCTATCTATCTATCTATCTATCTATCTATCTATCTATCTATCTATCTATCATCTATCTATCTATCTATCTATCTATCTATCTATCTATCTATCTATCTATCTATCATCTCTCAACTGTTTGTCTGTCTGTCTACCTCTATCTATAAATCTATGTATGTATGTATGTATGTATGTATTATGTATGTATGTATTATGTATGTATGTATTTATCATCTATCTATCTATCTATCTATCTATCTATCTATCTATCTATCTATCATCTATCTATATCTCTATCATCTCTCAACTGTCTGCCTACCTCTAATCTATAAATCTATGTATCTGTCTATTATCTATCAGTCTGTCTGTCTGTCTGCCTGTCTGTCTACCTGTATGTATGTATGTATGTATCTCTCTGTCTCTCTATCCATCCATCCATCCATCCATCCATCCATATCTATCTCTATCATCTCTTGTCTGCCTACCTCTATCTATAAATCTATGTATCTGTCTATGTATCTATCTATCTGTCTCTCTGTCTGTATCTCTATCTCTATCTCTCTTTGTCTCTGTCTCTCTATCCATCCATCCATCTATATCTATCTCTATAATCTCTCAACTGTCTGTCTACCTCTATCTATAAATCCATGTATCTGTCTATGTATCTATCTGTCTGTCTGTTTACCTGTATGTATGTACTGTATGTACCGTGTTTCCCTGAAAATACGACATGTCCTCATAATACAGCCATGCCACATTTTTCTGGTGGGCAAAAATATAAGCCCCCCCCTGCATATAAGCCCCCTGGACGATCCCCCTCCTCCGGCCAGGCAGAGCGCCGTTCACCAACCTAGCAGTATCCTGAAGGTGCCAAGCCACGGGAACCTGGGGGAAGGAAAAGGTGATCGCGTTGCTTGGCGCCTTCGGGATACCACTAGGTTGGTGAGCAGCGCTATGCCCAGCTGAAGAGGGAAGTTGCCGGGCAGCTGCTGTCTTGCGAGAGGGCTCCCAAAGAGCTGGACACAGCCTCATGGGCGAATGGCTGTGTTGCGCTGTCGCAGCAGTGCAACACAACAGCCATGAAGTGACCATGCTCACGAGCAGTCACCTGGCAAACTCCCTTTGCAGCCGGGCACAGTGCCATTCACTGACCTAGGTGTATCACCAAGCCCCGTGAGCGCCTGTTCGCTGCTGCCCGGCTCCCGCAGCTTGGCGCCTTCCAAATGCCAGTAAATGATGCTCTGCACGGCTGGAGAGGGGGGTTGCGCAAGTGGCTGTTCCGCTCTTGCTCACCCACCTCCCAGCCTCACAATGCATGGCCCAGCTCTCATTACGGAGCCACCGCCACCATCCCAGCCTGGCTTTTTCCGCGGCTTCCAACCCAGGTCTTTCAGCAGTGGCCGCTCTGGGCACACGGTCTATGGTTGTGGGCCAGCTGCCTGCAGAGTGTACAACCATAGAGCGTAGAGAAAAATGGATGGGGGCCTGGGGAGGAAGTCATTACACTGGGGAGGGAGAGCATGAGCGAGCACTGAGGAGATCACAGGAGGCGGCAAGAAACCAGGCAAAGAGCCATGCTGTAGCACACACACTTTCCCCCAGCCCCTTTCTCCTGGAAGGCTTGGATCGGCTCCCCCCTGCCTTCTCTGCCTCTCCTCTCACCCCAGCCTGCCAGCAGGAAGTGAGTGGGTGGGCTTTATCGTGTTCCAGGCATTTCCCACCCAGACAGGAGGCTGCATTTGCAATGGGGGAGGTGTTTGGGGAAGGCATCCGGGCAGGGGGGGGGATGGGGGGGATGGCAGAGGAGCTGCTTTCAAGCCATTGGAAAAGATATCCAATCCAACTTGTAATCAGTGAAGCTGTGTGTTTGTGTGTGTATGTGTTTGTTTGAGAGAGAGTGAGTGAGAGAGGGAAGGGGGTAGGAGAGATAATCCAATCCAACTTCTGTGTGTGTGTGTTTGAGAGAGGGGGGAGGGAGGGAGGGAGGGAGGAAGGAGAGGAAGGGAGAAGAAAAAGAAAGAAGGAAACTTCTTTCACAAAGGAGAAAAACAAATGCTGTTGCTTTAAATTGGAACTGAGCATGCCTGGCTGTGGAATTCTGGGAGTTGAAGTCCACAAGTCTTAATAACTTTAAATTGAAAAGGTGCAGGAAAGAACAAATTGGTTATATGGTTATATATGGTTTTATGTTTTTGAAGTTTTGGGGTTTGTGCAATATGAGCATTGTGTTTCTAAAAGGGTTTGGATGATTCCCTGCTTGTGAATTGAGCCAAACTTTCTCTAGGGTCATTATCTCATTATCTCTATCTGGCAGGCATGTGGAATGAGCCTCAGGCAGGTTTCTTTGTTATTTATTTATTTATTTATTTATTTATTTATTATTTTGACTTCTTAGTCGCCCCCTCTCCCCCAAGGGACTCGGGGCGACGTACACCAGCAGCGGTTCCAATGATACAATATGGAGGAGGTGGAACAATAAATAAATAAATTACAATAATTTAAAACAATTAAAACCCCAATGATAGTTAAAGTTAAAAATTAAAATTAAAAATGCCCAAGAGGTGGAGAAGCTCTAAATTAAGCCAAGCCGGCTAGTTGGAACAGGTGGGTCTTAAGTTTCGTGCGGAAGGAGCGGAGGTCAGTCGTTGTCCTAATGTCTGGGGGGAGGTCATTCCAAAGGGTAGGGCCCATCACAGAGAAGGCCCTACTCCTGGGCGCCGCCCTCTGACAATCTCTGGAGGACGGCACCCGGAGTAGTCCCTCCCTGTGCGAGCGAATAGGTCGCAGGGATGTGTGGGGCAGAACGCGATCCCGCACAGCAATTTAGGGCTAGAAGGCTACTAGGAGGTCATCTAGTCCAATCCCCTGCTGTAGCAGGAAGCCTTACATTGTATGGATTATTTTGGTGCCTCTAACAGAGAGGAAAATTGCCAGAAAGGAGAAATTGTTTACTAGGACAAGGCTGCCATGCAGAGGAAGATAGAGATAGAGATAGTCCTTGACTTATGACTACAATTGATCCCAAATTTTTGGTTGCTAAGCAAGAGCGTTGTTAAGTGAGCTTACCACATTTTACCCAATCCATGACATCTCCTGGTGAGTGACATCAAGTTGGCCACTCCCACCCGGTCACATGACTGCCAAGCCGCTCCCACAAAACAGGCCACACCTACAGAATAGGTTCTAAAAAAATTTGAAACCCACCACTGGTATGTATGTATGTATGTATGTATGTATGTATGTATGTATGTATGTATGTATGTATGTATGTATGTATGTATGTATCTCTCTCTCTCTCTCTCTGCCTCTCTATCATCCATCTATCTCTATCTCTATCATCTCTCAACTGTCTGTCTACCTCTATCTATAAATCTATGTATCTGTCTATGTGTCTGTCTGTCTGTCTGTCTGTCTGTCTATCTATCTATCTATCTATCTATCTATCTATCATCTATCTATCTATCTATCTATCTATCTATCTATCTATCTATCTGATTTTTATCCCATATTTATTATTTTATAAGTAACTCAAGGCAGCGAACATACATAAAATATTCCTTCCTCCTCCTCGTTTTCCCCAAAACAACCCTATGAAGTGGATTGAGTTCAGAGAAAATGACTGGCCCAAAGTCACCCAGTCAGCCTTCATGCCTAAGGCAGAATTAGAACTCACAATCTCCTGGTTTTTAGATCAGCACCTTAACCACTATGATTTCTAGTTAGTATGTCAGATATAAAACATACTCACTTGTGCTTAGTCAAGCCTATAAACATTATTATACATAGTGATTATTAATAATGAAATAATTGTTGACATATAATAATTGTAATAACATAATATTACAAACCTTTTCCCCCATCTGCCTTCTCATATATCATGGAGTCTTAGGAAAGAAATGGGGTACCAGCAGCTCCCTAACAGACCAGCCAGCCAGCCAGGCCAATAGTGAGCATTATGGATTCTCAATATTTGGGGGAGTCAATGGTCTCATTTGGAATTTAAGGAAAATGTCTTGCATAAGAACAGCCAGAAGAGGGAGTAGATTCATCTGATCCCAAAATGGCTGCCATGCTGGATTTGGCTAATACGTAAAGCAACCCTTAACAGAAGACAAATTGATGAAATTTCTTCCTGGTCCCCTCTAGGGAAAATGCTTTCAACAACCTTGTTATATTGGTTTTTTTTTCCTGGGCTAATGGACACCCCTCCAAACAAAACCCTGGCCCTCAGCTAGTCACTATTTTTCTTATCTAAGAATACCCCAGGGACCAATTTAGAGCCCCAAGGAATTATGCTAATCAAACTTGGTGCCGGAGAATAGCATTTTACAGAAGACCAACATCTCATTTCATTTCTCTTTAATGAAAAGAATATTTAAAATCTTAAAATCAACGGGGGACGGACAGTGCCCAAAGGAGATGTTTATGGTTAGTACAGTATTAACTACTTCTACTGTACATCACTCTTCAAAAAGCACAGAATATACACATTTATGTATGCATTTATACATAGAAGTATACATTTACATAGTCATTAAGCAAGACTTTTTTTCCCAATGACAGGTTTGATTTGTTTAGATTTCAAGATTGCTTTCTATTCCACATTGCTTTTATTTTCAGATTTTGATGTTATTTATTGGTTTTATTGCTAACCTCCAGATTGAGGGCCAGAAAGTGTGAGTTGTATAAATTAACTGAGGATATTAATGAATAAGAGAAGTAGTCCAAAATAAAGCTATTTAATCCCTGGACTATTCTGTCAGGCAATTTTATTTTAAAATTGAATATTAGTCAGAAAAGTGTCTTTTCCAGCTCTTGCTATTGATTTCTTTAACTAGATGTTCCAGGAGTTGAATCTGAGACCCTTAATGGGAGATCATGTATTCTACTATACAGGGGTCAGCAACCAGTGGCTTTGGAGCTGCATGTGGCTCTTTTATCCCTCTGCTGCTGCTCCCTGTCGCCGGTCGGCACCATAATTTTGAGAGGAGTTTCTGGTTGTGGGGAGGGGGGAAGCATGGCATGCCAGAAAGAGACTCTATGGCAATTGGCTCCACAATTGATAGGGCTTTCGTTTAGGACAGGAAGAGGAAAAAGGACACGGTGCTAGAGGGAGACTATGGTGGGGGAACCAGACTTCCAGTTGGCTCCAGAATTGAATGGGGGGCTTCTGGTTAGGACTTTTGTGGCTCTTTGTTTAAGGTTGCAGACCTCTGGACTAAGATAACCAGATCATAAGTAAATTCCTTTCCCTTGTTGACTAAGGCATAAAGAGGAAGGTTCTGTTCATACCTGTGTAGGAGGCAAAGGGAGCAGATGACATCATCTGTGTCCTGATATCCTGTGGAAATGATGCAGATGTTATTACTAGCATGATGCTAGCTACTAGTACATAATTCGGGCGCATTCGCGTGAAGCTATCATGATGCCATGGAAAACTTCGTTTTTTCCTGTCATTGCGGAGGTTTCAACATAGATACCCAGCAGTTGCCTCAAAGCTACATTTTAAAAACCCACATTTTCAGAAAACAGGGTGGTATGCGATGCTAGGTGGCTTTGAGTTCTCATGGAGGGAGCTGTTTATGGTCCCCTTGTAATTGGATTTGTTTTTATTGTAGCTTTAAAGTGATGGATTGCTGGTTTTATTTTTAATTGGATTTCATTGTCACAGAGTTTTTATCAGTTCTGAGTCCCCTTGAGCATAATAAATGCACAGTAGAAATTATATAAATGAATAATACATCTGCTATGATCTTCAATGGGAATAGTGCTCCCATCTGCCCTAGTAGAGAGGTTTGTGGCTCAGTTTTATACCAGAGGCAGGTGCTCATTGCACTACAGTGACGCTAAAGACTGATAGAATCACTGGGTGTATTTACTAATAATTATTTCTTCTAAATAATGGAAAAGAATGCATGACTGCCATGATGCTAACTGTGCTGCAAGGCTGGTAACGTTATAAATTATGGGTGTGAGTGGGGGAGATTTGCTACTTCTTGACTGTCGGCTCTAGGAATTTTCTTACTATGTTTGAAACGTCACACCTCCCTTTGAGATACATCTACTGGAAGGGGATTGCATGATGCAAGAGCTTCTGCTTGGACATGGCCAAAAGGGAGGAAATCCATTGTCGAAAGAGAACAAAAGAAGAAAACTATGACCAGGTGTCCTATATGCCTGCTCAGTCTGTTGTTCAGGTGCAAAATGTTGATGAGGAACGTCAAGACTCCACCTGCTAGTTACACATATACCTATCAAGTCACCCTTCTAGAGTAAACAACTTCACACAGAGAGCATACAAATAGTAAGAAAAAGTACCGTATTTTTCGGAGTTTAAGATGCACTGGAATATAAGACGCACCAAGATTTTGAAGAGGTAAATTAAAAAAAAGTTTTTGCACTCTGCAGACCTCCCAAACCATCTGCACCCCTCATTTTTGTGAAAAACAGAGCATGCAGAGAGTTTGAGAGGCCTGCAAAGTGCTCCTGGGGGCTGGGGGGGCAAAAACAACCGTTTTTCATGAAAACAGGCCTGGTTTTTGCCAAAAAAAAGGGCATGCATAGCCTTTAGAAGGCTTGTAGAGTACTCCTGGGGGGTGGGGGGGGATGAGCAAAAAACGGCCTGTTTTCCGCTTGTTTTTTCCCTCCCCAGCCCCCAGGAGCACTCTACAAGCCTCCTAAAGGCTATCGACGTCCATTTTTGTGAAGGATGCAGGATTTCGGGAGGCCAAAAATGCTGTATTCAGCATATAAGACACACTCAGAGTTTCACTCTCTTTTTGGGGGGAAAAAGGTGCATCTTATACTCTGAAAAATACAGTACTATAAACCAAGGATGTTAAAAGCATGAGATAAGAAAAGAAACATACAGTAGCTAAAGCTAGTTTATATTGATTCAATGTGCTAGACCTCTGCCTATCTTTCTCTAGTTAGGAGGAAGCTTCCTTGCTTGTACATTCCCAGGCACCATTTTGTCCATTCCCTTTTGTTCTTTAATCTTTTCCCCTCTCTGTTCTGGAGGACCTCATCAGTTCCATCCAACCTCAGCTCTTCCAGTCTTCCCCTTCCTCTGAATGGTCTATTGATTCTTCCTTCATACATTTGGCAACAGCTAAGCCTTGGGTGTTCACAGGCAAACAGCCTGACCACACAGTAATCCATTAACTCAAATAAGAAGCAGGTGGAAATTAGCCCACTTTATCATGCAAGTGGGAGAAAGAGGCACAACAATGTGAACTTTGATTTGTCTGTACATTAATCTTACATTTGAAAACCATTTGGATTCTCCTGTAATGGCTTCTTTAGCTTTTCTACAGCAAATCGATTTATCTAAACCTTTGGGTCCTTGGAAATTTATTCTTTCGTTTTCTTCTCTAGCCTGCTGAAAGAAGTTTGCCATATCACTTTTGCTATTAAATCATCATTTATGAACTTATAAATCCTCTATATGATCAAACCATGTCAACATAGGTCTTTCAATAATTTTTTGTATCCGGTCCACATTCATTCAGCGCTCAGAATTTCTTCAACTTCTTCCTATTTTACCATACACAGTTTTTAAGAATGTCATTCCCATGCCATTCAATTTCTTCTTATGTTTTCCCTAACATGCCTGTCTCATTTTCATATAACCAAGTGGGCAGAAGCATGCTCTTATAAGCAAATCTATCTGCGACTTTCAACAAGCATTCATTGCATGCCTGGGACCCACATGCTAACCCCAATCTCTATCAGCATCTGGGTGGCTTAAACATTTCTCCTCCTTTAATAAACATTTTGATCAAAATTCAGAATTTCACCTACTTTTCACCATTGATTTCCATTCATTCAATTTTCCTTGCCACTCTTTTGCATTCATTTGTGCTGCTTTTACCTCCGATGGGGAAATAATAATAATGAGACTGGTAAATATTGTCAGGCATGGATGCAGTCCATACACAGATCTTGTGCAGTCACTCTAGAAGCAAACTACAGCATCTATAGTAGCATTTATTTAGTTTCATCCGTTTTCATCATGCTGGAGTCGTGTTCTTTTCATCTTTTTTTAAAAACATGAATATTTATAGCACTTGTTTGAATTCCACTCTTTGACACATCCTTCTCATTCAAATCTCCAAAATACTCCTTCCAGCCTTTCTTCTCTTCACTTTCATCTCAAATCATGTCATCACTTTTATTTTTAATTCTGTTCATGCTGCTGTAGACCCTCTTTACCCACTTCCAAAAAGGTTTTTATAACTACCCTGTATTTTCTGTGCTTCCTTTAACTGTTCCTTCCTCTCTTTGATTACATTCCTTGTAACTCCCCCCCCCCTATACATATTAGAGAAGATCTTTCTTACATTGTTATTCCTTGCAACAGCAACCATTCTCATTTTTTCTTATCTAACCCCTTTTTAATTTCATTCCACCCGGTATCTTTTTTTTAAAATACTTCCTATTAGTGAAACTCCACACTCTTCTATGGCACTGGTAACATCAAACTTCTCTCTCTTCCAAGCAGTTTCTCATTGTCTTTCCTTACGTCCTTTCCTTTCATTCATTCTATTGAAAGATCAGTCTACCGTGCAATATTTCTTCAGGCAGAACTTGTACTTTTTCTATCTGCAGTTGCTCTACTTTAACTCTGGGTTCTTTCACTTCTTTCCTTTTCTTCCATGTCCATTTTTCCCCCAAGGTCAACTCTTGACACTACCCCAAAAAAATAATTATGTGCCACATTCAGATCCTACCATCACCCTGTATCTTTCCTTTCTCTCTCTCTCTCTCACTGTTGTATCACAAAGAATAAAATCAATTGCGCTTTTAGATTTATTCCACTATAGGTAGGAATATTCATATATATATGAAACTCATAAAAAAAAGATGTCATTTATTCTTAGGTCTCCAAGTGGCCCAATCACATTTATGTATTTTCTCATCTCCTTTTCGTCCATCCATTTGTGTCACCTAGCAGAATAACCTCTTTCCCCAATTTCATTGGAGTGTGACATGGCATGACCATCAACTTATGGTTCCCTGATTTAATGGGTAGTCTTAATAACCTAGATGACACCAATTAATATTTTATGACATGCATTTTAATTTCCTCAATCGTAATTAAGTTCCCTGCATGTATTAATCAACTTTACTCCATAAGATCTGAAGACTTTCATTCAGACTTACTGCATGCTTCTGTTAGTTTCTCAAGAAGGTTTTATTTATCTTCTCTTCATTTCACAGACAAATAATGCATCTACTTTTCTTCCATTCATTGCACTAGATAGCTCTTTATCATTTATTTTCTTACAGCCTAACTTGCAAACTTCCCTATCTCGTGCAGGTTTCCCTGTTAATGAATGACCCATTTTGGTTTAAAGGTAAAGATTCCCCTTGCACATATGTGCTAGTCGTTCCCAACTCTAGGGGGCGGTGCTCATCTCCGTTTCAAAGCTGAAGAGCCAGCGCTGTCTGAAGACGTCTTTGTGGTCATGTGGCCAGCATGACTAAATGCCGAAGGCGCACAGAACGCTGTTACCTTCCCAACAAAGGTGGTTCCTATTTTTCTACTTGCATTTTTACATGCTTTCGAACTGCTAGATTGGCAGAAGCTGGGATAAGTAATGGGAGCTCACTCCATTACGCGGCACTAGGGATTCGAACAGCCAAACTGCCGACCTTTCTGATCGACAAGCTTGGCGTCTTAGCCACTGAGCCACTGCGTCCCTTCATTTTGGTTTACATGCTATCAAATCAACTGAAGCCCAGTTTTATCCCAAGCATGCTTATATTATTCAGTATACACGGCAATATTTAGAGATCACTTTGCAGGACAACATACAATTTTCTGCAACCTTCTCCCCATTCCCACATTAGGAATTACAGGTTGTCCTCGATTTACAACAGTTTGTTTAGTGACCATTCAAAGCTCCAACAGCACTGAAAAAAGTGACTTTTGAGCGTTTTTCACTCTTATAGCCATTGCACCATCCCTATGGTCATGTGATCAAAATTCAGATGCTTGGCAACTTACTCATATTTATGACTGTTGCAGTGTCCTTCGATCATGTGATCCCTTTTCGTGACAAAACAAAGTCATTGGGGAAGCCAGATTCACTTAACAACCAGGCTACTAACTTATCAACTGCAGTGATTCACTTAACAAATATGGTAAGAAAGGTTGTAAAATGGGGCACTTAACAAATGTCTCACTTAGCAACAAAAATGTTGGGCTCAATTGTGATTGTAAGTTGAGGACTACCTGTACATTCAGAGTACCAATGCACAGAAGATACTTAGGATACCTCCCCTTTTTAATGAATATCTTTAGGCAAGATTGAGTTGACTGTCCTCTAATAATCTTTAAAAAATAAGGCTTGGTAAAGCAAGACACATGGCAATCCAAGATATCCACCTACAGTATCCAATTCTAGATCAGGGTGTACAAATCTCAACTCCCTTCTTTTACGAGGAGTGGGAAGCAACAATCTTGTGTTAATGTGATGCTTCTTGACCAGGGCAATGTCTAAACTCAACCCTCTTTCTACCGACTCCCATCCAGGTCAAGAGAGTGAGGAAATCAAGACTGCATCACAGGCTACTTCTGGTCTGGTAACTGTCATCCATCCCCGAGGAGAAGACAAGCAAATAAGTTGTCCTCAAATGACAGTATGATCCAGGATGATTAAGAGCGACTCCAAAGTTTTTCAGACTGCTACAACCCCCCCCCCCCGAGGCCCTTTCTGATGCCGTCATATTAAAGAATTGGTGACAGAAGAAGAATATAATTTAAAACACAATAAACTGTCTTATTATGAGAAACGAAAAATAAATATTTCCGGGCCACATCCACTTTCTTGCTAGTCTTCCTTGCCTTCTGGAATGCAACCCTTGGTTTGCCAATTTTAGGCCATGTCTGGTCTCCAGCTTGAAAACGTTTTCCATCACCCTGAGTGAGACTAGAGTGAACACAGTTCAAATCTTCACTTGAGCATGATGAACTTGGAATAGCTACCAATATTCAGTCTAAACCCCTGATGGCGAACCTATGGCATACGTGCCACAGATGGCACACGGAGCCCTCTCTGCAGACACATGAGCCATCACCCAGCTCAGCTCCACTGTGCGTGCATGCGCGCCTCCCGCTAGCCAGCTGATTTTGGGGTCTCTGCCGTGCATGCGGAAATGCGTACACATGCGTGGGGAGTCACGAGTGCATGCATGAGGCGGGGGGAGCACGTGGGATAGAGTGCCCTCCTGCACTCCATTTTGGCCCCAGGAGGTTTCAGGGAGGCCTCCCCGGGGCACGGGGAGGGGATTCAGCCGATTTGGGCAAACTAGATGCTAATTTTACATCTGGTTTGGCCGAACTGGTAGTTGAAAGGACTGGCTGGCCACTCGGGTGATTATGGGGTGTACTAGATACTCCCATGTAACACCTCTCCTGCGCGAGCTGCACTGGCTTCCTGTGGTCTATCGGGTGCGTTTCAAGGTTCTGATTACGATCTTTAAAGCGCTCCATGGCACAGGACCTAGTTACCTGCGGGATCGCATCCTGCGCCAGACATCCCTGCGACCAATCCGCTCACACAGAGAGGGACTTCTCCAGGTGCCGTCCACTAAACAGTGTCGGGGGGCGACGCCTAGGAGCAGAGCCTTCTCTGTGATGGGCCCAGCCCTGTGGAATGACCTCCCCCTTGACATCAGGATTACCTCCGATCTCCGCTCCTTCCGTGTAAAGCTCAAGACCCACCTTTTCCAATTAGCTGGCCTGGCTCAACCATAGTTTTATCCCATTGCTCCTGACAGTCTTTTTTAAATTTGTAATTTTAACTGAGGGTATTTTAATTGTTAATTTTAATTCTATTATTATTATTGTATGCATTTGACGATTGTTACCTCCTCCATGTATATGTACGTGTATGTGTTTATGTGTATGTGTGTATGTATTGTATGTATATGTATATTTGTATGGGTTTTTATTGTACGCCGCCCCGATTCCTTTTGGAGAGGGAGCGGCTAACAAATTAAATTTATTCTATTCTATTATTCCCACCCCACCCCTCCCAGGAGTCTCCACATGGCCAGTTTTGGATGCCAGGTAAGTGCAAGGCCTGCACAGAGGTTCTAGGAGGGCAAAAAACAGGCCTTCTGGAAGTTCTGGAAGTTTGGAAATGGGCCTGTCTCCGGTCTCCGGAGGGCCTCTGAGCTCGGGGAGGACATTTTCAGCCTCCTGGAGGCTAGAGGAAAGCCTTGATGGGGGGCATCGCGCGCACATGCGCAGGGGGCTGGGGCGCAATGCATTATGGGTGTGGACACACATGCATGCTGTTGTGCACGTGCACCCAATTTCGGCACGTGAGGGAAAAAAGGTTAACCATCACTGGTCTAACCTAAACCCACCTGGGTGGAAACATATTGGGAAAAGTAGATTATACACGGATTATACATGCTGTCTTGGGTTCCTTAGAGAAAAGGCAGAATTTGGTAAAATTGATTAATTGGTGAAAGGGAAGGAAGGAAAAATCTTTGAGGGGTGCAGGAGGGATAGCAAAAATAAGTTGACACCCATAATGATGGGATAGTAGCCTTACCCCCTTTTTAGTTGGTACCATTGCATATAAGAAAAGGCAGAATATTGGCTGAGTATGCATGGCCAACTTTTTGATTCCTTCCACAGATACTCCCTGAATCTTCAAGTTTTTAACTTTTACTGTAGAAGCACACTACATGTTTTGCAAAAGGAATTTGTCGGTGAGTTCACACACACACACACACACAGAGTCCTCCTTTCATCTTCTGTCATAAATTAATCAAACCATATTCAAAGCTGTTTCAAAACTGCTTCAGGCATCCTTTGGAACTGGAACAGAAGCTGGACCCAAAAGGCAGTTGTTGACTCTCCCCATATTCATTCTCATTCATTCTCTCATTCTCTCTCTCTCTCTCTCTCTCACACACACACACAAACACACACACACACCTACGCACCCATCCATTGTATCTGAGCTGGAAATACTGTTAAGAAGTTCTGTGAACTTTTTCACGGTTCAAAAAGACCGAAGAGCTCTTCCACCTTGCGAAATCTGTTTACCAAGATATTGCAAAGAAGTAAACAGACACATTTATGCAAGCGTGTTGACCTTACAAACCACAACCGACCTCAACGCGATAATTCTACCTCCAAGATATGGGAAACCTTTTCACATGTAGCCTCTTGTTTTTTCTGTGCTGAGATCTCTCCCGTGTGTTAACTGCTAAAGCAGACATAGCCTTAAGCCAATCTATGATACCGTATGATCCACAATTCCTCAAATTTTCATTGAGGCTGTGGAGGTGAGGGAAAGAAATGGGACATTTCAAGCTGATAGCTCGTATGGTTGTTTAAATACAACTGTCTGCTCTGTGTCTTGCCTTAATGATGGCTTATAATTATTTGGGAATGACACGGCATGCCCTAAGGCTACACATAAATTATGAGTGCAGCTGCATGGAGAGCACAAAATCTATTCCAAGGTTGTCTGCAAAGAGAAGCCCAAAAACTCAAGCTGGAATCCATGATGCAAGTTTTTAAAAATGGCGCTTCAATCATACCTTTATGACTGACATCTTGACTTTTTTGACATATTGATATCTCACGTAGTAAAAAATAATTTATTCTAATTAAAATATTATTCCAAAATAAAAATTCCCTTCTCACCCCCATGGGTGATTTGTATCCTCTTCCAGAGACCTGGGAGTTTGAAGGGTCTGCATGGAATCTTAGTTGTTCCCATCACTGCACTTTTCTTAAGAAAGAGCTCTGACATTGTTCCTGGGATCTAATGCTTAACAGCTAATTCCCAACACTGTCAAATAATTTACTAAGACTGTATTACTATTATTCTTCTCTTCCTTCCTAGTATCTATCTCTCCTCACTTATGACTATAACCATGTTGCTTGTATCTTTCAACTTATATTGTTTTATTTGTTTACTAGTACAAATTGATAGCTTATTAGTAACCTTGACTATCACTAAGTGTTGTATCTTTTTATTCTTGATGAATGTATTTTATTCTCCTTATGTACACTGAGAGCATGTGCACCAAAGACAAATTCCTTGTGTGTCCAATCACACATGGCCAATAAAGAATTCTACTCTATTCTATTACTTTATTTTATTTATTTAGTAAACCTATATGCTACCCATTTCACCTAGAAGTGACTCTAAATGGTTTACAATCATAAAAAACAAACTAAAACTTTAAAACTATAAATGACAACACTAAGATTGTTTAAAATTAACAACCATGGGACCAGCATCTTGTTAATTTAACATAAATGCTTCTTTAACCAGCATTTATATGAAAAGTATTTCAGCATATTTCAGTACATTTCGTAAGCCATGAATGTAAAAACAAAAACAAGCAAGCAAACCAACAACAACAAAAAACCTAACTCAGCACACCGTGGGAAAAGAAAAGAAAAATTTGTTTAGGCTACTTTTATCATATCCCAGAACTTTACCTTATTCTTCGTTTTAAAATGTATCCTGGGCTGGCCTGATGACCTTGTTCTGAGGTCTTCTGGGTTGTGACTGATGTGCATACGGGAATCCTTGCACATCCATGCTCCAGACACGATGGGAAGGCTGAAGAGTCTGGAGACTGAGAACTTCTATTGTCCCCAGAAACAGAGAGAGAGATGCAGCTGCTGCCATACAGAGGCACAATTGCAGCGGAGATACACACACAGGGCCTAGTTCACATGATACTGTTCCTTGAGTCAATAGGGTACAGGCGCTAGTGAGTTGTGAGAACTCCCAAAAGACATTAACTGACTCTTTAATACCAGGGTATTAACTTTCATTCTGTTCAGCTTTTGGAGAATTATCCTGCCAATGGATAAACATGCAGACATCAGCATCCTAAGGCTTTCCAAAACGTTTTGTGCTTGAGAAGAATAAAAAGAGGGTTAAAATAAGGGGACCAAATGAGGCAGAGCAGCCTTAAACCTGCCTCTGCTAATTTTTACGGCTCAAAGGATGCTTTGAAATATTTAGGAATGCTTACCGGAATATACATTGAAACACAATGCATTTAACTGTATTGTGGAAGGCTGTGTTTTCTAGGCCAGCTCAGGCTTTTTATCCAGGTGGTCAGAGATGAAGGGCAGCTTTCCACCTGGCACCTTGGTCTTCTCTCTGTTGGTTGTATTATCTTTGCATTAGACTTGAGAAAGCCTTCAGAGAATGCCTTCAAAAAGGCTCATCCTCTGAAAAATATCCACCTTAGAAGACCTCAGCTGATGTCCTCACTCACATTCTTTCTCTGTGATTGCCAGTTTTAAACAGTTTCCGTTTGCACCAGCTATCTGTCCAACTCTGATCTGAACTATGGTAACTTGTGTCCTGCAGAATTCTAACTTTCTATAGGTAAAGGTTCCCCTCGCACATATGTGCTACTCGTTCCTGACTCTAGGGGTCAGTGCTCCTCTCCATTTCAAAGCCGAAGAGCCAGCGCTGTACGAAGATGTCTCTGTGGTCATGTGGCTGGCATGACTAAACACTGAAGGCGCATGGAACGCTGTTACCTTCCCACCAAAGGTGGTCCCTATTTTTCTACTTGCATTTTTACGTGCTTTCGAACTGCTAGGTTGGCAGAAGCTGGGACAAGTAACGGGAGCTCACTCTGTTATGCAACGCTAGGGATTTGAACCACCAAACTGCCGAGCTTTCTGATTGACAAGCTCTTAGCCACTGAGCCACCGCGGCCCTAACTTTCCATACATGCCCAGAATTAACAAAATATTTTGTGTGATGGTCCATGAAACACATAACACATGGGGGTCATCCTCTGGGATAATTAGGCTTTGCAGCAGGGTAAATGTGTAGGAGAAATGGCAAGAAAATCTCCCGGAATGCTCTCTAACTCAACAAGCGTGTTTCCACACTGCAAAACACCGCATCAGAAGACCTAGCTTGTTTTTCAATGTATTAAGAAATACTCTGATTGCGGGTAACAACAAAAGAAGAGGAAGGAAGCAGAGTTTTGATGCTGTCCCTGGAAGGATAGATCTGGATTCTTATGCCAGTGTAACTGGGAACAGCGCCGACCTGCCACTTCTAATCCCCTATTGTTACCATCTATTATTTATTATCTGTAATGCTATATAATTCCCCCAGCTATATTATTAAAATCTGCAGAAGCGTTCAGAGATACCTTTGAATAGGATGCGCTCAGTGGAAATTAATTGCATTCTTATTAGCTTGACAGGTTCCTTTTATTCACATGCAAATGAGCGGCAAAGAGCTTCAGAGATACTTCTGGAAAAGGGAGTTTGAGTCTTCCAGCAACAGCCTCCTTTTGGGAAAGGGCGCCATCTAGTGACTACCAAGGTTTTTAAGGTGGGAGACTTATTTCAGTGTTCCTATTGAAGGGCATCTCTCACACTTGTAAACTTGTAGTCTAAGGCCCAGTTCTCACAGGAGATGGCAGACATTTAACTGCCTCACAAACTATAAAATTAGAAGCCAAGCGGGAGGCTATTTTGGATTCTTCCCAAGACGCAGCTTTTTATGTGCAGGGATTTAGAGGGGATTGGTAGAGATAAAAAAGAGAGGCAGGCTAATGCCCACAAGAGATGTTTTTTCTCTTAACAACACTGATTGCATCTAATTGGGTTCTTTCTTTTTTCTTTCTTTCTTTCTTTCTTTCTTTCTTTCTTTCTTTCTTTCTTTCTTTCTTTCTTTCTTTCCTTCCTTCCTTCCTTCCTTCCTTCCTTCTTTAAAACAAGGCTTGAGACATATTTATGAGCTTTTGTAAAAAAATAAGTAAATCTTTAGCTTACATGTTTCCTTAATCAATAAAACCCAACTCATTTGGTTCCATTCACCTAGACGTACAGAATGTCCATCCAATTCAATGGGGCTTACTCCTCTGAATATTTTAATCCCGTATTATAAAATTGTGTTTCCAAAAGATAAAATTTCTGGCAAAATGAAACATGGATGCCAGATCTGGGCTGCAAACATCTGGTTGACGATTAGATGGCAGAACAGAGAGAGAATTTCCTGTAGTTCAATTTAAATGTCACCCAAATTTGCCCAACCCAAATCAGGGAGCTCTACTTGAAGCAGCAATTCATTGTGTTTATCCATCCTCACTTATCAGCTAGTCCTAGCTCAACAAAGGGTTAGGGATTTAAAATATTGCAATTATAAACCATGGGTTATGATTCGGCATAATATATGAACTCATCCATAGGTAATCAATGGCTTATCAATCCAGTCATAGAGATCCAGCTAAATTTCTGTTACAGAAGATTGCGGCAGTGAATTTCCTTGATAGATGCTTTTTGGAAAGATGTACCCGGGTTTATACAATGTTGGAATTCATTGTTGGAATGCATTTCTATGCAACAACAATAGTATTCAGCCAGTAGATGGCGGTATTTACAAGTTTGGATCTATGGGAAATACTGTATGCTCTTGTTCTTAGTAGAATTCCATGTTACAGTTAAAATAGTTGAGCAGTAAAGGACATGGTGACTGTACTCTGTTTGCTCTGTATGTGGTGCTTTATATAAACAGAATTTCTAATGTACAATCAACATGAGGTTGGCCTTGAAGGGTATCTGGAAGCTTCAGCCATGCAAGATGAAGCAGTGCAGATAGTTGTGTAATGTGCATTGATTGCCGACTTGCTTCTGGGTCAAGGTGCTGGCTATGATCTTTAAAATCTTACATGCCATGGGACTGGGTTATTTGAGTACTGCTTATCTCCAGTTACATCTACCTGTCCTACCAGGCCTGGCAGGAGAGGGATGTTATGACTCCTATCAATCAGGGAGTTTTGTGGGCAGGACCTGGGAAGAAAGCCTAGGAAGAACTTCATTCCCTCTGAGGTGAAGCTGGTTCCGACCCCCATGGGCCTTCCAGAAGGTCCTTAAAACATGATATTGTCAATTATCCTGGGACTCTTATGATAAAATGAAGCCTACTAGATGGTTGTAAGATACTTAAATGGGGTGCACTTTCTTGCATGTATTTCTGCCATTTTGTTTTTAATGTTCTAGATTTATGTTGGTTAAATTTCATTGGGGGTTTTAATGCGTTTGATTGTTTTATTATGTATGCCATAGAGTCAGTTTGGTGCAGTGTGAAAGCATCAGGCTAGAAAGAGGGAGATGGTGACTTCTAGCCCTGCCTTAGGCACAAAATCAGCTGGTGACTAGGGGCCAGTCACTGAATTTCAGCCATAGGAAGGAGGCAAGGGCAAACTCCTTCCAAAAGGAACTTACCTAGAAAACTGGTCTAGCCCCTCACTGAATGAGATGGGTGGCTATATAAATTAGATGATAGACAGATGATAGATGGGAGAGAGAGAGAAAGAGAGAGACAGACAGACTGACAGACAGACAGACAATGCTACATTTCCATGAAAAATAGATATGTTACAACTTGACTTTTCTGCTATCCAATACAACTTTCTGAAAAATAATTCACTGACTCAGATGATCAGGTAATTAAATTAGTTAAAAATATTGTACCACTCTTTTGGCTTATTTGTTCTATAGATGAATTAATTTAACTCATTCAATCTTTTCCTCCTCCACCCATCTCTGTTTTCCTCCCCAGTGGGCTGAATGTCCTGCGAGAGAATAGTATGAACAATATCAATTAAGTTATGTTGCATTCTTGTACATCAACACGCAATCGTGACCAAGGCCTCACACAACTTTTGGTAGGCCCCAGAGACTTTTAAATGTTAATACTAGATTGTAATGAATCATATGGCAAACTTAGAAAAACAGTTCATATATCACATATTACCAATTTTTATATTAAATGTAAATGAAATGAAATCAAACTTTTTTTTTACTGGGATCCCACCCACTGCTTCTTGGAGTATGGCCCTTATGCATCACTCCAAAGTCAAGGGTAGGACTTGGCTTGGTTAATGTTGCATATTCTGGCATCTATAGTAGTGGTAATTGTCATTAAACCCAGTAGACCCTATTTACAGATGCTTGTTTTGAACTGGACTAATAGATATAGGGAAGGCAACACTTGTTTCTGACTGCTCTTCCACACTTTCCTACTAATTATTTTCCCAATTAGGCTTGATGGGAGCTGTAGTCCAAAGGATGGTGCCAAGTTGCCTATCCCTGGACTAATGAAATGCATATACCTTTGGGTCACTAGTGATTCCTGATGACTGTCTGGACACATCCTTGCAGTTTTCTTGGCAAGATTTCAGTAGTAGTTTCCTTTGTCTGCAATCTAGGGCTGAGAGAGAGTGATTGGCCCAAGGTCACCCAGCTGGCTTTGTACCTAAGGTGGGACTAGAACTCACTGTCTCCTGGTCTCTCACTTGATGCCTTCTTAACCACTGAACCAAACTGGCTCCTCTTAATGAACTTGTAAGATTAATTGACGCAGTGGGTCAGTGGCTCAGACGCTGAGTTTGTCGATCAGAAAGGTCGGCAGTTCGGCGGTTCGAATCCCTAGCGCTGCATAGCGGAGTGAGCTCACGTTACTTGTCCCAGCTTCTTTCTTGGAGTATGGCCCTTATGCATCACTCCAAAGTCAAGGGTAGGCTTGGCTTGGTTAAGGTTGCATATTCTGGCATCTATAGTAGTGGTAATTGTCATTAAACCCAGTAGACCCTATTTACAGATGCTTGCTTTGAACTGGACTAATAGATATAGGGAAGTTTCCTTTGTCTGCAATCTAGGGCTGAGAGAGAGTGATTGGCCCAGTGGCTCAGACGCTGAGCTTGTCGATCAGAAAGGTCGGCAGTTCGGCGGTTCGAATCCCTAGCGCTGCGTAGCGGAGTGAGCTCCCGTTACTTGTCCCAGCTTCTACCAACCTAATAGTTCAAAAGCATATAAAAATGCAAATAGAAAAATAGGAACCACCTTTGGTGGGAAGGTAACAGCGCTCTGTGCACCTTCGGCATTTAGTCATGCCGGCCACATAACCACAGAGACGTCTTCAGACAACACTGGCTCTTCGGCTTTGAAATGGAGATGAGCATTGCCCCCTACAGTCGGGAACAACTAGCCCATATGTATGAGGGGAACCTTTACCTTTATCTTTAAGATTATTTGTGAAAAGGAGATTCAAATCAAGGGCTTCTTGGCCCCAGCAGGCAGAGAAAACATTTCATTTTGCAGGTGAGTATATTCCTTGGTTATTCTTCCCTTCGCTTGACTTTGCAAGTATAGAAAGGGCATTGCCAATTCTTTTAAACTACTCAAATGAAACATGAATCTTCTAGACCAACAGCATTTCTCACTTTCTACTGGAATTATATCATCAGAGTAATGCCAAAAAGTCATAAAGCTTCAGCAGTAAAATATCACGATTCAGTCATCCAAGGGGGAAAATGCATGATACTTCCTGGAAATCAAGAGACTTCTGTTAACAGAGATTAAGCAGGCCTTTGATAAACATTTCCTGTACTGAGAGGAGAGAATCAAGGGGAGAGAGGACAATGACTCACCAGCCCGGTACAAAATTTGCCTGGTGTGTGTGAAGTGCAGAATACAAATGCCAGCAGTGATACTTTTTCAAGGATGAGTTAGATAAACTCTGGAGAGCTGGAAGTGATGCTCTTTATGGTGTGATTCCAGGACAAACCAAATAGAAAGCAGCTTATGGGCACAATCTATGGATGTTTTTTCTAAGACGCTTCCCATATAGGCTAGAAGGCATTGCACTGGCAAAGCTTTAGGACAGGGGTGTCCAATCTGGGCAACTTGAAGACCTGTGGACTTAAACTCTCAGAATTGGCTGGTTGGGGAATTCTGGGAGTTGGAAGTCTACAGGTCTGAAAGTTGCCCAGGTTGGACACACCTGCTCTAGAGCAATATAAAAAGTAATCTGGGATGTGTTCAGAGTGGTTGTTTAGGATGGTCAAACAGGCATGCCAAAGTTCCATGCATGGGGCTTCTATTATTTCTACTCATAGGAAAGATGAGAATTTCCTAGTATCCCTCCACCCCTCAGATGCCAACTTCTTTCAAGCTACAAATGGAACATCGATAAGACTTCAGATATTACTGAAGTGGAGGTCAGCCCAAACCACTGTGGATGCTATGGTTCTCTTATGGTTCAGCAATCTCCGGAAAGATCCCACATTATCTGTCCATCCATGATCCACCCACCCATCCATCCATCCATCCATCCATCCATCTCTGCCTGCCTGCCTGCCTGCCTGCCTATCTATGACAATCTAATTGTTTAACAACGAAGAATGGTCCTGCAGTTATAATTCCATAACCACATAAGATCTATCTATCTATCTATCTATCTATCTATCTATCTATCTATCTATCTATCTATCTATCTATCTATCATCTATCTATCTATCTATCTATCTATCTATCATCATCTATCTATCATCTATCTATCTATCTATCTATCTATCATCTATCATCTATCATCTATCATCTATCATCTATCTATCATCTATCTATCTATCTATCATCTATCTATCTATCTATCTATCTATCATCTATCTATCATCTATCTATCTATCTATCTATCTATCTATCTATCTATCTATCATCTATCATCTATCATCTATCATCTATCATCTATCTATCATCTATCTATCTATCTATCATCTATCTATCTATCTATCTATCTATCATCTATCTATCTATCTATCTATCTATCTATCTATCTATCATCTATCATCTATCATCTATCATCTATCATCTATCATCTATCATCTATCTATCATCTATCTATCTATCTATCATCTATCTATCTATCTATCTATCTATCTATCTATCTATCTATCATCTATCTATCATCTATCTATCTATCTATCTATCTATCTATCTATCTATCTATCTATCTATCATCTATCTAACATCTATCCAAACTTGTTATAGCTAGCTGCTCAACTCCAGTGAACTTTGAGTGGCATACAACCCACTCCCCTAAAATCCAAAAAACCTGATGAAACATAAAACCATACAGACAACCCAGTAACAACAAAAGTCACACAAACAAAACAAAACAGGCTCCCCCCCCCCCCAAATGCAACACTAATTTAACTCCAGGCCTGGGACCAAAGCCAGGTTTTAAGTGATTTCCTGATGCGTAGGAGAGAGGTTGCTATCCTTATTTCTGGGGGAATGCTGCTCCAGGTGTGGTGTCTGTGTCTGTGTGCTTGCATGCATGTGTTTGTGTGTGCACATGTGTTTGTGAGACAAAGAAGGCATGCTTCTTCAGTCTTGCAAAATGACAATCTTATGTATGTATGTTCCAGCATAACTCTGGAGCGCCTCGAGCAATTTCAAACAAACTTGGCACACAGATGACGTACCCTCTGGAAACAAATACTGGGGGGGGGAGACACCCCTGTCCATGTGTGTCTCTGTGTGTGTGTGTTTCAGCATAATTCTGGAACACCTGGCCCATTAAGGAGAGTGAACATGGCATCCTAAAGCAGCAATGGTTTGTGATGTCATGGGAGGGAGAAGGGAGAGCCTGGGCCGTTAAGGAGAACAAGTGTAGCGTCCTAGAGCAGCAATTGTTTGTGATGTCAATTCCTTCGCAGCTTCCTCTGGAAAGCCAGCCATGATGTTCATCTTTCAGTGGACCAATGGTGAAGCGCCTGATGGATTTGGGTCAAAGTGCCAGGGTGGGAAAGAGAAGTGCATGGGAGGAGTTGGACTGAGAGTGACTTACTGCCCAAAGTCACCAGTGAATTTCCATAGCTGAAGGTAGTTTTGAAGGTATACCTCGGTACTCATCAGGAGGCAGGATGAGTACCAAAAACAATGATTTTCCCTTATGGGAGAAACAGATTTTTCCCATAAGGAGTAATGTAGTGAATCACAAGGCAGCCGAAACCTACAAGTTCTAGCTTGTGCGTTGAATACCAAGCTATGAGTACCAGTATAAATCAAAATGCGTTGAGTACCAAATTCGATGAGTTTCAAGGCAGTTGAGTACCAAAGTACTCCTGTAGATCTCTTAGTCCTACTTCAACTATTGTACCACAAAATCAACTGTCTATTATATTATTATTATTATTATTATTATTATTATTATTATTATTATTATTATTATTATTATTATTATTATTATTATTATTATTATTATAGTGGGTTGCATGGTCAGCCAGATATTTACACTGGATTTGATCCCTATCAAATCCTTCCCAAGGATCTGGGATAGATAAATATTGTTGTCTAATATTAATAATATTATTTCAGGATGTTATTATTTACATTATATTTACAAAAATATGAAATCATAGCTGCCAGGTCTTTAGCTGGTGTTGGCCTTCATATCCATCACGTTTTCCTCAAGAATCTAGGATATTATTAATTATCAATGTACTATATGTGTGATTCCAAGCAATGTGGCCTTTTGTAATTGACAGATGAAAATTTTATCAATGTGCAGATTTTTTTTAAGTGCTGTCCAAGATTTTGGGATATAGCACCCAGTGTGGCAATAAACATTGGGACCATCATAATCAGTTTGTGCCTGTCACTGAGTTTTTTTTTTTTGTTTGCCAGCTGTGCTTAAACTCTAAGACATACGGTAGATTGATCTGACTCTTATCAATAAGCTTACTACGCACGTCCACACATTCTTCCACATTCCTTCATCATTATTATTTCATTTTCTTTGCTTCTTTTGTTCGCCTGCCAAGGTGGTAGGCAGGAACTCTGCCAAAATGTAATCGTTAGCTAGTGAGTTTGTGTTTTCATTTTCTTTACAATAAAATGTGTTTCTTAGAATATATCTTGGGTTTATTTTGCTTAATTATCAAGTATACTTCAAGGAGAAGCCACGGTTCATCCCTCATTAAATACAGGGCTGAATTTCCACCCTGACAGTGCCATACTCTTTCAATGTTGATTTTCAGGTCTTAATACTCTGTGATGTTCTCCAATTGTTTGATTTCTATTCTATGATTTCCTCGTATTGCCACATCAATTATCCACACACTTTTGCCTGTTCAATCACAGTTAAATTTGGTGGGTTATGGGCCAAGATTTTACCAGTTATATTCCAAAATCCCACAATATTTTAACCTGCTCATTTTCAAGTACTTTTTCAACTCTATATTCTCACTAATTCTTCATTACTGGCACATGGTAATGTTTATAGATGTCCCAGTGAATCATTTTGGTGAATGTGTTATGTTATTGCTTATAATCCATTTGCGCAATCTTCTTGCCTGAGTTCAGTATGTGAAAATCAAAGTTTAAGAGAAAGAAGGACTAAGGGAGACATGATAGCAGTGTTCCAATATCTCAGGGGTTGCCACAAAGAAGAGGGAGTCAAACTATTCTCCAGGGCACCTGAGGGTAGAACAAGAAGCAATGGGTGGAAACTAATCAAGGAGAGAAGCAGTTTAGAACTGAGGAGAAACTTCCTGACAGTTAGAACAATTAATCAGTGGAACAGCTTGCCTCCAGAAGTTGTGAATGCCCCAACACTGGAAGTCTTTAAGAAGATGTTGGATAGCCATTTGTCTGAAATGGTATAGGGTTTCCTGCCTAGGCAGGGGGTTGGACTAGAAGACCTCCAAGGTCCCTTCCAACTCTACTATTGTATTGTATTGTATTGATCTACTGCTTCTTCTGCCTCTTTGCACAATTTGCACTTTGAAACATTTTATGATTTTTTGTAAAAAAAATTGTGGCCTTGCTTGTCTTAGTTTGAATGTCTTGTTCTTGAGCAGCCACAACCGAGCCTTCAGTTTCTTTTTCTTAAATGTTCCGGTTGTAAGCCATTGCCAGGTTTCATCTTTATCCACTTTCCCCTTTATCTTTTGTAGAAATTGCCCACGTATTGTTTTTTTTTTGTTGTTGCCAGCATTCTGTTCATGTTTTTATTACAGTATTTCAATATTCATGTTTTGTTTTCTGCACGTTCAGTAAGTTCCAATTTTTAACGTGCGCCAATGCTTGTTCTTGGCCGTCTTTTCTGTAATCAGCATGCTTTTCTTCTTTGACAGTTTGTCTGACTTGAAGTAAACTTCTGGCTTCCTTTCTCCGAGGCAGGTATAAACTTTCAGTATTACCATGGGGATGTAATGCATAGTAACTAGTTGTCAATTTTCTTGGGGTATTTTTTTGCCCAAACTGCCCAGTTCAGCTTGTAGTCAGTTAATAATTCCAGCAATGTATAATATCACAGATATGGCCCAGATATTGAACTGATGGTGTTTCTATCACTTGATGTTGTCTTTAGCAATTTTCTCTAACACTGTTGGATAACATCAAGCATGGATAATTTAAAAATGTGATAAGTAAAGAATGCATCTTTCTTTACTTATCACATTTTAAACTTATCCATGCTTCGTGTTATCCAACAGTAATATGCCCAGATACTTGTAGGCTTTATCCTGATTGCTCCTGATAGTTTAGCCATTCAGCATCTTGATTCTATTGCTGTTTGTGATTTTTTACCCCAAATTATTGCTACTTGTCCACATTTTTCTAGGTCAAATTCCATTCTTATATCTGTACTAAAAATTCTTATAGTACTTGTCAATGACTGGATTTTGATTTCTGGTTTTCCATAAAGTTTCAGATAATTTTATTCAGATCAGTTTATTCATACAAAGCAAATGAACTATTTGGTGGGACAGGCAGTCTCTTATTCTCCAGAAGTTTGAACTTTAAACTTTTATTTGCCATGATTGCTATGGCCAATAGAAAGATATTTTGTGACATGCGGTCAAAAATACTGGCAAGGCCTCCTTTTATGAGGTCTCATAGCATTTATTCCCTATGCTCCAGAAAAGAGAATCTGAATCAGTGGGTTAAAGCTACAAGTAAGCAACTTCAGACTAGGTCTGAGAAAGAACTGTCATCCAGTGGAATTAGAACCACATCAAGTGATACATTTTTCTTCATTGGATGTCTTCAAGAGAAACTGGACGGTCATCTGTCAGAGGTAGTCTAGAGGATTCTGAACCAAGTGACCTCAGAGGTTACATTCAACTCTATCATCCTATGACAGTTTTGAAAAAAGTAATAATAATAATAATAATAATAATAATAATAATAATAATAATAATAATAATAATAATAATAATAATTTTATTTGATTAGCCGCAACCCTCTCCCGAAGGACTCGGGGCGGCGTACAATCAAAACGAATAAAAATACACATAAGACAAACATATATACAAAAAGAACAGAGACATATACATATGTGCATGGAGGAGAGTTGACTTATAAGTGAAAGACAATTAAAAACACAATTTAAAATCCCCTTAAATAAAATTACTAAATTAAAAAACCCATCAGGAGCGATACGAAGTTATGGTTGAGCCAGGCCAGCTATTTGGAAAAGGTGGGTCTTGAGCTTGACACGGAAGGAGCGGAGGTCAGTAGTGGTCCTAATATCCGGGGGGAGGTCATTCCACAGGGCTGGGCCCGCCACAGAGAAGGCTCTGCTCCTAGGCGCCGCCCCATGGCACTGTCTGGTGGACGGCACCTGGAGAAGTCCCTCTCTGTGCGAGTGGATGGGTCGTAGGGATGTATGGGGCAGAATACGATCCCGCAGGTAACTAGGTCCTGAGCCAAGTAGTTTATCAGCAGTTTAGAAGGATCTCTGCTGCGGTTTATGCATTGATATGTTTGTCTTGAAGGACATGTTGACATAGCTTCTCTTATGAAGCAGAACATTGTTTGTCAGAGTCATCATTCATATGTCTGTCCAATATACTTATTATTTGGAAAAAAGGGAGTCACGAACAACGAAAAGCACATATAGGAAAGAGGAGCAAAGGGATCTCCTTCCTCACGGGGGAGGCTTCAGCAGAACAGCCAGGAAATGGCCTCTGAATGCCCCTTGTTCATGGACATATGAATCAGTCACTTTTCTAGGTCCCAGGTAAAGGAAATAGCAATAGTAATGGCACATAGACTTATATACCGCTTCATTGTGCTTTGCAGTCCTCTCTAAGTGGTTCACAGAGTCAGCATATTGCCCCCAACAATCTGGGTCATGGAAGGATGGAAGGCTAAGTCAACCTTGAGCCGGTCAGAACTGAACTCCTGTAGTGAGCAGTCAGTTAACCTGCAGTACTGCATTCTAACCACCGCACCACCAGAAATGGGACAAGAGCCAGTTTGATCTAGTCTAGTGGTTCAGGCTAGAAACCAGGAGATGGTGAATTCTAGTCCCACCTTTGGCATGGAAGCTGGCTGAGCTACTTTGGGCCAGTCACTCTCTCTCAGCCCAAACTCACCTCACATGGCTGTTGTTGTGGGAGAAAAGAGGAGGAGGACATTTTTACATATGTTTTTCACCTTGAGTTATTTATAAGAATAATAAAGTCGGGATAAAAAAGCCTAAAAAATAATAAAATAAAATTTTGAGTCTCATTTGGAATTAAACTGAAACCTTCCATTTTCACATCTTTCCTTTTGCCTTCCCCCCAACAACCATACAAAAAAACCCAACCCCTTATATCTGTAATGGTCAATATCTGCAGTTCAGAACCTACCTCAAGTAGCCTGTGCAATCTGAGTCACATCCCATGTCCTGTTCTGATTAACACCCCATTTCTGAGTTATTCAGTGTAAAAGTTAATGCCTTGTAAATAGCTCTGATTATTATGCATTGTTTATGCAGTACCACCAAATCCACAAGACACTTTATAGAGTTTTATAAACCCCTCCACTCCAAAATAAAAAAGTCATCCAACAGTAAGACTGATGCAGCTGCCTCTGGTAGAAAAATTTGGGATGCCACTAAAAGGTGAGAAGAAAACAAAACCCCAATCACTTAATTTGTTCTTTTACTTTACAGTATGGACTCTGCAGCCAGGAATTGCTACATCAATCATCTAAAGCGTTACTTGATTCATGTGCAAAGACAGAAAGATAAGGCAGATCATCACAGTATTTCCCAAATCTCAGAAAACAGGAAATAAGATGGAAAATCATTATTTTTCTTAAATAACCATGCATGATAGTCTCATTTTATATGTGTGTGTGTGTGTGTGTTGTATTTGTACTGATAAATAAATAAAGGGAGTCTCCCTTTATTTATTTATCTGTACAAATACAACACAAATATAAAAAGGCAACATTAAAAATAAAAATATGGTTTTCTGCCTGCATGGTCTTCTGTGATGAGCCGAAGGACAGAAAGAGGGAGTCGTGAGCTTCCTCCCATATTTAGGCATACCAGGGGTTGTAACACAAATACATATACATATATGTATATACGTATATACGTATATACGTATATACGTATATACGTATATACGTATATACGTATACGTATACACACACACACACACACACACACACACACACACACACACACACATATATATATATATATATATGCTGGTTTTGTTGTATTCGGGTCTTTTCCCGTGTAAGGTTGAGATTGTCTTTGCAACGTTTCGGCAGGATCACACCTGCCATCTTCAAGCTGTGGGCTTAAAAGTGGGCATTTTAATATATATAATGTAATTGCCACTTAGCCACAGGCTCTCTTCCTTATCAGCTAGGCCAGGGATGCTTCCTCCCATATTTGGGCATACCAGGGGTTGTAACTCAATACACACACGCACACACACACGCACATTTCAGGCATCTCAAAGAGACACCCCTGCAGATCATTTATTAATATACACATACATAGTTAATTGATTATGTAATCCAACAACCATTGTAAAACAGTTGACTGAATGTCTTCCATTTGGCGGTCTTGCTGTTTAGAATTGGGCTGAGATTTTTCTCAATGCCTTATACAATGAATGCAAAGGCCAGGTTGCAATTGACTGACTTAAATGCTTTTAATCTGCATCATCTTTGTGGGTCCAGGAATTGGCTTTTTATTCTAGTAGAGCTGTGACATACTCTCCAGCACTCTTAACCTGAGCTCTCACTCTCCCTTGCAGCTCTGTATAGCACCGCTCTCAGCTGAGGATGTTTAAGGGCAGCTAATGTTTGGAAGAGGGGGGGAGGCGGGGGAATTCTGCATGCAAGCAACAGCCACAAAGATGGCCTTGTGGCTGAGTGGCTTTCTGTGCATAGCAAGGCACGTTGCAGAGAGAGAGGGAGGGGGAGTATGAGGAGAAGGAAGACCCACCTCTCCCCCTCCTTTGCTTCAGCCTAATTAGCCAAGAAAAGCAAGGATTCTGTAGGGACCAGCTGTCCAGCTTCATGGTGGATGGAAGAAAGAAAATTATTAACTCTTTACCCAACTAATCAATCAGAATAGAGCTGGTAGAGACCTTGGGGGTCTTCTAATCCAGCGGTCCGTGGATAAAATTTGGGAGGTTCGCAGAAAAAATCTTTGCATTTTTCTGTTTTTTATATTGCACTAAATCAGGGATGCTCAAACTACGGCCTCTGGGTCAGATACAGCCCACCAAAGAAATTACTCCCACTCACTGACGGGATGGGGTCCTTCAGGCACTTAGCTTGGCTGCCTGTTTAGTAGCTCCAACCCTTTCCTCCCACCCTGGAAGTCCAGGTGCTTCAGTGAGAGGTGGTGAAATTTCAACCGGGCTCCTCAAAAGGCAGAGTTTGCAAGGGACCAATCTAGCGCCCAGGCTGGCTATAAGACAAACATTAATTCTTTGCTGTATTTGAGATTCCTAGCTGCAATCACATCAAACCTAGGGTTGACCCCAGGCGCTTCTCTCCTCTAATAGGCGGCCTAGCTAAGTGCCTGAAGGACCCCATCCCATCACTAATTCATATTAGTGGTCCACAGAATTTAAAATTATGAATATAGTGGTCCCTGAGGTCTGAAAGGTTGGTGACCCCTGTTCTAGTCCAACCCCCTGCTCAAGCAGGAGATCCTGTACCAGTTCAGACAAGTGGCAGTCCAGTCTTTTCTTTAAAACCTCCAGCGATGAAGCACCCACAACTTCTGAAGCCAAGCTCTTTGTTTTTGGAAGGTGGACAAAAGGCTAGGGACATATAGCCTAACCCCACTGCACTGGGGTGTTATAACATCCTTGGAGAAAACAGGATAGATAAATACACATCTTAACAAAGAAACACCTCCAACCCATTTGCAAAGGTTTAATATAGAAGTAAGAGCAATAGGGAGGAGGAAGTGCTGGAGAAATAATAGAAGATATATAATGTTGAAGTATGAAGCTTGGGTTTGACTATGGCCAGCAATGAACAGCTATGACAAATATTAATACAAGTAAGAAAGAGGTATTCTGTGACTATTCAGGAGGCATTTTCTAAAGCTTACTGCAGACATTAAAATTATATTCTCGGAGTGAGAACTGGTAAGACTATTTTGGATATAATGACTGGATTAGTTCAAGCAAAGTACATATGCATGACCATAAATGTGGCATATGTGTCTAATTTCAAAAATCCTAAATATAGGAGCACATGGCTAAATAAAGGTTCTTACTTTTTCCTAAGAAAACCACCCACAATTCTCTTTTTTTTTTTTTGCTATCCCCCTGCTCAGTTTCAGCTTAACTGCAAGCCAAATGTTTCTTTCTTCTTTGGAGTTTTGTGCTCTTTAGCCACCATCTATTTGGATTCTGTGGGAGGTCAGGAAGTGTGGCAATGTGAAATACACACAGGAAATCAATTCATGAAAATGATATCAGAAAAGCATAGCTAATGTCAAGCAAACTCATCTCAAAAATGATTTTAAAAATTGCTGAGCTCTATTTTAAAAAAAGGAGTGCCATCCAGAGGTGGTATTCAGCAGGTTCTGACCAGTTCTGGAGAACAGATAGTGGAAATTTTGAATAGTTCGGAGAACCAGTAAATACCACCTGGCCCCGCCCCATCTATTCTCTGTTTCCCAAGTCCCAGTTTATTGGGAGGAAATGGGGATTTTGCAGTATCCTTCCCCTGCCACACCCACCAAGCCATGCCCACCAAGCCAAGCCATACCACGCCCACCAAACCACACCCACAGAACCTAGACGAAAGTGACTCCACAGTGTACAGGTAGTCCTCAACTTACATAAATTCATTTAGTGACCATTCAAAGTTGTAACAGCCCTGAAAAAAATGACTTATGACCATTTTTCACACAACCGTCGCAGCCTCTCCTTGGTCATGTGATCAAAATTCAGCCGCTTGGCACATGACTCATATTTATGACTGTTGCAGTGTCCTGGAGTCATGTGATCCCCTTTTGCAACTTTCTGACAAGCAAAGTCAACGGGGAAGACAGATTCACTTAACAACTGTGTTACTAACTGAACAACTAGTGATTCAATAACAATTGTGGCAAGAAAGGTCATACAATGGGGCAAAAGTCGCTTAACAGATGTCTCATTTAGGAACAGAAATGTTGGGCTCAATTGTGGTCATAACTCAAGGACTACCTGTAGCTCTGAAGTATTGCTAAAACATTGTATGTGTGTGTGTGTGTTGTTCTTTGTAATAGAAATCTCATATATCACAAAGTGACAAAGGTCTTTCTACAATATTTACCTACAAGTAGGTCCTAGTTGACCAAATCTTTCCCAATGTTAATTAAGCATTCTACTCATTATCCTGCATCTGGTTGATTGGAACAGGAGGCTTTCTTATAAAAAGCTCCTGGATTGCTCCTTTATCATTTTCTATTTCGTGAGCAGAATAGGGTGGAGAAGGCTCCTGCCATTCTTACCACCAAACAAGATACACACAATTCAGCACTTTCCCATAATGAAAAAAAATGAAAGGAATTTAGTTTTTGATACCACCATCAGGCATGGAAACAGCATTGGAAGTTTGCAGAATAGATATTTCTTAGAAAGAGAAACCCCCCTCTAAAACCCAGTAAGGGCTGAACAAATTTAGATTCCAAGAATGTTGATAGTGTGTGGACAGAAAACTAGAAAGCCAAGGACAAAGAAACAATTCAATAGAATATTACTGCTTTATGTCCAAATGATTCATTTCTTGTAGCCAGAAGAACAAGAGGAAGAGATAAAACATGGGTCTGAAAAGAAAAGAAGAAAAAAAAACCCTTTGACTTGAAGAATCATAAAGGACCCCAAGGAATAATCCAAACTGAGAAAATATGGGAGATGACCACAAACAAACAAATAACAACAAAAGTTTGGAACAATTTGATAGGATCCTGTGATTTCCACCCTCCCCACAAAGTGAGTGAATTCAGCATTTCCAAATGTTAATAATGAGGCAGTCAAGGTTAGCACCTTTTAAAGAGAAGCAAAATTCTTGTGAGAGCTCTGCTTCTCCAGGTAGGTAATGAGTATAATAAATTTAATCAAAATATATTTAATATTTTGTTTGAATAGACTGGATTATAGCATATTATGGTTGGTAACATCATCACCCAAAAGGATATGGGATAGGCAGATGTTGATGTTTAATTTATGATGATGATAGATAGATAGATAGATAGATAGATAGATAGATAGATAGATAGATAGATAGATAGATAGATAGATCTTATGTGGTTATGGAATTATAACTGCAGGACCATTCTTCGTTGTTGAACAATTAGGTGTGGGAAGGGATTAGAACTAAAAAAAAGTGATGCCAGGCAGGTTTCGATCATCTTGATGTTATCTGTGGGCTCTCAGACTCCTGAATACGAAATAACATCATAACTATGTAGTACAATGGACTTGCAGGGCTGGCGCAATGTGTAACATGTTCACACTGGTGCAATAGGACTGGATGTTTGTCAATATGATTATTGGGTTAGGGACTTTTTGTCTTCACTGTGAGTTGTATTGTGTTGGGAGGGTGAGCTAAGGGAGCTCAACCAATCTCATTGTACCTATGTTGTGCACTGACAAATAAAGACAAATAAAATGTTGTTGTTGTGATAATGATGATGATGATGATGATGATGATGATGATGATGATGATGATGATGACGATAATCTTTGGTGAGATTCACAGTCTTTGGGGCTGGTTGGTAGCCTAACAGCTCGAGTCCTAACCAAGGACCTAGGAACTGTTAAGGTAACGTCGGAGGATATAAGTTGTTCCAAGTAGGGTGGTTTTTTGTAGAGTCAGAATGTTCAAGTCAGGTAAATTTAGAATTTTCAAATAGCGAGGTAGCCCTTTAGGTATTGCTCCAAGGGCTCCAATTACAATTGGGACAACACACGATTTCTTTTTCCACGTTCGCTCAACCTCAATTTGCAAATCCCGGTATTTTGTGATTTCTTCTTGGATTCTGAAGTCCCACAAGATCTTGACTTTCTCTAAAACCTTCTCAACTTGATGGTCCCAGTGGTTTTTGCTGTACTCAAATCCAAACTTTTGGCATTTCCAGTGAATAATCTTAGCATCATGGTCATGGTGTTGTAGGTAGTCAGTTGTTGTTATTATTATTATCATCATCATCATCATCATTATTATTATTATTATTATTATTATTATTATTATTATTATTATTATTATTATTATTATCATTATTATTATTATTGTTGTTGTTGTTATCATGTTTATTATTACTATTACTACTATTACAACAACATTATGTTGTTATTATTATTATTATTATAATTTGGAACAGTTTACCTTCTAGGACAATAACTTTAAAATTATTGTCCCAGAACGTAAACTTTTCATCATCATCATTAGTCACACAGTCAGTCAGATATTTACACTGGATTTGGCATTTTTAATCCTCCTAACAAGTTCTTCCCAAGGACCTGGTATAGGCTACTAATACTGTTGTTTGATTACAGTTGAGCTGCTTTTATCAAAGGAGTAAGACTTCCAGATGAGTTCCACAAATACCTTTGGTGCAATGGCATGTGTGTGCATTAATGCACATGTACACACCTTCAAGTCATTCTTGACTCCAGGTGACTTCCAGGATATTTTCTTGGCAAGGTTTTTCGAAAATGGCTTGTCATTGCTTCCTTCCTAATGCTGAGAGAAAGTGTATGGGCCAAAGTCACCTGTCCAAGAGGGGACTAAAACTCATGGCCTCTCAGGTTCTTGCTGATGCCTTAATCATTACACCAAACTGACTTTCGTTGGTCTATAAGTTATCATTCTATAATAAATAATATTCTAAATGGGTATGTTAAATATAGAAAAAAGAATTAGTCCAGATATAACACATCCTTTATTTTTGTGAAGGAGAATATGCAAAGACATTTGATTAGTGGAGGGATAATAATTAGCGTGGCCTGCAAGACATAATTATTAATGAACAAGGAGAACAAGATGCTCCATTCAGAATGACCAAAATAATCTCACTGGTTTCAAAATCTACAAATAAGCAATATAGCCCAAAGGAATGACAAATGTAAACTTAATATGACTGATTTAAGAAAAACGATCACACAAAATACATATCACTTATTGGGCCTTATCTATAAAGTCCTGGTGAATTATGATTCAGAAAGTGAACAAGTGGAAAAACTCTTGTTAAATAAATGCAGCATTTAAATATGAAAATCGGTGTGTAACAATGGAAATATTGATGGAAGAAAAATACAGATTTGCAGAGGATTCTTTTACCAACAGTATATTGCTTCAGTATTTATTGCCAAAGTAGGTAATTCATCCTTAAAAAAATATTGGAAACTAAAGAATAAGTTTTTTTCATTTTTCATATCTGGTGGTAATGTTGTAAAACCTAAAAACTCTGAAAAATGATTTATAATAGAATCAAACAAGTACATTCTAAAGAAGGACTTTTCTGTACAGCCTGCTATTTTTTAAATTAAATATTACTAAATCTTATATTCCCACAACTAATACTGATTTTCTATACAATAAAAGTTCTCTCTGCTTCTCACTGGAAAACAATTCCTTCCATGGATTAATAGCAAGGTAAGCTCTGAGCCTATATACAATTTGATGTCAAACTAATTTCATATTTAAAAAAGTCTGATACAAAACTTAAGTCAATGTGGAAACCTTTTTAAATTATAATTATTATAATTTTAGAAACAGGTTTGTACAATATCCAAAATTTGTGACTGCTCAACATAAGATTATAATATTCCATTTTAAATTATTTGTTCAATTTGACAGATTTATTAAATTGGACAAAAAATATTGCAATTGCTTTACCTCATCTTTTAATTTGAATTGCACTGATTATGCTGTTAATTACTTAATAATAGGAGAATTTCAGTAGTGACATTTTGAAATTGATGTAAAAGAAATTGATACAAAATGTTTCAAATACAGATTTCTCTCAATGCCATTTTGAAACTTTTAAATCTAATTTTCCAATGCTTTTAAAACTCTCTTTGATCTCCCCCCCCCTCTTTATTCCTTTCTTGTGTTTTTCATTAATGATAGATTTACAGTTAAAAAATTAATACATTTGTTCAGGGAAAAAAGAAAATGGTTTCAGGAGGTAACTAAATTTAGCACAAAATATCCAGCAAGGAGCTTCTTATTATCTTCTATTATACCTATTTTCTTCTGAATATTTCAGGGTGCAATTCTGATTAACAAACTAACCTCATCTCTGGACTTAATTCAGAAGGTTTAGGCTGACTTATTGTCTCTACTTTCAATATATGTTAATGGCATAAAATCTAGATTTTTCTGGATTTTTAAATAATTATCCCATGTTCTGCTCTGTGACAAGCAGGGATATAGCTTGACACCTTTGGGATATGTTGGACTGCAATTCTCCAAAATCCCAGCTGTCAGAGGAGAAAAGCTCTTCTGGAAAGTATTTATTGGTTCAGGATAATCTGCCACAATTCCTATCGGTCACTGGTCAATTCAACCTGCCTGGCCACTGCAGGAAATGTTAGAAAACTTGGGGTTATTTCCCACTAAGTGTGTAAAGCATAAAACTACAACAACTATATCAGCACATTTATACTTACAATTACTTTTAGAATCAAGCCCATCATAACTGATTTCAAACTTCAACACACACACAAAAAAACCCCAAACCAACAAAACACAAAACGATGGATGAAACATCCTGAATGCTAAACAAGATGTAGGAGACAATCTCATTCTAAACTTATGTTTTTTTCCCGAACTGCTTTCAGCGTTTGTGATATACTGTCCAGGTAGGGCAGATGATACCACCATCATGATTTCACCGATGGTGGCTGATTTGACTGTTCGATAGCCACTAAGTAATAGTCATCCAATCATGGAAGTATGTAATTGCAATAAAATAAATCTATACAGAATTCAGCCTCAGTTTCACCATCTGCAACATGGGAAACATTTCCATATTAGAGCCAGCCAGACCTATTCTAAGGATTACACATTTGAAAAATCACAATTTAATCTTACTTAGGGTTGTTGTAATTATACATGGAACCAATTCTTTAAGTTGACTGTGCACACACATATTTCTGTAAAAATAAAATCAGAGGCACAATAGCTGGTGCTTGTAATATTGAAAGCTTGGCTGCTGAATTTCTCCCCCACACCCCAGCTAATAAACTACCAGTTCTGTTTCCGTTATCCTCTACCTGCAATTCTCTGTTAGTACGTCTGTCCCAAAGGTGCTTTTTCAAAAGTTTTCCTAGGAAAAACAAACTCCAGTTGCCTTTTGAAAAAGCACCTTGGAGAAAGTCATGAGCTGGGTGACTGAGAATCTTCATAGGCCTCTTGCCTGAATGATGTCAACAACTCAAGTGCATTTGAATTGAGCTCATTCTGATGTCAGAAGCAACTTCACCAATCCGTAACTCATTCTTTCTCCTCATTTACACACTGTGATTCAATTAGCTCTGGTGTATCCAAACCAAAAAGAAAAAACTGGTCAACACCAAGTTTCTGTCATGAAAACCCACTGGTGTTATCCATCTGATCCAAAACTGAGGAATTATTTGGACATGGTTTTCTCTCACACTGGCAAGTGATAGAGAACCAATAAAGCAAGACAGAATGACTCACATGCAGTTCCTCTCAGTAATTAATTATAATTGACCTTCAGCCTCATACAAATCCCCCCCTTCCTTATTCCACTTGACATGGCTAAAAATCTGTGAGAAAATGCTTCATTCACAAGCTGAAATCAAAGGTCATGGCAGAAATAAGCTGTTATTCATAGGATAGAATAGGATAGGATAGGATAGGATAGGATAGAATTCTTTATTGGCCAAGTGTGATTGGATACACAAGGAATTTGTCTTTGGTGAATATGCTCTCAGTGTACATAAAAAGACAAAATACATTCGTCAAGAATCATAAGGGGGACCAGAGTCAAATGCATATAAAAAGGTTGTATAATATACTGATAGAAATAAATTCTGAAACAGAGTTATTTAAAGACTGAATGATAAAATGGGCACAAAATTTCGAAGAGCCAATAATGATAGAAATATGGGAAAAGATATGGGTAAGAAATGTAAAATTTACGCAAGCTCAGAATTTGAGAGAGAATTTTTATAAGATGTTGTATAGATGGCATTTAGATCCCAAAAAGTTATCTTGTATGTATCCGAATTTACAACCTAAATGTTGGAGATGTGATTGTGTTGATGCTATGTATTATCATATATGGTGGACTTGCAAAAAAGTCAAAGCATTTTGGATAAAAATATGGTGGGTTATTCAAAATATATTTAAAAAAAGGATAAAGATCACCACCACCCCAGCTGTTTTTGTTAGGTATAATTATAGACTGTACAGTTATAGAGACTAATTTGATTTTGAACTTAACGACAGCAGCAAGATTGTTGGTGGCGCAGTACTGGAAGAGGGAAGAATTGCCTACTATTCAGGAATGGATGATAAAAGCAGTAAATCTAACAGAGATGGCCAAAATTACAGCATATTTGAAGGACCATTCGGATGAGAAATACAAGTTAGAATGGAGAAGATGGATTATTCAAAATAAATATCGGACTAGGAAATTTCAGTTAGCTTATGAGTGAAGGTATAAAGAATGTTACAATTTACCTAAAGTTAGCTTAACAAAAGGGGAATTAAAGCACAAGAGGAGGTAGGATGTCAAAATCAGTTAGCTTATGTTAGCGTATGATTGTTAAATGTTTATACCCTGTATTTTGCTCTGGGAGGTTGGGGGGAGGGAGGGTCAGAGGGTGGGAAGGGGTAATATTTGTAAAATTTGTCAAAATCTTTAAAAAAAAGAATCATAAGGTACAACACTTAATGACAGTCATAGGGTACAAATAAGCAATCAGTAAACAATCCATATCAATATAAATCGTAAGGATACAAGCAACAAAGTTACAGTCATGCAGTCATAAGTGGGAGGAGATGGGTGATAGAAACAATGAGAAGACTAATAGTAATGCAGCCTTAGTGTATGGTTTGACAGTGGTGAGGGAATTATTTGTTTAGCAGAGTGATGGGGTTCGGAAAAAACTGTTCTTGTGTCTAGTTGTCTTGGTGTGTAATGCTCTATAGCATCATTTTGAGGGTAGAAACTATTTATGTCCAGGATGCGAGGGGGTCTGTAAATATTTTCTCAGCCCTCTTTTTGACTCGTGCAGTGTACAGGTCCTCAATGGAAGGCAGGTTGGCAGTAATTGTTTTTTTCTGCAGTTCTGATTATCCTCTGAAGTCTGTGTCTGTCTTGTTGGGTTGCAGAGCCAAACCAGACATATGAGAACTTATGTCTGCAAGGAGCTACAGTCCATGCTTATCATACCTTCAAGCCACGCTCAGACACATGCTTCCATCAAGACTAAGCCATTATTCTCACAGCCAGGTTTGAACAGACGTGCCTATAGATATGCTGATGCTTTTAATTAACCCGGAAGGGATTGTTGCCAGGCAATGAAAGCAAGAAGGCAGAATGTTTACCTTCCATCCCTAGTTCAAGGGGGAAATGTTGTTTCAGAGTATATACCTGTGCTTTAAAAATTGTCCCATCAATTCCAATGCCAGGTCATTTCTTATCATAAGAGAATTTTCTCCGTTTTCTCAGAGGGTGGAGAACGACAACAGTTTTATGTTTCACCGCAGTTTTATGAAGCTATGTTTCGGGGAAGCTGGGAAGATTTAAACCTTGCACGGTCAAGGCTGCGCTGCAGCTATGTATGAAGTGAGACATAATAATGAGACAATCAGGAACACTGAATTGTCTTTCCAGACACTAAGTGGAATCACAAAGCAAAGGGACTGAGAACTAAAGCCCATTTAGGTGAGGGTTATTATGCTTTTCAGGCATTTTGACTGATTCCACAATGTGTGTGAAGGCAAACAGGAGGGCTATATCTCAACTTCTAGTTACTTCTATTTTCCTAAGTAAGATTTTTTTGGGAAGAGACACTTGTGTCTGGTCAAGTCTATGGCATCAGTTTAGGGATGGAGGCTTAGTGTACTGTCAAAGGGATCTCAAGTGGGGTGATGGTTCTGGCAGGAGATTGGGGGGGGTCATTAAAAGTGTTATAATAATAATAGACAGATTGTCAGACTCTGATTGGAGAGATCTGGGTTTGAATCCCGCCTCAGACCCTGAAACCTCCTAACCGATTTTGGCCTGGTTATTATATCTCATGCTGGAGAAGACTCCTGTGAGTCCCTTGGACTGCAAGGCGATCGAAGCGGTCAGTCCTAGAGGAGATCAACCCTGACTGCTCTCTAGAAGGCCAGATCCTGAAGAGGAAACTCAAATACTTTGGGCACCTAATGAGAAGGAAGGACTCACTGGAGAAAAGCCTCCTAATGCTGGGAATGACTGAGGGTAAAAAAAGAAAGGGACATCATTACAACAACAGGAGACAACATGTTGAAGAGGCAGGCCACAGGAGACAGCTACTCTGCAACCATGCTGTTGTGCATTTCCTATGCAGTTCTATGACGCTTGCATAAGGGGCCTTCCTGATTATTTAGTTCCTTGGTAGTTAGTGGCGGAGGATGCTGTATTTTTGAACCTTTCTGAGGCCAGCCTTGATTCATTAAAATTTCCACTGGCAATGGTATGGGACTGTTCTACCTCCTGGTCTATTAAAAGCATTAATAATATTCAAGAGTGAATGAGTAATATTTACTCTTTGCTAACACTTTTAATGGACATCCAGGACCTAAATTAAGGCAACCCATAGAAACTGAATCCTGTGTCACCTTCCTTAGTGTGGAATATTATACATACACGTACATACCCCCCACACCCATGTTCACCCATATGCATGCACACACACACACAGACAGACAGACAGACAGACACACACATCCTGATGTAAACTTTGATTTATAACCATTCATTTAGTGATTGCTCGAAGTTACAAGGGCGCTGAAAGAAAGTGATTTACAACTGCTCCACACTCTTGTGACATCATAGTTTCCCAACAGTTAATGATAAAAAATCAGGCACTTGGCAAGCAGCAAGTCAATTCGCAAATGCAGTGACTTCCTTAACAACCATTCACAAAACTGGACCTGACTCAGTTTGCAACTGCCTTGCTTAGCAATGGAAATTCTGATCCCAATTGTGATTGTAAGTTGGAGTCTATCCATATGAATACATACATATACACAAATACAGGTAATCCTTGACTTACAACAGTTCATTTAGTGACCATTCAAAGTGACAGCCACATTGAAAAAAGTGACTTCCGACCATTTTTCACACTTACAACCATCACGGCCTCCCCGTGGTCATGTGATGAAAATTCAGAACAATTGGCAACTGACTCATATCTATGACCGTTGCATTGTCCCCAGGGTCACCTAACCACTTTTTGCCACTTTCTGACCCGCAAAGTCAATGGGGAAGCCAGATTCACTTAACAACTAAGTAACTAATTTAACAAACTGCAGTGATTCACTTAACAACAGTGGCCAGAAAGGTTATAAAATGGGGCAAAGCTCTCTTAATCAATGTCTCACAACCACAGAAAGTTTGGGCTCAATTGTGGTCATAAGCCAAGGACTAGCTGTATACTCATTCACATAGATATACACATACAGTATACATATGCATGGCACTTAGATATGGGATGCCCAATTTTAGTCCAGTTCAATAGAATCTCAGCTCCCAAGATTCCTTAATTTGGGATTATGACGTTGATGATGATTTGTTATAGCTGACCCCACTCCAAAAGACTCTGTGTTGATGCCAAGGCAGTAAAAACTTCTTTTTGTTTTGTTTTTTAAAAAGCTTGCAATCATGTTAAATATCTCCATTTGGGAAGGGGGACGTCTTAAAATTCTCCCTAGCACTCATTAGAGAGCTATTTTGGTGTAGTGGTGAAGGCACCAGATCTGATTACTGGTCCCACCTTAGTCCCTCCAGTCACAAAGACAACTGGATGGCCTTGAGCCGGTCACTTTCACTTAGCCCTACGAAGCAAGCAATGGCAAACCACTTCTGAAAAACCTTGCCAAGGGACCTGCTCAGACAGTTTCCAGGAAACAACACAAACTCAAAGGAACAACAACAATAAAAGAGCCCTTGTTAATTGAACCAGGAGATAAGGCATCTTCTAATGCAAAAGAAGTCAAGCTATAGCATCAGTGTTGCCAGTCTGAAGGATGTTGGTGAAATAATTATAGGGAATACAATGGAGCCAAACTCCACCTGCAATAGCATGAAGTAGGAACAAGATGCTAAGAGGTTATGAATTGTATTGCTTCAGTCGGTAACTTGGGAAATAATTTTCTGAATCCTATGTAGATATATTCTCCAGCCATGCTGACCGGAGAATTCTGGGAGTTGAAGTCCACAAGTCTTAAAATTGCCAAGTTTGGAGACTTCTGGCAAAGACTATGGCTTATGGTAGTTGTACTCCAACCGCCATGTACCCAGGTTTTACTATATCTCTGGGTAGCAGTTCTCACAGAAGTATCTTCCCCATCTTTTCCCCCATGGAGAGATCATGGATCTTTCCATTTGAAAGGGCAAGGGATTTCTACTTAAGAGTTGTACTCCATATGGTCTTCTGTTGTAGAAGGGGAGGACACTAAGAGTGGCCCATATGCACAGAAATAATGAACAATGAATTATGCCTCTGCAGAGAGATTTTTAAGGTCTACCTCTGAGCTGGGAGGGTAACGTATTTATGTTTTTCCACATCTTTTGGGCAAGGAATAAGTGACAGAGATGGAAAGAATATATTTCCAAAAGTTTCTCATAAAGATCAGAAACCTTTTATTTTAAGAGGTGGAACATTTTGCTCAACAGCTACACCATCGCAGGAAGTACTATTCCTCATTAAGAATGTATAGAATTGTAACCTAATTATTTCTTCATCTGTTTTCTTCTAGGGCTGGCATTATTATTTTTTCAGGCTTTCATGTAAAAGCAGAATACCCTTTGCAGTACCTATAGTTTTTTTTTCTTTTTTCGCTTTTAGTTTATTTGGATTATGGTTAGTCCTCATATAAAGAATTCTGTCACTAGGCACGGGCTCCCTCTAAAAACAGTTTGTGACCATATGGTAAATATCTATATATGTATATATGCAGTGGATCTCATCTAACAAAAAGTTGTGATCTGACACAGAAATGGGATAAAAAACATTCCATCTGCTGATCACCTGGCTATTTAGGAATCTGGCATGGATTTAATAATGCCTAAAAGTTTTTAGTAACATCTTCATCTCCATGTAGGTAATTCTGACTGAAAATGAAGAGAAAGTAACACTACCTTTGTTCTACCTTGGAACAAATTTGTTCTTATAGCAAATTCTATTTTCTAGCTGGCGCATCATGAGACAACTCTGTAATTAAATTAAGGGATTTTTTTTTGTTTTGCTCCTGACCCAACCAAATGAGGGGGGGAGGGGGGACAGTGCCTCCTTTTGTACCATATTATAAAATGCAGATTGATTCTATGCTGTTTTAAAGATAGATTTGCTTAAGGGTATTTTCCCCACATGTCCTCTTTGTATGTGTGTAGGGGAGGGCAGTGTGAGGAAGGCAGAGCAGGTTCCATTACGTTTCCTAAAAACTACGGACTTCACTTCCAATTACCAGAATTATGTACTTTCTTTCAACTTTTCAGGAGCTGGACAGCTCATTTTCCTCCTCCTGCCCTTGTACAGTATATACCTCAGGATAAACCCATGCTTAATTCTCCAAGTCACTTCACCGTGGGGCGAATTTGTTGGGGAGACCGAAAACCAAGTGACTTTCCCAAGGTTACAAAACAAATGTGCAGCAAATCCAGAATTTATGTTCATCCCATCTCCCAGTGGCAGCCCTTAATCCATTATGCTTCATAAATCAGACTGGGAGAGCATCTCTTTCTGCTCCAGAAAAGAAAGGGGATTAATAAGGAAAAGTGAACAAAGGTTTATTCTGAGGGTATTCCAATCAGGGAGCATAAATCTTGTTTCCTTGCTTCGCCAAGAGACACTGCCTTTCCATATCCCTAACATTTGTCTTTCCATAGGGCCGGAGGATGATAAAGACTGAGGCTATTCCCTCTAAATCAGTAAGAATGCATTTTTACATCCATTTGGTATGAAGGGATTCCCCTAAACAGGATGATCTTTTTTTAAAAAAATGATGAGGACTTTAGCCCCCCTCCCTGCCACCATTTTATAGCCAGGAGGGGAATTCAATTGGTATCAATGAATCTCATATAGAGTTACAAAACTCAGGCTATGCTGTGGCCTCAGTCTTTAAAATCTGCTTTCCAGGTACCTGATCTGAACCATCATCACCAATCAAGAAGGGCTGGGGGTGGGGGGAGGGTGTTATGAAGCAAACACATGGCCTCTTTTCTTGCTCTTAGGTAATCAGAGTGAAGTGGCCAGCATCTTCTTTCTGGGACCAGGTTTCCATATCCGCAGCTGCTGGCTTCAGGAGGCCTCCTATTTTATGTGCCATAACTCTCAGCTAGTGGTTGTTTCAAACTAAACAAGGAGGCCTCTAAGCATTTCTAGCATGTGGTGTTTGGGAGATCACAAATGCATTCCTCCTCCTCCCCCACCATCCAGCCGGTGCCCCCTTTCCTCTCCCTCCCCTCCCAGCTCTGAGCCCTGGGGATCTCTGTCCATCTGCCTCTTTCACTAGCATATTGGTCCAGTTTCCTTTTTTAAAAAAAAAAATCCAACCAACCCCCTCCAGAAGGCCCAAGGCCGAGGAAGACCACTCTGCAGGCACAAACAAACAGCCAGGATGGGAGGCAGCCAGCCAGCTATCTTGGCCTTGAAAACTGCATCCTTCTTTCCCCACAGCCGCTCTGTCTCTAAGCAAAGGGGGGGGGGGAGAGAGGAGAAGGGGGGAGGGTGCTGAGGGAGAGAACCATTCCAAGGCAGCACTAAGGCTGGCACAAGTCCATCACCAGCCATCCATATATCCCGTTCTTCCATTTATAGTTCACCTATTTAGCTGCAGCCTTGCAAGCCTGAGAGTGCTTAGCATCCTTCTCGCCTCAAACACCTCCCCTCCCATCCGCTCCCCACCTCGGTGTCCCATCTGTCAAATCACTTCTAAAGCAAAAGACCACCTTCGTCAAACTCTCACCTTGATCGGAGGGGAGGGAACAAACTGGAGCATCCTTTGGGGGACATGGTGGAGGGATGACCCCCCCACCCCTCCCAAGGTACCCTAAACATGAACTAGGATCGGGGTAGGAGAGAAAAGGGATCAAAGGCTCCTTTGCCTTCTCCTCATCAGGACTGGACGCCTCTCCTTCGCCACCATCAACTCTCCATCCATCCTCCTGGCATCTCCCTTCCCCCACCAGTGACAGCTCCGGGCGGCCCTTTCGCTCCGCTCGCCCGGGCCCGCATCCCTTTCTCTCCTCCCGACCCCGATTTCTGCCCCTTTCTCCTTTGGGCGACGGACCCTCTCCGAGCCTTGCCTTACCTTTCCGGGGCGCCTCGCCTCTCCTTTGCAGCGGGCGATCCAGCGGCTGCAGCGGCAACAAAAGCGCCTGCTCCTCCCCCGCTCCGTCAGCCGGGCAGGCCGGTCCCCATCTGGCTAATCACCGCGCTCCCCGGACACGAGCAGCAACAGCAGCTGCCGCCACCACCGCCGCTGGAACAAGGCGCATCCTCCCCGGCCGTGGCGCGGCGCGGCGCGGCGCGGCGCACGCAAACAAGCAGAGCCCAGCCAGAGCGGATAGTAGGCGAGATGCAGACGGAGGATGGGAGGGAGGGAGGGGGACAAATCTGGCTGTGCCAGCCCGGGATCGGCCGTATCCCCCGTCGACCCCGGGCAATTGCAAAGGGGGAACAGGCTCGGTTCTGCAGTGGGCAGGCTTCTTACCGCTCTCCCCCCTTGCGCCCCCCCCACTGGTGTCATTCTGGGGACAGACACGCCCTGAGCCTGGGGAACTTGGAACTGCTTCTCAAGCCAAACGGAACGCCAACCCCTTAAAGGCGAAGCGCCCTTGCGTGCAAGCCGGAGACAACCTGGCTCCCAAGGAAAAAAAAACAACCCGTCGTAAAATTCAACACGACGAGGGAGGGAAGGCACACACACACCTTTGTAAGATGTATCACCTATGGCTGGCCTCGACTTACGACCACAATGGAGGCGATTTCTGTTCTTTGACCAGAGGTTGGCGAAGTGAGTTTGGCCCTATTCTTGTCACCGTGGTTAAGTGAAGCGCTGCAGTTGTTAAGTGAGCCAGGGACGGGTTATTGGCTTCCCCATTTGACTTTGCTTGTCAGAAGGTTGCAAAAAGGGATCGCGTGACCCTGGGATGCTGCAACCATCATAAATACGAGCCGGGTGGCAAGCGTCCACATTTTGATCGTGGGACTTGGGGGATGCTGCAGTGGTTGTGTGTGGGTGCAGAACCCTCGTAAGTCGCTTTTTTCAGTGTCGTGGTAACTTCGAACGGTTCATTAAATGAACTCTTGTATGTCGAGGACGACTTGGATTCGAATTCCCATCGCCAAAAAAGATGGCCATTGCCAGAAAAAATGACTGGCCTACAATGCCTCCCGGGATAACATAAGGGATTGGGAACAAAGGGACAATGGACCAGTGAACGAATGGCGGTGGAGAATTAGTTCAGGGTTTTAAACAACAGGTATCAAAAATGCTCCCTTTAGAACAGTGTTTCTCAACCTTGGTCCGCCTGAAGATGCGTGGACTTCAACTCCCAGAATCCCCCAGCCAGCTGGCTGGGGAATTCTGGGAGTTGAAGTCCACGCATCTTCAGATGGACCAAGATTGAGAAGCACTGCTTTAGAAGGAAATAGAGAGAAGGGAGTTGGATAATGGGGTAGAGAGGTTTCTGGTTGTTCCATCCCAGAAGGAGCATTCTTATACTGGTGAAAGTATGAATCACAACCGAGGCCTACCCTTTTCTAAATACTGTTGAACTCACTGGGGTTACCTTTGAACAGAGGCCTCTGTGATTGCAGTGCAAAATTACCAGGGTCTTAAAAGAACCTTCTGGGCGTGGAATCGTTAACAAGATTTGGGTCTTTCTGATCATATTCTGATTAGCGCAGATGGAACTATCTCCTTTCCTTTTGGAGGACACTTGTATCCCCAAGCCAATGCCTGCTTGGCCTGTTGGGCTGGGACTACAGTTCCCATAATACTCAACTTACATGGCAGACCAACTGAATTCGGAGAATGGGAGGCTCAAGGCATGTAAAAAACATTGTGTGGAGGATGAGTGACTTGCAGTTGGAAGTATCTAGTGGCAGTCATTACAAACAGGACCAGTTTGGGGGCATTTTATTCACAAAGTCTGCACCAGTTCAAAAGCAGCTCTGAGCTGCTGGTGATCCCCCCCTCTCCCTCTCTCTCCCCCTCCCCCCTCCCCCTTCCTCTCCCTTCCTTCCCCTCCCTCTCCTCTCTCTCTCCTATCATCATCCTATCATCTCTCTCTCTCTCCCCTTCCCTCCCTCCCCCTCCCTTCCTTGCCCCCTCCTCTCTCTCCTCTCTATCTCTCTCCTCTCATCATCCTATCATCATCCTATCATCTCTCTCTCTCTCTCCCCTTCCCTCCCTCCCCCTCCCTTCCTTGCCCCCTCCTCTCTCTCCTCTCTATCTCTCTCCTCTCATCATCCTATCATCATCCTATCTATCATATCTATCATCTATCTATCTATCTATCTATCTATCTATCTATCTATCTATCTATCATCTATCTATCTATCTATCTATCTATCTATCTATCATCTATCTATCTATCATCTATCTATCTATCATCTATCTATCTATCATCTATCTATCTTTTATCATCTTTGTCTGTCTGTCTGTTGTTAAACTTTCAGTGGAAAAGTGTTCATAGTTCCTAAGTGAACAACAGTTACTACTCATTGTACATGTTCAAAGTGCTCTCTGTTCATGTTTCTTTGCTTCACGGAGACATGGAGTTGAGAGGGACCATTGATTCCAACTCTGCTCAGTGCAGGTGTCCCAATCAGAGCAGCCAAACTAGATGGCTGCTTTTCCTCTGAACACATTCAACGATCCATAGGATTTAGCTTTCCTGATCATCCTGTTGCTCTTCTTAGCACTTGCTCCATTTTTTCTGAATCTTTTAAAAATATGTTGCTCAGAACCTGCTGCAATATGCAAGGGGGGGGGGGGGGGCAGGTGTCTCATCAAAGCAGAATACTTATGTCTTGGGGTTTGTAAATTATACTTCTGATGATGATGCACTCTACAATTTCATTACAATATCTTTTTTGCAGCCATATCTGTCTCCTGGCTCAGACCTAGTTTCAAGTCAATTTCCAAGATGTTTCTACAAATAATTTTGCCAGGTCATCCTGTACTTGTGCATTTGATATTTTGTTCTCCACCTAAGAATTCTGCATTTATCTATATTAAATTTCATTTTTTAATCTTCAGCCCATTTTTCTAATCTCCACCGAGATCACTTTGCAGTTTACTTCAGTGTCCTAAAGTATTTGTGTCGACCCCAAATCTGATAGGTATTACTTCTACCTCTTTATCCACTGTATATTGTTTAGAAACAAATATGGAAATGTAGGTGGCCCAGATGACCTAATTCCTGTGGCAGCCTACAATACTATCTAGACCCGCGCCAGTCCGGCTTCCGACCCGGTCACAGCATGGAGACGGCCTTGGTCGCGTTGGTAGATGATCTCTGGAGGGCCAGAGATAGGGGTTGTTCCTCTATCCTGGTCCTATTAGATCTATCAGTGGCTTTCGATACCATCGACCATGGTATCTTATTGCGCCGGCTGGAAGAGGTGGGCATAGGGGGCACCGTTTTGCGGTGGTTCCGCTCCTACCTCTCCGACCGGACGCAGTGTGTGTTGGCAGGGGAGCAGAGGTCGACCCTGAGGCCACTCACTTGTGGGGTGCCACAGGGGTCGGTCCTCTCACCCCTCCTGTTCAACACATACATGAAGCCGCTGGGTGAGATCATCCGTGGTTTTGGGGTTGGATACCATCTGTACGCTGATGACACGCAGCTGTACATTTCCACCCCAAACCACCCCAACGAGGCCGTCGAAATGATGTCCCGGTGTTTGGAAGCCGTTCGGGTCTGGATGGGGGACAACAGACTCAGACTCAACCCCTCCAAGACTGAGTGGCTGTGGCTACCAGCGCCCCGGTTCAACCAGTGGATGCCATCGCTGGCCATAGGGGGCAAACAACTGCCCCCCGTGGAACGGGCACGCAATTTGGGCGTCCTCCTTGATGCCCGGCTGTCGATGGATGACCATGTGACAGCCGTGGCGAGGGGGGCGTTCCACCAGGTTTGCCTGGTGCACCAATTGCGCCCCCTATTGGATCGGGACGCCCTATGCACAGTCACTCATGCGCTGGTGACGTCTCGCCTGGACTACTGCAATGCTCTCTACATGGGGCTCCCCTTGAGATGCACCCGAAGACTACAGCTAGTTCAGAATGCGGCCGCGCGGGCCATCATGGGAGGAACAAGATACTCCCATATAACACCACTCCTGCACGAGCTGCACTGGCTACCTGTGGTTTTTCGGGTGCGTTTCAAGGTGTTGGTTACTATCTTTAAAGAGCTCCATGGCATGGGACCTAGTTACCTGCGGGATCGCATCTCACCTCACACATCCCTACGACCAATCCGCTCTCACAGGGAGGGACTCCTCCAGGTGCCATCCGCCAAGCAGTGCCAACGGGCGGCGCCTAGGAGTAGAGCCTTCTCTGTGATGGGCCCAACCCTCTGGAATGACCTCCTCCCCGATATTAGAACTACTAACGACCTCCGTTCCTTCCGACAGAAGCTTAAGACCCACCTGTTCCAATTAGCTGGCTTAGCCGATTTATAGCTCCATCTTTCACCTCCTGGCAAACATCTTATTGTGGAATTTTTAAGGGAATTTTAATTTTATTTGCATTTTTAACTAAATATGGTACAGTATATTTTCTACTTCCTCCGTCTATGTCTATGTTTATGTATATGTATATTTATGCACATCTATTTTGATATGTATATGGTTTTTAATAATGACTGTACACCGCCCCGAGTCCTGTTTAGGAAAGGGCGCGGTTTATAAATAAAAGTTTGATTGATTGATTGATTGATTGGTCCAGTGGTGGGTTGCAGGCGGTACGCCCTGGTACACGCGGAGCCAGCCCGGAGCACCGGATACCATTCCGGTACGGTGCTCTGGAGGGCCCACCCGCCTCCCCGAGCTCCTTACCGGTGTTTAAAGGTTTCTACGCTTCTGCGCAAGCGTGTGGCACATAGAACGCCTGCACAACACTCTGCGGAGCAGCTGTAATGTCACGGAGGCGCTAAGATGCATGTGCACACGTGATGTGCATATCCATGGGGATGCCGCCAGCCCTGTTCCAACTGTACCTGTTGGAATGGGATTTGAAACCCACCACTGATGTTGACTTGGCTCAATTTGATGAGAAATCATTGGAGTCCACTCCTTGGGTACCATTATCAAGATAGCTCTGCATCTGCTTAATTGCTATGCCATCCATTCCACCGTTAAGTTTTTTTAATGAGTAGCACATCATACGTTCTATAATCAAACAATGTGCAATGTATTGTGAGGAATATTCTAGGCTCTGTTGGAAAACAAATCTCTCATATTCATGCCAAACTCTATTGTGATGGCGTGTTGTCTTGTGGATTTAACAAAGGAACATCTGGTTGTGATTTTTTGGGATGAGTCAGATTGTATTAGTCCTGAGTGGACAGGGTTCTCAGGATGATGAACTCAGCTATCTGTATAGCTAAGGTTTCTCACAGGATGTATGGTTGAATCCAGGTGGAGGTAAATTTCATCTATGAGAGAGAGGATGATCTCATTAATGCTTACGGAGGCAGTGGTCCACCCGTGGGGTGAAATTCAGCAGGTTCTGACAGGTTCTGGAGAACTGGTAGTGGAAATTTTGTGTAGTCCGGAGAACCAGCAAATACCACCTCTGGCTGGCCCCAGAGTCAGGAGGGAATGGGGATTTTGCAGTATCCTTCCCCTGTAGGAAGTTATCACCCAGCCCTCTCCCAGAAAAATGAAATATCCTAGGAAATATTGAAAAGGCAGAATATTACATTTCCCTGGATGCGAAAAGGAAGAAGCATGTTTTAAAGACAGAGTAGCTCCCTGCAGCTTCCTGCCCATCCCCCTTTGTCAATAGGCCATTAAGATGCCCAAGCCAGTCCCTTTAAATAATAACGAGTTCTCCCCTTCAGCTCCAGGGTGATGGGATTAAGGCATGATTAGCCTTTACCCACTCACCATATGGCATCTGAGAACTCAACCAAACCTAGATTCAAAACACAGCTTAGAGAGTTGCCTCTGTGGCCCCATGGGAGTCTGTCAACCAATTGGAATACATTTCTTACACAGGAACAGGAAACAGAGAGTTGGGGCTGAACAGAGTATAAAAAGCCCAGCAAGCCTCTTCCTCATCCCTTTCTCTTCTTCCTCACCCAACATTGAAGCATGTGATCACCTTTTCTGTTCAGGACTCAAGCCATGTGGTCCTGTCCACCATTAAACCATCTTTCCAAGCAGCCTCCATGTCTCCAGTGTCTTTTTCCCCACTTGGAGCTGAACCCAGGAGGACATTTCTTTCAACACCCCCAGGAGTGGGGAGGGGATGGAAATTTTGCAGTATCCTTCCCCCAGGAGTGGGGAGGGAATGAAGATTTTGCAGTATCCTTCCCCTCCACTCCCACCAAGCCACGCCCACAGAACCAGTAGTAAAAAAAAAAGAATTTTACCACTGGTCCACCTTCTTCTCAAGAAGCCCTTGTTGGACATGATGAAGACGCTGAGGTAGTCACCCTGCAGTTGTAAAGAGCCTTGAAGGAAGTAGATTATCTGGACTCATTTTGTCCTGTATAAGGCCTATGTATAAGATTGTGACAGCATTGACCATGGTTGTGGAAGACCTCTGGCAAGAGCAGGATAGGAATGGTTCTCCTGCATCTCTCAGCAGCTTTCAGTATACCAATCATGATAGCCTTCTAGACTGACTCAGAGATTGGGAGTGGGGAGCCATGATGCTACAATGGTTCTTCTCCTTTTTCTAGGGCAAATTCCAGTCTGGATTATTAGGAAATAAGAGGTCTGTCCCAAACCCACTTAAGGATCTCTTCTCCCACTGCTTCATAGATTTCCAGATGCCCTGGTAGCCACCTACTAAGCTTTCATGGCATGGGACTGAATTATTTGTGGAACCATCTTGTTCTGACCACGGCTTCCCCAAAAAGCACGAAGCAGATTCCTGGTCCCTTTTATTAAACAAATGTGAATTCTTCTCATTCGCATTCAGCAAAGGCCTGGTAAACAGTCTTTCAAAGGTGAATTTATGACCACAGACCTTATCTATCTTGGAAAGCTGCCATGTAAATATTTTTCAAACGAGATGGTATGCAAGGAAAGACTGGGCACAGAGTCCCTGAGATTCACGGACAGATCTTCACACTCCTGAAACGAATCTAGTGACTGAACAAATTAATTGCTTCCTGCAAAAGCCCATTCCCCTTTTGCTCCTCTTTTACTGTCCACCTGTGGCCTTACTCCCAAGTCGACCCTGATTTCTTAGCTGTTCTTTTCTTCTGGCAGCTCTGCACATGTGCATACTGGGAACAGGCTCCTGCTGTTCCTCTGCCTTACTGCTATCTAGCTCCCAAGGCAGCTGAGAACTGCCAGACGGCCCTGGCCCCATCTCTGGTTCTGACGCGGAGCCCTCGTCTGAGCCTTCCCCAACCTCCAGGACTGGCCCACGTTCCTCCTCAACCTCCTTACTTCCAATTCTGCTGCCAGCTCTGCTGGCGCGCCACAAAACATCCTTCTCCAGTTGGTTCTGTCTCTCTCCCTGCCTAAATCCAACAGCGTGGGCATGCTTCAGATTCTGCCCCCTGTCCTCCGGCAGTGTGCCTTTTCAGTTACAGTGCCTTCGCTCTGGAACACCCTACCCTGAGGTTTATTTGGCCTTGACCTTGCTAGCATTTTGTAAACTTTTGAACGCCCGGATGTTGTCTTGGCAGGTGATTTTGAGTGGGTTTGGGTGCCATTGTGTTATATTGTTATCATTATTGTATTTTTTTTCATGTTGTTGGTTCTGGGAGGAACAGACTCAGGCTCAGTCCTGACAAGACCAAATGGCTATGTCTACCTAGGTCTTCCAGAATTAGAAATATTCCAATATTGACTCTCCATGCACTTCACATTCAAGGTTTGTGAATGAACTGGGGGTCCTCTTGGACTCTCAGGTCACGCGCCAGTTGTACCCTTTTCTGAATTGGGAAGCTTATCAGACAATCATTCTAATCACCTAACAACTGAATTACTGTAATGCGTCTAAACGGGGCTGCCCTTGAAGACCGCCCGGAAGCTACAACTGGTCCAGAATGCAGCCACATACAGTAGGTAGTGACGGGGATGCTGCATTTTGATGCATGCATGAATCCATGGCTTCGGAGCTCTACTGATTGTCAACTGGCCTCTGGGTGCAAGCCAAAATGCTGGTTATATTACATTTGAAGTCCTTTGTGGCATGAGACCTGGCTATTATTTGCTTATTTAATCAACTTGCATACCTTTCCATAAAAGTTTCTGGGTGATGAACAATATAAAAACAAAAACAAAATCAAAACAGCTCAGTTTGCAATCACTAGCATAGACAGGAGCGGGTCCTTTCACATACGGATCCTGGACATGCAACTAGGTCTTTAAGACTTTATGAAAGGGCATCTGGATCAGGGTCATCCTGATTTCTGGAGGCAGAATTTATCTGAAGGTCCAGTTATCTCCAGTCTTCCCTACCCATCCAGTTCGGCCTAGCAGGTAAATGCACTCTGGGTTCCATCAATTAAAGAACGTCATGTTACAGGACTGAGGAAACTCATCTACTCAGCTGCAATTCTTACCCCTCTGGAATGCTGTGCACTCCAGAGGGGCAAGAAATTTTGTGTGGCAGCCATCCTTATATCATCCAGGGAATTACTGAAGCCTTGGTGTTCTCCCAGACTTTGAGGACAAAGTGATTGTGGAGCCCCAATTTTATGTTACACTATATTTTTTTGGATTATAAGATGCACCTTTTTCCCTCAAAAAAGAGGGTGAAAATCTGGGTGCGTCTTATACACCGAATATAGCATTTTTAGCCTGCTGAAACCCCACCCCCTTTCAAAAATGGATGTGCAGGGGGTTTGGGAGGCTTGTAAAGTGCTCCTGGGGGCTGGGGAGTCCAAAAAAGAGCAAAAAAACAGGCTGTTTTTGCCTCCCTATCCCCCAGGAGCACTCTACAAGCCTCCCAAAGCCTCTGCATGCCCCCCCTTTTTTGCAAAAAACAGCCTGTTATTTTGCTCGTTTTCACCCCTCCCCAGCCCCCAGGAGCACTCTACAAGGCTCCCAAAGCTTTGTATGCCCCCCTCTCTTTTTGCACAAAATGAGGCGTGCAGAGTACTTGGGAGGCCTGCAGAGTGTAAAGACTTTTTTTTAAAAAAAAATCTTCAAAATCATGGTGCATCTTATACTCCAGTGCGTCTTATAGTCAGAAAAATACGACAGTTTTAGTATTTTGCTCTTCCATTCAGTTGTATGCTTTTACAACTTGTTTTTTTAACTTGTAAACCACCAATTAGGAGCTAAGCAGCCTATTTAATGAATGAATAAATTAATAGTACAGTTTATTCACTTATTAATAATTGGGATATTACTTAGGATTGCAAAGACACCCTGACTCCAAATCTAACCACATGGGGTGGCTTCACAAAGCATGCCAGGTACAATAATGCCGACTCTTTTGTGGATTAGGCTATACAAATATCATTGTGTTTTCTCCATATTACAACACTCAGGATTTCAAAAGCTGTTTGGCTAATATGGTGACAAATACTCTGTTAGGCTTGGCATGTTTGTTTATTTATTTATATCCTTCATTATTATTTTTTTACTAATAACTTGAGGTGGCGAACAAATCCAACCCATCTTTCTCTATCTAGTTTATATTTTCCATATAAAGTAGGCAAGAAAAGATCCAAAATAATTTAAAGGTGTGTGTCTATAGGGATAGAAGTAAATACCCTCCCTTTTGTTCACATTGAAGATAATTCCATGAAATCCTTCAGTGAAAGTAAGTCCTGGGATAGAACAAGCCGTAGTCAGTTACATTTATCCCAGTATCTATTCAAAAGGTTCAAATAGAAACCATGGATACTTTCCCAAATGGGAACGCAACTTAACACACAAGTAGCATTTCCAAAAAAGATCTCCATTAGATTTCAGGAGTGTTTGGATACTCACATGGCACCAGGACACAGCAATCGTATATATCAGTTGCCAAGTTGGTGAATTTTGATCATCTGACCGTGGAAGTTGCTGCAATTTTCATAAGCGTGAAAAATGGTCACAAGTCACTTTTTTCAATGCTGTCATAACTTTGTCATAACAGGTCACTAAATGAACTGTTGCAAGTCAAGGACTGCCTGATCTCTGTTGGAGGATAAACTCTCCCAAGCATAATACTTCCAGGAAATTTCTTTCGTATCTTGCTAACAACTTTTACCTTCAAAAGTGAGGGAAGGCGCAAGAGGATTAATTGGTCTGATAAGCTATAAATCAGTTTGAAAGGTTTAGCTGGGGAAATGGAAGTAGCAGGGACATTGGAGGAAAGTGAGTATGTAATGTTGGAGTTTTTGATTTAAGGGAACTGAAAAAAGAATATCGGCAAATGTGAAACGTCAAAAAGATTTCAAAAATGGGTCTCAGTAGGCTTCCATGACCAAAGATCTGACAAAGGCCCAGGATGGAAAATTTAAAAGCAAAGTTATGAAGAACACAATTATAGACAATACCAGAGGTGATATTTAGCCAGTTCTGACCGGTTCTGGTGAACTGGTAGCGGAAATTTTGAATGGTTTGGAGAACCATCAAATACCACCTCTGGCTGGCCCCGCCCCGATCCAATTGCTGCCTCCCAAGTCACAGTTGATCGGAGTCCCAGCTGATTGGCTGGTCTGTTGCCCTGCACAGGAGAATGGAGCAGGTTAGTGCGGTTGGGAGAGAATGGGGATTTTACAGTATCCTTGCCCTGGAGTGAGGAGGAAATGGGGATTTTGCAGTATCTTTCCCCTGCCATGACCACCAAGCCACACCCACTGAACCACACCACGCCCACAGAACCGTTAGTAAAAATTTTGAACCCCACAAGAAGAAGATAGGAAAAGAAGCTTATGGTAACACTAAAAGCTAAATGAATGTCTGAAAACAAAGAGGAGAAAGTGACATGACCGTTTTTTACCCTTATGACCATTGCAGCATCCCCATGGTCACATGATTTACATCTGGATGCTTGACCACTGACTCACATTTATGACGGTTGCTGTGTCCCTGAGTCATGTGATCCCCTTTTGCAACCTTCTGTCAAGCAAAGTCAATGGGGAAACCAGATTCATTTAACAACTGGGTTACTAATTTCGCAACTGCAGTGATTCACTTAACAAATATGGCAAGAAAAGTTGTAAAATGGAGCAATATTCACGGAACAAATTTCTCACTTAGCAACATAAATTTGGGGCTGAATTGTGGTCGTACGTTGAGGACTACCTGTATGAACAGGTTGTGAAGAAAATGCAGAGCTCACAACTCCAATGTTGGTTACATCTTATCTAATAAAAAAAACTTGATGTTCCAGCAGGCACATCTGAAGAGCAGGACAAAGGGATTGGTTTGAAACCTGAGACTGAAGCAGGCATGGTCAGAAAAACCCCTCCTCACTGTGAATCATCTTAAATTTTCAGCAGATGAATTCTGTGGCTACTGAGGGAATGAGCTTATAGTCTTGTGAAACATCCTGTGCTAAAAAAAAATCCTGAAGAGGTGCCAGAACAGTAAAAAAAAATCCTCCAAAGTAAGAAAATGTAAATTTAAAAAAAGCTAGATTCGCCAGACCATCAGACATTGAAAGCTAGGAAGTTTCTACCAGGGATAATTGAGAGATTTTGCACTGTATGCACTCTAAAAACAATGCAGTGTCCAACAACAGCCTAGATTTGACAGGAACGGAGTTTGTTAATCAAATAGTTTTTCTTAATTGACTACCCTTACTAGATAGTGGGGATGTTGTGGATGCAATATATTTTGATTTAAGCGAAGCGTTAGACAAAGTGCTCCACACCATCCTGATTAGCATATTTGTTTTCAGAAAGTCTTCAGACACGAATTACCTCTGCTGCCCAAATAATACACCGGGAATGCCCACTTGAATGTGTTGTTGTTTCACTAGTTGTATTTACAGTAAACAGTATTCACAATTATTGTTGTAATTGTGTATATTAGAGTGAGCCTGACAAAAGTGACATAAATCTGTATACCAGAATGAATGAATCGACTTTCATGGTAAATTCTAAATTTCTTGTGGTGAAATGCAGTCCAAGGTAATGAAGATCAGTTTGTTAGTTTCTAACTGCAGCTTTACCAGTTTTATGCAGCCTTTTAAAACTCTTCAGTTTTTGCTTTAACTACTTTTCCATATTCAAGACACCGGCCTAGAGAAATCTGGGTAGCACCAATAGTGAGGATTCCATAAAGACTTTCTCTCTGTATATTCTTCAGTTTAACTGGGGCTGCTTTATTGATTTTGGAGGTTTCAAGAACAAGATAGTTTAATGCACACCTGGAGAAAAAATGTCCACACTGTTGGGAGCCTGCCAGCAGCCAACAGAGCTGGCAGCAGAGTCAAACAGTGAGGAGGTTGGGGAGGAGCATGGACCAGTCCTGGAGGCTGGGGAAGGCTTGGACGAGGGCTCTGCATTGGAGGCAGAGACAGGGTCGAGGCCATCTGGCAGTGATCAGGTGCCAATGGAGCTAGACAGCAGTGAGGCAGAGGAACAGCTGGAGCCTGTTCCCAGTGTGTACATACGCAGAGCTGCCAGAAGAAAAGAACAACTCAGAAATCAAGGTAGACGTGGGAGCAAAGTCACAGGTGGAAGGTGATTGGCACCTCCCATAGGAAATAAAAGAGGAATGAAAGGGAAGTGGGCTTTTGCAGGAAACAATGTGTTCGGTCGTTCGTTAGATTTGTTTCAGGAGTGTGAAGATCTGACCATGAACCTCAGAGATCTGTGCCAAGTCTTTCCTTGCACAGCACCTCATTTGGAAAGTATTTACATGGCAGCTTTCCAAGGTAGGTAAGTTCTGTAGTCATAAACATTCCTTTGAAACATGGTTTGCCAGGCCTTGCTGAAGGTGAATGAGAGGAATTCACGGTTGTTTAATAAAAGAGGTTTTGTTGGGATCGTGCTTTATTTTGCCTCATGATTTTTGGGGAAGCCTAGGTCAGAACACACACCAAGACTGAGATAGTCTGAGTTATGTGCCTATGCAACAACCACTTAAGTCACTTGGAAATACCACTGGCACCATTGGTTCCTGGGCTGAAGAGGATAATAAGGTGTGTTGTGCTTTTTCTCTTAAGTGAAAGCAAAGCCCCAACTCTTGTATTTGGTATGAGGCTTTTGCAAACGCTCCACAGATCAGCCCAATCCAAATAGGTAGGCCACTTGAGGAGGGGCTCCAAGAGCAGAATCCACATCCTGGGAACCAGCCTCCAAGAGATTTTGGTCAGGAAGGAAAAGGTAGCATCAAGGGCCTACCTGCTCCAAAGTTCATTTTATACTTCATGGCCCAATTTATATCCCCATTCTTCCTCAGGGATGGGAATATTCTAGCAAGGTCGTCATCAGTTACTATTTCAAATACCATGCACAAATATAAAGACACCAAGAATGGAAGGGAAATGGTGGGGAATACAAAAGGAAATTCTGGAATCACCACTACACATTGCCTTTGCGCTACCTGCTACTAATGGTGCAAGGTTTTAGAATCTACTCCGAGACTAAAGATACAGGTCATCTTCAACTTACAATCATTCAGTTAGTGACGGTTTGAAAGTATATTGGCACTGAACAAAAAAACATTTTTCACATTCACATCCTTTGCAGCACCCGTGTGATCAAATTTTGGATGCTTGACAACTGGCATGCATTTATGACGACTGCAGTATCCCAGGTCAGGTGATCACCTTTTGTGGCCTTCTTGTAAACGAATTCAATGGGGAAGCCAGATTCACTTAACAACCATGTTAGTAACTTTACAACTGCGGGGATTCACTTAACAACTGTGGCAAAAACGGTTGTAAAATAGGGCAAAAGTCACTTAACAACTGTTTTGTTTGGGAATGGAAATGTTGGGCTCAATTGTGGTTTTAAGATGAAGACTACCTGGATTGCGGGAAGTTCTCCTTACTCCTTTAGAGGGAGTAAAATCAAATCAGCTTTGTTCCCTATGCCATCGGTCTGGTAAACTTGCAAGATTCGTTTTTCTCACCATGTATATGTATACATCCAAACTAGACTTGTGTTGTTTCTCTGTGTCATGTAACATATGTGGGTATATACATAATTTTGTATTTATTTATCTATTTTGTCATGTTTGTGTCGTGTATATTGGAGGTGGTGACCCTTTGAGAGCTATATGCAACAAAATTTCATTTTAACGTATGCTGATTAGTGTACATTCAAAGTGATAATAAAGATTCTATTCTATTCTATTCTATTCTATTCTATTCTACTCCACTCCACCCCATCATCTTTGGGTCCAACGTCATTTTAGATGACTTCACAGACCTATGTAATTTTCTTGGAAACATTTGGAAATGGTTTGTCACTTTCTCCTTTCAGGATATATATATATTTTAAAAATTTCTAGTTCAGGCTAAAGTATTCTGGATAAATACCCATCTAAGAATGAACCAGGGCCAATTCTGCTTAGAATACCCCTGGATATAAATTAAAAAAATTGTAGTGCCATGGAACTGATGACATCTATTCTCTCTTAAACCTTGTGATTTTTAGTTTTTTTTTATAAAAAAAATACTGGTTTTATTAATTTATGGTTTTTATTATGCCATTGTAACTATCCAGAGCCATTCTTTGTGAGATGCGCAGTCATATAAAGACAGACAAATAAAAAAGAAGGAAACTGGCATTAAGAGAGCTCCAATATACAAATACTGTACACAACATTTCATGAACAATTCCTTCTTTTGAAATTAGTGCTGCACATATTGCCTAGCTCTTAAATGGGGAGCTGTCCAAACGCTGACCACCTCAACTCTTGGTCAGGCTTAGTCAAGACACCAGCAGCATCCTAAAATCAAATAAAAAGCTGGGATCTTGCGAAATTGGCCTATCGAGTAAGATTTAATGGATCTTGTATGAGATTTCACAAGATTTCAAGTAAGAATGACAACAAAATCGCTGAAACTGTACAAGTCTTGGTGTAGCTTCTGAGATTTCGGGGCCATCGTTTCCTTTAATGTTATAATTCCTGGGTGTCCTGCCCCATTACACAACATGGCGCTATGCCACCTAAGCACACTGCCAGTGGGCAATGTTTTTAGTTTGCGGCCAAAGAAGGTTGTCCCCTTTGTAGAAATTTTTCTACCCTTTGTGTGTGCATGTGTGTGCGTGGACACCTTCAAGTCAATGTAGATTCCCGGTGACCGCCTTGATAAATCTCTGCCATTTTCTTAGCCAGATTTTCCAAAGTGGTTTGCCCTTGCCTCTTTCCTAGGGCTGTGAGAGGACTGGCCCAAGATCCCCAATTGGCTTTGTGCCTAAAGCAGAACTAGAACTCACAGTCCTCCAGTTTCTAGCCTGATGCCTTAACCATTACCCCAAACTGATTCTCACCCTTCATGGGATGCTCAGAAAAGTAACAGAAGGATACCTGGCTTTGACTACGCAATGGTGGATTCTTGCTCAGGTTAACTAGAAATAAACCTCTGGAAAAATCTAGCCCTTGTTTAATTACATAAAATGCCCCAGGAAAGAAATTAAACACAAGTCAAACAAGACGTCTCTTCAAGAGAGAGGGGGGGGGGGAGGGAACAGTTGGAGAGCCAGAAATAGCGCCCTGCTGTTTCCCAGTTTGTTTCTGCCATTATGAGTCACCTGCCTCTCAGTTTTGCACTGGGCTTCAGTGATGCAACAATTCTTTATATAAAACTGCAACCACCTGTTCATCGGGACGGACAGGGATTAGTTCCAGGTGTTCCTGAACTCGTTTCCCCCCCCCAACCTCCTTTGCCGTGTAAGAGACCAAGGTTTGCCTTGTTTGCTGTGTCTACATCAGGCAAGCCTGAAAGAGCCTTGTTTTGTTTCTGGCTTTGCTTCTGGTGGAAAACCCCAGTGGTGCCAACTTCCACCCCACAGGGGAAAAACAGATAGCCGTCACACTGCATTCGTTTCAAAATTAAAGTCTTCATTTTCAAAATTAAGAGCCTTGTCCTGGGCTGGGCTCTTCCTGTGAGAGACAGAGAGAGCTCCAAACAGAGGTGTACGCAGATGCCCACGAGGCTGCCGTGTGTCTGTACAAAAAAAAGAGGGCAGGCGTTCCTGAAAGACTAAGACTTCGCCCTTTTATGCCAAAGGCAAGCGACTGATACGCGAGGGAACCAAACTTCGCTTTCCGATCAGATGCCCAGAGAGGCTGCTTTTCCGGTTACCTTGGACATTTGCTCTATGCTGCTCTAGCAAAGAACCAAGGAGCATTCTCATGAGCTCCAAGGGGCTCCTCTATCCTAGTCAGCAAGCTCTGTGTCGAAGTCCAAGTTTGAGGAAGGGGTGGGGGGTGGGGAAAGCTCCCGCTGAGAAAAGAAGTGGAGCTCGCCAAGATCACCCCTGCTTGCATCTAGACTGAAGTCCTGACCAAAAGGCTCCCCCATCCAATTATCAGAAGGCCAAACACTAGCAGTGTTGCTGACAAAGGATTCGTGTTCTGCCTCTGCAACAGGCCATCCTTCTACACACTCAAAGTATCTCAGATGGCCGATTGCAAACATAAGACATTTGTGGGGAGCGCCAGGAGAACGGCTGCTTAACTTGTCCGGTATGAAATTACTAATCTTCCTACATGTTTTTGAGAGCAATCTCTTCTTTCCTACCAACCTAGCCTGGAGAGCTAATCCCTATTCTTCTTTCCCAACCCATTCCCTAGGTGCCAACGTCTATTTTGGAATATATGGGTTGCATTCTTCCAACCCCTGGCAAGCACAAGCCAGGAAAAAAAAAACAGAACGGATACCGCCTCTGGTACCAGGCCATTTGGTGCCTGCTGGTCTTGCAGGAGCCCATACCCAGAAAGTTTAGGTAATTCCTAAGCTAGAGGAGGAAGCCCCAGACGGACTGTTTCAGTTCAAGAGCAGCCGAGCTGATTCCAGGAGCTGAGAAAGCACCAAAAGATCCAGGTGACGCTGGTTGGTTGCCAACAGCTGAATCCACTGGGAAGTCCTGAACCAACAATGGTTTATCTGAGAAAAACAAGATAAAAGAGATGAGATGAAGGACAGGTAGGTCCAGCACCTGCAAACGCAGTTTCATAGTTAAGACCAGAGGTGGCATTCAGCAGGTTCTGACCAGTTCTGGAGAACCGGTAGTGGAAATTTTGAGTAGTTCGGAGAACAGGTAAATATCACCTCTGACTGGCCCCCGTCTATTCTCTGCCTCCCCAATCCAGTGACGTGCGGTGAGGTTTATGGCTGGTGAGGCAGGTGACGTCATCAGGAAGGCGGGGAATGGGACCACGTGTGCTGGAGGCTCAGGCTGCCTCAGCCTCCAGCACACGTGATCCCATTCCCCGCCTTCCTGAGTGTGCTCCGCCGGCTCGCGCTCCGCAGTCTTCAAAAGCGACTGGGGAACGACAAGAACCTTCCTGCCTCTGCTGGACTTTGCGCGTTCCTCGCGACTGCATATTGCAATCGCGAGGAGCGCGCGAAATCCAGCAGAGGCAGGAAGGTTCTCGTCGTTCCCCAGTCGCTTTCGTGCCTTCGTCATCCGGGAGCGCCGACAACATTTCTGCCTCCGCCCTCCGCAGCTCCCGGCCGTGCCCGGACGGAGGTAGCCAGAATGGAGCCGAGGCAGTTCGGCGGGCGAGCGACCAAGGATCAGGCTGCCTCGCTTGCTCTTTCGTCCGCCCGGACTGCCTCAGCGGCGCTGTGGCTACATCCGTCCGGCCGCGCCTGGAAGCTGCGGAGACAGAAATGTTGTCGGCGCTGCCGGATGACGAAGGCACGAAAGCGACTGTCGCTATATATATAGTATATAATATTATATACTATTATTTCATGAAGAGAGGTGAGGCTCTGCCTCCCCTGCCCGCACGTCCCTACCCCAATCCCAATTGATCGGGAAGGAATGGAGATTTTACAGTATCCTCCCCCTGCCACGCCAACCAAGCCACGCCCACAGAACTGGTAGTTAAAAAGTTTTGAATCCCCCCACTGGTTAAGACTACTCAAAGCTGAGCGGAAGAGGAATTAAACCACATGGAAATTTCTCAAGCAGAGCAAGGCTCATTGTATCTACTGGCAGAGTTTACAAAATAAACCTGGAGACAGAAAATACTCACAGAACAGTATGTCAAGATCCTACACCTAAAGAATTCTGGGACTATCTGAATCACCACTTTATTACTTTCTTGTTATCATTTCTATTAAGCAAACCCAAAGAGTTTGTTTAGCCTATCATCTCAAGTAGGAGGACATGACTTTCAAGTAAGTCAGGATTCATAAACCAAGAGTAAAACCGTAGTTGTAAATGGAACAACAGTCATGATCTTCAGTGCAGAGGCACGCTACCTATGGGCCACATGATATTCTATGCCTTTTGGCATGGCTCACCGTCGTGCTGGCCATTCCTTTCCCCCACAATTTGTTGCAATGCCCGGTTGTACTATAACTCTTCCCCTCCACCAGTGCAAAAGTTGAAGTATTTCTACTTTGTTCTCCAGATTCTGTACTGAGCATAACATGATTTCAGGGATTTGTGGCAAACCTTGACAGTGGCTAAGACTCTGAGGTTGTTGATCAGAAAGGTCGGCAGTCCAGTGGTTCGAATCCCTAGCACTGCATAACGGAGTGAGCTCCCATTACTTGGCCCAGCTTCTGTACCCACCTAGCAATTCGAAAGCACGTAAAAAATGCAAGTAGAAAAATAGGAACCACCTTTGGTGGGAAGGTAAGTGTTCTGAGCGTCTTAGGCGTTTAGCCATGCCGGCCACATTACCACGGAGACATCTTCAGACAGCCCTGGCTCTTTGGCTTTGAAACAGAGATGAACACTGCCCCCTAGAGTTAGGAACGACTAGCACATATGTGCGAGGGGAACCTTTTCCTTTCACAGGTTATCTCCTCCCCAATTGACACTGCCTGCTTTATAATTCCTGCCACCTAATTTCAGACCAAATTGGACATCTGGTTCAAAGAGAGAAGATCAATCTCTCTTGCCCCAACCCTGCCAGATGATCTCAGGTAAGCCCAGTTCAAAGGCTTCCAGGCTTCCATATAGTATTAGCTTAAGGACCCAGGCAGTAAGAATTCTTCCAGACACCTCAGTCAACATTCTGATAGCATTGAAAAGGACACACTGCAATGATTTCACACCAGGCAGGGAACAAGTTTTACGTACCTACCAACTCACTGCCTTTCCCCTCCCAGGTCAATCTCATGCAGTTATCTGGTGGTGGCTTCTACCGACGGCCTCTTCGGTTATGGTACTGGGGGGACTCCCGGACTGGGAGCCCGTCTGCCCCCACTGCTGTGAGCAGAACACCACCATCTCCTCCAAGTTGCGCAGCACAGTCTCGGTGCCCTTGGGAGGCACCAGGGGGATCCGAGCTGGCTCCAGCACTCTGCAAAGGAAGACAGGCGGGAGTTGCTAGCAAACCCTGCACTCAGCATGCTACAACACTGTCTAATGGGTGTGTGGGAATGAGCGTGGGACACAGGCGGGGCAGCCACAGACAGGAACAACTGGCACATAAGAGACGTTTCTGCCCTTGGAAGGAAAAGGGGAGCGGGAAACATTTCAAAAGGGACCCTTCCCTAGTTTTCTAGGATGAGAGAAACACAGGTAACCCTCGACTTACAACAGTTTGTTTAGTGACTGTTCAAAGCTACAAATGGCACCGAAAAGAGTGACTTATGACCATTTTTTACAATTATGACCTTTGTAGCATCCCCACGATCATGTGATCAAAATTCGGATACTTGGCAACTGGTTCATACTTATGACTATTGCTGTGTCCCAAGGTTACGGGTGTTCTGACCGAGGCTTCCCAAGAGCATAAAGCAAACTCCTGGTCCCGACAAAAAACCCTTTTATTAATTTACTGTGAATTCTGCTCATTCACATCCAGCAAAGTCTTTCAAGGGAGGATTTACAGTCACAGACCTTATCTGGGTTGGAGAGCTGACAGGCCGATAATCTGCACACACCGGGAACAGGCTCCAGCTGTCTGTCTGCCTGACTGATGTCTGACTCTGAAGGCAGCTGATAGCTGGCATACGGCTCTGGCCCCATTTCTGCCTCTGACACAGAGCCCTCATCAGAGCCTTCCCCAGACTCCAGGACTGGCCCATGTCCCCCCCCCCCCCCCAAACTCCTCGCTGTCCGAAACTGCTGCCATCTCCACTGACCACTGGTGGGCCACAACACCTTTTGCAACCTCCTGACAAGCAAGGACAATGGGGAAGCCAGATTCACTTAACAACCAGGTTACTAACTTATCAGCTGCAGTGATTCACTTAACAATGGGGGCAAGAGAGGTCATATAACGGGGGCAAAACTCACTTAACAAAAGTCTCTGTTAACAACAGAAATATTGGGGTCAATTGTGGTCGTAAGTTGAGGACTGTACTTTCAGCCTCGGCAGGATTCTGTTAATCTAACCTTATAATAAGACAGTTAGTATTCCTGGCTGTGCTACCTTGCAAGGCTAACAAAAACTGATGATTCAGGTAAGCGGCTACAATGCACAGAAAGCAGGCCAAGTCCTGTAAACAGCCATAAGATCTGACCAGTGAGTCCAATTTCCATTGTGCAAGAATTTAAATTAAAACAGGTGGAGGGGAAAGATGGCCTTTTAGTCTCCGCTTGAATATGTCTCCTGAACACCACTTCTCTGGGGTCTATTGGGCCCACTGTTTTGCTAACAATATGTTTTTCCTGATATTCATTAAGAACGTCCATACTTAAATCCCTTCTTCCTCTTCTTCCGGGTGATGTCCTTTAAAATGTTTTTGACGATCGTGTTCGTATTTTATTTTATATAATCAACTTTAATCCCGGGTCACAGTTGGAGCACTAGCCATAGAGACAGACATGATATGCAAGGCTGCTCACATGTAGAAATGCAAATGAGAAAAAAATCGAAATAATGCTATGATATTGGATGTAAAATAAATGTGATTAGTCGAATCAACTCCATTAAAAGGGAAAAGTTTGGTGAGAAGAAATAGCAATAGCACTTAGACTTATATACCGCTTCACAGTGCTTTATAGCCCTCTCTAAGCGGTTTGCAATCAGCCTCTTGCCCCCAACAATTTGGGTCCTCATTTTACCCACCTCGGAAGGATGGAAGGCTGAGTCAACCTTAAACCTGGTCAGAATCGATCTGCTGAACTGCAGCTAGCAGACAGCTGGAGTAGCCTGCAGTACTGCACTCTAACCACTGCGCCACCTCGGTTTTGGCCCTTTTTCTGAACGCTGGATGAACGGCGGGCCAAACAAACACATTTTCTTAGGGACAGCCCTACCCAGCTCTTCCATAAGCCACAAGGCTCTCCAGAAGGGCCTCTTCTGCTGATGGAAGTAACTAGGCAGATTCACAGCAAGGCCAAGCCATTTCGGTCTTTAATGGTCAATGCCAGACTCTTAAATAGTAAGTAAGTGACAACCAGTGCAGATTTTTCCATTTAAGCATCATGTGATTCCTGTGTCTTGCACTGTTTAGCAGCCTGATCACTGCATTTTCTATTCATGACAACTTTCGGCGCGTCTCAAAAACGGCTCCGTGTAAGGCCTACCGTAGTAGTCAAGATGGGATTTTAACAAAGATGGGGATAATACAATACAATAGTAGAGTTGGAAGGGACCTTGGAGGTCTTCTAGTCCAACCCCCTGCCTAGGCAGGAAACCCTATACCGTTTCAGACCGATGGTTATCCAACATCTTCTTAAAGACTTCCAGTGTTGGGGCATTCACAACTTCTGGAGCAAAGCTGTTCCACTGATTAATTGTTCTAACTGTCAGGAAATTTCTCCTCAGTTCTAAGTTGCTTCTCTCCTTGATTAGTTTCCACCCATTGCTTCTTGTTCTGGATAATTGTTGCTAAGTCAGACTGGTCCAGGAAAAAGGTCGTGGTTGCGATACGAGCCATAGAGCTGAAATGAGCTGTTAACGCAGACGTTACCTGGAAGGTAATGACCGCAGGGGGACCAAGGACTATAAATCTGCTTTTTTCAACTGAAACCTCCCTTCGGTTCCCAAAATCAAGCAGCCATGCCATTGGGCTTGGGCTCACCTTGTTCTCACATTCAGACCACCACTGAGTTGAAGCGGTGTTCATAGAACTGCTGACTGTCTATGGAGATTCTCAGTCATCCAGGTCAGTGTTTCTCAAACTTGGCGACTTTAAGTCCTGTGGACTTCAACTTCCAGAATTCCCCAGCCAGCTATGCTGGCTGGGGGATTCTGGGAGTTGAAGTCCACAGGACTTAAAGTCGCCAAGTTTGAGAAACACTGATCCAGGTCATGGTTGTCCCAAAGGTGCTTTTTCAAGAGGCAACTGGACTTTCTGGTTTTTCTTTGAAGACGTTTCGCTTCTCTTCCAAGAAGCTTCTTCAGCTCTGAGTCTGACCCCATCATCCAGTCAGAGCGGAAGAAGCTTCTTGGATGAGAAGCGAAAGGTCCTCAAAGAAAAACCAGGCAATTCAGTTGCCTCTTTTTTTGAGTTAGTGTTTTTCAACTCTGGCAAACTTTTAAGAGGTGTGGAGTTTTACTCCCAGAATTCTTAAACTTCCAGACATCGTAAACTTATCAAATTGGAAAAACACCAATTTATAGGAAGTGTGAAAGCTTGGTCTGAAGGAGTTTAATATTGCTCTTTCTTTTCTCTGCTCTCTTACATTTTTTGCCATCTTCGCTGCATAATTGGTATATTGATTCTTTTCTTTTATTCTTCTGAAGATCTCTAAAGAAGTTATTTTGATTATTCTTGGCAGCTCCTTTTGAGTTTCAGCTTTCCTGAGTGCCTTCTATTTCCAGACTACTTCTCCAAGGCTTCTTTGTCTTTGATTCATCCCGTTCTGTCCTGGAACAGTCCTTGCTCACAGTATTTTCAGATTTTCGCTTAAATGTTTTGTCCAGTCACGCTGATTTCTTTTGCTGTGCTCCATGCTTTTTTTTTTTCCTCAATTGGAATCATCTGCACTTGTGCCTTTTGACTCTCCTTTTTTTAGGAACACTAATCCACGTACTTTGAGCTCTTTTCCCCATTTGCTTCTCCTGTCGCAAGAATAATTGCTCTGAATTCATTAAAATCCTCTTATTTTAAGCTCGTGATATCCAGTCAATTACACTTAGCTTTCATTTCCATTAAAATAATAAAAGTCTAGCATGACATAGACGCTTTCCCCGCCACCCCCAAGATTTCTGCTATTTCCCCTTCGATTGAGTCTTCCCAAACGGTCCTCTTGACTTTTTGAAGGAAAAAGTTTAAGGAAAGACACAAATTTCCTAGCAGGACCATGCTTTGTTTCCCAGAAGATGTTAAGATACTTGAAATGTAAAGTAATTACATTTGCTTTTTTGTTTAAATCATCCAATACATTTACAAGATATAAATCTCTATTACACGTTGCAGAATTTATACTTCTGAATAAAATAATATATCTATCTATCTAAATATATATATATGGCTGTGTGTGTGTGTGTGTATGTGTTTGTGTGTGTATGTGTGTGTGTTTCAGCATACCTCTGGAACGCCTAGAGCAATTTCAACCAAACTTGGTACCCAGATGACTTACTTTCTGGAAACAAATACTGTGGGGTGTGTTTTCTGTTATGATACAGCCTGTTGTGCCTTAAAATGGCTTCTACTGTATTGCCATAAAATGGCTTCTACTGTACAGCGCAGTGAGGTTGCCATGGTAATGGCTTCACAGTACTCCACAAGGGGTCTTCCTCTGGTAAGGGGGGAAATCCAACATTAGAAATTACGTTTTGTCCGGACATTTTCCCCCTATAAATAAATACCCCGGCAATGCCGGGTTATCAGCACTCATAAGTAAATAAATATGCCCTCCTTTGCAAAACACAACCAAATGAATCGAATTAGAAAAATAATGCCTCTTATTGATTAAATCAGAGACAGGGATGGTTAACATTTCATATTAGAGGTAGTCCTTCCTTAACTATGTAAATTAGGACCAGAATTTCAAGCACTAAGCAATGCATTCACAAAGTGTGATTTCACATGAACAAATCGCTTAGCCACAGCAATTTCCCAATAGGCCCTGTTGCCGTTGTTGAGCGAGCACTGTGGGTTGTTAAGCAAGGGCCTCCTTCTGGGTTCCAACAACTAAAGTCAATGGGGAAGCTGGTAGGAAGTTGCAAGTCTCCAGCGGTTCACAAGCACGCTGACTGGCAACTATACGGCATGCCCGTGACTTTCGATCTGGGAGCGGCGGCTGCTGCTGCTAGGTGGGTGGGGAGGTGCGCGAGTTTTTGCAGCGACACCCACGGGAGATTTTAGACCTGATGGTGGCTGCTGCAGGTGAGGGAGACTTCACCAAGCAATTTGCCCCCTTCCTTACCGTCTTCCCCATTGACTTTGCTTGTGGAAAGCTGGCAGGGAAGGTCACAAACGGTGATGATGGTATCACCATGGGGCACTGCTACTTTTGTTAAGAGTGCGTCAACGGTTGTCAAGTGGCCAGGTTGTGATCATGTGACCACAGAGGTGTGCAATACTAGAACTTTGAGGACCACGTGTTAAGTACCACTCGTTCAGCACCACTGAAATGTTGAACGGTCGCTGAGCGAATGGTTGGTAAACAAGGGCTAGCTGTAGCACATTTGAAATTCAGGCACTTTACAAGTATAAACTGTCCATTCACAGAGTCTTGTGTTTTGTCAAGTTAAAATACAATCCACTCTCCTAAATTAATTTTTTTTAATTGCATCTAATGCAGGGGTGAAATTCTACAAGTTCGGACTGGTTCGCCCGAACTGGTAGTAAAAAAAAATGAAACCAGTTTCGGCAAACCAGTTTTTCTGGCGATCAGCTGTGGCGCGTGATTTATATTAGCTAGAAAGTGCGCTCACATTGCTACCAAACCAGTAGCAAAGGTACGTGGATTTCACCCGTGATCTACCGGCTTTATTAATCAACTTCTTTCTAAGTTCTTTTGCAAGGAAAAACCCTTTTCATTTAAGGAAAGGAAGTAATCAGGAAGAGGAAGAAACTGATAAAAAAAAGAAGTCTGGCAGATCTAATGCTTAGAGGAAAATCCCGTTGCCTCTTCTGAGATATAACTGCTGCCAGTTACCTCTGCTAAATAATAACTGTAATTAAGTTACCCCACATTCAATATTTTACTTTATTTTTATTTCCTGGGAGAGTGGAGAGAAGTGAAAAAGGGAATATGCTTAACTCCATGGGATTATTTTCAAAATACCATGGCGAAAAGTATCCCTGGCCCCAAACACTCTCTGGGAAAGTTAACCAATCCTAAAATAAGCCTTGGAGATATTCTGACTGCTTACCTGTCAGAGGAAACTATGCCTGTGTGGCTCATAGAACGTCTAACCTGAAGGATGGAGAGAAAAAAAAAACAATAGCACTTAGACTTATATACCGCTTCACGGTGCTTTTACAGCCCTCTCTAGATGGTTTGCACAGTCAGCGTATTGCCCCAAACAACAATGGTAAGGACATAAACACAAAGTAATATCCTATTACTCTGATTGGCATGTGCACGGATAGATACAACTTCACAAAAATGCTTTGAGGGGATAGTCATTGTAGGTGTACAACTACACATTCCGATTTTTAAAATTATTAACCTAGTTTGACTTTTTTTCTCTAGCTGCCTAGTCTCTGGAAAAACGGACTCTCTTTAGTTCATCATATGCTTTAAGGGCTTAATCTCACAGATGACATCTTTTAAACCATCTGCCAACTACTTATCTGATGTACTTTCCCAATCTGTTGACCACTAGGGAACCTTATCCCCAGTCACTGGTGCAAGCCAAATCAGTAATAGAAGCAAACTAAGATCTGGAGGTTCCATGCAAACAAACAAAGAAACAAACATATAGATAGCAGTCTATTTCTCATCACAAAGCAAGTCTAAATTGCTTTTACAGTTCATATCACCTTTCACCAGCTGCCTATAGATAACTGCAGTTTGTAGCAGAACAGGATTCAAAACTCTCCACAGCCAACTTACCATAGGACAATTTAACAATTCAATGTAATTATTTAAAATAAATAAAACAAATACTTTAATTTTTGTCATTCACATTTCATTTTGTCCCTCCTTTTGCATCCTTTCTTTAATGATTCTTTTCCCCCACTTCTTTGATATTAGCGTAACTCTTGTCCCGCAGCAAGTTGTCTCGCGGTGAGTTGGCTGTGGTGAGGTGGCCGCTGTGAATTGTCATAGACCCCTTGACAGATAGATATAGCCCGGTTCCTAGGTAATATAAAAGCAACTAACTCAACATGATGATCAAAGTATGAAAATGGCAGTTCTTAGAATCAAAAATGAAAGCCAAGCTATATAATGGCATCTTTGCTCCAAGTGGTACAAAACACACGACTTTTCTAAGGAATGTAGAGACTTCCTGTAAGCACCTGTGAGACTTCCTGTCAGCGGATGCTTTGCTAGCTAGCAAGATAGCTTTGTCTGGGAAAGCACCACCAGATACTGGATCCAAGTCAGCATAATCTCTCCGAAACAAAGGAGATTGTTGAGGTCATCCCAAATGACCCTGGACAGTCGCTCCTCATGAGTAGACCATGGAAACTGTTCTTTTAATGGTCAGCTTATGAAAGTAGCGGCTGATAGTCAGGATTTACATCAAGCTAAAACCCACAAAGCAGCCTTTATAGACACTCAGCTTGACCAAGCCTTATGTCTTAATCACTTTTTTTGCATTTTGCATATTAGAGAGATTAAAACCCTTTGGAGTAGCAAGGTTTTACTGGATTCATCGACTAAATTTCTTGTCTTCTTAAAAGACGATGCGAATTTCATTTTAAAAAGTTTTTAAAAATTTATCATTTTTTTGGACTGCACAGCAAAAGGGTGCTTAGTATATGGATTTTGGAAAGCTAATGACGGATTAAGGGACCAGAAGGATTTGGAATTATAGCTTTGAATTATTTAGAAGATACTTTCTCATGGGAGAATGGAGATTGATTTCATTTTTTTTAATGATAAGGGCACTAAAAGCAAGAGGGTAAAGAAAGTGGAGCAGAAATCTTTAGTGCAAACTTTTGACTACCTCTCAGCCAAGTTTTTGCACAGAATGGATCAAACACTTGGTAAAACTGAAAGAGCATGTTCTATTGAAATTATAAAACAAAAGCAAGCTGCAACAGATATTGATGAAATTAATTTGAAGGTTGATTTAAATGTAATATAAATGGATCTAATGGATGACTTATTCCCTAAAGGAGATGAACAGACATTAAATCAGGAAACTAATTTGGTCAATTTCTTTCTTCTGGATATGCAAAAGAGCTTTGCTAGCAAAGTTTTTAAAAATGACAAACAAAAGGATAATTTTTATTTATGGATACAAGAGAATTCTGTTAAAATTCTGAAGGATTTTTCCTTTGAAACTGATATGAACAGCAAATTAACTCTGGGTCTTTTTTAAAGTGGGTTAAAGAGTATTATTAAAAAATCAGAAAAGATTTCTAAGATTGACTTTTTCAGTCAGGGTGAAAAGAAGAAATTAGTTACATCTGGCTACCCTAACTGGACATCTGCTGACAAAAATTGATTGCCAGAGTATTTGCACTGTTTTCTTTTCCTAAGAGATGAGCTATGAAAAAAATAGAGACTATGTTTTACTTAAAGATGACGATAAGTTATTAAAATTGTTTTTACCTGCTAGGATGAAGGGGGAAGTTACTTCTTTTTTTTTCATTCCTTTTTCACTCCCCCCTTCCTTTTTCTTGTATATTTGTGTTTGTAATTTGTATACTTATTGCATTGACTTTTATTCTTTTCCTGTATAATTCTTAACGAAATTATTTGAAAAGAAAGAATGTGTACTACAGCAGAGCTGTATATATTGTTATAATTTTCATTAATGAATTAAATAGGCATAATGGGTGCAATCAAGGGTTCAAAGTGCTGGCAGTTTCTTTTATATCTAAAATGGGCTGGTGCAGCCTATCTTAAGAGAGCTTTCCACAACATGAAGCCTTCTACACTACAACTCCCATTAGTCTTTGCTAAAATAGCCAGTACTTCAGGATAACTGAAGGCAGGGGTGAAATTCAACTGGTTCTATTCAGTTCTGGCGAACCAGTAGTGCTGGCGCAGGAGGCTCCGCCCACCCACCCGGACGTCATCACATTCCATTTTTGAAACTCTGCACATGCGTGGAAGGTCCTGCTCATGCGCAGAGGTGGCGCGTGCACTCACATTTGTGAACTGATAGCGAAGGTAAGTTGATTTCACCCCCGACTGAAGGGAATATGTTTGTTAAGTGATTTTTCCATATTCTGAGATCAAGTGATTACTCCTCCTCAAGTCTTTTTGTTTGTTTGTTAATATCATGTATAAATCAAAGAAATACAAGTTTCTAAACTATAGGATGGCTTTTTAAGTTATAGAAACTTATAATATAATACACCTTATCAACAGACACACATTTCACAAGACAAATGCCTTGGGCATTGGGAGCTTTTTCAGCGCACACATAATTCTGATGAAATATAAAACGATCAGTGTCAGGAATTTCTTTCACTCTGAGATATCATTCATTTAGCATTCAATAAAATGCTTCCAGAATGGTTCTTTGGTTATTATTTCCCATAAGAAATGAAATCAGGGCTACCAATTTGGTGATTTCCAGACATTTGGCTCTAAAACGCATACATTCCAGCTACCATAACCTTTGGTCAAAAATTATGGGGGCAGTAAAAAGGATTTACGTAGAACAAAGCTGCCTCTTTTTTTGATTATTGTATTTTTCGGCGTATAAGATGCGGCGGAATATAAGATGCTCCAAGATTTTGAAGAGGCAAATTAAAAAAGTTTTTGCACTCTGCAGACCTCCCCAAAACAGCCCATTTTTCGTGAAAATGGGCCCGTTTTTTTGTCAAAAAAGGGCATGCATAGCCTTTAGGAGGCTTGTAGAGTGCTCGGGAGGGGCAAAAATCAGTCTGTTTTTTGCTCATTTTTGCCCTCCGCAGCCCCCAGGAGCACTCTGGAGGCCTCCTAAAGGCTATGCATGGCCATTTTGGTGAAGGGGGAGGGGTTTCAGGAGGCCAAGAATGCTGTATTCAGTGTATAAGACGCACCCAGATTTTCAGCCTCTTTTTTGAGGGAAAAAGGTTCGTCTTATACTCGGGAAAATACGGTAATTCTATGGGAATGAAAAACAGCACCATAGCGTGACAATCTCTTTCCATGGCAATTTGGCATAAATACAGTTTTTCCAGAAGCAACCCAACTGAGCTTCTTATTAGAGTAGCACTAATGAATATAAATAGGGAAAAGTCTCACCCGGTGGGAATGTGGAAGTTTAGTGCCGACAAAATCAGAAGGCTCTGGGATGGTTGAAGGTTGATACAGCTCAGGAGCCAAATGAGTATTTGCAAACTTCATGCATTCTTCTAGGGTAGAGATGAACTGACTGCAGGTTGCCCGTAATAGAGACGAAGCTTCGTTCATCTTCTGGTGGGGAGTTGAGAGCACAGACAAGTGAAGCAGCACTATTGCATGGTGGCCCTTCCATCCTAATCCTCAGAGCCCCACCACCCAATCGGAGAGTGCTTGAGAGCTAAAAGGCTCAATTCAAATGCTCAGTTGGCCTCTACGTGCCCCTTTGCTGCCCAAATGGGCCGGCTTTCCAAAGTAACTCTATATATGAAAATTAATTCCCCATTCAGCTACGTGAAAGGATTGTATCACTTCAGCCAACCAATATTGACCTTACAAACTTACAAACCTCCCGCCGCCAACACTACTGGTTCGCCTGATCCGAGGCAAACTTGCAGAAACCCACCTCTGCCGCACACGGATTGGTTGTTAAATAGGTAGGATCCCACCCCTGTCTAGAGAGCTCTCTGTTTCCCATCCCTATCCTACAGTGATCAGAAATAAACTTGCGGAAAGTGACAAAGGAAAATGAATGAACACATGGTTGACAATATAGAATAAGACCTTGTTTTCTGCTTATCTTTTATCTCTTGTTTTTAAGATTGTAAAAATGGTGAGTTTTGGATGGATTTCTATCACTAGTGTGGGAGCTGCCAAAATTTTTTGTATATCCCCTTACCTTTCCCCATATATGTATAAAAACCAATACAATTTTTGGGGGGGAAAAAGAGAAAGAAATAAACTTGCTAATGTTGTCAGAGAATTAATATTCCACAGATTTCTTACCAGACCTGGTTGGGACATGCAAAAACAGAAACCTGCAATTGCTCTGGATTCTCTCCCACCCTACCTGGATGTCCAAAGGAGAGCCATTCTCTTGAGGTTGGGTTGCGTCCTGCACAGCTAGCACTTGCTGTGTCAGCGCATCGCAATACAAACGCAGCTCAGACAGTTTTCTTCCGAGGGACTCGTTGCTTATGTCCAGATCTGGGATAGACAAGCAAAGAATTTACACAAAACACTGAAAAGAACATTCACACAGCCCTCCCCCAGAGAACGCGAGACTTAAATCAGAAACAAAATTAGTTCGGATTCTGCCAGTGAAAAAGCTTGCGCCCTCTGTCACATCAAGATGAACCCCTAAGATGCCTTCTGTGATTTCAAGATGTGAATATCTTTCGAACCTTAATATGTGGATAGAACCAACACTGAAAAGAAAGTGCCAATGATGTAATGTGCGATGTAATACAGATTGTCAATGTATGTTCGCTTCATGTACCCTTTTCCCGTACCGAGTAAAAGTACATATATATATAAAAAGATTAGTAAAACCAAAACAACTTCCTCTGTTTCAATGAAATGCCACCAATTTATCTCTGGGACCCAAAGGCATTTATCTATGTGATCCAGGGACACAGAGCTGCTTTAAAGAGTTGCTGTTAGAGGTTGTTCTTGTTCCCACATGCTCTGAAGAACTTTTTTAAGGAAGGGTTTGCTAAGCTGGATTGAGTTACCTTCTTGGACTAGTGCAGTGTTTTCCAACCTTGGCAAACTTGAAGAGGTCCGGACTTCAACTCCCAGAATTCCCCAGCCAGCAAATGCTGACTGGGGAATTCTGGGAGTTGAAGTCCGAACATCTTTAAAAGGCCAAGGTTGGGAGACACTGGACTAGTGAACACATGTGCAATTTTGAAAGGACGGTTCAAGCCCTTTCACAACTTGGCTTCATTTTCTAAGGACAGTGTGACTCTGTGCCATGAGACATGGCAGATGAAGCATTTTTTAAAAAAAATAAAATAAACGTTTTAAAACACTGAAAATCAGATGAAGCACAGACTCTGGCTGGTACCAAAGAAGGTGCCTATGGTAGCACGCAATCTTCATTGAACTATGCCAGGCCTTGATAATTTTTTAACACACCAATATGAAGAAGAAACGAGGAGGGGATGAACTAAAGGAGAGCTGGTTTTGTGGTTTTCTGTGCAGGAATAGAGGAAAAAATATGTTAAGTGCAGTTGGTGCACAACTGCATCTGTGTGGGTGGGATGGAAGAAAACATTTATCACCCAATCTGCCAAGAGAGGCTTAGGCTTAGCCACCATCTCAGGGGTATTTATTCTGGGAAACGTACACATAATTTGTATCTGTGCGCACACTCAGGTTCCCAATATTTATTTAGGGAAGTAGAACTTCAGAATCGTCTTGCGCAAATAAAATAGCAATTACAAAGCCCAGGAAACCTTAACACTCTGCAGAGTAAAAGGTGAAGCGTCACAAGAACGGCCCACAAATTGCCAAAATATACATTAAAAGTATTCTAAGCACAGGCTTTGACTTCCTCCCATGCATGGGAAAGTTGACAAAGCAACTGAGGTCGTAAGTTACATGCCTAAGTCAGTGATGGCTAACCTTTTTGTTGCTGCGTGCCGAAAGCGTGTGTGTGTGTCTGCACCCATAATGCAATGCACGTACGACACCCCCCCCCTTCTGCCCCACCCCACTGCGCATGAGCACACCCCCCCCCCTGTGCATGCATGCACCCCCTGTCCCATTTTGGGCCTAGTAGGCCTCCTTACAGTCTTCTGGGAGCAAAAACGGGCCACGGGAGAGGCGCGCCAATCCCCCACCCCTCGCGTCTCCCGCATGAGCCCCGCCCCCAGCACATGCGAGGCAGAGACCTGAAAATTAGCTGGCCAGTGGCCACATGCGCAGTGGAGCTAAGATAGGATGACGGCTCGCATGCCCGCCGAGAGAGTTCTGCGTGCCACCTGTGGCACACGTGCCATAGGTTTGCCATCATGGGCCTAAGTGAATGATATATTCCAATAGTCAATAGTCAAGTTTGCCTGTAGTTAGATTTACTATGGATCCAAGACCGAGTAATAGTGTAGGTTGGGGCTGAGAGGGCTTTAACCAGAATAGGAAGGCATGCTTTGTGCTGTAGTAATGTGACTGGGTACAAAGTAAGAAACCCCCGGGGGGCTGCCACTAATCTGCTAGGCATAGGCACAGCTGTTGGATAAGCTACATAGTATAACCGTCCTGACAGCAACATAAAGCTGCTTTAATCTCTTTTCATATCCTAAAGGGGGGATTACTTGGAGGGATTAACATCCCCCTCCCTTACACTCAGTGATTTAGACCTTTGGGGGGGTTCCTATGTGAGTTTTCCCCATTGAAATTGGGACGGCTTGATTTAAAGGGGGTGAGGTTTAAAGTTAAGTGAGGGATGCCAAGCCATTGCAAAAGGAGCCATCTGATAGCAACATGGTAGGCAGTGGGAAGTGTAACATATAGGCCTGTAGGAAAATGTTACCCATGAATAACGCTAGAGCCACCTTGATGCGTCACATGACGCATGTCATGTTTGCCGAGTCAGAAAACCTTGGTTGAAATAAACTATGGTTTATTGTGATGTCTGAACCCAGTCAGTAAAACAATGCTGCAATTGGTCCTAGAATTCATTCTTCTTTCTCTGCACGTTAAACCCTTCATTTTTTTTTATTCTCATGGAGTCTTAATTTTCTTGGGTTGAGCATGAACAGTTTTTGAAACCAGCTGCAGCACTTTTTCATGGAGAACCTCAGAAACTGACCAATAAATGGGGAAATGCTACACTTGTCCATAGGACTGTCTGTGTTCTATCATTTAAAAAAAATGGCTTTTAAAAAATCCTAAAGACTTGCTTTTCAAAAGGGGGAATCAATTCTGTTCTTCCCCTCATTTTATTGCTGAAATACAGGTACAGTAGTTCTCGACTTACGATCACAGTTGAGGCCAAAATTTCTGTTGCTAAGTGAGACATGTATTAAGTGAGTTTTGCCCCATTTTACAACGTCTCTTGCTGCAGTTGTTAAGTGAATCACTGCGGTTGGTAAGTTAGTAACCTGATTATTAAGTGAATCTGACTTCCTCACTGACTCTGATTGTGAGAAGGTCACAAAAGGTGATCACATGACCTTGGGACACAACCACGGTCATAAATACGACTCAATTGTCAAGCATCTGAATTTTGATCACATGGTCTTGGGGATGTTGTAATTGTGAAAAACGGCCCTAAGTCACATTTTTCAGTGCTATTGTTAACTTTGAATGGAGTTGTAGCCCACTGGCAGCCAGCAAAGCTGGCAGCAGAGTTGGATAGTGAGGAGGTTGGGGAGGAACATGGGCCAGTCCTGGGGCCATGGAAAGGGCTGAGGAAAGCTCAGACCAGGGCTCTGCGTCGGAGACCGAGAGGGAGCTAGACAGCAGTGAGGCAGAGGAACAGCTGGAGCCTGTTCCCAGTGTGTGCATGCGCAGAGCTGCCAGAAGACAAGAACAACTAAGAAAGCAGGGTCGACTTGGGAGTAAAGCCACACCTTGCAGGTGATTGGCCCTTCCCAGAGGAAACAAAAGAGGAGTGAATGGGGAGGGGGCTTTTCCAGGAAACAATTTGTTCCTTCAGTTGTTTCAAGAGTGTAAAGTTCTGTTTGTGACTATAAGAGACTCTGTGCCAAGTGTTGCCTCGCCCTGCGTTGGAAAACTAGTTATCTGGTAGCTCTCTAAACAAGATAAGGTTTGTGTTGATAAATATTCCTCTGAAAGACTGTTTGCCAACCCTTGCTGACTGTGAATGAAAGGAATTCACAGTCGTGTAAATAAAAGAGGTTTTGCCGGGTCCAAGACTCTGCTTCTTGCTTTTTAAGGAAGCCTGGGTCAGAACAAAAGGTCACTAAACAAACTGTTGTAAGTCGAGTACTACCTGTACCTAAACATTGTCCAAGTCATCAAAATTAGCACTGGGGACCCAACAGCACATTCAGTGCTATTTCTACACTGTGCTCTTCTTTTGGGATTCTGACATCCATTTCTCTAACCCGTTGTAGGCAGTCAGCAATCTAACGATTACAAGGAGAGCCAAATTCATATATGCAAACATGGGTGTAAATGGAGGGGAGAGGTTGCAAATGGTTCAACAAACCCAGATATGTTTGCTAAGGAGGTGGGAGAGCAAAATACTCACTGAAGTTGACCAAGTACTTCCACTCAGTACCAACTAGCTCTACCAACCACCCTGTAAGCTTGAGCCCACCGATTCATTAACACAAAGCTACTGACCAAGAACCAACCTTTTTCTTTCTGGCTTCTGCTATCCCCGAGGCAGGCCTTGGAGCTGCCCAAAGCCACCAGCCATTTCTGTCTTTCAGCAGCGCCTCCTGCCTTCAAGTAGAAGTACTGCTCACCTGGGATGACCAACTCCATACGAGTAGAATCAGTTGCATGCACTACAGGAAGGATGAGAGAAATAAAAGTGTAAAGGTAATAAAGGTAATAAGGTAAATAAAGGTAAATAAAAGTGAGAATACAATCTTCAGTACCATCACCACCAACCGCTCTGCCATGCACAGGGTCACACGTCTTATTATTATGTTGTATATGATTTCATAAGAGACGCGGTAGCCCAGTGGCTAAGACACTGAGCTTGTCGATCAGAAAGGTTGGCAGTTCGGTGGTTCGAATCCCTAGCGCCGCATAATGGAGTGAGCTCCCATTACTTCTCCTAGCTTCTGCCAATCTATCTAGCAGTTCGAAAGCATGTAAAAAATGCAAGTAGAAAAATAGGAACCCCCTTTGGTGGGAAGGTTACAGCGCTCCATGCCCCTTCGGCATTTAGTCATGCCGGCCACATGATCACGGAGATGTCTTCAGGCAGCGCTGGCTCTTTGGCTTTGAAACGGAGATGAGCACCGCCCCCTAGAGTCAGGAATGACTATCACATATGTGCGAGCGGAACCTTTATCTTTACCTTATGATTTCATGGCCACCAATGGACATTTCTACCTTGTATAAGATGAAGGCTTAAGAGGGGAAAATAAATTGATCTTTTTACCACTCAGAGATATTCTGGGGCTAAAGGAATATCATCTCCTCAATTATGTAATCTGCAGGAAGCACAGAGCATAATACGGTAGCGAAGAACCCAACCAGAACTCTCCAGATGGAAGACATCCACCTCATAAAAAATTAGCCTAACTGAATGAAAATGCCTTTAAAAGTACAGGTTTTGGAACACTGCTTCAAGCTTTCGGAGCTAACAAGTCAGTTTTCCAAATGCAACCTTTGTGCATTTGATAACGAGAGATAAAGTCTGCCTACTTCATTTACTGACATTTGCAGATCAAGCTACTGTTCAATCACAGTGGTAAGACAAGACTCCCCCCCCCCCACCCGCGTTTATTTGGCAAATTCACAAGCCTCCTACAGATTGTTCTTGATGTACTGTTTGAACTTAAGATAGTGCTGAACACACCGAGTTATAAACCCTGCCTAAAGTTACAACCATTGAAGGATTCCCACCTATCTTTCCTCTTCATCTCAGTCGCCCAACCAGCCTGCCAGAGATTGGTTGCCAGTCTCTGCCACTCCCCTGCCTTATTTTGCTCACTGCCTACTTCCTCACCAATCCCAAACCATACCCAGAAGGTTCAGGCCTTTTCCCCACTCCACCCTGCTTGCAACACCTGGGCCATTGACTTTTGCCTTTTTGTCAGCTGCTGACAGGTGTGCCAAGCTGATGTGAGGTGCAACCAGACAGCCAGTGTATAACATGCAGTGTTTTTGAAGGCTAAATAGTGCTTCTGTCTACAGAAGCATTGTGTTTTCCAGTTTCTCGCTAGAACACTAGAAAATGCAATGTTTCCTTTAGAAGCATTGTGTTCTCTAGCTGTCTCTAGTCAGAAAGATAACGAACTTGGTATTTCTGAAAAGTCAAAAGTCTAGCACAGAGAGGGGAGGGAAATTTCTGTGGCAGATCAGAAAAAGGAAGTTTGGTTCCCAAAAATCCATGTTTACTTTCTCTAGCCCAGCGCAGCAATTCCCTTCTGCACATTGGGGAGTGGGGGGGAGGGAGGGAGACAAAGGGAAAGAGAGAGAAAGAGAGGGGGGGAGGGAGGGAGGGAGAGATGCCCTTGAGCTACTGTAGTATAATGTGATATTGGGAGAGAGAGGGAGCGCTGTGGTGGTCTGGAGAAATGAAACTCGGATCTTCGGGATCCAAACTTCATTTCTCTGGCCCATCACAGGAGTTCCCTTCCATGCAGAAAGGGAAGATATTTTGTTCCATCCATTTAATGACCGCAACTGGGAAAGCTGGGATTGTGGTCATTGAGTGAAACAGTCATATAGCTATCTCGCTTAATGACTCCCAACAACTTACAACCATAATTCCAGGCCCAAATGTGGTTATAAACCTCAGGCTACCTGTGAGTCAATACTTAAAAGAACACTGGGGATGCCCAGACTACAGGCATGGATGGCAGCATCATGTAACTTCTACAACGTAGGTTACAAGTTCCAGCGTATCCAAGTCAATTCTGCAGAATCTAGGCTCTGCAGCATGCAATGAATCACTGTAACCTGCATTATTGTCAGTAGACTACCAATCCACTGTTTGAAGGCTAAAAAGCAACAAGGCTGATGGTCCAGATCTGGGGTCCCTAGATATTAACAGTATATAATTTGGGCTTCAAGAGAGCCAGCTTTATGCAGTGCTTTAAGATATCATGCCTTACTGTGTTTCCCCCAAAATAAGTCAGGGTCTTATTTTCTTTTGACCCCCGAAATAAGCGCTTGGTCTTATTTTCGGGGAGGTCTTATTATTTTTGAGGTGCAGGAGACAGCGAATGTGGTCACCTGATGGCTGCTGCTGTGTTGCAATATTTTTGGGGGAGAGCTTATTTTGGCGCATGCGTTCAAAAGCCCGATTGGGCTTATTATCCAGGGAGGTCTTATTTTCAGGGAAACAGGGTAGAAGACTGTGAATACTAGTCTTGTCTTAGGTACAAAACCAGTAAGGTGACCTGTGCCAGTCATTCCCTCTCAGGCCTAGAAAGAAGGCAAGGGCAAACCAATTCCAAAAATGTTGCCAGGAAAGCTGCAAGAACTTGCCAAGGCGAAGACTAATTCAATCAAGGCTAATTCAAAGGCACAAAATTTAGTAATTTTTATTTTAAAAAATCTGGGCTTCACTGAATGGTTGCGTAAGAAAGTAACTAACGAAGAAAGTAAGGCACCACATGCCTTTAAAGGAAGAGCACCCAATATCCGCAAAATAAAGCAAGCAACAAGGTGAAGCTCCTGCAATTCTTAGCAGAAAATAGATAATGCACAACCCCGAATGGAGCGAAGTTTGGGAAAGAGAAATTACATTTTTTCTAAGTACTGAAACTGCCTACCTTTGATTTCACATACAGCCATCTTGATGCTGCCTTTGCTGCCTTTGCCCACATCATCCTGAGAGTCATAATAGGAGAGGATGCCATTTTCTAATACAAAGTATCGTGGCTGCCAACCTGAGGCCAGAGAGGAAAAAAAAAGAGGGCAAATTGGACCTTGTAGGCAGTTTGCAGTGGGGGGGTGGGGGCGGCAAGTGAGGGAAACCAACTAAGCTTCCCCATATGTTTGGAATTAGATTAACTTCCCAGGAATTTCTAAACTAAATTGACTAAGGTGGGCAACATGGTTATTGTGGTACTATTCTTAATTTATGCCAGGCTCCTTGCCTCTCCATATTGATTGTTTTAAAATATTATTTATAATTAAATTAGAAGCAATCATGCTGTTGAGGGCTGCTCATTCATAAACCACCAAGTACAAACCTCAACTGACAAATAATATTTGTCACTCTCTCTAGTTTAAAGGTACTTGGATTTTGGCCCAAGGCTTGGTCTAACAGACAAAACCCACAGCAGATTCACCACACAAATAGCTTCAATTCCACTCCACCCAGGAAAGAATCAGTAATACAGAAAAGTCAAGTGTTCAATTCAGGAAGCCTCTGTGAGTTAGTGCCCAATCTATTTAGAGTTTGGAATACCCTCCAGGAGAAATCTTGTCTGTTCCGGATTACTGTGACTTTAGCACCAGGCAAATACATTTCTCTTTTCCTTAGTATTCTAGGATTTTGAGCCCAGCGTTTAAACCCAGATTATAGAAAATAATTCTAATTCCCTGCATGAGATGACAGTATTACTATATTTTAGGTTCTATTCCCCATGCAGTCTCTTTGGGGCATTATTCTATTTTTCTATTGGATCAGATGGGGTGTTTATTCTTTTATATAATCGACCCAAGAGAAAGTTTATTGCTCAGTAGTTATAAATAAAAAGGTCATCAATTCCTCTCCTCTCATATTTTACTTTATTTATTTATATCCCATGTTTCCTCCAACAGCTCAAGCTGGCCTTATCTCCATCTATGCAATAAGATGCCAGAGAGTATATGCCCAGCTCAATCCCCCAGTGAGTTTTCAGGGCTGAGGACAAACACAAATTTGGGATTTGCTAGTTGCCATCCTTCAATTACATTGTATTGGCTTATGAATATGGCTACTCTGGGAACCAAGTGCTTACTTACTCTGCATTAAAAGGGATGTCCATAGCAAGCTTTTATATACTGTATACATTCCAAGAATAAAGAAAATGGACTTCATTGGCCATAAATATTTTGTTCTTTAAGAAGAACAAAAAAAAAGGTACATATATACTGCCATGAAGATTAGAGCTATCAATAGTGACTACTTATTATATAGGGCAGTTCTTTATTTCAGAAAGCTGCACTTTAAATCTATTTACTTTTAATTAAACAATTGCTATCTAATTAGAATTTGTTAATTAATTAATAATTAAATCTACTTTGGGGAGGTTAAGGTTTTGAATTTAACCTTTGCAAAGCAATGTTATAATCACAGACAATTATTATTGTTTATCTTTATGAACCTCTTCCAGATTCCCCCCCCCACACACACACACACTCTGCGGGCTTGTGCTTTATGTCTTTCAAGAAAAGTACAGTCACTTTTTCACAAGTTGCAGTGTTTCACATCAACAGGCCACCTGGCAACGGCCGAAGTTTATTCTTTCCCTGCGTTTCCAAGCTGGAGAAGCCGCTTTCATTTCTTCCAGTCGCGCAGCTCTTTAAAACAGTTCTTTGACCATTAAAATATTGGTGGATCGACCCTCCTGACCCGGGAAGAAGAGGCAGGGTTCCCTTGCAAAAGGGATTCGTTGCATTTCGGGGGGCGGGATCAGAAACGGCGAGACCCTGAGAATCGGAGTACCGTCTGCGGTGAACAAAGATGGGAGGAAGCCTGGGTTTGCTGGGTGCTCTTTCCTATTTTCTCCAAGGGCTGCGGGGAGAGGAATGCAGGCGGCCGGGGAGCCGAGGAACCCGCATCCGAGCTCCCCCGATAGTCGCTACCTCGAAGACAGGCCTGATGCAACACACTCCCCACTCACCTGAAAGATAGTTGGTCCATTTCAACAGCGCTCCCTCCATCACCAGCGCAAGCTCAGCGCCGGTCTGCCACGCCGATCCAATTGCGGCCCTGCGCCGGCCAGGCTCAGCCAATCATGGGGCATGTGCCGGTCGGAATGGGGGCGGGGCGGGTATGGAGAGACAGAAAGAGAGAGAGGCAGAGACACAGAGAACAGCACAGGAGGCGGACGAGAAGGAAGACGGGGGGAGGAAGCGGAGGTGGGAGAAGCGTTTAACGAATCGGACGAGAAACAAAAAGCCGGAAATCTCTCTAGGAGCCAATTACAAAGCGCGGACCCTCGCACTGACTTCAGGGCAATGTAGTTCCGAAACTCTTCTAACGGCTCCGAAGCTGGAAAATGCCAGCCCTCTCTCTCCCAGCACTTCCTCGACTCGTTTCTGTTAGAAATGTGGCTCGGCAGGCTGTACGGAACTGTTAAGGGATATTGGTTAGAGCCCGGTCTATCCAAGTTGGTTGATGTAATGGGTCTCAAATGTCTAAAAACGTACAGATTCAGGCTGTCATAGTACAGGTGGTGGTTGTCAAATATTTCACATATTTCATGTTTGCCTGGAAATCCATCGTCTTTGAACCCATACATGTAGGAGAATAGCCATAGCACTTAGACTTATACACCACTTCACAGTGCTTTTACACCCCCTCTCTAAGCAGTTTACAAAGTCAGAATTTTGCCCCCAATAATCTGGGTCCTCGTTTTACCAGCCTCGGAAGAATGGAAGGTTTGAGTTGGTGAGGATCAAACTGCTGTCAGTGAGCGGAATTAGCCTGCAATACCGCATTTTAACCACTGCACCACCACGAATCCCGATAAAACAATCAAGAAAAGCACCATTGGGTCCCACTGAGTTTTGTGAGATTTATCCTGTAATCATGGCTAAAAATGGCTGTTTCATATCCTTAGACATGCACTTTAAACCCTCCACATGATATATTCCTTGAAGACCAAGTGACTGATTAAGTTAAAGGTAAAGATAAAGGTTCCCCTCGCACATATGTGCTAGGCATTCCCGACTCTAGGGGGTGGTGCTCATCTCCATTTCAAAGCCGAAGAGCCAGCGCTATCCGAAGATGTCTCCGTGGTCATGTGGCCAGCATGACTAAATGCCGAAGGTGCACAGAACGCTGTTACCTTCCCACCAAAGGTGGTCCCTATTTTTCTACTTGTATTTTTTACATGCTTTCGAACTGCTAGGTTGGAGAAGCTGGGACAAGTAACGGAAACTCACTCCATTATGTGGCGCTAGTGATTCGAACTACCAACTGCCGACCTTTCGATCGCCAAGCTCAGCATCTTAGCCACTGAGCCACCACATCCCTTGAGCGACTGATTACTAAACTATTATTTGCACAATAACATGACATTTGGAGAGTGACCATTTGAGTTAGAACAGTGATGATGAACCTTTGATATGCTTATCAAAATTGACACATTTTGTTTTTGGGTGACATGTCAGCATCCATCAAAATCTGACAACTATTTTCTCTGTTTGAATGAGCACAAATACAAGAAATATGAGATCCTGCACTACCCAAAGCTTAAAATGTATTCTCCCCATTGATATCAGCACATGACCTTCAGAATTGTGATCGGTGGTGACAGGAGAGAGACAGCAGCTTACAAAATATGATAGAAACAAGACAGCCACACAGATCAGGTGTCTTCCAAACCACTGCACAGAGTGGTGGTTTGCACAGCGAAGATCATTTTTAAGGTGCAAGTCCAGAGGATACCTGCAACCACAGAGTTCAAAGTGAGCGCACTACAGGTAGTGCTCAACTTATGACCCCAAAATTTATGTTGCTAAGTGAGAAAAATTTTAACTGAGTTTTATCCCATTTTACGACTTTTCTTGCCACTTTTGTTAAGTGAATCACTGCAATTGTTAAATTAGTAACACGATTGCTAAGTGAACCTGACTTCCCCATTGACTTTGCTTGTCAGAAGGTTGCAAAAAGGGATCACATGACCCCGAGACACTGCAACCATCATAAATGTGAATGGGTTGCCAAGCATCCAAATGTAAATCATGTGACCGTGGGGATGCTGCAATGGTCGTAAGTATGGAAATCGGTCATAAGTCACTTTTTTCAGTGCCGCTGTATCTTTGAATGGTCATTAAGTGAACTGTTTTAAGCCGAGGACTACCTGTATCAGTGTTTGTATGAAATCAGTTTTTTCATTTGTATGAACAAGTGGATTGAACTAAAAATGAATGTAGAAAGTTTTCTCCTTTGGGGGACAGGGAGCTGGCATGCCAGCAGAGTCAAGTTAGGCATATTCTGAATTTTAACATGCTGGGCCCAAAAGGTTTGCCATCAGTGAGCTAGACTACCAGATCTGGGCTGCAAATATCTGCTTGACTTCTACAGTAGTAATTTAGATCTGATAGCTCTAGCTTACAGAAACCAGCTTCTATTAAATAGGCTCCCATACCTTGGAGTATATTTGTGTCTAATTTTTTAAATCAGTTAATAGGGAAAGCTGTCCTAAAGATAAAAGAAATACTGACTTGTAACTGACTCATAAGCGGAACCAAAATTCATTCTTCTGCACAGTATGTGTCACAAAATTTGATGGTTTGTGTCTGATGCTGACCTGATGCCTAAGCAGCATATAACTAAACAAGTTGTGCGTATATATAATATAGCACAAACATTTTCTCTATGTTCAGTATCATCTCCTTCAAATCTATGTTATTTTATTTGTTTCCAATTGAAAAATTCAGCCTTCTTTTAAAAATTAGTCACAAATTATAACTAAGGTCATATTTTTTGTATTCCCTTTTATCTCTGATTTTTTAAAATTCCTAATCTATACATTTTAAACTGCAAGACCTTTTTTTGGCAGAAACTTAACTTTAACATTGTTAAAGCTATGTACCATCTTTGCAAGGGCACGCTGCATGAGCTCAATGCGTTTGGATTTAAAAATAGAGAAGCCAAAATTTCTAGATTTGCAGAACTTCAGCAAATGATGTATTTCCTTTCATAGCTACTGTTGCACAACACAAAATAACAAAATGGTTAAATTTACATTTACGTGCCCTGAATGAACCAACATGCTTATTTCATCATCCAATGACCCCAGAACATGGGTTCACTTAAATATGGATACGTGTGCCATGCAAGCATAGCTAATAGATAGATAGATAGATAGATAGATAGATAGATAGATAGATAGATAGATAGATCTTATGTGGTTATGTGAGATTCACAGCCTTTGGGGCTGGTTGGTAGCTCAACAGCTCGAGTCCTAACCAAGGACCTAGGAACTGTTAAGGTAACGTTGGAGGATATAAGCTGTTCCAATTGTATCACAGCGGCCAGTTGTTTCGCTGGATTTGGCATTGATTACTAGTCGGGCCCCACCCAGGGGCCTAGGACGTCGTAACGTATTTTCGTAATATACGTGCAGATCCAAGCAGTGCAGCTTTTTGCATTTGACTGATGGTGATTTTGTCAAGTTTTAACCGTTTTAAATGTAATTCCAGTGCTTTTGGAATAGCACCCAGTGTGCCGATTACCACTGGAATTACCACTGCTGGTTTGTGCTATAATAGTTGAATTTCAATTATTAAGTCCTGGTATTTCGCGATTTTTTCATGTTCCTTCTCGTTTACCCTGCTATTACCTGGTATTGCGATGTCTATGATTGTAACCTTATTTTTCTCAACCAGTGTGATGTCTGGTGTGTTATGCGCCAGTATTTTGTCCGTTTGTATACGAAAATCCCATAGGATCTTGACCATCTGATTTTCGGTGTCTTTTTCAGGCCTATGTTCCCACCAGCTTGTTGTTGTTTTAATATTATAATTTTTGCACAAATTCCAGTGGATCATCATCATCATCATCATTATTATATACTTTATTCATTAAACATGAAGGTCAGCCAACTGAACATTCAAAAATGCATTACAAATACCAGTAACTGGTTCTAATGGTTGATACGGTTTGCTGCCAGTGTCCTAGGTATCAACCAAGTACCTTCTTAAAATATAAGATGTTCCGAGTAGCGCAGTTTTTTGCAGTTCATCTGGTGTTATTGCAGGAAGCTGCAATTTGTTGATGCATCTTGTAAAATTCTTCGATATGATGCCAAGTGCCCTGATGACAATGGGTATCACTGTTACATGTTTCATCCATAGCATGATGATGATGTGCTATTCGCATTTTTACTTGTAATGGCATAACTATTCCTCCTCGAACCGCGCCTCCGTCCTTTGGGGTATACTTATAACGTCCATGCCCATGTTACAGCTTGGAAATTAACAACAGAACTACGACTCCCAGCGTGCACCGGAGCAACCACAATGCATTGAAGGGTATCGAGAGAGAAGCTGCAAAGTCTTACGGGATGCGTAGTCTTCTGTTCAATGTTGCTTTGTGGCGGCAGTCTTCGTGTGGACTCCAGCATCCAGGATGCGCCTCGTAGCCTTTTCGAGGCGGCCGGAGACTATCGCTTCCTCTCTCCCGGCCTTTGTGAGCCGGACTGGAGGGTGGAAGGAGTTGTGGCGGCGGCGGCGGGGCAGGAGGAGGGAATGAGCGAGGAGGAGGAGGCGGAGGAGCCTTGCGGGAGCCCGAGGAGCTGCGGCAGCTTCCCCTGGTGAATAACCCCGCCTCTTTGGGGCCGTTGCTAGGAGACGGAAGGGGCAAGCCCCGCCCCTTGCACCCCCACTCCCCCTTCCTCAAGGCCGCGTTTCGGGTTCACGTGCGACGATCCAAAGGGCCCCCCGAGGCCCTACCTGCCATGATGGGTCACCGGGCTCTGGCAGTATAAGGCGTGTTTGGGGCGAGATATCCTGGGCCTTGGACAGCCAGCAGCCGCCATGCATTCGTGGAAAAAGAAACCATCTCGTTAGTTTAGTTAACAGCATCCCCCAACCCCACCCCAGCATGCCGCTGGATAAGGATGATGAGAACTGAAGAAGTCCTACCTGGGCTTGGCATGGCAGGGTTAAACTTTGTTATGGCTGCTGTCCCATCTTGGGGGGGGGGGGGGGGGGATCGAGTTCTGTGGGACATTCCCGATCAGCAGAAGGAAAGCAGAAGTTGGGGTGGGGGTGGGGGTCAGGGAAAGAATGGGGCAGAGCTTTGAATTAATCAGAATCTGCACTTTTTAATACACGGGACAGGTTTAGCTGATGTGATCGTTCATAATGTATACGGTCATTGTGTGTGCTATTCTCATGCGGCTGGTCTGGGCTTAGAAGATAAGCAGGGATGGGCCTGGAAGGCCACCAGGAAAGCTCATTTCCATACTTAAGAAAACAGTATAATTAAGTCCATATTTGTCCCCAGGATTGAAGCTTAAACTTGAGGATATCTTCAACCTTGCTGCCTTAAAAGCAGGAATAGGACTGGATAAAAATAGAAGACTTTATTGGTCAAGTGCAATAAGACGCACAAAGAATTTGTCTCTGGTGCATAAACTCTTAGTGTACATGCAAAACAACAAAGTAATAATACTCAGAATAACAAAATAACATTCAGAATAATTATACTAATAAGAGAAGGTAGTGTAATAGATGAGAAGGAGAATAGTAATACAGCCTTATTATATGGGCAAATATACTTAGATAAATAGGTTTCTTGGACTGTAGTCCAGTTGGTTCCAAAACACTGGCTTATGTGGTATCAATGATTTCTGTGCATTAGAAATAAACGATACCTCCAGGTTTAATCAAAGCAGTCATAGGGGTGTAAATTTGTGGTTTCTATTCTACTTGAATTGACTCTATTCTCATTGGATTTTTCTTCAGATGAAGATGGGAGAGTTCATTTTGTAGTAAATCTTTTAATGAAGAGTTTAATCCTGTTGACATTGGGGAACTCACTATGGAAATTTAGTTGCTTCTGTCAGTGGTAAAGTTGGATATATTTTGGAATGGGGTTGAAAGAAAGACAATCATTCTTTGTTATACAATAGTCTTCCTCAATCTGGTGCTCTCTGTGTATATTGAGCTACAACTTTTAACACCTCTGGTAAATTGTGTTAGCTGAGGAGTCAAAGTTGTTTCCCAACATATCTGGAGGGTATCAAGTTGGGAAAAGTTGCTGTAAAGTATGAGATCACAGCAGATATAGAAACATTGAAAACAGGCAAGAATAGCTCTAATATTCATCTCAATCTCCATGCTTCCCTCAGTATAGAGCAAATGCTGGCGTCCAATCCTGGCAAGACCCCGATCAGCCTGCTACAAGAGTATGGGACACGCATAGGCAAAACACCCGTCTATGACTTACTGAAAGCTGAAGGACAAGCACATCAGCCCAACTTCACCTTTCGTGTCACAGTTGGTGACATCAGCTGCACCGGTTAGTTGCGGTAAAGAATAAGTATACTGATGAACCAGTTTACCTTATTTTTCATTGGTCTTTATGAGACTAGGCTGAAGCTGCCATAGCTAAACATGAAAAGTAGGTACAGAGTAGACAAAAGCAAGGAATCTTATCTAAAAAAATCCTTAGGGGAAGTAATTAAGAAGGAACTCGGTCATTAAGGAAACCTAAGAAAAAATGTCACCTGAATCAGACAAAAGAAATTGGGCCTGAGCATATGGAAAATCCCTCCTCAAGTCCTCCTAATAGCTACCAGACTTCTGAATTAATAAAGCAAGGTGTCAGTTGTCCAACTAGTGAACCCAAATGAAGGAAACACTCTCGGGAGCTTTGAATTCCCAAAAGTAAAACTTTATTGGATTCACCATATTGGTATTGAAGAAACAAAGCCAGCTTTGGTTTCCCCGCACAATTGCTTGCCTAGTTAAACAATAGCTTCCCCGTTTCCCCACCCCTGGGTGATCACATTTGTCCAATTATAAGGTGTCTGTTTGTTATGGGAACAGTACGTCTCTTTGTCCAGCACCTGCAGTGTGACCTTGATGGTTTCCATGCTCTCACAATCTCCGCATACATTCTCATCATTCCATTTCCCCCTTCCCTTCCACCAGTTCATTGGCAAGTTGAGACACATTAAACTTTGAAAGAGGGAAAGCGGTTCAATCTTGACACAATGACTTTGGAAGATTAACAGGGGTCCTGAAGCCCTTACTCTTTGAGTTATCTTTGGATCCAGACTTTTGCCCCTCTGGCTAGTGGTGCCAGCCTAGTTGAGAAGGCTGTGAGTAAGTGTGCATGATATGTGCGGGCAAGTGAAATAAAACAAATATAAATATTGTAACCAGTAAATGTTTGCTGACTTTGCCTTAAATTGTGTCCCAATTCACAATATCATTTAGACTTGGGAATAATTCTTAAAAAAACATCTGCAATAATAGATCCCCCAGGTCCTCCCTGTAAAAATACAAATGTCCCCTGGTGGTTAGTAATGGATTTTTGAAGTCCAGAACTGGTAGCTCTATACCAGTGGCGCTCCAACTTCGTGATCCTTTGATCCCCCCCTGAATTTTTCAATGAGTATATGTGCAACTTCCCTTTGAATAAAACTAATGATTTAATTGATGTTAGGATAGGATAACGAATAAATAGATTGCTTATAATAAAATGAGCATTTAATATGCATTTTTAATGTATCTGTCACAGCAGCTTTTAAACTTTGTTGTATTGCAATTGTACAGTATGCTAGGCAAAATGAGAAAAGGAGGCTCAGAATTTTATTTATTTATTATTCGTATTTATAGACCGCCCCCTCTCCCGAAAGGGACTCGAATGAGTTTTAATGCTATTAAAGTCTATTCAGGTTTTTTTTTAAAGGTATGACCTCCCTCAAGTTATTTGCAATTCTTCCTTGGGGTGGGTGGGGAGATGTCCTGAGCCCCAGTTTGGGAATCCCTCCTGTAACCTGTTTAACTCCTCCTTACTAAAGCTATGTAGGGCTAGGCCAAACCTAATGGAAAATGTCAGGGATCCCCATGTGTGGCCCCTTGATCTCTACCACGTGGCAGGAAATGATAAATGGTTCATTCTTAGAAGTTCTCATTCTGACTTTGGCTTGGTATCGGCATCTCTTTCCTTCCTGTTTTTAGGCCAAGGACCTAGCAAAAAAGCTGCCAAACATAAGGCGGCAGAAGTAGCACTCAGGCTCCTGAAGGGAGAAAACATGTTAGAGCCGACACCGCTGGATGAAGCCAGGTGAGGGACTCGCCTGCTTGGGATAGTTCTAGAGATCCCAGATGCTCTTTAAGAATTATCAGGGCATCCTCTATCTATAGTATTGTTTATACTTTGTTCATCTCAAAAACTTAAAAATGTGTGTCTAGTTTGGATAAAGATGGAGATTTTCTTACTATTGGTGATGATGGGCAGGTAAATAAGCCCCTGATATACTAATATTTAGGGATGTGGCAGCTCAGTGGCTAAGATGCTGAACTTGTCGATCAGAGAGGTCGGCAGTTTGACGGTTCGAATCCCTAGCGCTGCATAATGGAGTGAGCTCCCGTTACTTGTCCCAGCTTCTGCCAACCTAGCAGTTTGAAAGCATGTAAAAATGCAAGTAGAAAAAATAGGAACCACCTTTGGTGGGAAGGTAACAGTGTTCCATGCACCTTTGGCGGTTAGTCATGCCAGCCACATGACCACGGAGACATCTTCAGACAGCGCTGGCTCTTCGGCTTTGAAACGGAGATGAGCACCGCCCCCTAGAGTCAGGAACAACGAGCACATATGTTCGAGGGAAACCTTTACCTTTATACTAATATTTGGGGTATATTTGAGGAAGCTATCAAAGACCATAAGGACTGCAGAGCTTTAAAGGGTTTAAATCGGTGATGGGTTCCGGATTCCATTCCAACCGGTACCATTCCATTCCGGCGTCATCCACATGGACATGCGCAGTGCGCACATGCGTTGTACTTGCCTGCGGCGCTTCCGCAAGCCTCCGCGATGCTCCAGCTGCTCAGCGGAGCATCGCGCAGGCACTGCGCCATGCGCGTGCGCGGAAGGACAGGTAAGCAGCTCCGGTACCGGGGCGTACTGCCTGCAACCCACCACTGGTTTAAATGATCTTCATGTTCTCCCTGCCCCACAGCTGAGCAAGCCTCTAGGTTGGTTGTTCTGACACAGGATTACAATAGTACTGGCAATGCTATATTTCCACCGGTACTCTGTATTTATTCATTATTGAAAGATAACTAGTTCTATTTTGACAAATCGGTAACCAAGTGCTGGAATTAGACAAGGCGGCAATATATTTGTTGCACTGTTGAAAGCATTAAACATTATTTGAAAACATTTGTTTTAAATCTGCACTCTGAACTTTTCCATCTATGTTTCTTCACTTTGCATCACAATACTTGGCTTTTCCTGGGCCAAAGTGTGACATATCGTTGATCAAGCTCTACTGCAAGTCACATTGAGATTTCATTTTCTCTTGATGTTCTACTGTGTGCTACTGAGTTGATTCAGCACATGGATCTACGGAGTGCTTTTTACACTACCAGTCAGCTGAATTAACTACTGAACTAACTCAATTTCTAGGTTCACGCAATACACTGAACCATAAACGAATAGAGTGGCTGGGTTCACACAGCACATTGAACTAGACACCAGATAGAAACCTTTGCCTCAGCAGGTTGTATAAATCTGTTATTATGGGATCAGAGTAGTTTAACAGTTAGATATTAAGCAATAAAAGGAAGCTTGGGTAGAGGAAATATTCTGGAAGGACAAAAGTAATAAAGTAGATTCAGAAATTCAAGTTTGGCAATCTCTGACTTCATTTCAAAAGCTTTTCCTAATGTATGGATTTCTGCTACTGAACGTGCTTTAATGTTTTCACTTTGTACTTTCAAGCTCTCTTTCTCTAGAGCCCTTGGCTCTGACCACTGTTCCGGTGGCTGTGCCTGTGCCCATCCTACCAGCCTCCTCTCCAAGGTAATGGGATAATTACTGAAGCGAAAGCACAAAGGGTGAGCTGCCCAACAGCTCTAAACTCTTCCTGTTTCCCTAAAGCCCAGGACTGCTCTGCTAGAACAAGCTGGGTTCTCCTGTGTTGCTGGTGCTTGTTATTTCAGTTTTGTCCCTGTGGCTCTTCATAGACTCCCAACAGTCTTCCCCATCGTGTTCTTTAGATGGTTTGGATTTCAGTTTCTTGAATTCCAAGCTAGCATGGGTTTTCTGGAGCAGAGGTCCAACTCACTTGGAAGCCTCGAGATTGGGAAGGATTGGGTAGACATAGAGGATGCAGATATATGGAAGGCACTCCATTTTGTTTGCTACTCAATACTCTGAAATTAGGTATGCAGGTCTGGTTTGCTGTTGGAAATACCAGCAAATAGTTCTTATGTGATACACAACTGTTTATTGTGAATGAATTTTCCCCTCCAACCTAGTGTCAGAGTACCAACCCCTAAGAAAAGCAGGAGCCTCAAGCCAGTTTTCAAGGAAAATCCCGTTATTTATTAGGAGTGCCATATCAGCACGGACTTAGTGAAGCCAGCTCTGACCCCACTCAGTTGGCGCCCCACCTCTGACCCTGTTTCTCTCCCCCCCACCAAGCTGTGTCATCAGTCCCATTCCCCATCAAAGCAATTTTGTGGGTTGTAGAAGTCACTCCCTCTAGCTGTTCCTGGTTTCTGTGAAGATGGCCTTGACTTTGGCTAGCTAGTATATGTGTTGTTTTGACTGAGGTGCAAATTTTTCGATGCAGCTGCAAGGCTCGTTTCCCCCCATCCCCCTGCCTATGGCAACTTGGGAGCCGGCTAGAGAAGCTTCACGAGTTGACAGCTACACTGATTGGCTTATGCTTTTCTTTGCAGTCAAATGTAGATCCCAGGCAAAGCTTTTCTTTCTGAGGGCCCTTCAGGCAGCTCCCTGGAAAAAAAATTACTGTGCCCTTAATTAGCAGCGTGCGAGTGAGTGTGCATGAGGTATCTGAGTTAGCAACACTTTGGGGGAGAAGAATTTTTTATTTTGTGTCACCTTTTACTCAGAAGTTCTCCGCTGGACATAAAATCCCCCGTATCCCCACAACAGTCTGAGTGCAATCCAGTTGGGGCCTTACAGGTAAGCAGTTTTCTTGGCTGTGATGTATTTGCAACCTCAGGTACTTTCTGCTGGCAGCATTGGTCAGCTTCCCTCAATCTGGGTGCTGTCCCAGTTAGATAAAAAATCATGGTAATGGAAAATGTTGGAGAACTTTTTATATTTTAAGAATACTAGAATGATATATGCAATACTTTAAGGGTTTAGCATTGTTAAACAGATTAGAACGATATAATGGAATGATGATGTATGATCTCAATATATAGAATATTCTGTTTAAAATGTAGAAATAATCATTGGCATTGAACTACTGATGCAAAATGATGATGTATGTATGAATTCCATACTTAGAATGACTCGTTTAAAATTAAGGAATAATAATTACAGTTGAATAATTGATATATAATGATAATAATGTACTTAGGTTTTATCTAATGAATAATTTGTGATTCGATACATAATTGTAAGATGTGACCATGGAAAGGATTCAGTGCTCTCAAGACCCTGATTTAAAAAAATGAGATATTAGCCAACATTTATAGGGCAGGAATAGGGAATCAACCACGAGGTCACATCCATCTGATCCTCTCAAGTAGTTCTCCAAGACTCTCAGGTGGCGGAGCAGTTTTGGGGAACGCCCAAGAACTATTTTAAGAAAACAACCTGTCAATATGTATGGGTCTTTTGGGATCATGCTTTTTAGTCAGAAGGAACATGGGCTTGCTGTAGCTCTGGAATAAAACCAGTCACATACCCCATCTCAAAAGATGTGGTCAATGGTAAATTAAATCAGTTTTCTCAGCCCTCATATTGCAAGTAAAACCCATTTATTGTGGCCCTAGCTTTCCAAGTTGTCTTGATCCAACCTGTACCAATAGCAATAGCACATAGGCTTATATACCACTTCGCAGTGCTTTTACAGCCCTCTAAGCAGTTTAGAGCCAGCGTATTGCCCCCAACAATCTGGGTCCTCATTTTATCCACCTCGGAAGGATGGAAGGCTTAGGCAACCTTGAGCCAGTGAGATTTGAACTGCCAAACTGCTGTCAGCCGGTGGTCAACAGAAGTAGCCTGCAGCAATACTGCATTGTAACCACTGTGCTACCACAGCTGCTGGTGGTAACAATATTTGACCATAGCAAAGATTAGTTAATGCTAGCTTGAGTCTTCTTCCAGTTATCAGCCAAATGTATGTTAATGCAACCATTATACTAACTGATGGTTGCATTATACTATATACTCTATCTACTAGAGTTTCTAAATACAGTAATACAGTAAATACAGTTTCTTTACAAATACCAAAAGAACAATGATGGCCAGATCTGCCACTCCCATTAAGAATCCAGAGAGGAATGTTTTTTCTAATCTGCCTCTTTCCCCAGGAACTGGTGGTGCAGAAGGGCTGGCGGCTCCCAGAATACACTGTCACTCAGGAATCTGGGCCAGCACACCGCAAGGAATTCACCATGACTTGTCGTGTTGAAAGGTTTATTGAAATAGGTATACTATCATAAGATAGACATTGTATAAAAGGGGCATAGTATCCTCCCTTCAGTGTGACTGCAGGGTCCCATCAAACTGTAGATCATATCGTGATATATGTGTGTGTGCGTGTGTGTGTGTGTATGTATGTATGTATATATATATATGGATATATGTATATGTATGTATACATATACATATGCATATATATATGCTGGTCTTGTTATATTCGGGTCTTTTCCCGTGTAAGATTGAGATTCTCTTGGCAACGTTTCGGCGAAGTCCCACTCACCATCTTCAGGCTGGTGTTTTCGGCTGCGTGCTTGTGCGAGTAAGGCGTGGTCGGAGCTGTCGTCTTTCTATAAATCTTGGTGGGGGGTGTGGAGTGCTGGCTTTGTTGCTGTAAGTGGGTTGATTGGCTGTGTAGTTGCATCCTGATTGGTAGATGGAGTTGATGTTTGTCGGCTGTTTCGTATCATCCTGTATGACTGAGGTGCTGGCTGTGTGTCCGTTGTTCTTTTGTGTTGTAACGACCCGGGTGGTGGGTGGAGTTCGTTGGTTTCCAGATGTCTGGTAGGCGGGAGTTATGGTCACGTAACAAAGGCAGCACTCCACCACCCCCCACCAAGATTTATAGAAAGATGACAGCTCCGACCACGCCTTACTCACACAAGCACGAAGCCGAAAACACCAGCCTGAAGATGGTGAGTGGGACCTCGCCGAAACGTTGCCAAGACAATCTCAATCTTACACGGGAAAAGACCCGAATACAACAAGACCAGCATACCTACACCCGTGAAAATCTACAAAAACAAACAAATGTGTGTGTGTGTGTGTGTGTGTGTGTATGTATATGATGCTGTGCTTCAATGGTTAGATGGCCTAGAGCTGAATATAGAACTTTTTAACATTCATATTTTACCGTGTTTTTTACAATCTAGGTGAAATCTTAATACATATTGCAAGTCCATGTATGATATGTCATATGCTAAATAAATAACTATCATAAGATGTTAGCGAAGAATTTAAATCCACCATGATTAATCTGTTTAGTTCTTAATTCCTTTTTATTGTGTAGATGTTGTTTACTCCTTCAGGAATCCCACTGGGATTTTTGAAATCTTTTTAAAAGAATGGGAAACTTCCCAATAACAGGTCTAAAGTGGAAGGAGGAATTGTGCCCTTATAAAACAAGATGGGGGAAATCAAAAGGCAATGCACAAAAGCATCTTTCACTCACAGACACCCAATTAAATATACAGGAATGTACAGTATAAGATTTTCCAGGGAGCTGGCTGAAAGGCCCTAAAAAAACTTTATAGTCTTTATAACCTATGGCTGTATATTCAGCGTTTGGGGTGAATCTAGTTTAGGATCAGTATATCAGTTCTGTTTTCAAATTGCTATTCCAACTTTCCTTTTCCCTCCAGGGAGTGGCACTTCCAAAAAACTAGCCAAACGCAACGCTGCAGCAAAGATGTTGGTTCGAATCCACAACGTTCCTCTGGATCCACGGGAGGGGAGTGAGGCTGAAATGGAAGAGGACCAGTTTTCTATTGTGAGTCTTGATATAACAATGCAATATAGAGGGGGAAAAGACCAAAGTCTCTCTAAATGAGGGGGGGAGGGTATTTAAACTAAGAAGTTGGTTCACTGATAATCCTGCAAAAAATGCAAGGCATCTGTTCCAAAAAGCAGATGTAAAACTCAGCAAACAGCAAATATTCTGCCCAAGACATTGTGAAGCTTATACCAACCCTTGCATTGTTAAAGATAGTAGCTTGCCACGAGTATCCTCCTGTGGCTCTGCGAAAATTTATCTCAAGGATGTAAAAGTTTTTCACGACTTTGGTCGGCATTTTGGCTTGCACCGGGCCACATTCCCAAAAATTAGATAAGAGAAAAACTAAATTGGTTTTAAATGTTATTAGTAGTTTCCCAAGAATATAATGAATTTTTTTATAGATTTAGAAGGCTATACTGCTCCTCTGAAAAATAATAAATAATAATAATAATAAAGAGACAATAAAAAGCACACATGTACCTTGGGAAAAGACAATCCCTTGGAACAAATGAAATTGCATAAGGGGCCAGCCCCCAACTTAACCCAAGGCCTGGAGGAAAAATCACAGTGTCAGCCACATTAATCCCTAGAGGGATGCTGTTCTAGAGGGCAGGCACCACAACAAGAAAACGTGGTCCCAACACAACGGATTGTCTAATTGAGGGAGCCCAGGGCACATCCATTCTCTTCACTTATCTGCTATTTATCCCAGACAGGCAAAAACCGTAAGAGAAAGTGATGTTTCAGGTAGTCCGGCTGCATAGGAGGTAACCAGGATCTTGAATTGCACCCAGGTGCCTACTGGTAACCCGTGCAGCTTGTGGAGGAGCAATGCCCCGTGTTAACAGGCACAAATAATCATAACCACTCATGGATAGGTCCAAATAGACATTTTATTGTTGATCACATATATTACAAGAATCTCACCGGATGATTTGCCTTCCTTTGGGAAATTGCAGATGTTGACCTGTGGGTTTGAACTCAGATCTATTTCGCCTCCCAACAGACTCTAAATTGGAATGTCTCTTTACTCTTCCTAGAAGGGCTCCCTCCCTTTCAGCCGGTGGTTCTGCCGCATTTCAGCATACAGCATTGAGACATGGCTGTTACAGCTTCTACAGTTTTAGTCTGGACTCAATAGTTATAGCTTTTGAATGCTCCACAAGGGCAGCCTTCATGTAAGGCAGATTGTAATAGCCCACTTGTGGGTGACTAGGGCTCTACCATCAGGAGGTCCTGCTTGTCCAAAAATAGATGCATTGGGCACACAAGATGAATGTGGCTTGTATATAATTTTGTCCCTAAAATACAATTTAGTGACAATTTTGGAGGTTTCCCGTGAGTCAGAGACATCCCATGCATTGTTTTCACCCAATTGGGAAAGCTAGTTGAACAATATGATAGAAAACATAGCAGAAACTGGTGCCCTTTGAATGTGCAGCTGAAGACTGGTGGATTCTTCTCCTCTTCTCTTCTGATTCATGGTTAGAACAAGGCTAAAGATTTGCCCTTCCATTTCCCAGGCTTTTGTGTATGCGCAGAAGTATTCTTATACAGGCAGAAAGGAAGAGAAAGAAGGTAATGAAGTGCTATGCTGGGCAGCTTTATAGCTTGTAATTTGAATACCAGTTTACTTCTTAATGGGATGGAGTAAATCTTTTGTCTTTGCCTTAAGTAGCAAAATATCTGGGGTAAATTCTGCTCAGTCATCCAGTCTAAGAACAGAATATACATACTCTCTCCAGTTCGCCATCCATGGACCTCAAAGGTTTGGTATCCATATAAAAGTCATTGGGATCAGAAATATGGCCTGAATTTCCCAGAATGCATTGGGGTCTGGGTTCAAAGAGTTGAACTCCAAGGGCAATGTTGCATTTCCCCTTAATGCTGTAAGATCCTTTTTTTTTCAGTTATGTCGTCAGATTTCTGCATCTTGGGCGTCTTGAATGTTAGAACTTGGAGTACTGTAATCTGATAACTTAAGGCAAGCAATTCCCATTCCCAGATCCTGCAGGGAGGTAGCTGCTGATTTTTAGATGAAGGGCTGGGTTCCCTATCCTGTTTCTCTGAAATAAGACCTCCCCGGATAATAAGCCCAATTGGACTTTTGAGCGCATGAGCTAAAATAAGGCCTCCCCAAAAAATAAGCCTTCCCAAAAATATTGCAACACAGCAGCAGCCATGAGGTGACCATGCTCACCACCTCCTGCAACTCAAAAATAATAAGACCTCCCCAAAAATAAGGCCAAGCGCTTATTTCAGGGGGTCAGAAGAAAATAAGACCCTGTCTTATTTTCGGGAAAACACGGTAGAAATTTAGTAAAGAACAAAGATAGAAAAAACTAAGGATAATTGTGGAAGAGCAGAAGAAAGACTATTAACTTCTGTATGCTGAAATCTGTGAAAGAAACAGAACCTCCATGAACATTTTTTCCTACTTAGATTGCAGGAACCAAACTGGATGGGATGAAAAGTCGGGGATCCGGTTGTACCTGGGATTCCCTGCGCAACTCAGTGGGAGAGAAGATTCTTCATCTGAAGAACCACCGAATCTTCAACACCGGGTTCTGCAACCTCTTGAAGGAACTCTCCGAAGAGCAGAGTTTTGATATCAGTTACCTTGATATTGGTAAGGAATGAGGCAGAGATTAGAGTTAATAAAGGTTGTGTGAATTTTCCCCTCCCTCCTGTACACTGCAGGCAGTCCTTATTTAGTGCCTGCTTCATTTAGTGACCATTTTTACAATGGTGATTTTAAAAAGTACCTTTACAACCAGTCCTTGGATTTAGGACCTTTGCAGGTCTGTAAAATAAAGGGAAGCTGAAGTAAGATCATAAGCACAGGAGTGGTTTCATCTGCTTCGCTTAATGACTGAGTTGCTGGTTCCAACTGTAGACACTCAGTGAGGATGGCCTTATGTATTTGTCCATTTACAAATGCCACTTTGTGTTTCCCAATTGCACAGTGAGCAACTGGGTGGCTGAAAGCAAATGTAGCCAGGCAAGCTTAGAATTATCCTTTAAAGTCAGAGATAACTTGGATTTACATGGGTCACATCTATGTTTGGCTTCATGAAAGAGAAATATTGACATGGAACACAAACCAGACAAGGTCAGGAATTTGGTACTGCAATGTTGGTCTGCTTTAATTTAGGTATATATTTATTAGATGTAAAAGAGGAAAATATTGAAGCGATCACCAAGTCAGGCAGATTTTTGTTCATCTATTTTGACAAGTATGTCCTGCTACCTTTTAGGAATGACAGCATTATACTCTGGTACAATGAACTTAAGCAGGCTGCTCCTGCTTGCTTTTTAAAGGGCCATGGTCATTATATAGTGCAGACTTTAGTTCTACAAGGATCATGTATTTGCTCTTGAGCAGAATTGCGTTTTAAAATATCTAATTTAAATTCTAATTCAATCAGCAAAATTAGATTACATTGTACTAAACTAATGCATCGTTTCTAAAAGTAGTTTCAAAACAAGAATGGAAATATGTGTTTCAGCGCTACAGAAACACAGTTGACAAACCTATTCAGCCTGTTAAGGTAGGGTTTTCCCAACCTTTAAGATTAGAAGGAGTAATAGAAATGGAAAAGAAGAATTAGTTTAGTGATTAGACATTTTGCCGTATTACACACATCCTGGTGTTTCATTTGAGAATAGGTTTGCCTTCCCCAGATTTCTTGATGAGAATTACAAGTCTGAGTATCTTGCAGCATGTCCATAGTAGTTAAGCCACCTGGAATTTGCAATTCATCCATATCTAAAGCCAACTTGTTCCCCATCCCTTCCTTAGGCTGCTTGGTAAGTACACAACTGTAGCAAAACTTTAACACTATTGTTAAGTTCATACTAGATGAATCTATAAGTTCTTTCACTATCACAGATGTGTGCTAAGAAAACTTTCTGTAAAACCTTGTTTTAATTGCCAGGTTTGTAGATGTTGTTTATCTGTTGCTCTGCTTCTATTTGAAGAATATTTTCATCCCAATTAAGAATAATCAATATGCAGGTAGTCCTTGACCTTTGACTACCATTGAGCCCAAAATGTGTTGCTAAATGATCAGTTGTTAAGTGACTTTTGCCCCATTTTACCTTTCTTGCCAGTTGTTAAGTGAATCATTGCAGTTGTTAAATTAGTAACACAGTTAAGTGAATCTGGTTTCCCCATTGACTTTGCTTGTCAGAGAGTCGCAAAAGGCGATCACATCATCCCAAGACATTGCAGCTGTCATAAATGTGAGCAAATTGCCAACCATCCAAATTTTGATTATGTGACCACGGGGATGGTCGTGTGAAAAGTGATCATGTTACTTTTTCCAGTGCCATTGTAACTTCGAACAGCCACTAAATGAATGATTGTAAATCAAGGACTACCTGCATGAGATCATATACAGCAGGTTGCTATTTTTCTGGTTTGAGTAACAGAATGGGTATTTTCCCCCCTCACAGATGAGACGAGCATAAGTGGCCTCTACCAGTGCTTGGTGGAGCTATCTACACAGCCAGCCACAGTATGCCACGGTTCAGCCAATTCCCGCACTGCTGCCCGCGCTGATGCTGCCCACAATGCCCTTCAGTACCTCAAAATCATGGCTGGAGGCAAGTGAGAGGCATGCGCCGGGCAATGCTGCAGATCCATTGAGGAGGCCATTTTGTTTTCCTCTCATGAATCGACGCGGCAGGAAGGCAATTTGATGGGGCTGCAAGAAAGGAGGAAGGTTGGAAGAGGTTGGCTGAACTGGAAGACTTTGAAAAAGTTGGCCGAAGTTGCAGCAGTGATGGGGTTTACGGAGCCTTGTTTCCTGAGACGCAAGGACAACCCATCTGGAGGCTATCCTGCCTCTTTGCTCACTGGGGTCACCCTTGTTCTCCTCCAGGACATAAGCATCGACTGATTTCTATCATGTTTGGGAGTTGCAATAAAAAAAATGGGATTTTTTTTAAAAAATAAAAAGTTGTCCTGTTTTATCCCCAATTCTTAAAAGGAATCAGGCATGCACATACAAGAGAGCTGTACCTCCTTCACCACATGTCATAAGCCAGAAACCTTCAGACTGTTTGAGCTATTTGTGATCTCTGCTAATTTAGATGCAGTCCTGCACACTTGAGGGTGAATTAGCATCCCCTTGCCTACATGTTTAGTTTCTATCAGAAGGGTCTGTGTGTTGAGGCTGTAAATCCCACAACTGACCAACAGACTTTCTCCAGGTGATTGAAGTCCAGCAATCTATGCGAAGCCAATTTGCACCATTCAGGTTTGGAAAGGAATTTTGAATTGTTCCTCAAGCCTCACTCTCATGTTCAGAAAGCATTTTTCTTTTTTAAAACATAGTTTCAAACAATTTCGCCCCTTTTACTTAATTTTTCTAGATTGTCTTCTGTCTCCTCAAACCAATACTAGTTTTAGTAGAAATGATTTCCTCCTATATTGTGCATGTACCTGCAAGCAGTCCCAACCCAAGGAAAGAATTTGAACAGGTAACTGGTCCCGTAAACAGCAACTGTGTTTTTCTAGCACAGCTGGAGTCAGTCTGATGCTTACAGGTGATGTTGGGCTACATATCTCTTATTCTAGGAGCTGTATTATTTCAGCTACTTTGGCCATAGGTGGTATAGGATAGGATATTAATTTTTCAATGTAATGAATTCTATGCATGGTGCAAAAACCATTTTGGGGAGAATCTGGATTTTGCAATGTTTTAAAGACTCGCTCCCAGACAGGCATTGCCAAAAATCCACTACTGTGACCAACAGACATTTTTTTTTAGCATTTTCAGAGGCGGAAGAGGAAGTCTCTGCATAAAAGCAGACTTCACTTACCATAGATGTATTCGCCTATGAAGGCACCGTAATTCTTTTTCCAAATGTGCCATTCATTTTCCCCTTTAGAACTGAATGCCCTTCTCTAACAAAACACTGCAGATATTTTGAAGTACATCTCCCCTCATCCCTTTTCAATGATCCTGAAGACCAAGACCAATGAGGGTTATAGCTGAAGAAATCAATTGCAGAGAGAGTTACCTGCTAATCTACATGACAAAAGGACTGCAGTATCCTCCAAGATGTAACAATGTTGTTTTATTATTGTTGACAACAAATAAAATACAGGTCCTTAACAGGGATGGGCCACCCAGCTAAGGCTGAGTGACAAGACACAGAAATAAAGAAGCAGAAAATTAAGGTGTGGCTCCTGTCCAGTTTGCCAGGATCCAGGAAGCAATTACTTTTGGTGTTTTATTTTTTCCGGATTGCTACTTCCAGCTTCATTTTTTCTTGCCAAAGCGTTGTGGGGCAGCCATACTCAGAAATTGAGGGGCCAGAGAATCCCAAGCCCGTGGTTTGATCCGTCCAACACTTCTCAAATTGCTGGTTCTGACTTCACGGCCAAACCTATAGAAAGGATCAGAAACAGAGAGCAACGCAGAGAATGCAGTGCCTGAAAGGACAAACTGGGCCCTCTTTGGGGAAATCAGAGAAATATTCCCTCTGATAAATCATCCTATCTCCAGCAGTAGCTGGTCAGATGACTCCAGAAAGCTCAGAAGCAATGAATTATGGGTACCATTTGCCTCCAGGACTTGAGTGACTGAAGTGAATTGGATTGCGGTTCAGGAAGTAATTAGTTCTTTTTAAAGGACAGAAAGGTGAAAAGATGAAAGGCATCCCTTGTTGGAATTACACATGAATAGGGATGCCACCAGTAAGCCAGGAGTTGTATGTAGCAACAGCAGAGAGAAGCATAAAGAACTCTGTTCTGATGTCCCCATGTTTTCCCCTGCATAGCCTGGAGGCTATGAACCAAAATTAAATTTCATTTTGCCCAATTTCTGCTTTGCCGTTAGTTTCAAACCAGGATGTAACATAAACACTATTCAATTACTGAATAAACACAACAGAAAGTCAATCAGCAGTTTATTTCAAGCACAATTCCTGGCTTGTACAAAGGTGTAAGCCAGGAATTCAGTAAAATAAAACATCCTTGGTTAATTTTTCTCCTACAGCTGGAACTAGTACTTGATCTTGGTTCATCTAGCACACACATAACACACACACACACACAGACACACACACACACAGTTTGGAAAGCTCTAATTGGATAGCAATTACACATTATCTCTTGTTCTCCTTTAATTATCTCTAAATTGTGAAGCTGTTGCCTGATATTTACAATATATGCCACGGGAGGTTAATGAAATCTCTGCAATTAGCGCACCATTTGAATGAAGAGCATAGGTAGCCTTGGCAGAAGAGTAGCTGGATGTTCTATCGCAACCACTGAAAAAATGTTTTTCAAATCAAATCCAGGAAACTGACCGAAGTGAAACTTTGAAATTGCACAGAAACATGAAGTTAATGTCTTTGCTCCTATTTCACCTGAATAAATAGTTCTATTTAATAAACCTGTAATCAGTCATACCTCTGTGGCTGGAATAGGAAGGAAGGGCTGCGACCAGGTCTCTGCACAGCATGGAACAATGTTCGGAGAAGGACGCCCAGCAGATGGTCATCAGGTAAGCTCTGACCAGTGTGGTCCTCACCCTCTTGTGGCTGTAGGAAGAAAGTTCATCAGAGAATGCAACTGGACAGGAGGAGAGTTTGCCCCAAGTATAAGAGATACAACAGGTCAGATGAAGACCCAAGACAACAATAGCTCGACAGGAACAGTATGTATGCAGGTGTTGCATGCTGACTGTAGCTTCAGCTTGAAGATCTATGTATTGGAGAAGATCCATCCTGCACCATAACAACCTAAAGGCAGCAGCTTCCCTTTGCTTTCACTCTAGTGGCTGGATTCGCACAATATGCCTAGCCTGGTTAGTTAAAGATCAAAAGCTTCCATTCATGCAACATGTTATGCTTGGTTAGTTTTAATCCTAGATTGTTTTTAGATGGCAAGTTTAATATGTTGGGAAACCTACATAATGAGTTAGTGTATGTACTGTGCAAACCCCCAACCTGCATTAAGTGTGCTATGCGAACCCAGCCAAATATACCTTGCCTTTAGATTTTGATCAGCCTTCTACAACCTGGCATCTTCCAGCTGTATATGTTTACAGCTCCCATTCTCCCCAGCCAAGTTAGCAATGATAGGTTTTGAGGGCAACAGGCTGGGCAAGGCTGCTTCAGATGTAAATCTTAAAAAGTACATTCTGGTTTAATTTTTGTCCAGTACCTATAACAAGAGAAAGATTACTCTGAGTTGGATCCTGGCTATATTGTTTTTTTATTGCTCAGTTTGCATGTTTTTTTTAAATGCACAGCTAATCTGCAGCTCTTCTATTCAGCCCCCAATATGCTGTGAGTCTTTATAGGCTGCCTATCAATCCTGAATTTGCAAGGACACTTTTTGGGTAAACTGATGCCTCCATATCAGAATATGACAGACTATATCAAGCTGGAAATTCTCTTGCTGCAAACGTGTCCTTAGAGACACCAGGAAGCAAAGAATCTTGCTCTTCATTCTAGTCAGCCGAAGGTGCCTATTGATCAGCAAGACAGTTTTAAGATTGCTAAAGGGAATTTTTCTCCCATGTTCCTTTCCCAACAGCAGCCATATAACAAAAAGAACAGAATTCCTCTAAAAAGACATCCTGAAGATCATATTTATCAACCGCATAGCTTGTGGAAAAAAATTACGTAGGAAGCTATTTCCACAAATAATAGTATGGTACACCAGAAACAAGGTATATATATATATATATATACACAGTATACTATTTATCGAGTGGTCACTCATTAGAGCACATGTCCACAATACATAGGCAAACATGGATGCTTGTTTGACGAACAGCAACATATAGGCTCTCCAACCTGAACCCCCTTACACCTTTTGTTGCTGGAATCATGCTTAGAAAAAAATCTGAAAGTCTTAAATTGCCGTATTCTAAGTTGTATCCACAGCAAGCACGGTAGTCACAAAATAAATGTGTCCTAATCCACAAATAATTCCACACACTTTGCAGACTCCTTTGACAGAGCTCTATAGAATTATCCCAGATCTTTATTAGCACCAAAATTAATTACTACTTTCTTAAGACCACCTACTGAGTCCCGGAGCTGATAGCAGATAAGAGGAAGAATAATAGAAGAAACTAGAAGAAATCTGGTTTAGCCACAGAGCTTGATGGATCACAACAGGATGCTTCTTCATCCTTCTTGAGGAGTTCCCAAAGGGAAATAGAAATGAGCAAAGGCTATTAGCTATAAACCTGTCACGGTTGGGCTTATTTTTCCTCTCCTGGTGGAGCTTCGGCTAACCTTCTCACCTCCAAACTGGCAAGCTGATACCAGGATCCCCAGCCTTGTCTCTGTTGGTAGGAAAGATGCAACTGACTGTCCCATTTGGATGGGTGTAACATAGCCTGGCTATAGTGATGGGTAGTGGGACTCGGCACATCTATAGCAAAGCTTTCCTCTGCTCCAGTTCAGAGTACTTTCTCTCTCCTTCACCCACCTTGCAAGGTTGTGGTAAAGATGAAATGTGGTGGGAGTGGGAGGGCAACTGTGCACTCTGTCTAAGCTAAAATGTCTATGGAGATTCAGTCATCCAGGTCAGGGATGGAGCTCTAAAGAAGCTTCTAGCACCAGAAGCAAAACGTCTTTTAAAAAAATCCAGAAAGTCCAGTTGCCTCTTGAAAAAGCACCATGAGCTGGATGACTGAGAATCTCCATAGGCACCCGGTGTAAAGTTTGGAGAAGGAAAGGCAGCTTTGGCGCGGACTCCCAAGCCACATCCGCCTGCGGCTAAAACTTTCCCACGTGAAAAGGCGGGAAGCTGACGGAAGGCCGAAGCAGTCCCCTGCTTCCTCGGGGGGCAACTTACCATCCAGTCTAAAAACCTCTCCGGGTAGCCATTGGGTTCTTCGGCCAAGAGTTCTTGGGAGCCGAGCGCCTCCTCGAGACTCCGGACCGACCTCAGGCTGCCCGAGAGAAGCAAGGCCAGCGCTAGCAAAAGGCGGGAAGCGTCCATGGTGGAGGCCCCGCTCCTCTCGCCTCTCTGCTCCCCACCCGACCTGCTTCCCCTTCTCCTGGCAGCGCCTTTATATCTCCTGCCATCCCAGGCGCGGGGCGGAATTGATGACAGGGGTGGCAGCAGCCCATGCGGTGCGGGGCCCTGCGGCAGCTTCCCCGTGACGAGTGGAGTGGGACCGCGACGGTCCCTGACAAGAGGCGAGCGCCGGTTGCCGTCTGGGGCTGCTTGCGCGTTTATTGCGAGGATAAATCCAGCAGAATGGCTCTTTTCGGCCCTGGTGGGACGCCTCGGCTAATTGCTTGTTTACCACGCTGTGTGGTTTGCGCCGGGGAAATCGAGGCCGGCGATTGGGACGCTGACACACACACACACACACACACACACACACACACACCACCACCACCCCACACACACCCATCGTCTCCTGCAGCCGGCTTGGATTGATGGGTCTACTAGAGCCCCCCAGATATGCTTGCGTGGGACGGGGCATTTGTCAGGTTTTTCCAGCAGCCGCTTTTCAACCAGCCCCGTTTTCCCTGCGGCGTTCACGTCGGCAAAGCGCGCTTTTAATGAAAGCCATTTACAACGCCCGCCCGGGGAAGCGCGTGTGTGTACGCGGGGTAATTTGCTGGACTGAAGGGACGTACGCTCAGCCACCTTAACACTCAACAACTGTCTCACTTAGCAACAGAAATATTACAGTATATATATATAAATTTATTTACTTTGTCAACCTACGAGATGACAGGTATAAGTATAAACATGGACATGAGCAAGGGAAATGGGTACGAATAAATGGGGACAGTAGGACAGGGGCGGTAGGCACGCCCCCTTTACGGACCTCTTAAGAATGGGGTGAGATCCACGGTAGACAGTTTAAGGTTAAAGTTTTTGGGGGTTGGGGGATGTAACAACAGAGTCGGGTAGAGCATTCCAGGCATTGATCACTCTGCTGCTGAAGTCGTATTTTCTGCAATGGAGTTTGGAGCGGTTTACCTTGAGTTTGCATTTGTCAGAAATGGTGTAGGGTCTCCTGCTTGAGCAGTGGATTGGACTAAATATAAGGTCCCTTCCAACTGTTAATCTGTTATGATCTGTTAAGTCCTTGTCTGTGTACCTGGGGTGAGTTCTGCTTTTAGGATGGATGGATGGACGGACGGACAGATAGATAGATAGATAGATAGATGATAGATAGATAGATAGATAGATGATAGATAGATAGATAGATGATAGATAGATAGATACTGTAGATATATATAAGATAGGTGGGTAGGTAGGTAGGTAGATATGATGATAGATGCATAAACAGAGATGATGGTGAGAGAGACAGACAGACAGACAGACAGAGACAGAGAGAGAGATAATGATGGTGATGATAAATGATTGATAAAAATGATATATACATATATACAATCTTTCATTTCTTGGGTCTGAATGTGAGAAGCATATTGGCTGAATTAGATTTGTTCCTGGATCCTTAGAGTTTTTACCTGAAAGGGAAGAAATTCCATTGACAATATATGGCTTTCATTCATGCCAAAGCACTTCACACAACGTCAATTTCTTCCTGCCAAACCTTTCCATATAAAAAAAAGTATGCTTCCGGTGCAAAAGTGTTGGTATGTGTTTGTGTGAGATTTTTCTGTACAACCCTTAGGCAACAGGAGAAAGCGATGGATCCGACTACATATTAATTCCTCGACTGTGTTTCCTGCAGGCTTAATAAGCAGCTGATTAATACTTCCAATAACAATAAAGTATTTTCCTGCATTGGCACCATGGACAGGTTGGTATCCATCAGTGCAAGGAATAAGCTGCACAAGCTACAGCTTTTTGTTTATCAGCGATACATCTCTGGGTGGAGGAGAAGACGATAAACTTACGTTGTAGTGAAAAATGGCCCTCGAGCGCCACGTCCTGCTGATGGTGAATAAAGCGAAGAAGGTAAAGCAGCAGGTGGGCAACACAGAAAGAGAGAGAGAGAGAGAGAGAGATGCAAAAACATGTTTCCTATAGAGGTTCAAACTGATTGCTTGGTGACGATTGCCTTTCCTCACCTCTTAGAGCAAGATGTTCCATAAAGTAGGGGCAGCAGCAGAAAAGGCCCTCTTCCTTGACTGCCAGCCAAAATTATTTGATGGACTCTGTAGCATGCATTTCCTGACTGACTGAATGGGACGGGCTGATGTGATGGGACGAAGCTGGTTCCATAGTGATGCTCTTATAACAACACTGGGTGGAGACTCTTTGGAACAACTTCCAGTCATTATAGCCAATAATAATCAACTAGGTGTCCATAGGTTCTTCGATCCTGTCAGCCAACTTGATGAAGAAAAGGAAAGAATTCCATGCAGGTGTACACTCAAAGACAATTTTTTTTTTGAAAAGGCAACTGGGCAGCTTATTCTTGAGGAAGAAGAAAAAGACATTTCACTGCTCATCCAAGAAGCTTCATCAGTTCTGGCAGGATGGTAGAGGCTATGAAGCAGAGATGATATTCAGCAGGTTCTGACCAGTTCTGGAGAACCGGTAGCGAACATTTTGAGTAAATACCCCTTCTGACTGGCCCCACCCCCATCTATTATCTACCTCTTGAGTCCCAGCTGATTGGGAAGAAATGGGGATTTTGCAGTAACCTTCCCCTGAGGTGGGGAGGGAATGGAGATTTTACAGTATCCTTCCCCTGCCATGCCCAAGCCACACCCACCAAGCCATGCTACGCCCAGCAGGCCACACCCACAGAACAGGTAGTAAAAAAAATTGACTCCCACCACTGCTATGAAGGGATCAATTCTGATAGGATTGGGGGGGGGGGAGGAAGGTTGGATCATATTTCTTTGCAGTCAATCCCCCCTCCCCCTCCTGTCAGAGTTAATCCCTCCATAGCCCCTGCCAGAATCGATGAAGCTTCTTGAATGAGAAGCAAAACGTATTCTTCCCCAAGGAAAAAAAACTATCCAGTTGCCTTTTGAAAAAGCACTTTTTGCGACCCTTTTGACCTGGATGATTTTGAATGTCCATAGATGCTTTCCAACTAACCCTGGCCTGGTTCTCATCCTTTTACGGGGCATCTACATACCATGTTCCACTTATGACTCAAACCCCACCCCCATTTTTACTGCTGATTTCTAATGAAACGAAGGGAAGACACATTGAATTGATTGGGGTTGTAATAATCACGTCCGGCCACATCCTCCCACCACTGTGTTTTAAACAAGGAAATCATGGAGGGTGTTGGAGAAAGAAATGCATTGCATAAATACTGCAGGGGAAGGCATTTAGAGAAATCAGTTATTGAAAAAGGCAGGTATTTGGGAATGAAACATCACAAAGACGAAAACAGAAGCTGAAAGGAAGAACTGAGGAAATTCCTGGAAAATCTCGGGAGCATTTGGTACCTCAAGAGAAATGATAAATAAGCGTTTTGAGGAAGCCCGGTTCCAGGGCCAGAAATGAGTTTGATGTCGGTATTCTGAACAGAATGAAGAAAGTCAGGAATTGGTCAACCAGACAAAACCTCCCACTAAAAGTTCTCCTGGGGAGGAAAGCTATGGCAAATCTAGGCAGCATACTAAAAAGCAGAGACATCACCCTGCCAACAAAAGTGCATATAGTCAAGGCTGTGGTTTTCCCATTTGCAATGTATGGCTGTGAAGGTTGGACCATAAGAAAGACTGAGAGCCAAAGAATTGAGGCCTTTGAACTCTGGTGCTGGAGAAGTCTCCTGCGAGTCCCTTGGACTGCAAGGTGATCAAACCGATCAATCCTAGAGGAGATCAACCCTGACTGCTCTTTAGAAGGCCAGATCCTGAAGAGGAAACTCAAATCCTTTGGCCACCTGACGAGAAGGAAGGACTCACTGGAGAAGAGCCTAATGCTGGGAAAGACTGAGGGTAAAAGAAGAAGGGGAGGACAGAGAATAAGGTGGCTGGATGGAGTCACTGAAGCAGTAGGCGTGAGCTTAAATGGACTCCAGAGGATGGTAGAGGACAGGAAGGCCTGGAGGAACATTGTCCATGGGGTCATGATGGGTCGGACATGACTTCGCAACTAACAACAACAACAAGTGTCAAAGAACAAAATAATCAAATCATAAGCCTGAGATCTGAGCACCTGCATGTTATTGTTTAATAACAGTTCTTGCTGCATAAAAGGCGTGTGTGAATTGAGCTTTGAGCAAAAGAGACATATTTGGATGTGTAATGTTTGTAGTGTTGACGTTCTTGGCACAAGCACCAAAGACATGTTATCAGGGGAGGGGGGGGTACACTTTCTAAATTAATGGGTCCTTGTGGTCAGCAAAATGAAGATCTTCCTTTAGAAAACAGTTTCAACTCAGGAGTTGATTCTGGATGTTGATAGAGCAATGCTGCCACCTTGTGGCTTGTGGAGAAAACGCAGGCTGCTGCTAAGAATACCACACAGAAAGAACACAACGCCCAGGCTTGCAGTGCTTGAGATCATGATGGAGGACTTGCAAACTGGTAACTTAAACGCTGGATGTTGCTGTGTTTTAAAGAGACCAAGGGTGGGACCACATCAACAGGCAAAAATGTTTTCTAGAGACAGGACATCTGCCAGCCAGATAAATCTATAGGGAATTGCTGATACAATAGTAATTGATTGGTTATGTTGATTGGTTGATTTGATTTCCTACCCCAAATCCATTAGAGGCATTTCTAATCAGAGTAGGTAATCCTGTGATAAATGTGCAATAGAGTGGCCTGCATTAAGGTCCCAGCCCGTGTTTCATTTTTTGATTCCAAATTGACATCATCTTGTTAGGCCATAATAGCTAGTTAGATCCCATAAGAAGAGCCTGTGAGGCCAATCCATGATGGCAAAACCCATCCCTTGCAGTGGTGGTATTCAGCAGGTTCTGACCAGTTCTGGAGAACCGGTAGTGGAAATTTTGAGTAGTTCGGAGAACCGGTAAATACCACCCCTGACTGGCTCCACCCCCACCTACTCTCTGCCTCCTGAGTCCCAGCTGATCGGGAAGGATTGGGGATTTTGCACTAACCTTCCCTTGGAGTGTGGAGGGAATGGGGATTTTACAGTATCCATCCCCTGCCACACCCACCAAGCCACGCCCACCAAGTCAAGCCACGCCCACCAAGCTACACCCACATAACCGGTAGTAAAAAACATTAAATCCCATCGCTGATTCCTTGCTGCATGTCCCCAGGAGCATCTGGTCATTGACCTTTGAACTTGCCTAAAACCCCTGGACGGACCTTTGTCAATTTGCCTAATCAGAATTCTTTGAAAGAGTCCTACAAAATTACTGGGAAAAGAATCCCAGAAAAATATTATTTGTTGTTGGATTCTGGAAATTGGAGCACCAACCTGTATGCATTTGTAATCATTTACCTATCATTTCTATTATTGCCAGAAAAACAGAAGAGCATTTCCAAACGATAGGGAAAAATATGGTACCATAGAATAGTGCTATAGTATGAAAATCACAAGCCAGAAGCCTTTTAGAGTCGTTTCTTCCGATTATAATTGTCTGGATTTCTGCACCAGAGAAAAATAAATCAGAGTCGGTCCCAATAATGCTTCTTCTATGCAGCCAATGTAATGTCTGGTTTAGAGGGTTGAACTTGGTTTGGGGAGACCCTGTGTTAAGTCCATCCCCCTCTCCCCTAAAAACTCAAAGGATGACTTTGTAAAAATCCTTTTCTCCCCAATTTATCTTATTGTAGAAAAAAAAATAAAACTCTGGCATTGTAGGAGGCTGCGCTCCTGAGGGAAATACGTCCATCAAAATCAATAAATAAAATTTCACAGATGTCTGACTTTGTGGAGATCTTGCAGGCTTATTTAAAGGCCATTTAATCATTTTTATTGATTTTTCTCCCCCCTTTGGAGACCAAAGCATCAAATGAAGAGCACATCCAGGCATTTCCTCAGAGTATTTACTAAGGCCACATCATGATGATCTAAAAAAATTAATACTGAATCAACCCATCTGTAAAGCATGATTTATGCTTTGCTGTGGCTGCCCATGCCAGAATTGCTCAGACAATTTTGTTTATATCCCAGTTAGCAACATCACTGTTTCCTTTGTGGCAGGTGGGCAGAAGGAGTCAGCACTGTGACACATCTTTTTTTTTTTTTTTTACAGCAATGAGATGTCAGTTCAGATTCCTGCTCAGCTATCCATCCTGTTTTAAGTCTACTAATTTATTTATTTATATATAATATTTAGAAACTCCCCCCCACAGAACAGTTCTGTCCAACTTACTTTTCCTCAGTGTTCTGCCATGCAGAGGTTACCCCGTTCACAAAATGGCTGCTGTGGGAGCCTGATCTTGTTACTTAGCATTCATTTGCCAGAATAAAATTAAGAGAGTGTTTCCTTCCATTCATTTGTCTCTTTCTTGTTTCTGGGCAATTCTTTCCAATTTTCTGAAAAAAAATGAACTTTCAAACAAAGCACTGCTGTACAACCATCTATAGGTTTTTTTTTAATCTAGAAACAAGTATGAGTCTTGAAGGCATTCTTGAAAATAAAAATATTAAGCCACAGATTGGTACTGTGCAGCACAGCAGCTTCCTATTTCATGTGTGTGTGTTTGTATGTGTTCCAGCATAACTCTGGAACGCCTCAAGCAATTTCAACCAAACTTGCTACACAGATGACTTACTGTCTGGAAACAAATACTGTGAAGACACCCATAACACCTTGGGGTGTGTATTCTGTTAAGATACAGCCTGTTGTGCCTTAAAATGGCTTCTACTGTACTGCCTTAAAATGACCTTTACTGTACAGTGCTGTGGAGTTGCTATGGTAATGGTTTCACAGTACTCCACAAGGGGGCTCTCTCTGGTAAGGGGGAAAATCCAACATTAGAAATTACAGCAACATTCATGGAAGGAGGGTTGGGGTAAACAAATACCTGGTCAGCGCCGGATTATCAGCTGCTATCTAATAAAACTCAGAATAGAGAGCTTTGTGGGCTAGAGTGAAAAATGAACCAGTTTGGTCTAGTGGTTAAGCTATCAGCTAGAAAAGCAGGACACCAGGTCTGAGATATGTCTCCACTCAGATGATCTGTCATGCTGCTTCAGCTCTTGTAGTTCATCTGGATGCCACAGGAACATTCTTGAAGTGAGAGAGCAGATGATGTCAACCAGTCTAGTTCATTTTTTAAATTTCAGCTATCAACCAAAGAATCAATTGGGAAAACCTGCAAACTCTTGCAAGATTTCATGAAACAGGCAGCCTCTTTTGGGTGGACTATGCCAATAGGTCCTAAGACAGGGGTGTCAAACTTGTGGTGTCACATTGTCATCAACTTCCTCCCCCTTTACTAAACGGGGTGGGCGTGGCCAGCGTGTGATGCATCTGGTCCGTGGCCCACGGACCAGATGCCCTGTCCTAAGAGATCCACTGCCCCTTGGAGATGAGATGAACACACTAATTCAGTTTAGGTCACGCAGGGAATAAAGCCTCTTCAGAGTCTTCTGGATGTCTCCAAGTGGCACAGCCAGCCTTCTTATTGCGTACTTTCCAGAAGTTAAAACCTTTGTCTGAAAACTTTCCATTATTGATGTGATGTTAAAATCAGTTTCTCCCAACTTTTTTTCTTTTCTTTTTTCTTTTAATTTAGGCGTAGGATGTCTTGGAGGGTTGCTATGTGTATTTGTGCATCATTGTGAAATTTGTATTAGTTATAGTTAGTAACTAGTTTTTAGTTAGCTATAGTTAGTGAACAGCAATATTTTATTCAAAAACAGAATGTGCCACAAAGCCACTCTTAGCTCCCCTCCCCCCCGGCTCTTGGCCCTGGAAGGGGTGGCATGAATGCTCAGTGGTTAAGACAATGGGCTTCTCGGCCCTGGTTCAAGGCCCGAGCTCCTCACCCCAGCACCTGCCAACCTAGCAGTTCAAAGACATACAAATGCAAGTAGATAAATAGGTACCATTTTAGTGGGGGGGGGGGGGGTAACAGCGCTCTGTGACGTCATGCTGGCCACATGACTGCGGAAATTCTTTGGGCAGCACTGGATCAATGGCCTTGAAAGAAGATGAGCACTGCCCCCCAGTTCAACTAGCAGAGTAAAATCCACAGGGGACTCCTTGGCCCTGAAAGCAGGTTCACCTTAAGCAGACATTAAAGTGGTTTTGTAATGAAATACTTTGGAGCAGAAACATTCTACATGCAAGGAAAGCTTAGATAGCTACAGCTTTTGAGGATCTGGTTCAGAGGCACTTGCCTGGTTGAGAGCAGGTGTTATTAATTGTAATATCAGCTGTTATTATTTCAGGCTGTCAGTTCCTTTGACAGAGAGTACAAAGAGACCTCTGCCTAGCCAGGGGGTAAGAGCATTTCTTTTGCCTCACAAACTCCATTTGTTTGTGGGGGTTCTTGTGGATGCCATATCCTTGTGAACAGCACAAGTGTGAAGTAAGCCAATGTAACATGTTTTTCTTTCAACTAGCTTTAGTTATAACATGCCAACATCCTTTGCCTCCCCCACCCCAGCTAAAAGCAGTGGGGAGAAGACGAGTGAGACAAATTCTCCATTTCAAGAATCTGATCTATACTGATTTGGTTGCCCATGGATTCCAGAGCATTTGTCACAAAATGGCTTTCAAAAATGTAAGATTCTTGTTAGTGCAGAATTCTGGCTAGGCTGTCTAGTTTCCTACTTCACAATGCAACACCTGCATAACAGCCAGCAAAAAGGATAGTGCTTCTTAAGATATATATATATATATATTCACAGTTCACCACTCCTGACAACAGTTAGAGGAAGCCAAGTCTTCCCAGAAAGATACGTTTTAATGCCAGCAGTTTCCAAAATATTTTTGGCAGCAGCCTGATGTGTTTCCATTCATACAGCAATCAGAAGAAGACGACAAAAGAGGCAGTTCAAAATAGAACTCTAGTTGCAAATGGTTTCTCCAATAGGAGACCCACTCTTAAAGGGGGGAAAAAATCACACCCTTAACTTCTTACACTTAATTGTATTCAAGGCGAAATAGTAGGCATTTGAGAAAAAACATCAAGCAGAGAGCAGCAAGAGAAGGAAAGTAAAAAGTGGATATGTCCTGTCATTTGGACGGGTGGGCTGCTGGGGGTTTGCACGGGTTCGGGCGATTCTCTAGCTAGGATTCTGGCCACTTCGGCAAACCCCCAAATGCCACTCCTGGCTGGCCACGCCCACCCTGCCCCTACCAGGAGTCTCCACGCGGCCCATTCATCATGCCAGATTAAGTGCAGGGCCCGCGTGGAGGCTTGAGGAGGGGGAAAAATGGGCCTACTGTAGGTTCTGGAAGTCTACCGAGCCTACTGAAGGTTTCCGGCCTCCTGAGGGCCTCCAGAGCCCGGGAGAAGCAGTTTTCGCCCTCCCAGAGGCTTCAGGAAAGCCTCCAAAGCCTGGGGAGGGTAAAAAAGCCCTTCCACCCGCCGTGATGGAGGAGGCTGGTTAGGCCACACCTACTACGGCCACGCCTACTATGGACCTGCCCACCCAGCAACAGGGCAGTGAACCTGTTGCTGCAATTTTTGAAGCCCACCACTGCATTTGGAGATAACATTTCATGAATCACCCAAGCAGAAAAAAAAGAAAGAGAGAATACAATCTTATTTTTGTTAATATTTTAATGTTACATTTGCAGCATAAATAAAAAGGCACATTATATGTTTGGTAAGAACAGTGGCTGAAAGAACAAGTTACTAAGTGGCAGGGTTCCGTGTATTTATTCATTTTTTTAAGTTTTAAAAATAGAAGAATACAAAGATGAAACGCCACAAAACTCACCCAGGCCCTGTGGTAGCCAACACAGGACCATGGGAACCACGGGACAGGTAAAATGCTTGCTTGTGAGGACCTGCTCACAGGAGCACTTCGGTGAATTATTCGTTGGCATGCCAGTCAAGAGGATACATCACTCCACATTTCACAACACCCCCTCAAGCCTATTCATTCTTTCAGGCAAAAGAAGGGCTGGAACCTCAGATCTACCTACGTTTCAGGAAGTGACACATCAACAAGGCCACTGCAGAAGGAACGGCAGCCATGGAGGAGAAAAGAGCCGATATATACCTATATAGTTCTATATTATATATTTATAGATATGCATTTCATTTTATGAGATACTAAACCCTCTTTTGTGGTTAAGCATTCCGGGATCTCTCTCCCCCACCCTCAATTTATTGATCGTAAAAAAAAAAAGCTCTCCATATACTATTTCTACATTTGAAAAGATAGCAAAAACAAGGCAGGCAGCTATTACGGAAAGAAGGAAGGCATCCAAAGGGATCCTGCAGAACAGCCATTTTGCTACAAGAAGGGAAGACTATGGATATGTAGGCAGGTGGGATCCATGGGAGAGAAACCCAGAGGTTGTGGAGATGTGAGAGGAAGCACCCTGGGCATATCAAGGGTGATTAATCAGACATGACACACACATCACTTTGGATGATTTGACAATTTGAAACCAAACGGTAGACTTCTGGGGTGTTCACATTCACAAAAGCAAAGTCTATTATACAGGAAGAGAGCTTTCTTGGATAAATATACCCTTTTTTCTCTCAATAGCATGAGGAAAGGTTAGGGACCTGGGACAACTGGTTTATGGCCAAGCTGCAAGTAAACACAACTGCTCCACTCCTGTCTCCAAAAGATGAAAAGTTACAACTGAATGCATTTGTGATCAGGGTTTTGCTTTAAGGCAGGCTTACAAATGGGTAGGAGAATCATTAAATATATTTATTATTGTTGATACAACTGACAATTCAGCTGCCGGGATTTAAACCACTGAATACAGAGTTTAGCACAGGAGAAAAGAAGGAAAATATCTGTTACTGATTCAGATACTACTGCCCCGTAACTGTTACTCCCGCTCCTGTATATATATCTCTTGCTAGGATGTCGCTATTCTTTGCAAAATTGTAATGATGCAGTCCTCTTCAACCAGACTGAAGGAAAGCTGCAGTAGAAGTACTTTCGTCAAAGAATTTGAGCTCAGTCACATCACTCAACATACAGATTCAGAGAGAAATGCTTCAAGTATTGGAAAGTATCCTGAGCCCATCTATTGCACTGCATTAGCCCCCAAAATGTGCTTACTTGTTGAAAATAGGCCTTCTCTTTCAAATGATTCTCCACATCCTCCAATACTGAGCATAGGATTCATACCTTTCCTACAGCTTCGATGCTGGCTCCTTAAAGGGCTTTAGTGCTTGCGTGCTAATTCTCCTACATAAATGCAAATGGGGAAAAAACACCTTTAAAAACAACTTTGGGGGGGAATCGTTATAAAATAAAAATAATTAGCATGGGGTACCTGGATTTCTCCGCTTGGTTTCCCTAGTCTCAGTACTGTAGAGAACCTGGGATTTTAGTCATATTTCTGCCATAATATTATTTACTTGTTATATCTCATCTTTCTACTCGAGCAAGTTAAGAAGCAATTTCAGTGGGATATCTCCAGCGGATGTAAACACAGAGACAATTTCTAATGGACAGGCTGTTCCTCAGTCAAATCCTAAACTGCATTAAAGATCAATAGCAATACCTTAAAATGTGCGCTCTAAGCCCCATTGACAAACCAGTGCAAATCTTTTAGTGTAGGATCACGCAATCCCACTAACATGTGCTCCTTGACTTAGTTACTACCCACAAATCCAGTGACAGTTGAAGATTAAGGATTAGTCCCAAACTGCAGACTTCTTTCAGAAGGTATGTAATCTTACTCAAAACAGACTGAGTTTTAATTCCAAAGTTCCCTTTGTTACTGATTTAACAGCATCTGTCTACTGTCTGAATAGAATTTCAGCTAGCTGTAATTTCCCTCATCCAATTAATCCCTAATTTAACTTGCCTTCAAGGGTACTAGTTTCTTTTTGAAGGTGGAGAGTTAGGAACAAATGAATCACACAACACTTCTACTCTAAATCATTGGATGACTTCCCCCACCCCAAGCAATTTTAGATAAACACTGAAGAGCATAGGGGACAAAACAGAACTCTATGGGACACCATATAGGCCAGTGTTGGCGAAACGTTTCAGCACCGGGTGCCAAAATGGGAGCACATGCACATGCGGGGGGAGGGGAGAAACCGGAAGAGCATCTCCCCTGCATACGCACCAGCCACCTGATCTTCTGATTTCTGGAGTGCATGTGTGCACAAAGACCAGAGGACCGGCACGCATGTGTGTGCCGGAACCCGGGAGCTCAGCTTCCTGGGCCATGTCTTCCAGTTTCTGGCGCTCCCATGTGTGCGAAGACCAGCTGGCCGGCCTACATGTGCGTGCCAGAATCCGGAAGAGCAATGGGCAATGGCTGGCATGCCCTGAGAGATGGCTCTGTGTGCCACTTCCGGCATGCGTGCCATGGGTTCGCCATCACGGATATAGGCTAATGGCCATAAGATAAGCTAGTTGTTTTCAGCACCACCTTCTGTAAGTTGCCCAACAGGAAAGACTGAATCCCCTGGGAAACAACTACATCAACTAGTTTAGAAGCAATCATGGCAGATGATCCCAAAAGGCACCATAAGATCCAGACAAATTAGCTGAGACATACGGCCCCTATTATCTAATTCCTTCTAATCTTCCAAAGCAGACGCTGTAGCCTATCTTGCCCAAAAGCTGAAGCCAGACTGAAATGGTTCTAGAAAAGGAAACCGTTCTGAGAGTAGCCTTTCTGTACCATTTATCATTTTCACTCTAAGAACTGAAGAATATAGTTCAACGCATCTATTGGGGGCTTCCATTATAATGACTGTGTGGCCATAGGATTCCTCTCCCGTTTTTATAGCTTTCTGTCAATAAGTGTTTTTAAACTGGCAATAAATAAAGAAACCAAGCAACCAATTACTTAATGGCAGACTAACTTCAAATAGAACTTAGGGTGAAAACCTCTCTTCTTATCCAATACTGGAATTCTTTATTATTATGACTATTATTATATAGAAGATAAAAAGTGTTCTGTGACATGCAACGTCTTGGCTAAGCATCAATCAGCTCACAGGCCTATTAAGGAGCTTCTGTCTGGAGGGCCAGTAAAAAACCTGAATGCTTCTTCTTTTTGTTGTTGTTGTTGCTAAACCTGGTTCATATGCTGCTGGGAAGAAGTCAGTGTGTGCAATACGTTGTGGAAAGGACGGAGGTCTAGGACAATCGATCACAGACACATGACCATGCCCACTTCACTACGGTTCCCTGACCCAGCTTACCTACTGTGGGTGTTCGTCCCTGGCTGTCCCTCCATGGATACTTAAGTGCGACCCACCCACCCAGGGAACCCACTTCGGGCGATTGTCCAAAGCTGGCCCTCTCCTGGTCCTGGAGAGAAGCGCTAGAGCTAAAATGAGTAACAGAACCAAACTCTGGAGGACCTTCGTCAAGAACCACCACACACACAGAGAGAAAGAAGTGGACATTCTCACTTTGTGCTGCCTTCCAAGGCCAAAGCTCCTCAATGAATTCTGTTTTTCACAATTCCATGGCTGAGCTCATCATCCATTTAAGCCATAGATTGAAAAAAAAATACATATTCCATCTTTATAATTCAAGGTGGAGAACATACATAATACTTCTTTTTTCCCACAAAAATCCCATGTGAGGTGATTTGGGCTACGAGAGAATGACTGACCCAAAGTCGCCCAGCTGGCTTTCACGCCTTAATGGGGCTAGAAGTCCCAGACTCTTAGTTTCTAGCCTGATGCCTTAACCACTAGACCAAAGGTAATTTATTCTGTTTGGTGCATCAGTACTGAGTGAACACTGTCACTGTAGTTCATAAATTAGTACATTGTGGTTTGTTCATGAAACTATGGCTTAAACAGATGCATGAATTCAACCAATGACTTGTTTAAAATATGAAAAATGCAGTCTTGGAAGATAGGAAATTTTCTTCCTCTTTAGAATATGACATGAACGTCATCTAGTGAGAAAAGAATAGCATTCAAAGTCACAAAGAAATAATCCTCTTAAGTGTACACACACACACACACACACATACACCATATAGTGCTGAAAAGAAAATGATTTTGTAAAGAGATTACAGGTGCCAATCAATCAGCTGGATATGCCAATTAAGCAGGACTTGGAAGGGCTTTGCCCTGTCCAGAGACCTTGGTTATAATGGCAATCCATTACCGGCTAGAGCAACTTTTAAGATATGTGGACTTCAACTCCCAGCATGCACCTGTCTTAAAGTTGCCGAGGTTGCGAGACATTGCCCTAGAGGAAAGAGATTTTGGCAGAGAGCTGATGGGTGGAGGTGTGGAAAAGCAGAAAGCAGGACAGAAAGAATGATTGTTCAACAGGGCCAGAATTCCCCATAGAAAATATGTTCAGTAAGCTTGTAAAAACTGCCTTTGAGTGAGGAAACATACCCTTCACTAAAGTAGGATGACACAATAATGGAAGATATCTTCCATTCCTCTTATCTTCCATTCTTTTAAAGAATGGAAGATAAGAGTACATCAGAAGCAGGTGACCATCCCTACCTAGCAATTTGGAACAGTGTCATAAATGGTTGAGAATCCAATAAGCAAGCTGACCAGGGTAGGCAAAACAAAACAAAAAACACAAGGGGAATCACATGCACACTTACACAAGTATGTGTTTGCGGCTGTTGGTAATTTAAAAAAAAATGCATTTAACACATAATTATCCTAACAAAAAAGTACCGGAAAGCATTAACTGTCAACACTTTATACGGTGAGTAACTCCTATCCTTGCTTTCTATTCAAAAATTCCTTGACGTGCCAGTACTAGAGGCATACTGGAGACAGATCACTTGGGGCAAAATAATTTTCCACTGTGAGTTCCAGAATCTCTCTTCTTTTTTATATGCAACTACTGTAATCTCCCTTTCTGTTGGCGTGGATAAGCGAATGTATTACAACTTCCCCATAAGTTACAAACAAGCAACGGTTATACTCAATAGTAGGCTGCTTGGTGGAACACAAAAGGATTACTGTATATGTCCATAGGTGTTCTATGATAGCAGAGGTGGTTTTGTGTGCAACCTAGATCCCACACTTGCACAGATGAAGCTTCTCTCACTCGCCCGCCGCTTGCGTAGCCCGGTTCCTAATAGGCCACAGACTGGTACCAGTCCGTGGCCCGGGGCTTGGGGGACTCCTGTTCTATGGGAAGACAGACGCTGAGAATCAGGAGAATACGACATGGGGCAGTTTTTCCAGAAGTAGGGAGAGCATAATGAAGTCTGCAATAACGGAAAGTCTACTTTTGGCTCCTATACAACCCCTATACTTATAAGGAAAGTATGGCCGCCATAATGTTCTTTGCACCAAATCCTTATGGATTTTGAGTTGCTAGTGGAAGCACCACTGTCTAGGACTAGGTCTTATGTGCTGAAATGCACACTGTTACACCGAAACAGACATAAAGCCTGGCTCAGATAAATATGAACCATAAATGTAACTTTTTTGCTTAGCATAATATGTGAAAGAGTCCCCTACTATGGTATGAGTAAAACATAGTTTCTCATAGAGATGGGCTATCTCTACCAATAGAACTAGAATGGGTTGGGATATTGTGTTTTCACAAGGAGCTGTGATACACTGCAATATTTCTCTAAGCAGCAACTAGCGCTATCATATTTCTATTAGAGACATTTACCAGAATAAGTTCTTTTGTTTTTTTTAAACTATTATTACTGTAACATTCAAAAGGAAAAAACAAAAAAGGGTAAGATAAATATTTGAGCCTAATCCAATAAAAGTGTGTTTCCGTATTCTGTTCTACAAAACCTCAACATCTCTTTAGAGTGATAAACAAAACTGTTCAGAGGTAAAGGCCAAATACACAAGAATGAATCCAACAATTACCGGTATGAACTACTGTAGTTCTATGAAATCAGAAGAACATATGAAAAATCACTTCTACTTTGCCACAAGTAGAGAAATGAAAGATTTTGAAAGCTGTCTGAAATTTGCTGGAGATGGGGGCAGAGTATTTAAAAGAAATCTACTCATGATTTGATAGATCCTTGATAGGAGTCTTTCCAGCCCAGGCGCTGTCATTTGTGAAAACTGCTATATAAGGAAGCGTATAGAGCCAACTTCCTCATGAAGCTTATTTAAATGCTGATGTTTAATTACCAAGAGACAGATTCACATGTACTGGGAATGTACTACTTATGGAAGATTATGGTACTTCTCCTTATCATAGAAGAAGTTTTCTGCACCTAAAACAGTAGTACTGCAGTAGCACAGACAGCACTAAACTCTATCTATCTATCTATCTATCTATCTATCTATCTATCTATCTATCTATCTATCTATCTATCTATCTATCTATCTATCTATCATCTAGTTTTGCACATTGCTTTTTTTGCTACAAGGCACAGAATTTTGTTAAAGGGTTCAGTAATAGACAAGTAGCCACTGGTCAATTGGCAGGTTGGAAGGGTACACACATAAATATGGGTGTGAGACCAGAATGCATTTACTTACTCATTGCTTTAGAACTGTGATGGCAAACCTATGGCAAGTGTGCCACAGGTGGTACACAGAGCCCTCTCTGCTGCACATGCCTGGGAGCAGGGCGCATGTGGGGGACATGTATGTGCATGAGCAAGAGGGCGGCGCATGCGCGGGGACCACTCGTATTGGATTTTGGGGCCTCGTGCAGGGCCCCAACCACCTGTTTTTGCTTCCAGGTTGGTGCAGGCGGCTTTCCAGTCCCAAAACGAGGCACAGGGGCGCCATGCGAGCCCCCAAAATGCAATGTGAGTGTGCACTGCATTATGGGCGCAGAGCCGCGGGTGTGCTGTCGTGCATGCTTTCAGCACGCGACGACAAAAAGGTTAGCCATCACTGCTCTATAATATGTAGATCAGCCTTAGCATACCGTGTACAACTAAAATGGTATAGTCTTCTCCAAGCTAAAAGAGTAACTTGACAGGATCATCCCTTATCCTGCCCTCAATCTCAAAAATTATTTGTTTACTTGAAGGGAATTATTTTTAGACAACTTATATCTTGGCCATCCTCTAAAATTGACTATAGAGATCCTTGCCACAAACCCAATTGTTGATGTTATGAATTGTAATATGTTTGTCAGAGCTAACCAGTGTGTCAGCTACGTTTAGCGGAGGGGTGATCACAGTCTAACCAATTCTTCACATAATTCTGTGGCCTTACAAGAGCCACCTTTTACCTGTGGTTCCATGCTGCAGAGGTTACCTACACAGCCCGAATTTTGCAGCTCTGGAACTCTTCTAACTAGGCAGGTACTGAATAGCAGGAACTAAAGCAACCTGCAAAATGTTGCTTCATTTATTAATGATTGCTAGGAGCACAGAATCGTACTAAGGGCACCATTAAAATCCAGATACATAGAAAAGGGAACAGCAAAGCAGAGCTTAATTTTAAAATGCTATATAAGAGAAATTATTTCCTTCAAATACACTTAAAAAAAATAATGGTAAGATTATTTCAATTCTGGCTCCATTTCTACTAGGCCGGGCATTATTTGGGTTGAGGATACAGCAGAGTCCAATAGACAGGGTGGATGTAGTTTCTAATTTTTAACCCTCCCCTCAAATATTTCTCCATCTCTAACAGCACGATACTTTAATCTATTTCTTTATTTATTAGATTTATTTGCCACCCATCTCGTCACACAAGAGACTCTGGGTGGCTGATCGGCTTCATCTAACAGAATAGTGGAATTTATCCAAAGTTGCAGCAGGAGCTCCCAGGGGTACATAGCAATGTCCCCTTGGCCGATATTATGTGTACTTTTGTTTGCTACATTCCCTTCTTATCCCAAAGTCCTGGAGCACTGAGGCAGGGCACTCCTAGAGCCAGGCTGCTGTCATGCTCCTTCAGGGTAGGCCTGAAAGAGGGTGCCAAACTTGATTGTGTCACGTGATGCATCAGGACATATCACAACGTTTTTTGCCTTTGCGGAGCCGGGGTGGCCGTGGCCTGTGCGAGAATGTCTCCCATAGAAAGCAGCTTTGTGCATTCTATCAGACTCAACAAATCAGGTCCTTTCCACAAGCCCTCTTACCTGTTCCTGGAGTGTTACTATCACTTGTCCTGACAGTCTCAGAGCCTGAGCACAACTCTCACATTGACTGAAGATTCAACATATGTCTACTCTGAAACAGAATTAAGTGAACCAGGCTGAGTGAAACAGTCAATGAATAGCAGCACAGACTATGAACTCATGCAGAGGGGAGGCCACTCCAACTCTATCCAGCCCTTCCAGAGAGCTGCCAGGTTGAGGCAGAATGCTCTACACCCCTGCCTAAAAGTAACTGAAGCAGCCTCCTGTCCAATTAGGAGAGAGATTATAGTGTATTAGAGATGTTCATATAGAAAGTTCCAGGCTCAATTTCCAATCGCCCTAAAACAAGGTTCCCATCTAAGAGAAAGATCTGGAGTTTTTATCTTATGGCCCCAAATAAAGAAAGGCCTTCTTTAAGTTAGATATTTGGAGATTGTTCTTAAGCCACAGCTGCTCTACCCAGTTTGCTCAGAATTATGAGGGTTTACTGAATCACGCTCTGTGTGACAACTATACAACTCTTGGAGGAAGGACAATGCTAGGCCATACCTATCCTATGGTATCATTTTGAACTATGGTAGGAAATCCACCCAAAATTTAACCTCTGTTTGGCAAGTCTCTGCCAACTCATTTGCAAATCTTGATACATTCATACTTCCTTTCCAGGTTATTTAACCACGCCAATGCTAGTTCAAGAAGATGGTGTTGAATTAGGTTGGCCAATGGGGCAACTGAGAGCTTCATTTGTTCTTTCTCACAACAAAACACTAGTTGTCAATGAGAATCTAGGCACCAGTTCAGACAGCAAACTCAATGCTATTGTGAGCCCTTATTTTTCAATGGAAAAATAGGCGAAACCAAAACTCTACAGTCCTTTCTCTGGACCCTGCATTGCATTCATTCAACAGCAAGAAGAATTCTGAAGTGTTCTTTTTTTAAATGAGAGAATGCAGCAGTTATGTTTTGAAAGGTACAAAACAGTAATATAAATTAAAAAAAGAAAAAAGAAAACTAAAATACCTTATCATTTGTCCCACTTGCCAGCAAGCTCATTTCTTTTCCCATTAACACGAGAAGATCCTGACTACACCTGCTGTGCACTGTTATTGGAGCTGTCACTAAGGAAACAGATACCCTGTTGGGACAAGTTATATTTCAAAGCCCTTGCCAACTTGCATTTTTAGCATATCAAGGGAGCAAGGACAAGAGGGGGGGGGGAGAGAGGAGGGGAGGAAGACAAGTGACAGGATGTCTGAAATGCTTGCTAAAAGGAAGTCTGCAGACATTCAAAACACATATTGCTTCTTTTAAACAAAGGAGAAAGGAAAAGGAACCCAGGAGAAATTAAAATTAAATATCGCGTCACAAAAGAACACAGAACAAGAAGCCACAGCTTCATATTCAGGCAAGGAAACAGTTGGAGAGCAAGCGGCATTAAGATCCTGAGAAGCTGGGTTGATCGTGACAATAGCAACACCAATAACCGACAACCTGCATTAGGTTTAGCATGTCACGTATACATTTACACATATGTACATCGACATGTGCACTTGTGTGTATGTGTGTGTTATATGTGTGCTTTCTAGTGGGTGGAAACTGAGGAATAATAAAAATCTTTGTATAGACTGGCAGCACGGAGTTATACAGCCCCTTAGAGGACAATGCTTTATATAAAAAAAAAAGCATAATTAGGAAGACAAAATAGTGGAAGAGTTGGCAAGTTGCAAGCTCATGATAGCTACACGCTAAGTATCGCTCTGCACCTTTCCCTCTCGTTGTGATTCAAGCTAAAAATTGGCCAACTAGCAAGAGGTCGAGGTCAGCCCAAGATACACAGGCACACACTTTGACAAGAAGCAGAAGAAAAAGGGAGAGATTACTTCCAATTCTTCTTTTTTTGTTGTTCTCAATCTACCCTATGATAGCAACGTGCAAGAACCTCGGAATTTATTTTGGAAGAGACAAATGGAAAATAGCAGTAGGCGACATTATCTGAAGGAGAAATAGGATGGAAAACCTTTGACAAAAAAAAAAAAAAAAAAGAGGTAAGAGGGGAAGCAATTTGGAATGTATGCCCCCATCCTCTTGTCTTTGAAACAGTCCATGATTTAAGGTCACAATCTTGAAAAACTCAAAGGGTTAAACATCTCAGCTTAGCTTCTGAAATGAACATGGCTTATAAGAGTATTGAATCTTTAGCATTTGCAAACAAAAGATACTTTTTCCTGTTTCCTTGCCATTGAACTTAACTCTTACATTCTCCCCAAACAACTTTGTTTAGCTACCTCCTGTAGCTTAGCAGGGTCACTTTGAACCTGCTACTGTAATGCTTATGAACGATTCTGCAACTACTCAAGATTCCAAAGGTATAAATCAGTATTTCTCAACCTTGGCAACTTTAAAGATGTCTGGACTTCAACTCCCAGAATTCCCCGGTCAGCCTAGAAGCCCATACATTTTAAAGTAGCCAAGATTGAGAAACACTGGTATAAATCATTCAATTTTTTTTTCTTTCTAGACACAGTAAGAGATGCCCTTGTGAATGTTCTTCCTTCTCGTTATTGAAATACGCCTTAGCTCTTCCCACCTGGTAACTTAAAAACCAAAGAATTCCCATTGTGTTTTGATGGCTTCTTCTTGAACTACAAAAAAGTCTGTATCAGATAACAACATGACCCAAAAGGTATCCCTGATAATATGCATAGTACAAATTATGTGATCTACAATGCATACAGCAGGCCTACCATTTTCTCTCCCAGAACAGCAAAAACACCCATCAGTTGCAGCAGCTAAGAATGAAGGTTTCTTACTCTCTTCACGAAACAATTTGAACAGTTCAAACCAACCAAATTATTGGAGCTTACCACCTTCAGAGCCGCGAGCTGGAATCCTGTGTGAAAGTGTAGAATGGAAGGTCAGGTACCATGTGGATGGATATGCTACAAAAACGGTCAGGATGCTAAAGTTTTCCACAAAAATGGCCAGCACCAGCAAAACATCACAGCACCTCCCAAGAACTGCTTTCTCTTGCTACAGTAGCCAAGACAAGGAAGCACCACGAGTAACCAAACTACGGGAGGCTTAGTGTTAGCGCAATGAATACCTGAACTTTAACCATTTAAGATCACACTGTATAAGGCTATCCAAACGGTTGACTCTAGATAGGATGAGAAATGGTCTCTAAAGTGTGGCAAAATGACTTATTCCAAAGCCACCCTTTGGAAAAGATGATAGATGTTGGAGTCCAGGACCTATGTGAGATATACTTTGTTAGAAGCTCCATAGCTGCCCTTCACTCATTTTTAAGAAATCAAAAGAATAAAATAAATGAACAAAACAAAAACTGTATCCACCCCATTTTGAACAAGGGGCTTAGTTATGATCAGTCTCTCTGGCTGCAGTTCATTTGTTAGTTCTATGCCATGCAACTGGCGACATCATCTGCCGGCAGACTGGGACTGCGGCGCCATAATGACATGTGATTGCATGGGCACGTTCAGTTCTGTCCTTTGGTTGGCCATCTGAGTGAGGACTGAAGTGGCAACGGCTTCAGCTGCAGAGCGGATGTTCAGCCCATTGGGAGATGCAGTCACCGAACTGTGCTGGATGACAGGAGCTGGAGAACCGGTGGGCTCAGAACTCTCTTTGGGGCTTTCTGATTTTTCAAGACAAGGGAGGGAAAAAGAGTATTAGTGATTGCGCTTGGCTTTACAGACTTCTATAGAACATGCTTCAGCAATTATACTGCCAGTTCTCACCAGTTACATTTTCTCAAATGAGTTGCTCTTTTTGGCCACAATATTCTCTGTACAAAAATTCAGCTTTAATACAGACTTAACAAGCATGAAAATATAACTCATTCTGATGCTAATCAAAAGTATCTGTATAATCTTGTGTTGGATACACGGAACACATTATCAAATAATTTTCATTTTACACAGCATATTATGTGAATCCAGCCACTGTGTTTGGTAAACCATAGTTTATTGTTGTGTGGAGTCAGCCGATTAGGGTTTCTTCAATTTTAAAAAAAATCAGCCACATATCTCAATAATAAAACTGAATGTGCATAACTGAGAAGAATTTGATTGGCATTATTTTAGCTGTCAATTGCATTTCTTTCCCTACAGCTAAGGCTTATAATGTGAACTTCCAGAATTGAAGGGGAAAAAGGAAAAAATGTTTTAAAGCACTGGGAAAAAAAATCAGCCTTTGGGGGGGAAAATAGGTTTTGTCCTATAGCTGCAAATGTGTAGAATCTTTTCTACCCTGGATGTTCTTGAGATAATATGGACTAAACCATCCATCATCCAAAGGAAGAACTGGCCATAATAACTGAGAATTCTATTCCCAGCAGTTTTGGAATAGCTTAAGTCAGAGTTGGTGTCCTTGTAATATTCACCACTCTTCAATTATAGAATACTTTTTAAAATCTTGACTGATTCCAAAATGCTACTTCATAAAATGCTGAAATCCTAAAATCTGTATTTGATCTCGATAAACGAAAATATTTGTAACTCAGGGTTGAAAATGGGGTCCTTCTCTGAGCTTGGTTGTTTTTTTGCAGACATTTTATTACCCAAACTCGGGTGACATCATCATCAGTGCTACAAGAAAGCAAGAAAATTCAAAGAGCACCAAGGACCCCTTCATTTGACCCCATTTGCCCTGCCTGATTCTGCTTACCAAGATAACCTTGTGTTTTCTTCTGTAATGCAGTGACAGGGCAATCCTTGTGAGCCAACAATAGTTGTTTGAGTTGCGCAACTTCATTCCTTAATAATGTAACTTCGTTCTACGAGAAAGGAAACATTTAATCTCATTGAATTGGTTCAACATCCGATCTTGAATCTTGTTAAGTGTTCATTTGAAACAGTGAGAGAACAATCAGAGATACAGCATAAATATGAAGGAATTTACATACGATGGGTTTCAGCCAGCACCTTTTTACTCATTACGTAGCTTAGGGAATGCTTCATTCGTCATGCCTCCTTTTTTTAGCATTAAAACTGCTATGATCCTATGGCTCAATCCTATGCTTAAATTGTGTCTTTTGCTATTGGGATATCTTTGAAAAAGCAAATTTGGAAACCTGATAGTGAACAAAAGAGATTCTAATCTAAAAAACCTTGAAATAAAACAGGTTTTAATTCTGAAAATCTTGCGAGATAAGTCAGGCTAAACGTAACGCACATGCGCACTTGTACACAAACACACACACACACTCAGGCAGTAGTTTCAAATCTTTTCCACCAATGAAATATAAAGCGGAAGCAACCAGGGCTGCTGCAAAGTACCATATTTTTCGGAGTATAAGATGCACCGGAGTATCAGACGTACCCAGGTTTTGAAGGGGCAATTTTTTTAAAAAAGTAGGTAGGTAGATAGAGAGATAGAGAGAGAGAGAGAAAGAGAGAGAAATACAATAGGTAGGTAGGTAGATAAAGGGATAGAGAGAGAGAGAGAAATATATATATAGAGAAAAATACAATAGGTAGGTAGGTAGGGAGAGAGTGTAGATAGGTAGAGGGATAGAGAGAGAGAAATAGAGAAAGAGAAATACAGTAGATAGGTAGGGGAAGAGAGAGAGTAGGTAGTTAGGTAGATAGATAGTAGAGAGATAGAAAGAAAAATAGAGAGATAGAGAAATACAGTAGATATGTGGGGGGAGAGAGAGAAATACAGTAGGTAGGTAGGGAGACAGAGTGTGTGTACATGGGTAGGTAGGTAGAGGGATAGAGAGAGAGAAATAGCAAGAGATAGAAATACAGTAGATAGGTAGGGAGAGAGAGAAAGAGAGAGAAGGTAGGTTGGTAGGTAGAGGGATAGAGAGAGAAAAATAGAAATACAGTAGATAGGTAGGGGGGGAGAGAGAGAGAGTAGGTAGGTAGGTATATAGGTAGATAGAGTGGGGGGGGGGGGAGAGAGAGAAATACAGTAGATAGGTAGGGAGGGAGAGTGAGTAGGTAGGTAGGTAGATGTTTCCAGGCGTATTTATCCATGTGCTGGAGAAGGAAATCGCTGACAACCTGCAGCACCTAAGACTTTGTTTCTGCTGGCACAGCACTTGATCATTGTAATTCTCATCAACCACACTAACTAAACAGCTTTCCGAAAGTGGGGGGGGAAAAGTTTTTGCACTCTGCAAACCTGCCCAAAACGGCCCGTTTTTCACTCATTTCTGCCCTCCCCAGCCCCAGGAGCTCTCAAAAAGCCTCCATAAGGGTATGCACGGCCATTTTGGTGAAGTGGGCGTGGCTTCAGGAGGCAAAAAATGCTGTATTCGGTGTATAAGACACACCCAAATTTTCAGCCTCTTTTTAGGGGGAAAAGGTGCGTCTTATACTCCGAAAAATACGGTACCTTGGAATGGTTTTACAAAAAATGGTGCTGAAAAATCACAAAGGCAAAACAAGTGCATCTTCCACATTTACCTTTACCTTTATTAGCACACTAGCTTCATGGAGTGCTGGAGTTATTTTTGGTTTCTAGCAGACAGAGAGGCTGCTTATAAAGAATGCAGGTAATAATACTGGTGTTAAAGCAGCTTATATTTGTAACTATGTCATGGTAGGCTTGCTTAGCTGCATTCCTTGTGTAAGTCTCTCAAAAAAGGTGGGAGCACCATGTCGAGGGCACATATGGAAATAACTCAAGTGTATTGACATTCTTATTATTACCACTGAAAGGGAGATTACACTGAACTTCAGTTCCTCCCCACAAAGACAGAACTACCGCTGCTGGCTGAGGTCCAAGAACCAGAAGGCTCAATCCTTTTTCCTGAAAGGCAGGAAATTTCTAATAAGCTTCAGGATAGGTTAAGCAACATGGTAGTAAAAAGGAAGCCCGAAAATTCATAGCAGCGCAAATAGCTTGGCTCACAATCCAGCACCAGCAATATATCACATCAGGCCAAGGTTCCACAGCAGACAGGAGAAGAAGCTAAGCTTCCAATGTTAAAGAGACAGATGGAAAGCATGAAAAGGTTCCCTTTATGCTTCTAGACCACACAGAAGTTAAAATGTCTTTCTTAGTCATAGGAATAACAGAAAGTTTGACATATCAGGATATTTTGAAACGATAACAATATATTAATAATAATTTATTAAATGTATAGGTCAGGGGTCAGCAACCCGCAGCTTTGGAGCCACGTGCGGTTCTTTCATCCCTCTGCTGCGGTTCTCTGTCACCGATTGATAAAAGGAAAAATGACGCCACACTAGGAGGAGACTCTATGTTAGGGGAACCAGACTTCCGGTCGGCTCCAGAATTGAACGGGGGGCTTCCGATTAGCACCTTTGCGGCTCTTTGAGTGTTTAAGGTTGCCGGCCCATGGTATAGGTCAGTGGTGGGCAACCTTTTTTTTCAACTGAGCCAAATCTTGCCAAAACCACGATTGAAATTTATTTTGAGAGCCACATTTTTAAAACCGAAAATACATAGGATGGTACACTGTTTTTAGTTTCAATAAACTCTGGCATTTGAAGCACGCAAGTCTTAAAGCTGTCAAGTTACAAGATCCTTGCATCCCTAACCCTTTAGGAAAAAAACCCCAAGGGGTCTTCAAACCTAACAGCTTTAAGACTTGTGGACTTCAACTCCCAGAATTCCTCCTCCAGTCATGTTGGCTCAGGAACTCTGGCATTGAAGCATGCAAGTCTTAAAGCTGTCAAGTTGCAAGACCCTTGCACCCCTAACCCTTTAGAAAAAAAAACCCAGGGTCTTCAAACCTGACAGCTTGAAGACTTGTGGACTTCAACTCCCAGAATTCTGAGAATTGAAGTCCACCAAGGGCATCAATCATATTAGCCCAGGGATCTGCAAAATTGGCTCTTAAGACTGGTGGACTTCAACTCCCAGAATTCTGAGAGTTGAAGTCCACCAAGGGCATCAATCATATTAGCCCAGGCAGGGATCTGCAAAATTGGCTCTTAAGACTGGTGGACTTCAACTCCCAGAATTCTGAGAATTGAAGTCCACCAGTCTTAAAACAGCCAACTTTGCAGACCTCTGTGTTAGCCCAAAGCCTGGCGCTGGGCGGGCCTTGCTCCCCCATTGGTGGAGCCCCAAGAAGCGAGGAGGGAGAAAAAGAGACGGAGGCCAAGGAGCTTCTCCCCCTCCCCCGCAAAAATCTTATCAGGGAGCCGGCGGGCAGTAGCAAATTAGCTGATCACGCGGCGTGATCGGCTAATTTGCTACTGCCCGCCCGGCTCCCCGGTTAGATTTTTGCTGGGAGGAGGCGGGGGGGAAGCTCCTTAGCCTCCGTTTCTTTTTCTGCCTCCTCGCTTCTCGTCCCCGTCTGACTTCAGGATCCTCCCTAATCATTGTGGGTCGAAAAGAAAAAAGGGAAAGGGGCGCTTGTTTTGAAGTGCCCGAGAGGAGGGAGGGGAGCGGGCGCCCGGCACACAGAAGAGCCATATTAAAGTGTGTAAAGAGCCACGGCTTGCCGACCACTGGTATAGGTGATGGGAACAAAGAAAAAGAAGAAGAGGACTATCAATTATCGTTGTCCAAGAGTGAGTAAACAGATCTGCCGCAGTAAGATTGGAATTGAGTTGTAAGATTTCCTGAAAAGGTCCACACTGACAAGGAACAAGAAATAAAAATGATTGAGGCCCTAATGTCTGTTCCACAAAATGCCCATTCCCACAAGGAGCTATAATTTAACTAAAGGAACTATAATCTGAGAAAGTGCATGTTAGTAGAATGCATTCTTTCACAGAGACCTCAAATCTCTCCCGCCCGGCAATTAAAGCTCCTCCAGATGGTAGAAAGCCAAGGCATGCCAGGATCTTCCAAGTTAAGTAATGAAGGTCTCAGAGTATAAAAATCACCTCCACACTACATTCGGATCCCATAATTTCAGATTATATTGGTTAGGAACAAATTTATGAACAATAGATCTCACTTAAGTATCCTGGAGGAGGATGGTCTTGAAAATAAAGCAAGGATAGATACAATATTAGGGGTACATTTATCATGCTGTAGGCATGTTGGCAAGCTTGCTTACACTTAGATGGATATTCTGTGAGGTGAGCTCTTCTGCTTTCTTTTCCAAGGACGACACCCAGAGCTTGCGTTTCTGGCGGCAGCGGGAGGCAGCAGCGCGGTTCCGCTCCAGAAAACGCTGCCTACGTTCGTCTGGATCTTCGTCTGCCGTGCGTCTCCGTCGGCCACCTGTACTTGGTGTGGGTTGAGCTGGGGAAACCTGAGGACAAAGGACAGACAGATGGGCAGGCTATTCACACAGAAGATGGGGCAGGTTGTTCAAAAAAAAAAGAGGAGGAACCTGTGGCTTTCCGGTGTTATTAAACTACACCTCCCTGCATCTCTGGTCACTACTCATGCCCGCTAAAACTGCGGGAAGCTGCAGTTCAGCCATTATTTGAAGAGGCCCACCTTGTATTAAGAACTCAGCAGTCATACATACTTATATGGGCCAAAGGACTCATCCAAGCAATTTTGGGACTATTAGTACTGCCCTAATGCTCTCAAATGCTACTTTACTGTTTAATGTTTGCCTTTTTATTCTTGATTGCTTTTATTATATTTTGCGTGATATTTTTCCGTAAACAGTTCTGATATTGTCTCTGAGAATAAAAAATAACACTTTTAATGAACAAACAATAAGTAACACTTTCCTCTGATTTGTCTGGTTCCCAATAAGTCTCTTTGTAAAATAGATGTGCAAGACGCATGGATGCCTATTGCTGTGCATTTATCTGCAAGCAAGTTGGGATATTTGGTCATAATTTGATTTTGCACCCTTTTATCAATTTATTTTTTTTAAAAAAAACCCTCCTCTTTTCCCTTGTGTCTGTTGAAGCATCTATATTATTTTTTGCAATGAGATGCTTGTGGGGTAAGCAGGCAACACTGTAATAGTCCCTGAAATCCTTTTTAGTTTTAAGTAGCCAAATGGAAATAACTGCCAAAAGCAAAAACAAATTTGCAGGTTCCCACCTTAGCTCAGCCTCCCCAAATGGGCTCTATAATTAGACAGACAGTTTCCACTTCCCTATACTCGCTGTCAGTCAGGCAACATATGGACAGTAAACTTCTGGAAGCTCTAACTGACAGAGCAGGTGGTAATTGTGATGGAAGGCTGGCATTTGGTAAGCTGGCAGGATCAAATGGGGTCCATTTAAACTCAAGTAATTAAGACAGGAAGAGAGACAGAGGGAGAGAAGATTTGTAAACACTGCTTCTCTGTTTCTGTCTCTGTCCCCATTGCTGTTGTATCTCAGTGATAAACATCTGGTAGCAATGCTGACAGAAGCAACGGAGGCTCACCCTCGTCTACCCACCTGCTCAGGGAATTAGAAACTGAGTGCCTTAAACCTGGCACATCCTGCAACTAGAAAGCTGTAATTTGGCAACAAGGAAAAGCAACATACTGAATTTTCAAGCTTATTTTCATTTGCAAAATTTGAAGTTTGTTCTACAGTAGTTTTTCAGAAACTGCAAAAAGGAGAGTTGGTTCTCTAAGGAAATGGGGAAAGACTATAGAAAGATGCACAGGAAGAGAGAAATCCAAAACAAAATATCATTTATTTCCAGATAACTAAAAGACTGCCAGAAGCTGATGATGGTTTTCCTTCCCTTCTCCAGAAATGATTATATTATTGTATAAGAGAGTTCATTAGCCCCTGATATACACCCATCACATAATTATCAGATCATTCTTGTTTTTATAATGGTTCAAAATCTTAAATTCATATTTGTTCTTAAAAATATGAATAAATACCATAGCAAATGATGCCATGCCACCCATCATGCTCTCTCTAATAGCATAGTTAGCTCAAGCCCCTACTTAGAAGTTCCCCATTCCCCTTTTCTTCACAAGGACCAGCGCAATTTTCTTTCATGTAAAATTCTGGCTCCAAATAGTAGCTGTTGGGTTTTAATCAAATATCACATGGTCTAGCAAGCGCCCTTACAAATTTCCACGGCAGCTTTCCTAAATTTGGGCTCTTTCCTTTGACTGATGAGCCTGCCAGCTGAGGAAGGACGAGATGTATTGTAGTCTCACATCTGTTTCCTGAATCCTTACTTAATCCAATTTGGCACTTAACCAACCTGTGGCTGGGCTGGAGAAGGTGCATCAGGGTGCTGGATAAGTATCTGACCCTGTTCAGGATGGGAAGTCACCATTGTGCTCGCTGATCCCACCATCATGTTGCTGCCGTTCAGTGAGGAAGTAATTCCTTGCGTCAGGCTGGCTTTTAGCCTCTGCATGGGATGGAGACAAAACAAACACTAGGAGAAGCCCGACTTTCTCCTTGTTGAGATGGCACAGTGGTTGAAACGCAGTATTGCAAGCTAACTCTGCTCACTGCCAGGAATTCATTCCTGACCGACTCAAGGTTGACTCAGCCTTCCATCCTTCCGAGGTCGGTAAATTGAAGACCCAGATTTGTTGGGGGCAATGTGCTGACTCTGTAAACCACTTAGAGAGGGCTGAAAAAAACACTATGAAATGGTATATTAAGTCTAAGTGATATTGCTATTGTTGATCTTTTAAACACATATTTGGAGGTTGCTAAAAAGAGGCAGTCTCTTGAAGACAAGGGGCAGTAAACCTGACATGCTGTTAACTAGAGGTTCACATTTATGTTCCTAGAATAAAAAAAAACCCCTGGATTAATGGATGTAAAAACATCACATGTGACTGGAAATTCTTTTTGCTAAGGAAATCTGAAAAATCTCATTTTTTTTGGAGGAGAAGCTCTCATTAATATGGAATGTTTAAACAAGAATTCTTCCTTTCCCATACAATTAAGAAATAAGTCACCATAAAATATTCAGACAGCTGGAATTTTTCTAATAAAACATTTGTTTTTTTATTACATTTCGCTTCATTTTCCTTCCAAGGAATGCGTATGTTAGTCTCAAAATAATTTGGTCAAATGGAAGATGGTTAAAAGAGAGAGATTATAAAACTACCAAGAGGATATGCCTGTAACATAGAATAAAATATTCTGCTGGTGTAAAGGATGTCTAGCCTGAAGAAGTAGAGGAACTGTTTTTCTTACATTTGTGTGATATTTGCTCAGATGTAAGTTAATATCTATTCTTAATATGCTGTATTTGGACATGTCTACACTTTTGTGGCTATACTCTTTGTAACCCCAGGCCAGAATTCAAAGAACTCTGTATCAGTTTTATATGCTAAAAAGGATTTTACAGTGGTTTTGGCTGAATACCCCCTCTTCTACTGCCATGTATCAGCCTCCAAGGATGGGAATTTGGGGGGTTTGCAATTCCAGCATGTCTGGAAAGCTCCAGGTTGGGGAAGGCTGCCATACACCAAGTTGCTTTTGAACCCAAGAGAGAATTTCAAAAGCAATTTTATTGTATTTGGCATGGGAATATAACTCAAGAGAAAACAACAACAACACCGTGAGCTTTAGTAGTTTTGGATCTAGGAGTACTTCAAGTCTGTAAATTGTGCAATGGTGATGGCAAAGGGGACTAAGCCTGACTTCTGAAAAACGATACAACAACCTAAAACATTTTCACAAGATGAAGTTTCTTTAAAGTGGTGTTTTCTCAATCTTGGACTCTTTTTAAAAGTTGTGTGGACTTCAACTCTCAGAATAATATCCCAGCCAGCCATGCTTTTCAAGACTAGAATGATAGAAAAAAATGTTTTTGAAATCTGCAATGCATCTTGGTGCGTACATCTCTCTCATTTGATTCTTTAAAAGCAGCCATCTTGTGAACAACAAAATAGAATCAGGAACTCACCATTTTAGCTTCCGAGTGTCCTGGAAGGCCTGATGGTGAAATTGAGCCACTGCTGATAACCGGGGGACCAGGAATACCAGGAATGTTTGGCACCATAGGCATCGGCCTTGCCAGCTATATATTGTAGGAGGAGAAAGAAGAAGCACCTCAGGTTTTCTTTTTTTTTACTTAGAAAACACCGAAAAAGGGGGAAAAAATGCCTCACAAAAATCTCACAAAGGAAACCCACAAATTTTCACTTTCTCTGAACCATTCCATTTGGCTACAACAGGCAAACCCTCTCTTTTTTTAATGATTGTCCCAAATATCCTTATTTGATTTTAGGCACCGTGTTTCCCCGAAAAGAAGATAGGGTCTTATTTTCTTTTGACCCCTGAAATAAGTGCTTGGCCTTATTTTCGGTGAGGTCTTATTATTTTTGAGGTGCAGGAGGTGGAGAGCGTGGTTACCTCATGGCTGCTGCTGCATTGCAATATTTTCAGGGAGGGCTTATTTTTTTGGGAAGGGCTTATTTTTAGCACATGCGCTCAAAAGCCAAATTGGGCTTATTATCCGGGGAGGTCTTATTTTCAGGGAAACAGGGTATCCGTGTGCACCTCTCTACAGTCGCCTAAAAACGGCAGCATAACGCTAGCTCTCAAACAATTCGTATCTTGAAATTGGGGATTGCTGGCAATCTGCCGATCATAAGGAAGATTCTGGCTCCAGATAACTAGGCCCACAGAATTGTTTTAGAACAAAGGCATTTGGAGATCAATCAGGCTAAAATGATTAAACCGTTAGTCTTGAATTAGAGGGGATGGAACACATCACTGAACAATATTCAAGGCTATTGTCATCTTTCAGATAACATATTTTTATCATATTTTGTGGCAGGGACAAAAATAAGTCAGAAACAAAGTGCAGATGCCTGACATTTTTAGAGCAGACTCAGAATTACATTTTTATCATAAGGAGGAAAACTTCTGACCGATTTGTTATCCTCTGTAAGGTTCTTTGCCATTTCCACTCTCATTTTATGTTATTGTTCACTTTCAGAGCAATTGGAGAGGGAAGATGCTGGGTAAACTAAATAGAAGTCATAGAGTATTATTGATACATCCTGGAGAAAAGGTAGTCATTTGCAAACCTCCCCACTAGGTACACAGAGAGATGTCTTCTGCTGTCCTCACAAATTAGCCTTTCCAATTTATTGGAATCAACCTATTTCCAGTGTGGCAGAAACTTTCAAAATACTTAAGAGTCAGTGAAAATTTACCACACAAAGAAGCAGACCCTTGATTTGCATGCAACATCAGAAATAATACAAGATGCACCAGAAGGTACTCATGTTTGTCAAATCCATATGCAGAAATAAAAGCTAAATAACAATTTCATGCCCCGAAGAGGCCAGGGAGGGAGTTTTTCCTGGCTTGGAAAAGCCGACATGTTCTCTGTAAGCTTGAATGGTTTCAAGCACAAAGCTAGCTAATCAGAAAGCCTGCCATTCCCAGCCCCAGAACCAACAGGGCCAGCCATCTGTTCATACAAGGATTCAGCCTGAGCCTTCCTGACCAATGACTTGGTTGGCAGGCACAGCTACCCTCATAGGCAGAGGCTCTCACCAACCCCTATGTCCTCTACTCCAGCATAGGCTTATCTCATGCAGAGAAGTAGAGGGAGATGTCAATTTTTGCAAATTAAAGTGCCCCATATGCTCTGCAAAGGGAAAAAACTGTCCCTTCCTTTATCAAAATCAGCCATGCTGGAAGCTTTCATTACCGATATGACAGAAGGCATCTGAACGGGTGGGCCAGGAAGGACCGGCATAGTCTGGCCATTCACAAGGTGCATGACAAGTGGTACAGAACTGGTAGGAGACCTGGAAAAGATTTCAAGCAAAAAGAAAATGAATGAAACAAACTTCCATCCATTTGGCAGGGAAGTGAACTCTCTCTCCAGCAAATCCTGGCTGCGCGTGATTCTCTTTGATTCGTGGAATCCATCCCGTCTCCAAATTCCCCATGGTGCTCTAACCAATGGACAGCAAACTATTTTCTTAATCTAACCTTTTAACTGCTAACTAAATTGACAGAGTAAACATGGATCGCAAAGCCACAGTTGGTTCTAAACTAACACAGTACTTCTCATTCAGCAACCTGGCCACTAAGCGAAGTGGTTGCTAAGCGAAACTTCATGATTTTATGATCTTACTTCCATTTTCTTTTCCTTTACAGACCTGTAAAGGTTGTAAATATGAGGATCAGTTGCCAAGTTACTTTTTCATCCCCATCGTGAATGTGAGTGGTTGCTAAATGTGGCAGTTGCTAAGCAAGGACTACCTGTAACTAAAGCCAGCTTCTTCTCCCAATCCAGCTCAAAATCTACCTGGAATGGCAGTAATAATAAACAATGTAACTATGATGGAACCATATCCCAAAGCAGTGATGGTTAACCTTTTTGTCCTCGTGTGCCAAAATCGCACGTGTGCATGCCCACACCCATGATGCAATGTGCCCAGCCCCCCCGTGCATGCATGCATGATGCCCCCCCGATGCTTCCCACGCCCGTGCATGTGCCCCCTGTGCCCTGTTTTGGGCCTAGCAGGAGTCTCTAAAGCCTCCTGGGATCAAAAATGGGGCTGGGGGGGGAATGCGTCACTCCCCCCCACCGCCATGCATGTGACCACACTGCGCATGCGCAGCAGAGACCCGAAAATGTGCTTACCAGAGGGAGGTGCATGCACATGCGTGGTGGAGCTAAGCTGGGCGACGGCTCGCGTGCCCACAGAAAGGGCTTCACCTGCCACCTGTGGCATGCATTCCATAGTTTCACCATCACGGTCCCAAGGCATGTTTCCTTCTCTTGTGGCTATTTTTGGGCAATTATATATTCCACTGCCATACAGATTTGATACCAGAACACTTCAGGAGAAAATTCTACCTGACAAAATGCTCAATTCTAGGACTGAATTTAGGGTGCATTCTCTTCCCTCAAAGTTCCTATTTACCCGAGCTGTCTGTTGGAAGGTGGAGCCTGGGTGATGACCGAGGTTGGAGAAGGAAGAGTTGGATGTAGGGGGTCATATCCCAAGTGCAGTGGCAGAGATCCAGGACGTACAATAGTTGGTGTAGGCGTAGAAATGATAATAGGTTTTGAAGCGCTCTCCTAAGAGAAATGCAGACAATCAGTGCCAGATTCCCACCACCACCATCCTTGTGTAATGCTATTAATTTTTGCTTTATTAACTTATTGATTACCTAATTACATTATATATCATATTACTGAGTATTATTGATGGAAAAGTGGAATGAAAAAAAATACAAATAAGCACCCCTCTTTCCTAAGGCAGACCAAATAACACCATGCTAATTCCAAATATCTGATAGGGCCTATAAATATTGCCTAAATGTAGTTTCAAAAATCCCAATTTTATCAAAAGGCAAAAGGTCCAAATCTTCTCAAGCCAGGAATCTACAGCACTGTTTCATTGTGATCAGGATAATTATTACAAGGATTGCTTGATTTAAAAAATGAGTCGAACAGATTTATTTATTTATAGCATTTAGTAGTTCTGCACCAAAAAATAGTGTGGGATTTAATATCATGTTAACCCTATCAGGTACCTCACAAAATAGTGCAATAGTATGGAAAACATGGATGAATGTGAACTGCAGGCATATTAGTAGATGATAATAGGCAATTGGAACTCCGAAGGAAATATGAGAGCTATTTGGAATTCAAAAAGATGTTCATTAAAATTCAAATCCAATCCCAGTGCTTTTCTCTAGTAGCAACAACTTCAAGAGCACGTTCCCATAAATTTCATTTCTATTCTTCTGAGCTCTTTTCCTGCTTTATGATTTGGTTCAGGTCCATCGCTAGGAACGTGGAGTTGCCAGCAGACATGAAGCCAAGAAAGGACTGCATAGAGAAAGAGACTGGGGTGGTGATAATTTAAATTATTTCAGCATTTTTCATGCATCAGTCCCTGGCATGGAACTGCCAGTTCTTACACCCGGCATGTACAAAGAATCAAAAAATGGGCAACAAGTCCAGCAGTCAACCCGTATTTGTAGGATTCAACTGACTAATACTTCTCTTGCCGCTATGATACTATTATCAGAAATAATTAGAGAGCTAATTTTGCTTTTGTTTTTATACAGAGGGCATATTTTTCAGAATGAACAAAAGCCATTAAAAGCGGATTAAAATAATGCAGGTAGTCCTCAACTTATAGCAGTTCATTTAGTGACCGTTTGAAGTTACAACGGCACTGAAAAAAGTGACTTATGACCATATTTCACACTTATGACTGTCGCAGCATCCCCATGGTCATGTGATATACATTTGGATCCTTGACAACTGGTTCTTATTTATGACGGTTGCGGTGTCCCGGGATCATGTGATTTCCCCTTTTGTGACCTTCTGGCAAGCAAAACTCAATGGGAAAGCCAGATTCACTTAACAACAGTTGTATTAATGTAACAACTCCGGCGATTCACTTAACAAATGCAGCAAGAAAAATCATGAAATGGGGCAAAACTCACTTTCTTGAAGTCTCACTTAGAAACATAAATTTTGGGCTCAGCTGTGGTCATAACTCGAGGATTACCTTTCCGAAAGCTCACCTTCTCCTTAGGCTGTGGTGACTGTGGACTCCCTACTGGGCTGTCTGGAGGAGAAGAATCCACTTCGACAGGCTCTTCCTCTTTGATTTTGACATCCGGGGTAGAGGGAAGAGACATATCTAGAGGACCAGAACACTGTGGAAACACAAAATACATGTTTTAGCACAGGGTGCCCAAAGCTACTGTGATGTGTTTGCAGATTTCTGCATGCGCACCATCCACAAATATAGTTAGAAAAGCTTAAAACACGGCTACCCATGCTCGTGGCACTTTTTATAGCAATAAAGAATTGCTATGGAATGGACTTTAAGTGGGGTCCCTGGGCTGAAAAGTGCAGTGCAGATTATGCAAGCAGCAGTTTGTCTCCAAGGACACCTGCTACTCTTCTTTGCATGAACGTCAGGTTAGATGTCTGCCTTAAATTGCTAAAACCTTATTAAACCAAGAAGGCAGCATTTTGGAGATCGTGTACATGACACTCTACAGGCAACCCCTTTTTTCTTGTAAAACTTTTGCGAATATAAAAATAAAAGCTGGAGGGCCTGCAGGCCACAAAAACCCGCCCTCCACTCATTCACAGAAGTGCTGGAATCCGCAATATAAGTCACTTTTGAATTACTGCTTGATTTATCAAAAGCCAACGAGAGAGCCATGTAAGTTATTACAAACCTATGACCAGGCCATTGTAATAAAACCCAACCATATGCCTGAGCCTGGCAGCTTGCCACCACACCTATTTTCATTTCAACAGCTCAGCATGGCCTTTTCCAATTTTTGTGAACAACAGCTTGCTATGCTCGTAGATCTCCAGGTCGTAGTATAGCAGGAAGGAATGGCACCGTGCACAGCAAAGCAGAAAGAGAAGTAGCACATTAGGTAGTCTTGTAGCAATCAAAAGCAGCCTAATGCCTCCTCAAGGCCTTTGATGGAGTTTGCCAAGGTGATAAAAGAAGGTATAATGAGCTGCTGGGAGGGGGAAAAGGCCAGTCGGCACAAAGAAGCTACTTTTCAATGTATTCAAGGCAGAAAATCGCTTTTAGTGGCTACCAAAGAAAACCAACAGGGGCAACCAGGGTAACAATTAATTAGACCATCTTTCTTTCCTTCTTTGTTTAGCAATCTGCTACTTGCCACCTCTTTTGTCTTATGCTGGCTACTTCTTGTGCATAATCTTCAGTTAAATGTTTCTTTAGAACCCTCTTCTATGCTGTAATACACACTGTCAGGCATAAGAAACCAGGAAACCAAGGTTGTTCAAATCAGTAGAAGTTTATTCCATGCCATCTCTAGACAAGAATCTGAACTACTAACGGTCAAAGCAAATTGGCAGGAGATAAGAGTCAACAGAATTCAAGGAGGGCTGGATTTAGATCTCTTGTGGGTGTGATGGGACTCCAGACTGATGACATGCTTTACCTCTCCTTCTGGCTCAGCCTGGTCATCGCCTACACAAATTGTCATATTGCATGCTGAATGTCAGTCTTTGACATCTCCTGGTTGTTACTCCTTTAGCTTTTCATTTGTTTAACACAGGCCCAGTATTTTCCAGTTCAATCTTCTCTAACCAGGTACCCTATAGAGCAGAGGTCACTAACCCCCGGTCTGTAGACCAGCACTAATCCGTGGCATGCCAGCAACTAGGCTGCACAAACAAACGAAGCCTCACCCGTGGGATGCAAATCCATGCCCCCTCCAGTCTGTGAAAAAACCTTTCTCCATGGAACCGGTCCCTGGTGCCCAAAAGGTTGGGGGGTCATTGTTCTAGAAGTATTGGGGCTCTAAATAATTCCGGCTAGTAATTCTGGGAGATACATTCCTAATATAACAAGAGGGCGTCATCTTAGAGAAAAATTACAAGTTTAAGCGTTTTCCCACTAGTGAAGGGGAGCTTTTCCCTAAGGCTGCTAGATAATGCCTTTTAACTTTCTGAAAAATTGATTGATTCCAAGCATTCAGATTTTGATGGTTTGCATGCAAAACACATGTTCTACCACTGAACTTTCCCATTTGCTTCACTAATCCTGTAACTGAAAAATTTCTGTAGAAATCAAAGAAAGTGGCCATCACTGTGGATGATGACACCCAAGCGGGTGTCCAAAGTACTGAAACTCAAAGTCAGTTATTGACATTAATTACCTTAAGAACCAGGCTAATACATACGTAAGTAATTACAAGCTTCTTAATTTCTAGTCACTCCTGAGAAACCAGGAATGTTATATTTTAAAAGTAGAGTATGAATCCAATCTCATATGAGGGTTAGCAATAGGAGGGTCACATTTAACCCTCTTGAAGGATGATGCCCCAGTTCTGCTCATCTACTAAATTAATGAGGCAATTTGAAACTAAAGTTAAAAGAACTGGAGCGTCTCCAATTTTTTTTTAAGCTGTTAAATTGCTCACTTTAAAGAAGTGGAGCTTCCAAAGCATCCAGAATTCCCAGTCAGCATTTTTAGGCTGAGGATATGCAAAAAAAATTAATTAGGGAATCATTCAGAAGTCGAATCATTGCTGAAAACATCCACCAGGAAGCATCAATTTTTCTGTGAGAAGCAGCAGGTGTCAGAGAAACAGCTGAACTGGCTACTATCTTTCAGAAGAAACTACTGTATTTTTCGGAGTATAAGAAGGACCTTTTTCCCAAAAAAAAAAAAAGGGTGAAAATCCAGGTGCATCTTATACACTGAAAAGAACATTTTTGGCCTCCCGAAACCCCGCCCCCTTTGCAAAAATGGACATGCAGAGAGTTTGGGAGGCTTGCAAAGAGCTTCCGAGAGCTGGGGAGGCCAAAAAAGAGCAGAAATGGGGCATTTTTGCTCCTCCCAGCGCCCAGGAGCACTCTATAAGCCTCCTAAAGCTCTGCATGCCCCCCCTTTTTTTTCCAAAAAATGAGGCCTGCAGAGTGAAAAACTTTTTTAAAAAATTTACCTCTTCAAAATCATGGTGCACCTTATACTCCAGTGCGTCTTATAGTCTGAAAAATATGGTACTTTATTGGGTTTCTATAAGAAAAAAATGGAGGTGCCATCCACCCTTTTCACCTGGCATAAAGTCTAAAAACAAGGACTGGGCTTGCAGCAGGGTTTTAAAAAGAGGTCTCAGCACTGAGGAGTGAATGAATATGGAGCTTCTCCATATGACTCGTCTTGACCCAGGAGATGAGTCACCCATCCGTCTGGAAATACCCCAATCTTTTTCAACTATACAGATCATCAACATCTCTTAGCTGGAGCTACCTAGAAGAAGAAGCTACACCCTCCCCTCCCCTATCAATTTACATACATCCACAAAGTAAAACTACCACCAGCAACTGAACTCGATTTAGCCAAGCGTTTAAAGTATCCCGTGAATGAGGCGGGCAAAATCCGCCAAGTTTTCTAAATAGGAAACCAGCTGGAATTAACAATCCAGGCAAGCTCTATTCTTGGAGGAGTAATTCCTTCAGCCTGCCTGAAACCAGCCAGGTTTGGAACTGCTTCAGGCTCTTGCAGAAGGTTGGAAATATTAAGGCTGAGTCATACATTTAACTAGGAGGAAGTGGAGACAAACTTCACCAAATTAAGAGTCGCAGTGGTAGCTATTTTAAAAAGTCCAGCAAAAAAAGTCCATGGGTGGTCTAAACGCATTAAGTGTTTGGTGATAAAATAAAACTTCAAATTAAAAGCTAAAATTAAGATGCCAGGCTGCCACACAATTTTTAAAAGACAAGGAACTCAGACAGACGTAAAGGAATGGCTCAGTGGGAACAGCAAGGCAGCAATTTAGCAGGCAAGATAAGGATTTCATTAAGAGACCTGTGGCTGTTTATTTATATTAAAAAGCATAATACGAGACATAAAGAGATCAAGGGTTGCTTAGTGTCTTGTTCTGGCTTGGCCTAATCCTATTTTAAATTCTTATTTAATAAATAATTCAATTTGAATGTTCCCTGTTTTAAGGTTTATTAGAGAAAGAGGGAGGGAAAATGAAAACTCACGCAAGCAAGCATTAGGAGGATACCTCTCCCAAGAGCAGAATAAGATACAGATGATTTAATAAGAAAAATATGAAAAATAAAATATAGATATATGTGTTCCAGCCAAGCATCTCCTTCCAATGCTTTGAGAAAAACTCTCATTTTAAAATATGAATTCATGAAATAGGGCGTTGGTACTTACCTGATATGCCTTTTCTCATAGTGGGGGAGGACTATCCAGGATGGGTTAACTTTGTCCTCGATGATTGGAACGAGTCTGATAAGGTCTTTAGACCATGCCCTAGTCACCAGGTAATAATTGAAACCAACCTATGCTCAAACCTATGCCTGGTGAGATGCTTCCCCTTCTCTGTGTACTGCCTGTAGTACCCTACGTCCGAAAGCTGCCTCCGCCGAAACGAAGGAGTCTAATTTGTAGTTCCTCACGAATGGTGAGGAGAAGACCATGTGGTTGCCTTACAGATCTCGGTCAATGAGGCCTGTTAGGCCCAGGCTGCTGAAGTGGCCACGCTCCGCGTGGAATGTGCCATAATGGCCCCCAGAATTTGTAATCCTTGTGCCTGGTACGCGGTTGCAATTACAGGTCCGCAACCACCTGCCTATCGTGGTAGAGGTTACCTTGTTTCCCAGGGACCCCGGCTGGAAGGAAACGAATAAGTCCTCTGACTTTCTGGTTGGCAGGGTTCGTTTGAGGTAGATCCTCAGTGCCCTCCTCATCTCCAAGGTGTGCCACTTTCTCTCCAAGGGATGAGAGGGGTCCAGACAGAAATTGGGCAATATTAACTCTTGCGATCGGTGGAAACATGAGCACACCTTGGGTATGAAGGAGGGGTCCAGTCGTAGGACTACTCTGTCCTGGTGGAATATACACAAATCTTCCCTGGCAGACAGAGCCTGGAGTTCAAATATCAGCCTAGCGGAGTAAGGCCACCTTGTGCGTCAAGAATTTGAGTGAGATCATTGTAGTGGCTCAAAGGGAGGCCCCATCAGAGCGTCCAGCACCCTGTGTAAGTCCCAGGAAGGGTACCTGTGTACCGTGGGCGGCCTAAGATTGGAGGCCTCTTTGAGAAACCGCTTGACCATGGGGTGCTGAGTTAGTGTCTGAGACCTACCGCACAGGAGTGCCGAGGAGATGGCAGAGACCTGCCTCCTAACAGTGTTCGGAGACAACTCTCTGTCCAGGCCTGCCTGGAGGAAGTCCAGTACCTGTGACACCAAGGCTTGGACTGGGTCATAGCTCCTGGTGGCGCACCATGTGCAAAAGGCGCGCCACGTGGCATTGTAGATACGCTCCGTGGAAGGCCTGCGGGCTGCCTGGATCGTCTGTATGACCCTGGCGGAGAAATTGTCTCCCCTCAGGATGCTCTGCTCAAGCGCCAGGCGGTTAGCTGCAGCCACTGAGGATCTGGGTGTTCCAGAGACCCCTGCCTTAGGGAGATCCTCTCTTGTGGAATCCTCCAGTGCCTGTCCACTGAGAGAGACCTGAGGTCGGCAAACCAAGGCCATCGGAGCCAATACGGGGCAATCAGGACCACCTCCGCCCCCTCCCGCAAGATCTTCTGAATTACCCTGGGGATCAGTGGCAATGGTGGAAAGGCATACAGGAGTCCCCGACGCCATGGACATTGGAGGGCATCCATCCTCTCCGTCCCAGAGCTGGGTACCTGGAGTAAAACCTTGGGAGATGAGAATTTAGGGGGGTGGCAAATAGGTCAACCTCTGGGCAGCCGAAGTGTTCCGCCACTGCTTCAAAGATTGCTGGTTGCAGCTTCCACTCTGAATTGTCCACCTCAGTCCGGCTGAGCCAGTTGGCCCTGACGTTGTCCACCCCTGCTATATGCTCTGCGGTTATAGTGATCAGGTGTCTTTTGGCCCAAAGCCCCAGTCTCTTGGCCTCCAGCATGAGGGACTTTGACCTGGTCCCCTCTGTCTGTTTATGTGCACCTTGGTAGTTATATTATCTGTGAGTATTAGGATGTGACACCCCTTGACAGAGCTGCAAAATTGTCTGAGGGCTAGGCAGACCGGCCTGAGTTCCAACCAGTTTATGTTGTGAGCCAATTCTGCTCGGCTCCATTGTCCCTGCGCCATCTGGGACCCCCATCCAAATACACTGGCATCAGTAGTGACCGTCATCCGGTCTGATGTTCTGAAGACTTCCCCTTTTGTTAACGCTGGGGATGTCCACCATATCAGGGAGCAGGATACGTCAGCTGGAAGGAAGACCTTGGTCAGGGAGCAGCTCATGCGCCTTCGCTGGAATGGCAAAAGGAACCATTGGAGGTCTCTGGTGTGAAGGCGTGCCCAAGGGACAATGCCGATGGCTGACACCATTGTGCCTAGCAACCTGGACAACGTAGCTAGAGACACCCTCTGCTCCCTGTATACCTGGGAAGCCAGCTCCTTGAGATTGTGTTGCCTATCGGCTGACAGGGACACCATACCTGACACTGTGTCTATCAGGGCCCCTAAATGAATCAGCCTAGTGGAGGAGTGCAGATGGTTTTTGGCCAGATTGACCGAGAACCTGTGCTCTCTTAGGGCTGACATGGTGATGTCTAAATCACGTAGGGCACCTTCAAAGGATGATGATTGTAAGAGCAGGTCATCTAGATAACATTGGATACGAATAGACTGTAACCTTAGATATGCCGCCAATGCTGCCAGTACCTTCGTGAAAACTCGTGGGGCAGAAGACAGCCCGAATGGTAAGGCCCGATATTGGAAGTGGTGCCCTAGGTAGCAGAACCTGAGATATTGACGGTGATCTGGGGTTATGGGTATATGGAGGCAGGCCTCCGTGAGGTCTATGGAACTGAGGAAATCCCCATCTAATCCCTTCCAGAATAGAGTGCAGCGAGTGCATTTTGAACCTTCGCTAACGAATGAACCGGTTTAGCCTCTTCAGGTCCAGAATTGCTCTCCAGCTTCCCGAGGCCTTGGGGATCACGAACAGAATGGAATAATAACCCTGACCCTGTTGGTCTAGAGGCACCGGCTGGATAGCCCTGATGTCCAATAGGTGTTGAATGGCTTCCTGCACCAGTTGCCTCCAGATCGGGTTATTTGAAGTAACCCGAAAGAAGAAGAAACTCGGGGGGCTGGAGAGGAACTCGAGAGACCAGAACGAATGGTGGACTGGACCCACGAATTGGAGGTAGACAGGTCCCAGCGGTCGGCGAAATATGCCAAGTGCCCCCCAATGGGAGGAGAGCTGGGCCTAGGGTTAGTTATTGCGGAAGGAGCACCCGCTGCTGCCCCCCCTTGAAAGGGCCGCTTCTGCTGCCTGCCTCTCTGCTGCCTCTCTGGGGGGTATCTCTGCCTGGGGGGATAGCCTCCCTGGTACTGGCGAAACCCTGAATACTCAAAATCCGACCCCCTGAACGAGTCCTGACCCCGGAATGAAGACCCATAGTTCTGACCATGGACGGTGGTTCATCTGGGGTAGGGAGTCGCTCTGAAGCCGTTCCTTCTCTACACGGTGGGAAGCACCTTCCACTTGTCCTTGTTCTCTATCAGGAAGGGATCCAGAGCCGCGCCAAAGAACCCCTCTCATGAAGGGTGCTGATGCCAGGCACCACTTGTGACATACGTCTGCCTGCCACTGCCGAAGCCAAAGCAACCTGCGGGATGCTACAGAGGAGGCGATCGCCCTGGATGCAAATCTGGCTGATGCTAGGGTGGCGTCCGAAGAGAATTGGATGGCTGCCACCAGTTTGTTGATGTCTTGGTGAGCCCTGATGTCCACTATCGCGATCTGCTCCTGGAGATCCTGTAGCCACAGTAGTGAAGACTGATTGAAGAAGGAGGTGGTGGTGGCTTCCTTTACTGCCCAGGCCGCAGCCTGGTGGCTCCTCTGCAACGTGAGGTCTGCCTTCTTGTCCTCCGGTTTCAGAGCGTCCTCTGGTTCTCTGGGCAAGTTTGTGGGCGTATGCAGCGCTGTGACCGGTGCGTTGATTGTGGGCTGCGACAGCACCTGAGCCATGTCCTTGTCCAAGTTAAAAAAGGCTTTGTCTGTGGAGGTTGGCATCGGCCCGAGGTGGGAGATTCCCATTGTCTTCTTATCAGGTCAAGGAAGGACTTGGGTGTGGGCACCGTGTTGGCCTCCACGGTCTGCTCCTCGAATATGGTCTCAGCCGAGAAGCCTTGAGGTTGCGCTGGCGGTTCTAAAGGTCTGTTGCCAAGCTTAGCCGCCGTCTTTGCCTTGAATAGCAAGGACTTGTATAGGGAGGGCTGGAACAGTCCGGAGCAGGAGGGCTTCGAGGGAAGCAGGCCCTCGTCCTCGGAAAGTCTATCCTCTCTGAGCTTCCCTTCCTCGGATTCCACAACACTGTCTTCCTGGAAGGACAATGGGGAGTCAGTGGGGTCTGCCCCCTGGGCCTCCAGCCCCTCAGGAACCATGGGTAAGGGGGCCATGTGAGACTGCATCTGGGGCTGTTGGAAAGCGGCGGCCATGCACTCCTGAAACGCCCTCATCATCATATCTTGGAAATTAGGTACCCCTGGGATGGGTGTTCCAGCTCCCGTACCCGCAGGTGTTGGAGGGAGAGATTGTGGTGGAGGGCCCGTGGTGCATGGAGGGGATTGCCAACCTTGCGGAGTGCCCCAGATCCCCGAGGTGTCGAAGGGAATCCTCACTTGAAGGGAGGAGGAATGCCCCAGTAGCCTCTCATCCGATCCCAGCCCCCGTGGGGCCTTTCTGCTTTGGCCTTGTGGCATATTCGCTGTAGCGCTTTATGCCTCTGCTTCTCATATTTGGAGTCTGGTTTAGTAAGTTTGGGACCAGCACTCGGCTCCTTAGGTGCCTTGGGGACAAGGTGCCTGGTCTTCCTTTTTGCCTTGCCACCCCCTCCCTTAGCAGTACCTTCACTAGCTGGAGCTTGTGAGAGCTCCTCCGCTCCTCCGGTGGGGCTGGCTGTAGGCGCGAGGACCTGGCTCTTGCCAGTGTCCTGTGTTCATGGCGGCCGCCATTTTGGATCACATGTTCAAAATGGCTGTTTGTGCCAAAATTCAAAGTTCCATTCCTCTGGCGTGCTTGAACAGTGGCTTGTGCCCTCGGGCTGCCGCGCGCCTTTTCTGCAGGTGGAGACATCTCTCTTTCTCCCCCCTGCCCTTGGCAAATTCCTCCTGGGTCCACTCATATTTGGCCAATAAAGAATTCTGTTCTGTTCTGCTCTATCCTATTCTAAATACCTTTCATTCAACTTTAAATGGTTGCTGAATGGTCAGTAAGCAACGACTACCATACATTTTTAATAATGCTAATTATACATATTACTGTTAGCCAAAATAATTGATCAAGTTCTCCCCTCAGAGAAAGGGAGAGATTGAAAATTCTGACTTCATGGGAAACATGACAGGATTGTGCTTCCCAGAGATCCATGTCTGAGTTTCTGGTATTTTGGAAAGGTTTTGAATAAGTAAGGGAACACCAATGCCATTCTATTAAGTCTTTCTTGGATTATTTATTTAATTTATTTCTTGATTTGTCAAATGTATATAGTTGCCCATCTCACAAATGTGACTGGGTGTTGTACACCAAAAGCAAAACAATAAAAATATATTTTAAAATAACCCTAAGAATAAGGAACACAATAGTAACATGGGAGACTGTTTAGAAACCCAGACAAAAACAGAGACATCTTGCAAGCTCCTGATCCTAAGGGATCCCCAGGCCTGTAGGAAAAAGACACATATTGAGATATCTCTGGAAGGTCAATAGGGTTGGGGCTATTCTCACTGCAGGAGAGATGGTGTTCCAAAGGACTGCTACTATGTCAGAAAAGGCTCCTCTCCTGGTCCTGTCAGATGGAACTTCTTAGCAGACGTGCCCTTCCTGCCTGACCTGATGGGGTTGGTAGATGTGACTGGGAAGAAGTGGTCCCTCAAGTATCTGGTAGGGCTTTAAAGCAGGGGTTCCCAACCCCCGGATTGTGGCCCATCACTAGGCCGTGACCTATTCACAACTGGGCCACATGAGCGATGGGCAAGCGTGCAGCCCAACCTGCACAAGCAATGGAGGAAGGTGCATGTGCACACATGCGTGCAGCTCAAATTTTGCAAGTTGAGTTGTGCGCGTGTGCACGCTGGCCAGCCACTTGCATGGCCCAGTTTCCCTTTCCCCACCGCCAGGTTGCCAAGCTGCAAAGGTTGGGGACCGCTGCTTTAAAGGACAAAACCAGCGCCTTGCACTGAACCTGGAAGCAAGCTGGCAATGTAGCTCATGGAGCAGAGGTGCAATGCGTTTCGCTCTAGGGATGCCCATAGCTACCTACCTGATAGACCAAGGGTCCCCAACTCCCAAGCCACGGTCCAGGACTGGGTTGTGGCCTGTCCGGAACTGGGTCATGGAAATGGCAGGCAAGTGCGCGTGAAGCTCCACTTGTGCGCCCACTTGTGTGGAATGATCATCCCTTCTCCTCCCCCACCCGTTTGTCCACAAAGCCGGAAAGGTTGGGCACCATGTCATAGACAAATATGTAGCTTTGGATCGTTTTCCTCAATAAATAAAGAAACAAGTATAATGCTTTCAACTTATTTGTTTAATTGCCCCCCCCCCTCCATGTGTGGAAAACAGATGTCCTAAGTCATATTTATGCAGAAATATTAAAAAAATTAAAATAATTCACATACTTTTAAGCACTACTTTACATGCATGACACAGGCCGCCGACTTTGCCTTGTTGGTTGCCCTCTCCATGGTTAAGTGTGGCTCCTTGCCTAACAAAACCTAAATCCTCCCTGAGCTGGCCATATTTCTTGATACAGATGAGGACCCTCATGTTGCTCGACACTTTAGTAAGAACAAAGAACTTTGCCTCTTGCCTTTTTCTCATCGTCTTCTGAGGCTTTCTTGAATTCATGTTCAAATGAGCTCGCCAACTCGTTGAAGAGACCCACTTCCTCACAATTCTTCAGAAAACGCGTTGGTGTTGGAGTTTGATCTGTTTGGCAAAGGAGAGAAAAAGGCAGTAAGAAATATGTGATTGAAGTCCATGATTCACCCCACAGAATGTGCAGCCAGGATATTAATTTATAGCTCAGTTTTGTAACAATGCAGTTATCATGCTAGAAAGTTTGCATTCCATTATTAAGGGTGTGTGCGTGTGTGTTCATCCTCCTCCTGTCCAGAGCATATTGGGCAGGAAATGTTTCAGTCATGTATTAATATAAAACGTAATTCTATGTATTTTACAATGGTATGTGATATTGAATCTGTAACAGAGCTAGGAAAACATATGTATAAACGAATTGCAGTTTTGGAGGACTGTAATGCAGTAGGAAGTAGGAAGGGCTGGTCAAGACCTGAATGAATGAGGGCATTTAAAAAGATAAGAGCAGGATAGCTTAGAAATAGCAAGTGCGGATTGGCTATATCGTAATAGGAAGGGGAGATCTTACAGTAGGAGCATATGAAAGGCCAAGACATTGTACTGCTCTAAATGGTGCTGGGATGTGAAGTTCTGCTTTAGAAGATCTCAGGAAGATGCCTAAGTGTGCATGTATAGATCCTTCTAAAAATATCAAGAAGAATGAGGAAAGAATAAGGAATCTCTATCTTATCCAAACAGTGAGACATGAAAAGAACATCCCATCTTCAATTCCTTTTTATAATAAGGAAAAGAGGGAGGGAGGGAGGTAGAGCGAGGGAGGTGGAGGGAGGGGAGGGATGGGGAGAGAGAGGGAGGGAGGGAGGGAATGAGAATCTCTATCTCTGTGGGGAACTTCTGCTCTTATCCCTCTCAGAACCTCCTTCTCGACTTGCTCTTCCTTTCCAGGTGTTATATCAATGGCCTAAAAAGAAGAGAGCCAGTTCTCTTTCCCAATTTACAAAAAACTTCCCTTCTTGGTTGTGTCCGGCTACATTTTTGCCAGATGCAGAAAAGCCACTGAAGGAGCAACATTTCAAAAAAGCATACTGGTTTAACACAAACATCACCTTTCTCATTTCTGCTTCTGCATGCCTGTTTTAGCTTGCAGGGTTTACATTTACAGTGGTACCTTGATACTCGACTGCTTCAGAACTAGTCAAATTTGGTACTTGACACATTTTGATGCAAAAATGTTTTCCAGTACTCAGTGCTTGTTTAGTACTCTATGCACGGCATTAGGAAGAGCAAGCCCAGGATCTCAGGAGAAGCTTTTATTTGTACTTTATGTTATTTGGTGGTGGAGGCAGAAACTTGATTTGCTGTCATTGCTAGGGGGAGGCATGCATGAACTGATGTCTGCAAAGGCGAAACAGGAGCTTTGAGTGATTCATCTACTTAATCAAAAGCTGCAATAAGAGAATAGAATTCTTTATTGGCCAAGTGTGATTGGGCACACAAGGAATTTGTCTTCCGTGCATAAGCTCTCAGTGTACATAAAAATACACTCATCAAGAATCATAGGATACAACACTTAGTGATAGTCATAGGATACTAAATAAGCAATCAAAATAATACTAAGAAATTAAATAAAACAATATAAATCATAAAGAAACAACCAACAAGGTTATAGTCATAAGTAGAAGGAGATAGGTAATAGGAAGGATGAGAAGAAGAATAGTAATACAGTCTTAGTAAATAGTTTGACAGTGGGGTGGGAATTAGTTGTTTAGCAGAGTGATGGCATGTGGAGAAAAAAATTGTCCTTGTGTCTAGTTGTTCTGGTCTGCAATGCTTTATAACGTCGTTTTGAGGGTAGAAGTTGAAACAATTTATGTCCAGGATGTGAGGGGTCTGTAGGTATTTTCACAGCCCTCTTTTTGACTCCTGCAGTATATAGGTCCTCAATGGAAGACAGGTTGGTAGCAATTGTTTTTTCTGCAGTTCTATAGGAATCAATGACAGGCAATTCTGTGAAACAGTCACTGTGTGTATCACAACACACAACCTGGTAGATATCAGTGTTAAAGAACTATATGTATGTATACTGGTATGCTGGTGACGTCTCGTCTGGACTACTGCAATGCTCTCTACATGGGGCTCCCCTTGAGATGCACCCGGAGACTACAGCTGGTTCAGAATGCGGCCGCGCGGGCTATCATTGGGAGTACTAGGTACTCCCACATAACACCTCTCCTGCGCGAGCTGCACTGGCTGCCTGTGGTTTTTCGGGTGCGTTTCAAGGTGCTTATTACCATCTTCAAAGCGCTCCATGGCACAGGACCTAGTTACCTGCGGGATCGCATCCTACCGCATACATCCCTGCGACCAATTCGCTCTCACAGGGAGGGACTCCTCCGGGTGCCGTCCACCAAGCAATGCCAACGGGCGGCGCCTAGGAGTAGAGCCTTCTCTGTGATGGGCCCAACCCTCTGGAATGACCTCCCCCCCGATATTAGAACTACTACTGACTTCCGCTCCTTCCGACAAAAACTTAAGACTCACCTGTTCCAATTAGCCGGCCTGGCCCATCTATAGTTCCATTTTACCTCCTGGCGGATATTTTATCTGGGATAGTTTTTAAGGGTTAATGTATTTTAAATTTTTAAAATTTTAATCTAACTTAAACTAATTTGTACAGTGAACTATTGTTACCTCCTCTAGCCCTATATTTATTCTATATTTATACTATGTATATTTATTGTTTTATTGTTTTAATATGACGGTACACCGCCCCGAGTCTCTTCTGAGAGAGGGGCGGTCTAGAAATTGAATAAAGTTAAGTTAAAGTATGTATACATTTTTTGTAATTGACCTATTAGGTATTTAGTGGGTGCAAGCGCTAAAGGCACTCTCTTCTGTCCAACCCCAATGTTCTTATCCTCTTCTACAGTATGTGCTCTATTTGCCCAGCAATCCCTTCATACGTCAGGAAAAAAATAAGCCCTCAAAGCATGCTTTCTATTACTGTTATAATTTACTAAAAAATTGATGGTTAGCAATCCCCACAAAACCAACTTACAACCATTCATTTAATGACCATTTGAAGTTATGAAGGCACTGAAAAAAATGACTTACAACAGGTCCTTGCATTCATGACGACAGCAATGTCCCCTAGGTCATATGATCAAAAAATTTGGCCCCTGGCAATTGGCATGTATTCACAACATTTGCAGCATCCTGGGATCATGTGATTGCTATTTGCAATCTTCCTAGGAAGCTTCCGACAAGCAAAGTTCATGGGGGAAGCTGGATTTGCTTAACGGCTGTGGCAAAAAGGCCATAAAATTGGGCACGACTCTCTTAATGACTGCATTGTTAGGGGGAAAAAGTCCCAATAATAGTTATAAGTTGAGGACTACCTGTAGTTCTTCTTACATAATGCTTCAAAATGATTATAGCAAAACAAAATTTTAAAAAAGGACCAGGGAGATTATGGCAAAATAAATAAATAAATCCTCCATTTCAGGTCTTATAGTACGTGTTTCCTCGAAAATAAGACCGGGTCTTATATTAATTTTTGCTCCAAAAGACGCACCAGGGTTTATTTTCTGTCTGGGTCTTATTTTCGGTGAAATACGGTGCTAAATGCATCTGACTGGCTGACGATCTTAACTGGGACTTATTTGGGGGGCGGGGCGGGATAGGGCTTATATTATGAGCATCCTGAAAAACCATGCTACGGCTTATTTTCTATCTGGGTCTTATTTTCGGGGAAACAGGGTACCTGTCAGAGGAAACAATATTGGCTTATTAGTGTCGACTTACTACAAGTATAGTTAGAATGGCTTTCAATATTTTTATTTTAAGCAAGAATAAAAGCACTTTTCCCTGTCAAAGCCGCAGTAGCAGAAGAAACTGCAGTTGTCCCTTTTCTAAGGGATGCAGATGAAGGAACCAAAATATGCAAGGACAGCCTGCCTAAAGGAAATAACTGCTTAACTAACACTGTTTTTCTCTATCTAGCACTCTTCAGGTATGTTGAGACTGCAACTCCCTATGTTCTCAGTCAACATGGGAGAAAGAGATGTCTTGGAAGGATTTTTCTTCTCCATTTGAGACTTTATAACCAAGACAATTTCTTGTAAGATCTGTAGCCTGTCAGTCTCATTTTTAAAAGATCTCAATACAATTGATAGACAAGAAGAAGAATGCTCTGTAGTCTTCTCTATGCTACATGCCCTGCTGCCAGGAATATTTTCCTCAAACCTGTGCATATTAGGAGAGATTAGTCTGGGCTTGGCAAATGCCTTCCCAGCAAAGTGCTAGGTGAGGTTTTCAAATGTATTAAGTGATCACCTAACACTTAAGAAAACTGACGCCTGGGAGTAAAAAAGGAAAGTGGGCTGTCAACTATGGTTTGTCACCCTGAAATTACACAGAACGTGTTAAAGAACTGACCGTAAATCTTTCACCTTTAAGATACAACATCTGACACTTCTGTAATACATAAAAAGGCAGAGATCTATTTAGTAGCCTTCCTTCCTTCCTTCCTTCCTTCCTTCCTTCCTTCCTTACCTTGATTAACTGAAGTCTGCAAAACAGGTGGAACAAATAATACCTAGAGCAGGCATGTCCAAAGTGCGGCCCGGGGGCCAAATGTGGCCCTTTTTCAAATTTCAAGTGGCCCGCAGCCTCTTCTCCCCACTGGAGTTATTTGTTTAGTCTTTCATAAAATACCGTATTTTTCAAAGTATAAAATTGCATCTTTTTCCCCTCAAAAAAGAGGCTAAAAATCTGGATGCATCTTATACACTGAATACAGCATTTTTTGCCTCCCAAAACTTTGCCCCCTTCACCAAAATGGCTGTGCAGAGCCTTTAGGAGGTTTTCAGAGTGCTCCTGGGGGCTGTGGAGGGCATAAATGAGCAAAAAACGGGCCATTTTTTGCTCAACTTTGCCCCCCCCCCCAACAGCCCCCAGGAGCACTCTAGAAGCCTCTTAAAGGCTATTCATGCCCTTTTAAAAAAAGGTCCATTTTCGTGGGAGAGTGCAAAAACTTTTTTTTAATTTGCCTCTTCAAAATCTTGGTGCGTCTTATACTTCGAAAAATATGGTAGTTAATTCGCATTTAATGTTAAGGGTTCAAAGAATGTCAGGCTGAATGATCGGCCCCACACATTTTCACCTCACCAAATCTGGCCCTCCTCGCAAAAAAGTTTGGACACCCCTGACCTAGAGCATCCAGCTCCTATGATCAATCTTACAATGGGCTGTATAAACCATTTCCCTTTAAATTGATCTGGAACATGACGCATACCTGCTATGATGACGGAATCTGTTCTGGAAGGACCGAATTTCAATGTCATCTCATGCTTGAGTTTATGAACAGCCAGGTGATCTTCATTGGTAAATCTCTGGAATGAGACAAGTACATGCATTTTTATTCTAGAATTTTACATTCTGCAGCAGGATTAGGGTTGAGAAAGAAAAGCCCTAAAACAGAGGCTATAATAAAATAGCTAAAGTGTGTGCTAAACAAAACAGAGCATGACAGATTGTGAGAGAAGTGCTGTGCAAACACAATCTCTCTAAATTGAAAGGGGGGGGGAGGAGAACCATAACATGCAGCGCTCTCAGCTAACAGAAGGAAATGGATTTAATAATCAAATTTTTTAAAAAAGGGGCGGGGGGAGGCGACAGTGTGTAGTTACTGAAACTCAACTAGGAAATGTGTATTGCTTTCTCTGCAGTACTCTGCAAAATGTGTCAATTTTGTTATTGACTAATGGAGAGCGAAATTATTTACTACTGGCAATGGAGGTGGTGGGAAGGATCAGATAATGGTTTGAGTTGTGCCAAACAGAGCTGGCATCTACAAGGTGATTTGATCCCGCCGTTTATGAAACACGACAGAACTAAGCTGGCCCAAGATCTTTATTCTAATGGATGCAAACACAGAGAAATGCAACAACTCAATCATTGCTCCCAGTGAATAATGGCCTGCATATCTTTTGTGCCAGAATATGCTATGTTGCACCTGCAGCGTGATTACAAGAAGGAATTAAGCATAGCTGGTCTCGGGGACCTTGGTAGCAAACATGGACACCCTCCCCTACCGAGGCCTCAAGGCTACAAGGATGTATCATATAGTCTCAGTAGGGCTTCTAAGCAATTTAAAAATGTTGATTAATCCTCTGCATTTTAGCTAGCCATTGAAATTCTGTAAAAACAGTTCTTTCTGCAGAACTGAAGAAAGGAAACAAACAACAGCTATCTTTGTTAGAGAAAGATACCGTATATTGTATTCCACTTCCTACTACAGTAAATGCACAAAACCCAGCAGTTTTCTTGTTTCAAAAGAAAAAGAAATGTTTTGCTATTTTCACTTAGTTGATAAAACTTAAAATGCCATCCTCACCACAGCAAAACAGAGTAGTTGTTCCAAAACTATCAAGTGCCAGGACAAATCAGTACTGTACAGGTAGTCCTTGACGTACGACCACAATTGAACCCAAAATTTCTGTCCTGAGTGAGACATTTGTTAAGTGATTTTTGGCCCATTTTATGAACTTCCTTGCCTCAGTTGTAAAGTGACTCATTGCAACCATTAAGTTAGTAACACGGTTGTTAAGTGAATCTGGCTTCCCCATTGACTTTGCTTGTCAGAAGGTCACAAAAGGTGACCACGTAACCCAGGGACATTGCAACTGTTATAAGTATGAACCAATTGCCAAGCATCTGAATTTTGATCATATGATCATGGGGATACTGCAAAGGTTGTAACTGTGGAAAACGGTCATAAGCCACTACTCAGAACAAACTAGTGACCCCACACCGAACTGAAACTATATTCCAATGTCCCATTTATTATATGTTCTTTCTGTTCTAGATTCTGAAAAGGGGGGGGGGGGAAATGCTTCTGAGTTAAGTGAGTAACGGCAACCATGTCTCTCTCTTTTTTGGACAATGCTCTAGAAGCAGTTCGCTGCTGCTGCTGTTTTCTGGAATGCTTTAAAAAAAAAAATTCTAGTCCAGCCATAGATATGCTCAAAGCAAAGTAAAAGGGTATTAGCTATGTGAGTATTAAAAGCAGTTTAATACCCTTGTGAGCTAAAAATCAGGAGTCATCCTTTCCTCCAGATCCTGCTCTAGGTCAGGGGTGCCAAATGGCGGCCCATGGGCCGGATGCGTCATGTGTAGGCCACGCCCACCTCAGCACCCTGAATGGGGAAAACGTTGTGAAACGTCACGTGAGGGCAATGTGACACCGTGGCTTTGACACTCGTGCTCTAGGTGGCTACCACTACCTGAGAAGCCATACTCATTTACTTCAAGAATGAAGCAGATTATAGGTAGTCCTCAATGTATGACCATTCATTCAATGATTATTCAAAGTTATAATGACTGATCCCTGTAGTTATGGCCATTGCAATACTCTCACAGTCACATGATCAAAATTCAACTGCAGAGGGTGCTTGAATTGTCCCCCCCCACACACACACTTGTCTCCCCCTCATCTCTGCCCTTTTGGATCCCTTGTATTCTCTCACATGCCCCTACAGTCTCCCTCCTGCTACTGGCCTGGGATCCAGGTGTTCTGTGGCGATGCAGTCCTGGGATGTTAAGGATGAACGCAGCAGAGTAGCAAAGTGACATCTGAGGAAGGGAGCCTGACAGGCCTGGCCAGGGAGGGGGCAGCGAGATGGTGAGGCAAAGTACTGTCGGTATAAGGCAATAGCAGTAGACTTATATACCGCTCCATTTGCAGTCCTCTCTAAGCGGTTTACAGAGTCAGTAAAATAATCCAAGAATCTGAATCATTTTACTGATCTCTTGAAGGATGGAAGGCTTAGTCAACCAGTCAGGATTGAACCGTTGGCAGTCGGCAGATTTAGCCTGCAATACTGCATTCTAACCACTGTGCTACCACGGCTCCCTGAGTAAAGTTGGAGGCTGTGTGGGAGGCAATGTTTGGGGTGGCAGGAGACTGGAGGAAGTGAAGAGACATTGGCTTCCCAGAGTTGCTTAGGATGGAAGCTCTCCTGGAAAATCAGCCTGTCTTTCAATTCACTCTGCTGTATATTTATTTTGTGATTTGAACCTCATTTATTCTTAGACAAACCACATCAATGGACTTCCTTCATATTAGTCACTGACATTTGCACAATATTCAGTCCACATTTGTCACCCATTCATTTTGATCCTATCTTTTCCTGTTTACTCATGCAAACTTAATTCAATCATTTCCACCTCTATTCAATTTCCCTTTATGTTTGCCCTCACATATCCAGTTTTCACTTCCATGTAGCAAATTGGGCAGAAACATACTTCTACACTCATTTTTGCTTCTTTTGGCAAATATTTGTTTCAAACTAAGTACTATTCAATACTCTTTTACTAATATTTGCATAATGTTTTTTATCAAACTACCCCTCTTCAGTAAAATTTCTATTGACTTTGTACATTTATTGTACATTGCTACAGCTGTTCATTTTATTATTCATTGCCCAATCCAAAGTTATTCTGGTACCCAAGTAATGTTTGCAGCAGAAACAAACTATTTATTATTCTTTGTTTAGAAACAAGAATAGCTTCCTGACCAAGAGGAATAACAATAAGTCATTATGATGCCTTGAATTGAGTTTAAAAACATAAAATGGTATCTCCACACACACACACCCCATTCAGTACTTTACAACTGAATGGGCATTTAAGAGTTTTCATCACAACTTAGCCATCAAACCATTGAATTGTATCACTGCTCTAAACAGAGTTAGAGGAACATCCAGCAGAAAAATGTATGGCTTCATACTATGTAATTACCAACATGAATATTTTGCTAACTGGAGTAAAATATGCAGTATGATTGCTGCATTATTTATTGCACAGTTGAATTCATATGGTTGGTGAAGTTCTTCTATTAATACTGGGAATTTGCCTTGGGAGCTGACCCTGGTCCTACCTTGCATTAGCTACCTGACTACCTGGGAAAGAGATATCTGTTCTTATATTCATGCCTCACATCCTTATATCAGCACTGCAAAAAGAAAACACACACCTTTGTTCTACAATGCTTTGATGGGGTTTTTAGTAGCTTTACAAACAGATTCAGCTGCTTTCTAATTAATGCCAAAACCTGGAGGCAAAATGGAACATTTCAGCTCTAAATCATTTTGTCTGCATACAGAAGGCAAAGTGATGGAACATAAAATGAAAAGGATAGGAACTGGAAATACAGAATCAGTATTTTTAATCTCTCTCAAATTTGCCACTTCCAAACTTTGGACAGGCTTTGTCAGGCATGGACTGAGGGAATAATATCTCTGCCAAATTTTGTAATAATATTAGAAAACTGCAATGGCTAGCATTTCACTTCTATGCAACATAAAAAGCACAGTTTGCATTGGGTTTGATAACCCTAAACATGTGCTCTCCATTTCTATTCACATATAAAATACTCGGTTTGAGGAAACCATAGGACATCAAAGCTATTTCACTTCTCAAGCCTCTCTTATAAAGTTATAGGGATTCCTTCAATATGTGTAGATGTGAATTGGTTCCAAGTGACAGAATATATTCAAAGCCACTAATTACTATTATACATTCAATACAAATATACTCCAAAAGAGAAAGTCTGAAATACAGATAAGTATCTTTTGGTAGAATAAAGCTTCTGCATGTGGAAAGCAGTACTTCTCAGACTAATCTTTGTTAACATTACTCTCCTTTCTCCGAGAATGGTGCTTTCTTTTCAAACTACTAGCATTAGCTGCATATAAAGTGGCATCTCCATCTATGCCACAGAAAAAGAAGGCAGAATTGGCCCTACTGTATTGTCAATATCGGTTCAGGCGGAGACAATTGCTTTGTTTATGGTTGCATAGTAAACTTATGGTTTCTGACCTGCAAAGTCTTATGAGATATTTGGGTCAATTAAATAGTATGTGGTTTCCCTGTTTATGTGCTATGGGAAGTCTATGACTGCAAACATCAAATACATAAGAGAGACCATAAATGTTCTCAAGCCAGGAAAGCTGAATGTCACGTATATAGTTACAGTAATAGATTCCCTCTATGAACTAAATTTGTGAATCAATATTCAGTCAAGTTATTTTATTACATTTTCTTTAATAACATTTTTATCTCTTTTTCTTATCACCTACCCCACAAATTTGATCAATTTCAATGCTCTCAATTTACTGTCTGTATTCCTTCAGCCATTATCAATTCATGATACCTACAATAATGTAAATTCTTTTCTGGACCAGAAGATAATATCAATGTAGAGCTATGCTATGCGGTCCTATAATTCAGAACATTCCATTTCCTCAATGCTTCCAGAAAATGGGGTGAAACATTTGGCAAGGAAATACACAAATTTTCTTTCTTTCTTTCTTCTCTCTCTCCCTCTCTCTCTTTCTCTCTCCCTTCCTTCCCTTTTTTATTATTTCTTGCAGTTTCCCTGACAAAAATTCAGAAATGGCTAGTCCTTGCCTCTTTCCTAGGGCCGAGAGAGACAGAGACTGGCCCAAGGTCACCCAACTGGCTTTGTGACCAAGGCAAGAGTAGAACTTATAGCCTCTATAGTTTCTATCCCGATGCCTTAACCATTATACCAACAAGTCCTTAGAGGACAAATAATAAATGTAGCTCCTAGACACAAACAGATCAGTCATTAGTTCAAGCAAAGACCGAACAGGAGGTCTATTTCAGTTTTCTCAGAGGAAAGCAAATCTATTATTTCTTGCTCCTGCATAAATGACAATGTAAGTAAGAATTAGGATTGGATATATTTGCCTGCATTAAATTCCAACCAGAAAGCAACTCTCATAGTAACGTTCATAATGTTGTCAGAGATAATTCCAGTGATAATTATGACATTTCTCAGAGCTGTTAACCTGTATTCAGGTGTACTCTTTTCATTTCCCCCACATAACAATCAAAATAGTAATCTAAAACTATAGAATTTACTACAATATAGTGTTAGTTTAGGTATGCAAGGCCCTTTGAGAAAATAAAAATGGTTAATATATATATATATATATATATATATATATATATATATATATATATATATATATATATATATATATATATATATATATATATATATATATATATATATATATATATATATATATATATATATATATATATATATATATATATATATATATATATATATATATATATATATATATATATATATATATATATATATATATATATATATATATATATATATATATATATATATATATATATATGAAAGGATTCAGCCACTGTTTCCATACTGGTGATGATTATTGCCTGCTTTTAACACGAGGGAGCTAATTTGAGCTTTTATTGTGATTGATTTTCATTGATGGTGATATTTATTTAGTCCTTTTATGCAGGATCTGGGCTTTATTGTTAATTGTTTTGTATATATCGCTCTACGTTTTGCTTCATACTTGATCTTGTATGTTCAAATAATCTGCCAGATGATAACCGTGCAGACATAATGGTGTTTTACTTAGAAAGAACTGTAATAATGAATTGAGGGGGGGGGGGGAATCCAACACATACCAATTGTACCCCAAATTCATGTAAGTCAGACGTAACTTATTTTTGTTTGTTTGTGCCTTTTAGTCATTTTTGACTCAGCTGCCTGGACTAGTCTTTGCAGTTTTCTACACCAGTGTTTTTGGAAATGACTTCTTCCTAGGGCTGAGAGAGTGACTGGCCCAAAGTCACCCAATCCCCTTGTGCCTAAGGCAGGACTAGAAATCATAGTCTCTCCGTTTCTAGTCACCAACCTGGCTCTATTAGACAAAGACGGTACTATCTGAGCTACAGGAATACATCATGAGGTTATTCAGTAGAAGCTGAATACATGTTTATCACCTACTGACAGCTTTACATCACTCTCGCCATCAATTAGATATTTATATTGCATTTCCTCCTGAATATTATTACAAGCCAAACTAACATTAGCAGTGAGCCTGAGGAAATTTAGGCTGTTATTCTGAAGTCCCAAGAATGTTTCTTCGCCGTTTTTGCATTTTGCTTACAGAAAATTTATGTGTAAAGATGGAACTTCTCTCTAGAAGTCTTTGCGCATAAAGAAACATCAAGACAGCCTAACTTCTAAGCATTACATATAAATGGAAACTTGGGAGACTCATACTTCTCTTGGCATATTTCTCTAAGAAACAGTTGCAGAAGCCTTCCTTTTGACATTATTATCTAGGTAATAACATCGTACCCAATCTGTGGGTCTTAAGGGGCAGATGAAACAGTGAATTAAGAGTTTTCCTTTTGTTGATGTGCTGCCACATACCAGCATAAAGATGAGTTACACATGTTCAATGTCTCAACTCCTATTTCAGAACCCCCTCTCTCTTCAAAAGGCAGGCCATGCTGATTGCAAAAAATCAAAGCTGTTCTGCTTACCTAAAAAGACAGAAACAAGCAGCTGGGTTTTCAGGAGAAGAAAGTTCTTTATTAAATGTGCAAAAGTCCAAGAAATATGAAGATGCAGTATGTAACCCAGACGAGCATCCTTGTCAGAGGAAATGATTCATGTTGACTAACAGCCTGAATAAGCCTACTGCATCTAGCACTTCTGGGCTCACAAGCATCCTATACTCACTAACAAACAGTCATTCTTTCATCTTATTAACCAACAAACTTCATCCCTGCTTAAAGGATGAGAAACTGAGGTATTACGAACAGCAGGTTCCTTCTTTAACATTGCACCAATACATCTATTACCTCTCCTACACCTTTAAATTCAAAATTACATTTTGACCTCCTGCCACTCTTACTTGATCAAAATATTAAAGTAAGAATTTAGTGAGTACTGTAAAGTATGTTCAGTGTGTATCTGACACATGGAGGCAATTACTATAAATATGATTTATTCATTCACCTAGTCTACTTACTATAAATATGAAACATGATGGATTTGTTTGCATAAACATGGAACAATGGTAAAAATGACAGTCTAGGTTTGAAATGAAATAATGATTTGTAATATTTGAAACAAGAAGTCATTCACGATTCACAGGTGAAACAATCATAAACAACTCTGTGATGTAATGCAAAACCAAATATTTATCTTCGACTCTTTAATAAATGTTATTTACTGAGGCACTAATCGTACTGAATAATATATATTATTTTCACTATTTTCACTGAGATTGAAAAAAAGATACTGATGGATCTGTAGTAAAGGTATCATTTTGTATATCATTTATTACACTTTGCTTGCCAATTTTTTCCTCTTAGAAGTCTTTCCCAGTTGCTTAAATCTTAGATAGATCAGAATAGCATTCTGTAATTCAAAATTACTGTTTGCATTTGTTTCAAATTTTATTCTCATCCAATTCTTTAGTGTTACAACTGTATTATATCTTAACTGGAAAGACTTGTATTAATGTATTCTTCTCCCATCCAAAGCCCTTCGGATGCATTGGATCAATTTTGTCATTCCAAATCATGCAAATTATGAAATGTGAAGTCTAGTATATTTAGAGAGCATCAAATTTGGTGGGAGAAATTGCACTAAAGAATGTTGGCATCTTACTTCAGACTAAGTAGTAATCTTTCCATGCATGATCCTGAAATTTAAGGACACAAATTGTTTGAATGGCCATTTACTGGCCACTTCCAAATAGGTTTATTTGGAAACTTATGTGGCTGTTTATCTTATACCAAATAATTCTAGCTGGCTGACAATAATATTAAACAGACAATATACTCACAATATAAATGAAATTGCACAACACATCTAAAAATAGTGTTAAATATTTTATTTCAAGGTTTTAGTATTAATAAAGAACATAGCTTTCCCTCTATTTCAGATATTTAGGCATATACAATACAATACAATACAATACAATAGTAGAGTTGGAAGGGACCTTGGAGGTCTTCTAGTCCAACCCCCTGCCTAGGCAGGAAACCCTATACCGTTCCAGACAAATGGCTATCCGACATCTTCTTAAAGACTTCCAGTGTTGGGGCATTCACAACTTCTGGAGGCAAGCTGTTCCACTGATTAATTGTTCTAACTGTCAGGAAGTTTCTCCTCAGTTCTAAGTTGCTTCTCTCCTTGATTAGTTTCCACCCATTGCTTCATCCACCCATATAATTAAACACTAACTATATACACAAAGGAGATACCAGAAGAAGGGATCCCCAAACTGCTGAGGAATAAAAATCTGTAGAGGTTTCCAACTAATAATACAATAAGACTGAATATGCTTACAAGCTATAGTCACTTGATAAAACTTCAAAATCTGAAGGTGAAAGAAAATTATTATGGCTACAATCTTGAATAGCAGCATTCTATATTATAATGTTTTGTTGCAGATATTTCTTATATGAGATCATAGGAACTAAATGTTGCTGTTTGCCATGATTTATTAATAACTGTCAAGCCTTCAGATAAAATTTTCAGCCCACAAGCAAAATCTTACCCAGTTATATTAATAACACTAAGATCTCTCATATGATTTTTGCAGTTGGTTGATATATTGGTTTGGTTATTATATTTTACCAATTATTTATTTAATTAGACTGGGACTAGTAAAGTCTTTCAGCAATTTTTTGAAATTCATTTGTGTTGGTACATTTTCCAAAAACAGAACTTTTTTTTTGAAAGATACCAGTTTTTAACATTAAATATATCCATATTGGACGGTATTATTCAAATAACCTTTATATCTCTTGATATCTCACTTGTAAGGGATCCATAATTATTCAAGTACAACTTAGTACAGTAAGATCTTGGACCAGATTATGACTTATTAATATGGCCTATAAAAATAATATAGCTAATTATTTAGCTATCTTCCTGTTGGTCTTTCATTGAAAAACCTTCTCAATTTTATTTCAATTCCTTTGTTTACAGACCAAAACCAATCATAAAAACATGTCAAATTAAGTTACAAGAGGACTATAACATCAGCATCAAGAAAGCACCAAAAGGCAGTAATAGCAAATGACAGAAATTTTGCAATCCCCCATCAATAGCTATGGCTTATAGAAGGCCACAAATCCCTTCGTATTCAACTACATAGAATAGTTTCAATAACTGATTTACATATATGTTTATTCATTAGTGGACATATATTTAGTCCAATGGTGGGTTGCCAATATTTTTACTACCGGTTCGGACACGCTCCTGCACACGTGCGATGCTTTTGCGCATGTGCAGAAGCATCCGGAAAGGTTGGTGGAGCCTCCCACCGGCGTTACTACTGGTTCGCCTGATCCGGGCCAAACCGGCAGCCACCACCTCTGATTTAGTCCATATAGGTTAAATACTTGTTGATGGAAGTATCATGACACTGGCATATACAATGGTACTTAAAAGCTAGTGAACCCTTTGGAATGTTCAATATTCCCACATAAATGCGACCTAAAATATGACCTGTTCTCCACACAAGCCGTAAAACTAGATAAAGAGAAACCAATTAAACAAATGAGTCAAAAACATTATACCTGTTCATTTATTCATTGAGGAAAATAATCTAAAGCTTTGCAAAAAAAAAAAACAACCACAAATAAAATGGTAGCAGGGACAACTGTTAAATTTTGCTATGTAAAAACAACTATGTTATAACTAATTATATAATTCATAGGTTCTTCACTTGGTGGCAGCACCTAGCTGAACCTGGCAGATTTTGAAAAAACTTAGCAGAATCAGACCCAGTTTGTATTAAGGATAGGAGACTACTAGGAAATTCCAAGGTTGTAAGCTACAATGGGAAGCTGGAAAAAAACACCCTGAAATAAGGCAACCAAAAAATGTTTCTGTATTGTTACCAAATGAACAACATGGATATGGCTGTCTAGTGACCAAGAGCCAAGCTTCATTAAGGTTACCATTATCATTTACATTGCTGTTACTTATACATAGTTTTAATATTTTCTGATTAAACTGTTAAAAAAGGAAGGCAATATAACATGATTCTATTAAAATCCCTTTCATATCAACAACCATCCAATTATCCACCAAGTGTTTAAAATAACAAGAGAAAAATTAGATTCAAAATCTGATCATGCAGTTTCCTGATTCATTTTGCCAAATTTTATATCCAAGATTTTGTAATCTGGATTCCATATGCAATGAATTCTGCTAGTGTCACTTGAGATGTCTAATTTTTCTCAACCACGGTGGCATTATCTTCTCTCTACTCTATTTATCTCATGAACAGGGTAAATATTCTATTTATCTCATGAATGGGCCCAATATTCATCACTTGTTTCTGAATACAAACTCACACGCACACCTCTGCATTGAGGACTTGACAGGGAATTATAGATTGGTGGACCTAATGTATTAATTCCTCTCTACGAATCGAGGTAGTCAACAATTTATGACTATAATTGAGCGTGGCAATTATGGTCATAAGTTGTGGCAGTTCTAAAGTGGGTCATCATATAAACAACCTGATTTTATCACCTTTTTTGTGACGGCCATTAAGCAAAGGCAGGAGTCATAAAGCAAACCCATTGGGCTGGAAGTAATTGTTGGTTTCTGGAAAAAATGTAAACTGTAGTGAAGTGAAATGGGAACTGGCTTGTAAGTAGCATTGGGGGGCACTTTAAATGGTCACTAAGTGACTGCTCATAAGTTGAGGACTACCTGTATTAAGCACTTGAGGAAATTCAAGATTTTTGACATTGCTTTCCTCTAGTTATTCGGGAAATCTGAGAACCAAAAGGGGATGCCTTTCTTAAGCATTCTGGTTTCCCAAAAGCGTCTCAGATTTTTAAAGGTTTTTGCTGCTTGTAAAGCCTTTTAATATTCTTTCACCTCTTCTAAAACTTTATTACTTGGATTATTTTTATTATTCAATTCTAATTCTCTGGTCCTTTGAATTAACCCCACCTTGCTTTTGTTTTTCAGTTTATTGATGCAGGAAGAGAACTTTATATAAAATTTATTTGTATCCCAAACTGTAAATAAGGATATATGAGCAGCATTAATATGGAAGTAACCTGTTAAAATAGCATTTATTACACTAATATAATTCTTATTTTAATAAAACTTTTTATTCTTCTAACATTAAGAGCACTAATATAATTCTTATTTTAATAAAAAAAAATTATTCTTCTAACATTAAGAACAAAATAAATTACAGCCATCAAACTGCCATTGAGAAGTGCTATAATTCCTATCACATAATTTTTTTTCTTGATAGCTTAGAAATGATAGTAAACTTTCTTTAAAATAGAATATAAGCTCATGAAATTACACACACACAAACACAAAAACACACTTTTTAGGAGCTTCCTACCCAGATATACTTACTTAAAACATCTGTGACATTTCCTTGTCTGGAGATAAAAAGTAAACTTAAAACAAACAAACAAATAAACAACCCCCAATCACTTGTTTTTCTCTGCAGAGAATTTAAGAGACTAGAGGTGACCAAATAACTGACTATTTACAGAATGAAATTCTACATCGCATATCAAATTGTAACTTCCATATTATGGCAGCCATATGCAGATAACTCTAATTTTTCCCTGTTCAGATTTTCTAACTTTTCTCATGTTGATACAGCAGTTTGTTTCTATAAACAAGTGTTTCTTATATCTCATGCTTGGACTATCTATAATAGGATTAGCCACTTTGGCTTTTGTTGACTTCTTTTTTCCTTGCCTAGATTTCCAATCAATAGTTCTCAATGGTTCTTGCTTTCATATTATATGAACTGGAACTACTAATAAAAAGCTAAAGTTAAATATATTGGACATTAAGATTGTGAAGAGTTAAGATTGTAGTTCATCTAATATTCAGTATCTCTTTATCCTCTGGTCTATGGTATTGTTAATGATCTTCTACAGTGTTGCTGCTGATTAGTGTATCAATGCTTGATTTATGATTTGCAAGACAAATACTAAAGAACAGGAACTCAAAGGGAGACACCAGGGTGGCAACAATTGTCCCAGAACTTACTCACAGCACAAGGTTGCTTTTGTTGGGAAAGTTTTATAGCACTACAACCTCTCTTTCCCCTTCTACCCAGAGTTGCTTAATAAAATTATGTTGTAATATTATATACAATGATTAATAAATGAATATTAAATATCAAAGTTGAAAAATTATGTCATAAATTGACAGGTGATCCGAGTGGTTATCTGTATACTGGGTGCCATATCAAAAAGTCCCCAGCAGCACTGATAAATCTGCACATTGCAGTCAATTACAAGATACCACATTGCTTGGATTCACAATATATTATGCCTATCCATTATGGCATTTAGGTTCTTGGGAAGAACTTGTTGTGTATGAAGATGAATACCAGCTGAACAACTGCTAGCTGTGATTTTACATTGTTGTGTATATAATAATAATTTAATTCTGAATCTAGTCTGAACATCTGGGTTACTGTGCAATGAACTATAATAATATAAAGTATTTGCAATATGTTCTTATTTCTCAATAATATTAAACCAAAGCTTTTCTTGGTTAGCCAAAAGACTTATTGGCTGGATGCATACATACATACATTAAAATTTAATTTAATTTATAATAAATGTATTATTTAATTTTGACTTAATGCAATCTATGAATGCACAGGGAGGTTTGATCCCCAATTAAAGTCTGTAGGAATGCAGCCTTAATAATCAACAGGATATCTTATTTTTTTAACAATATTTATAGGCTGCTCTAATCCATATAATCTCTGAATGGCATACAATGGTTCAATATATAATGCATTTTTTAAAATGTTATAAAATGGTATTAATGGTAAACTAATTATTATGATCACTAAAATGAAGCAACAAAAGTTCACTAAAAACTGTCCTACTTTAACCCACTTCCATAGGCAAGGTGTTCCATAAAAATGGAAATTATCAAGGAGAAGGGCTGTTGCCTGATTCATGCCTTATGAATTTTCCAAAGGGGAATCCTGAATAGTAGTCCTGTGAGGTAGTCCAAACAAGAAGCACTCCTAAATAAACTAATTCTTCTTTACTTTAACAGAATCTTGCAACTCTGAAAGTACATCTCACCCCCGTCCTCTTATAACTCAACAAACTAGGGAGGGTCCCTTCTGACATGTTTGCCACACCCAAAGTCTTTTTGTGGGCTAAGATACCTCTTATCTGACCATTCCCCTGGCTGCAGTTCTTCTTTGTCTCCCATTGCCAATTATTATTACATCTCCCTAGATATCCTAACCACATGGGCAGTTTTAATTTTGGCAAAGCATTTCTTGATATAAACAGGTAATCCTCATTTAACAATGCTAAATGGGAAGCTCTGTGGTTAAATGACCCTGTGATTAGTTGAAAAGCCATGGGACTGCTTAGCAATGGCAGTTCCAGCAGTCATGACTGCCATTGTTAAGCAAAGACTGCCTGGGTTGTTAAGAGAAGAGCTCACAGGATTGCAACTGACTCATTGAGTTGCCCCCATTGACTTTGCTTGTCAGAAGATGGCAGGGAAGGTTGCAAATACCCAATGCATAACTATGTGAGGTTGCAATGTTGTAGTTATGAGCTGGATGCTGAATGCCTGGATTATAACCCCATGACCATTGGGATGCTGCACCAGCCGTAAATATGAGGACTGGTCATATGTGGACACGTTCTGCTCTGTCATAAGTTCAAACAGTCATTGAGTAAGTGATCATTGAACAAGGACCACTTGTAAATCTAGTGTTGCATTAATATGGGCTTTAAATACAACCACCAGCACTTTGAATTGGGCCTGGAAACTATTCTGAAGTTATTCCATTGACTTCAGGATCACTCTGAATGGATGGGGCAACCCTTTCAGCCATCTTGTTTCTGCCCAACAAACCATTTTCAGCTTCTGGGTCATCTTCAAAGGTTGCCTCATTTAGGAAAGATGGACACTACAGAATAATAAATATCCTTATAATCAAACAGAAGTGAATCAAAGCATTAAGAGGTAGATAACATTCAATATGGGGTAAAATTAATCTATTATGTGCTAAAAAGATAATTAGCAGGATTGCTAGGAAAAATCTACTGCCCAGTATAATAAAGGATAGAAAACAGTTAGATTTAACACAGAAACTAAGTAATACAAGCTCTCTTCTCCTCCTACATTTTATTGAGCACATTGAAAGTGATGGATTCTTCAATTTTCATTGTAGAGCAACAGCATTTTATTCCTAATTCAGAATAATTCAGAGTGGCTTCCCAAATTTATATAGGAATATGTTGGGAGTCTGATCTCTCGTTAAATTTTAGAATAATGATTTCTTATATCTCACCATTAATGCCTAAACACACAGGGCGCAAAGGACAATTTTATACTTCCCGGTACAACATATAATGTTGCCAAGTTCTACACAACAGCACTTAAAATCCACCAGAAGATGATCTGTGTCATCAACTAATTTTAATGAGCACCTAGTTCATCATCCTAGAGTGCTCCTTATTGTGATCATTTAGTTGACATGCTCTCCTATACCCATCCACTGCTCCTTCCCTTCCTTTTAGATTCCTTTTAGATTTTATTAGGTTTTGGTTTTTAAGCTTTTTATATAACGGTATAATGTTTTATTTTGAGTTATGTTTTATGCTTTTTCATTCTTTATAATACCATACAGTGGTGGGTTCCTGCTGGTGGAGGAGTTCCCAGCCGAGCTGGTGGAGCGCAGGCAGGCGTCGTTGCTTCGCCAGGGCCGGGCAAAACTGTACTTCCGGTTTCAGCGCCGGAAGGGAGCGCGAGGCCAGGTGGAGCGCTGAAAGGGAGCGCGCAAGCCAGGTGGAGCGCTGAAAGGGAGCGCGCAAGCCAGGTGGAGCGCTGAAAGGGAGCGCGCGAGCCAGGTGGAGCGCTGAAAGGGAGCGCGCGCGATCCGGTGCGATCCGGGAGGAACCCACCACTGATACCATACCTTCCTTATGTTGTTCTCTGATTGTAATAAAGATTTATTTTGATTTTCACTACTATGTAAGCAAGCCCCAGGATAGAAGTTTTAACTTCAGTGATTTTAACACCTCAAGTTTTTCTTGAGCTTGAAAAATGACAGAATAGGATCAAGAAAGATGTTTATGTTGCATAATTGTTGATAAAGCAGTATCTAAACAGTAATTACCCAGCCAATTTTGGTATATAGAAGTACATCCAAAATGTATTTTAAAGTAGCCACTGAAGCTGCCGTGAATCTACTTTATAAAGCAATTTGATTAACATTTAAGACATAACTTGCACGGCAAATTTCCACTTCTGACAAACCACAGTAACTACAACCAAGCTTTAGCCAACTGCAGTAAATTTATCCAACCCTGTCCATTTTAGAAATGAAAACATTTGATGCTGGCTTCATTATAAAGTCAAAAAGGGTTAAGCAAATGATTTAAATTAATTCCCAGTTCTTCTCTAAAATCTTTATTTTTATAGTACTCATGATTCACAAAGAGGGAGAAGGGGAAAAAGATTTCTACTGAAAGAAAATTAAGTCTGGTAAGTCCATTAGCAAACCCCTAGTGAACCTATGTGAATCACATACTTAATGAGTTGATAGAATCCTCACCAGAAAGTCATCTCCCCATGTTCACTATTTCCAAATTCCCAGATGGAACTTTGAGACTGTTACTTCTCTAATTTGTAGTGTTAATAGCTTTTGAAAATAGTCCTGAGCAGTAGCCAAAGCTTTTAAGCGTTTTACTTTCCAGCTGCAGCCTCTTTATAAAAAAACCTAAATGGTCCGGAGACAATATGAACAATTGTGTACATATTTTTCTGAATACAGCTAGGCCAATAAATCTCATTCTAAACTTGTACAGAGTTCTTTCTCTTCTGTACTTCTCTATATCCAATATTCTCAATTTCTTTTCTTAAACTAAAACATAGCAGCTCATTTGGCAAAGAAGTCAGCACTAAAATTATATTAAAAGTATACAGAACATCAAGCAATTAAACTCTTTTATAATGAGATAAAATGGTTTATGATAAAAACAATCCCTTGTTGTAAAATAACACAACTAGATTTCTCTAGGTGTTCAGTTGTCATGTTTGAAGTTTACAGATCTAATATACTGAAGTGCTGAATTAAGAATGTGGAAAATGCTCCATAACTAAGAGACAACTTCCGTATTTCAAACATTCATCAAGGATGTAATAGCCAACTGGTACAGTTTCCTAGCAATTCCTAGGATACCAGAAGAATAAAACAGGCAATGATCCAAAGGAGTTTCAAAAAAATTAGTGACCCTCTTGGTAAAACTATCCAGCTATAAACAAGTTTAATTGTTACCACAAAATGATTTGAACAGGGTTTCCCACTGCGGCCAGCCTATATGCATCATTTGAGGAATACAGAAGCATGGAGACTTATTTGTATGTTCATGTAATAACTTAAATTATGCTACTTTTAGACAAGTAATCCCACCACAGATGTTTGAAATCCTGTAGCTTCACTGGTATCACAACACGGAAAATGGTCTTTGTGATCCAACTGCATATACTAAGTATAAATTGATAATATTCAGGCCATTTGTGGAATTTCCTTGAATTGTTTTAATCTCTTGTCCAATCCCTGATAAACTCAGCAAATGTTCCACCTTTCAAGGGAGAATATTACTTCTTCAGGTAAAAATACTGGCATGCAGATAAGGCATCTCTGCTTTAATAAAATGCATTCAATTCACCTTTTCTTGATAAGGTTGGCATTTAAGCGTTTGATTAATGAATTATCAAAACTTTAAAAGCAATGGCTTTCAGAGGTTTTTTTCCTTCAAGAAAATCTTCCATGTGTTGAAAGAGAACTTACGTGTGTTTTTTGCACATTCTCTACCTTTATCCCCCTGTCCATTCACACACAAGGAACTACCATATTTTTAAGAATATAAGATGCACCGGAGTATAAGTTGCACCAAGATTTTGAAGAGGTAAATTAAAAAGAAAGTTTTTCCACTCTGCAGGCCTCCCAACCCTGTTGCAAAAAAAACAGGGCGTGCAGAGGCTTTGGGAGGCTTGTACAGTGCTTTGGGGGGCTGGGGAACAAGCAAAAAAACGGCCCGTTTTTCGCAAAAACGTGCCCATTTTTTTGCAAAAAAAACCAGGGCATGCATAGGCTTTGGGAAGCTAGTAGAGTGTTCCTGGGGGCTGGGGTGGGGGGGAACGTGCAAAAAATGGCCTGTTTTTGCCCTTCCCAGCCCCCAGGAGTACTTTGTAGGCCTCCCAAGCCCTCTGTGCATCCATTTTTGCGAAAAACAGGATGCACGGGGGTGGTATTCAGTGTATAAGACGCACCCAGATTTTCACCCTCTTTTTTTGGGGGGGGGGAAGGTGTGTCTTATACTCTGAAAAATACGGTAAATACAAAACAAATCATTACTGATAGTCAAGCTCACAAGTTCATCACTGATTACTGTAGTTGTTTAATTACATGCTGCATCTACATGGAATACAGGTCTGGTCTTTATATAGCCTCACTGTTCCTAAAATTTGCTGGTGTGGTACAATGCAAGAAGTAATTGCTAGCCCTGGGTAAACTGTCTTCCTGCCCTTCTGGGAACCACAGACGTCTCTAAAATAATTAGGAACTCCATATCATAATGATTTCTGCTTGCTTCAATAGCCTCTAAGGATGTGTCCCAATTTGGCAACCTTAAGACCTATGGACTTCAGCTGGAGAATTCTGGGTGTTGAAGTTCAGAAATCATAAAAGTTACCAAGGTTGGACGACACCACTCTATACACTATATAACTTTTTGTTTATCTATTCTTTATTGCAATCAATGACCCACATAAAGTAATCACAGGACATAAAAAACAAAAGTAATAAGGTAAACAATAAAGGAACAAACACAAAGCAGAAAATCCCAGGTTCGTGTGAATTCTTGAACAACATAAAAACATATTATTCTTTGGGGAAAGAAAAATTCTTAAAACAAGAGGTAAAATAGGCTCAGTCATGATGAACTGAGACATCTTTCTCTCTACTTGTACCTAAATGGTGGATTTTCTAGAGGTAAATTTTCCCCCTTATCTTCTTCCCTTCTGATAACCAGTTAAGATACTTTGATTCCAGCAACTTTTGATTTCTGGGCTGAGGTGCTATTGTGCTGACTCCTTGTTTTTAAATTGTTTTTATTTGCTAAATTTGTCAGTTTTACTGCTATTATTTTGTAATGTTTTGTTGTTCTGCAATTTATTTTCCAATTTTAAAGTGCCCTGAGCCACCTGAGCACTGTGCTTATGGTATAAAGGCAGAATATATCTTAACCAGACAGACAGCTGAAGGGGATGACAAATTTAAAGTCTGTTGTATGGTAACTATACAAAGTATATATTACAATGCCCAAATTATGAGGGGCTACTTTACTTTCAGAAATGCCTTTTAATATGTTCCTAACAAAGCCAGAAAAATCAAAACTTCTGGAATTACAGTCACTTTTAAAAGCACCAACTATTATCTCTGATTGAGAAAGTGTGCATGCCTGTTTAGTATCGTATAAGATGCTGCCCTGGAAACCAGAAGACAGTGAGTCTTCTTAGCCATGAAAGCCATCTGGGATATTTTGGACCAGTCACTCTTTCTCAGGCCAACCTACCTCACAGGGATGTTGCTGTGGGAAAAATAGGAGGTAGGATTATATTCACCACCTTGAGACAGATAGATAGACAGACAGATAAAAAGATATGATAAAAATATAATGATAATAATATTGGTGATTATGATGATGCTCTCCAAGCTTGACTTTTGAGTTTTGGCTATTTTATTGCTCTACAGCAGTGGGTCTCAACCTTCCTAATGCCGCGACCCTTTAATACGGACCCTTTTCGTATTTTTTTTAAAATATGTGTTTTCCGATGGTCTTAGGTGACCCCTGTGAAAGGGTCGTTTGACCCTCAAAGGGATCCCGACCCACAGGTTGAGAACCACTGCTCTACAGGGAAACATCTTCCCTGAAGGAGTTTTGAAGAAACAAAGTTCATTGATAAGCAGGGTTTGTTTCTCTGTTGCTTGCTTTGAAAGTGGATGAACAGGATGGATCACTGGGGAAGAGTTTCCCAGTTTCTAGGCTGATGTCTTAACCAATACCACAAACTGGATCTTGTTGCATTGTAGTAGATTTTGATTATTAGATAATAATTAGATAATATGGAGATGGTTATAGTTCATCTAGCTGTTGGCTGATTGTTGTGTGAAGGTGGATAATTTCCTGTGTGCTAAACTCATGTCTTAATGTTGGGTTTGGGGAAATATATTTTGATAAGATTCATAGTCTACAATCAAAGTGCATAATTTTTTTACTCTGGCTTTTCTACCAGGGCTTGTTTTCATTATTTCTCAATTGAGGTTATGACTGAGGAGGAGGGCGATTAGCAGGCTCTCATATCTTCTTGAGAGCCAGATTGGTTTATTGCTTAAGGCACCAGGCTAGAAACTGTGAGACTGTGATTTCTACTCCTGCCTTAGAGATAAAACATAGGCCAGTCAATCTCCCTCAGACCTAAGAAGGAAGCAAGGGCAAAGTTTTTCTACAAAAAACTTGCCTTGTCAGAGGCTAGTCCAGACAGTTGTTAGATCACACACATCTTCTGACAGTTAGCTGGTGTTCATAAATATGTTCTGCTGAAAATTCTTGAACTTACTATTTTATTTGTATTGGGGTTTGGAGTATTTTGCAGGGATTGATTTGTGCACCACAATTGTGCCAAATAGCTAGAATAAGTAAATTCTGCAAGGTCTTTGATCTAAATGAGGGCTATCTGTTTCATGGATTGAAATGTTTGCTGTTGATTTTAGTGATATATACTTTTTGATGAATGTGTGTGGGTATCCATTGTGTTAAAATATATCATGTGGGTAGATTATTTCTCCTTTTTAAAATTTCAGCGTGTTCCCAGAGTGTTATGGCTCATCTGAATAGGGTCTTTATTTTTTGTTTTCTGTGTTGTTATTGTTCTGTGGTTTGCTTGCCACTGGATTTGTGTTTGCACTATGTTGATGTTTCTTCTAATGAGGAAAATATCTAGCAATGGTAGCCTGCTTTTTTTTTCTTTTGTAAATATGATTCCATCTAATATATAATCCATTAAGTTGTATTTTTAAGTATTCTTTTTAAATATGAAACGGATATCATATTTGTGCTTGTCTATTCTGAGGTATTTTATTATTTTTAAAGCAGTTTAATCAGAGCTGATGAAGTATTCACAGCCATTTACCAAAATGGGCATTCAGGACAGGATGTCAGGTTCATTTATTTTTTGGCTGTCTATAGAACTGTGAGTTGCACTGTTTTTCACCATGCTCTTGTTTTGTGATTTATCCATTTTGGCTAGTATGCTAAAGATTTTCTTAATTTGGTTGCCTAGTTTTTATACAGGATTGTTTAATTGGGTGGTAATTTTCAGAGCGTTTGATAGTCCTGCAGATTTTTTGCTTATAATACATACCCTCTAATAAAAATGTGTTTAACAAGATTTGATTAGTGGATAATTTATAGCTTAATTTTGCTGTGCCTTCTGAATTCTCTATCCTGCATCATTTTTACAACATAAACGTAATATCTGAATGGTAATTTTTTTAAAACATTTTTTTTAACCAGTCCATGAAAATGTTGCTTTTTCTGACTGTTATCATTTTAAAAACAGAGCTGGTAGCTTAAAAAACACAGGATTTGTTTTGCTAGCATGTATCATTAAGATTGTTACAGGCAAACAAGATGCCATATTTCCCAAGAGTGTCACCTTCACGCAGTCCTCAGGGACTCCTTTTCAGAACAGCAAGTTCCTTGCAATCCCACTTGCCCGTTCATTTTCATGCACTTACCAGACTCCCAATATTTTGTTTACTGTTAGAATGTACAAAGTGGAACCTGTAACAATCTGAAACCTCATGTGTTATTGTTAAGTCCTTGAGGCTACGACGCCATTGACTATCATTGCCGACTCCTGATTGGTTAAGACACGAGCAGCCAGCTGGCGGGAGAATGCAGCCATTCTATTGGTTCAGCCTCTGACAGCTCTGGTATAAAAAGGGCTGTCAGCTGTCAAATGCTGCTGTTTGCAGGTTCGAGGTTTGCCTTACATTTTGTCTTGTTAAACCGTTAATAAAGGTTGTGTTAGCTTCAACCTGCCTTGCCTCAGTTCCTGCCTGCCTCGTTCTCCCTACAGAACAGTTATATTACAGAGGAAGAAACAGAACAGGGTATTTGTGTGCACATGCTTTGCAATTATTACGCAGGCTTTCCTCTTTGCTGTTTTCTACGGTCTTGTCTATAAGCTGCTCTTTTTGCATCCTAAAGTTCCAATTGGATTGGCAGACATACCTTGTTGATTCACAGAGAGGGAAGGAAAACTTGAATTTAGAACCTTTCTGTGTGGGCATTTGTCAGATCTTAATCATAAGGTCTCTCTGCCTATTTTTTTTTCCTCCTCGAAGGGAGCTTTACATCTCCACTTGCTGAACTAAATTTGAGGGGAGAATTTGACTTTCCTTTTCTGTTACCACCAAATGCCTCCATATCCTTAATAGACACTTGAGAATGTGATTATCTGTACACCTTTTGGCAGTTCAATAACACAGATATGCCCTCACTTGTACAGCCACAAGCACCTAGGAAAAAAAAAATCAGTTCTTCAGCCGAGTTAGTCACCTGGGACTTTGGGACACGTCTAAACTGTGAACTTTGCTTGAGGCTACTGTTTTTCTGCTCAACTTTGTTGTTGTTTTTATCTTTAGTTGACAACTTGATAAACCCCACGAGTCAGAGTTACAGGCAATTTGCCTACTTTTATGGATTATTGTAGGAGAGCCAGTTTGGACTAGTGGGTAAGGCGTCAGGTTAGAAAACAGGAGGCTGAGTTAAGTCCCATGAAAAGCCAGCTGTGTGACTTTGGGCCAGTCTCTCTCTCTCTTTCTCTCTTTCAGCCCAGCCTACCTCACAGGATTGTTGTGGGGAAAATAGGAGGAGAAAGGGGTGTTCGATATGTTTGCTACTTTGAATTATTTGTAAACATAATAAATACGGGAAGCAAATAAATATTATCCAGCTGGTTTAATAATCGAGCTAGTTCTTGAGAAATCTTGTTACACGCAGGAATTATACTATTTTTTAAAGCCTGACTTAAGTTAGTGATAACAGGAAGGCATTCTGCACTCAAAAATGTAATAGCTTCACAACGATTTTTTGAGCACGGTTGAATGAGAAAAATCTGAATTAGCACTCGTTTGCCGAAAGAGTGTGGCTGCACTGCTTTCAAATGTTTGATTAGCTAATGGAAAGTGTTCTGATAATCATATAGCTTTACAAGTTTTCTTAGAACAGGGATTTACGGACTCAGAGCCAATGATAAAGGATAATGATCCAACCACTGATCCAGCTATTCTAGTACTATTGATACTGACTGACAATAGCTCCCCAGGTTTTCAAGCAGGGCTTATTTTGACTTGAAATATGGAAGGTTATACCTGGAACTTCTTCAAATCTATCCATGACCAATAGCCTGTCACTTACTGAATCTCATCTAACTCACTGTTATCCCTATACTGCCATTTCTTCCTCTTTCTTCAAAAGCAGCCTGGCCATATGCACTCTGAACTGGAACAGCCCTCAAACAATTTTGCTGTAAGTTCCGGTGTGCGGCCCTCGCGGGCTCCGTTTTCGCTGGCAGAGGCACTGCAGGCCGGTTCTTTGCTGTTTCCAGGGCAGCCCCGTGGGCCAGATCTAAGCACCCCGTGGGCTGGAATTGATCCCCAGGCCTTGAGTTTGACACCCCTGTCTTAAATAATTCAAGAATTTTCATAGAATAATAATCTGCTGTGTCCACCAAGTGTCAAGAGAAAGAGCCACTGAAAGCCTAAGTATTACTAGGTCATTTATTTGTGAGTCAGATGGAAGCCAATGCCTTAAAATGCAGTTTTAAAGCTACCATATGTCTCCATTCTTAAAGAGCTTAATTCAAAACCAATTAAGCAAAATTTGGAATGTTAAACTGAAAAACATTAAAAGCTCCAAAGTCCAAAGTTTCAAATCTAGTAGAGATAGTTCAAGGCACTATTTACCTTAGGCTTAAACGCAGTAGCATACGTTAGTTCATTCCAATATAGGCAGATGGCAGATCGAAATGAAATTACAATTCACAATCGGATAATTAACTCATTTTCTTTCCTCAATGAGCAATATACTACAGGCTAGAAGCAACATGTATCATTCATAAATAAAACAAAGGAAGCCGGTCAGGAGGAAAACACACATACAGTCCTCTCTAGAAACTGCCTTGTAATATTGACTTCTGGCAGAATAAAAAGTTGTCATAGAATAGTGGCCTAACAACACCCCGGCATGATAACGGGTGTTTCTCATAACAAACATCCCCCAAGAAAGATGTTTAATAACATAATGCATTATCAATTCATAATGTAAACATAGAAGTAATGTAGTAAACTAGGAATATTTCTTATTACAAAAATACATGAAAAAATAAGTTAACTAGGTACACTTTTTTATTTTATACATTTTCTGAAGATTTCAGGAGAAATATGATCGGAATCATATATGGGTAAGGAGTAGAATAGCAATAAGATGAAACAAAATCACAGGTTGGTGGGCGTGATGAACTAAGAACAAGGTATTCTCCTGACTCGTTTTGATATGATAATGACTTAATTGTGAGATCATTAAAAACACTTGGCAAAAACAAACGAGAAATCTAATATTTTGATCTATTCAAGTCTTTGGCTGAAGAGAACTCTTCCTGCAGTCTGACCAACTGCCACCCGAAGCTTGAAATGTGTGATGGGAGTCTCCCTCATAACTCATTTGCTTGGGGGAAAAAAATCTCTTATTCAAAATATTGTATCCCAACTAAAGCAAATCTACTTATCAAACTATTTTTAAAGTCTTCTCCCAAGGTTATTTTAGAAATGAAGGTGAAAGGTAAGAAGAGATATAGCTTGGTATGATAAACTTAACATTTAAAAATAATTACGTTAGGAATGCTATACTGTATTACGAATCTGGAATAAATATACAAACCCAGGCTTTGTTGGCTTCAGCTCAAGAAGTATTTTATAGAAAAGAACAATAGGCCAAGACAAATGCTTAACAAGTAAAGACTTGCTAGTAAAGGAAAATGCGGAGCTTAAGATGAAATTGAGAAAACAATTGACCGCAGAGGGATCTGGTTTTCAACGATTCTCATATGCACAATTAAGATTTAATACAGATTTTAAAAAGTACCCAGAATAAGGTGTGATAAAAACAGAATTTGAAAATGAATTAGATACAAATGATGAATATGTGATTGCAAAAATGTATAAGCCTTTGTTGACATTTGAAATGGAGGAACAGCAAGCTAAATAATGTATGGTAAAATGGGCCAAGAACTTTGATTATATCAAATGAATCAATTGGAGACAATGTGTTTAAAGTGTTAAAAATTCACACTGCCTTACAATTTAAAAGAAAACTTTAAAAAAATGTACCATTGGTACATGAAACCAGACAAATTGTTGTATAAAGATACTTTTAAACATTGTTGGAAATGTGAAAAACTTGAATGCACATTTTATCATACGTGATGGACTTGTGAAAAAGTGAAAAGATATTGCATACAAATACATGGTGATGCAGAGTTTTTTTAAAAAAAAATTAACATTCAGATGAAATTGGAACTTTTGTAATTAAGGTTTATGGACATCCAAGTAAAAATGCTATGGAGAATTGGTTTTATATGGCCAAAGATGGAAGACTACAGAAACACTAACAATGGAAGACTAGAGTTTGGGAAATCTTTACAAAGTGTTCAAAATGGATAAAAAATGAACTGCTAATTTTTGAGATTTATTGATTAAAAAGATTTGTTTGTGGAAAGAATGGAACTATAATGTGGAATATGGGAGGATGGAGATTGTTATGTTTATAACTGGAACAAGACAACTCATCATGGCCAACTGCGGAAACTTGTCCCTTGACAAACTTGGCCATGGAGAGTTATCCTAGACCAGGGGCGTCAGGCCTGCAGCGTCATGTTGTAGTCACATGACATATGACAACTTTTTCCCCATTCGTTGAACCGGGATGGCCGTGGCCAGCACATGACGCATCCGGTCCATGACACCCCTGTTCTAAACCCATTTATAACTGCTGCATAGACGTACCTAAGACACTTCTTTAGATATCTTTTTCTTGTTATTTTGTTTACTTCATTTCTTCTCTTACCCTTTTATAATATTAATTTTTTTCTATTTTTCTTCTATATTTCTGTAGTTTTAAAAATCTTTCTAGAATTATTTTAATAATGAATTGTTCAAAAAAGATGCATAGTTGAATTAATCTACATCTAAACATTTAACAATAATCTGTATTTATCTATTCTTTTTTCCCACACCAAATTTTAAAATGATTTATGTGTCTAAATGTGCTCACAAAGGACCAACCCTAATCAGCACAAATATTTTAAAAGTATAACCCTGACAGTCTGAACAGAAGCGAATGTGGTTCTTTTTGCTGAAGAACGAAACCAAAAAAATAAAGCAGCAGGGGCATGCTCTTAAATGGGAAAGAAATGTTTAAACAGCTATTTTCAAATAACTACAGAAAACAAAAGGCACATAAAATCTCAATCTGCATTGACCTACCTAGCAAATTCCCCTCTCATCCTTGTAAAAATAAAGACCCTCACTGAACTTTTCACTTATGAGATTTTTGATGTGGTATGCATGGCCAAAAATATCTTGGGAGGCCCTTCCATGTTGTTACATGCTTTACAGCAGTTGGCTGCGTTTCAGAGGTCCTGCACAGATGCAGTTGGTGAAAGGTTTTTGAATACTTTCAGACAAGAAGCAGGAATGCAAATGTGTATTTATATAAAATTTCTGGTCATGCTCTATTGCTGCTATGTATAACAACAAAACTCTGCCTTGTGTGAAAAGCCAGATTCACCTATTCATTATGCAGGAAGAGTCATACCATAGCATTTTTTTCCTCAAGCCTCAATACATTTGTTCTGAAAAAACCTCTATGAATTCACAAAAAATGTCTGATTAAGCACTTTCTAATCTGATCACAGCAATGTCTAAGCATTGCTGTAATCCTGTTATGTATCCACCAAGTCTGATACATAGCATAAGAGCCAAGAATCGTAAGATTCTGAAATTATTTTAAAACAGCTACATTCCCAATTATGGCACCTTAACGAAGAGACCTTACCATTTGATTACAGGACTCCCAGGAATCGTAGCATAAACTCAGCAAGACAGGTAACAATTAATTTAACCTTCTTTGCTGTTGGTCAGTGAGATATTTTTGCCCCCGATAATACATTATGTTCCACTGATTAGCTCCAGAATGATGTTATTTCACACTCCATTTTGTAGGTGTAAGGATCCAGTTGGTATACCTACCCAATGGCCATGTATTCCCCCCCCCACACACACACACACTTTTCACATCATAAAGATAAGGACTACCAGAGGCTTTAATATTTGCCAGGGAGGGGATGGGAGGATAAGTTAAGTGGAGTTGGATTTCTACTTCCAAAGAGAACTATACTCCAGGGTTGGGAAAGTCACTGTATTCTATGACTTCTGAAATGCCAGGGATAGCAGGACTGCATATTTAGCCTGACAAACCAGGCTGGTAACATTCTAAGAAACTGACTCGAGAAGCCTCAGAAGTGCTTGAGAGGGAGAAAAGAAGGGCAGGAAATCAGAAAAGGCACCCTAATTTCTGGAGAAACAAAACTATGACAAATGCTAACTTGAACTTAGAATTGGATTTGTAAACTTGGATTTCTTGGCCATGTGGCGTTTAATGTATGCAGATGATTATTTTATGGAGATGCAATACTTGTTTTTCCTTCTGCTCAATCATGTCTGATTCTTGGAGACTGCTTGGACAAGTCCCTGTGGTTTTCTTGGCAAGTTTTCTTCAGAAGTGTTTTGCCATTGCCTCCTTCCTAGGGCTGGGAGAAAATGACTAGAGCCTAAGGTCACCCAGCTGGAGCTAGAATTCCTAGTCTCCCAGTTTCTAGCTCAATGCCTTTTACCACGATATCAAACTGATACACTGATATTGTACAAAATCTACCAAAACTAGTACACCAATACAGATGGCTATTTTATTACAGGTGCAACATACTTTTTTCAAAATTAGCTGAATTAAAAAAAGGTCACTACTGAGCCACTATGCTTGTTGCAACAAGCACTATTCAGAGTTTTATAAGCTTCTTATATAATTGTACATTCTTTCATTGGCTGAAGTTCAGTACTTGCCGTTTCTAATTTGCAAAATGATAGCATACAAAATCTTCATGAAGTCTCCAAGGGTCTGAAGGTGAGGCACAACAGGCACCTCTACAACTCAAACTCTTCCACACAAGGACATAACGAAGCTGCTCTAATTTACTGCAATCAGATTGTCACAGCTACGTAAACATGAAGCTAAAACTGGGAATAGTTTAAAATGGGAATTCACAAAGACAGGAATGGTACGATCGCAGCTATCCTCAGTAAACAGCACACATTTGCCAATGCTGGGGGGTGGGGGGAGTAATGAGATCACCTCCCATGCCGATATTCTCTGCACCAATAACCTGGATAGCAATCTACTGCTGGGTAAGAATTCTGACCCATATCTCTATAGCAAATTGCTTCAACTCAGTACTATAACATTTCTATGGGATTTAGGGTTAGGACATTCTGAAACCCTGAATTTGTTCCTATTCACTCATTCTCATAAAAGACTTGCTTATACTATATGTTTAGGTCATTTTCTTGCTGCTGCTACATGACACTTGTATTTCAGCTCTTGCTTTCTTCAATGATAGCAACTCATCCAGGACCTGAAACAGCAAAATATTCCCAAACCATGACACTATCAGCTCAAGCTTGACAATCAGCATGAGGTTCTTATGGTGGGATATGGTTTGCATTAGAAACAACACTCGTGTTCCACTTTTGACCTATTTGTCTATAGAACTTTCCTCCAGAATTCTAATGGATCAACAGGATGCTTTCTGTTGAATCTAGGATGAGTATCAATGCTGTTCTTAGCAAGCCAAAGGTTTTCCTTACAACTTTCTTATCCCATTCTTTTCTGATAATGGAGTCACAAATATTCTTTCCACTCAAGGCAAGAGAGACCAGATCCCTGGATTTTTTCCCAGGATTATAATTTCCTAAACTATTTGATGCTGCATTATTGGGGGGGGGGGGGGGGGAATTTTGATAGTATAGTCACTCTTGGCAATATTCTCTACCTGCAGCTATATAAAACACTGAATATGGTTCCAATTTAGGAGAGAGCTTGTGCATGCTAAATTACTGGGGAATGTTACAACTTTCAACCTTCTGCCTCCTTTATGTGTTCGAATACAATTCCTGTACACCTCAGCCAGTATAGCCACTAAGACAAGTATAATTAGGGGAATTAAAGCACACCTGAAAGTTATGAGATTGGGAAGGATAATTCCATCGTATGTAGGAAACTGCTCAGCCATCTTTCCTCTGATACCACATTTATGTAGTTAATTAGAGAATTTGTCTTTCAGACATTGCCAGGTTAATCATTGGAAAATGCCTACTGTGATTCCCAGGGAAGCTACTATATGTTAAAAGCAGAAAAACTGAAGATAATAGGAATTTTCTCAGCGTCAGTTTTTATCTATTGCTTTGTATCAGCTAGAACACTGCAATTTAGCCATAATAGGTTGTTTGAACTATTCCAATAATTGTTTATTTATGTTATCACAATACAAATGTTGGCCAAATAGAAAATGGAAATATTGATAACATTATTCTGTAAGTGTTGCACAATAGAAAGGCAATTTGTTTCCATACTATGTCATTTCTTTGGTGTCTACTTTGATGGCAACTGGGATGCCAATTCCCTTTGCAGTTGGTGGCATCTCTTCACTATTTTACTTAGAACATTATGGAAAGAGTTAAAAATAACAGTGGTCGAGGATTACTGAGTTATTCCTGTGGATTTTATAGCATTAATTTACTACATTTCACATTAAAGCACTGGACTAATTATTCATAATGGTGTGTGAAAAATGCTAAAATAAAAATGTGTTGCTCCTAAGGTCCACATTGCAGGCAGATGTTAAAGATGATTGAGAAGTACTGCTTTCTATTACACCAAATCAGTTTCCATATCAAATCTCTATTACAATCACATTTTTATATTTGATTATCCATATCCAGTCTGCTTAATTTAAATTATCCACTGAAACTGGGGATGGAGTAAAGTGATAAGCTTCATTATTTGATTAACGTACAGCTGGTATTCACTTGCCCGAGGAAGGACACAAAGCTGTGCCCTTTCTACTGGATAATTGCCCATGGATATAAACACATTTGACTGAGGGCTTTTAGTAGCTTCCATTTTGAGTAATACATTCAGAATTGGGAGACTAAAGATCTTGAATTAGGATTCCCTGTCATCAATTAATCATTCAATAGATCAGTATAACTTTCTCTCCTCTTCTTGTTTTCTGAACCCTCCTGAGCTTCCTTTGAGACCAACTAGTAGCAGGTATCTGAAAGGAAGGAGGAAAGGTCAACTGCTTGCCCTTGACCAGCTGTAATGCCCTGATTTCCTTTAAAGGCTATTCACCTCATCAACCCATCTGGATGGGAGTTAAAAGACTTAACCCCCATGGTAGACAATGACCTATCGTGATGGAAGGGTTTCTCACTGACAGCCTATATGGTCACATTTCCTCAGATTATAGATTAAAGGCTTTGGGGTCACTACCCCCCCCCCCCAAAAAAAACCCAACATGATTTCATAAGGATTTTAGAAGAGGAAGGGAACTGTATAATATAATTTACATTTGACAGACAAATGCATGGGCTCATAGGCCATAGCATGTTGGACTCAACTATTTCTAACGCTCTGCAATGAATCCTTATTATGAGAATGACTTAGCTTTCAGATTCCTGGAAGGGTGGCTATTAAATAATATTTAAACCTTTAATTATATTTTAGAGTAGAGAACACATTATTGTGCTTTTGTAGTTAAAGGTCTGTCAACATTTCCATTTTAAACACTAATTTTTAAGGGGTTTATAATTTGGTTATAAAAATCCATTCTAGGGTAGAACCTGGCACACAGAAGCTCAGCCCAGGAGGTTTTTCTTTATTATCCAATTTGGTTTAAACTAGTTTAGCCATTTTTAAATTATAGGCATGTTAAAAAATAAATGGTAGCTGGCTTCAGATGACTTTTCAAATTATTATTTTAAAATTAGCATATATTCCCACTTACAATAGAATTGCTTTTGAGTTAAATTTAAAGGGGAAAATGTTTAATAGAGTCATAGTCCACTTTCTATGGTTAAAAAAAACATTTGAAAGCAGATTAGATTTTAAGAATTATTACATGTGAACATCAATTTCTAAAACCACAAATAATTAAAACAACAAAAATACTGTATGGCAAATAAAGTAGCAGCAGCTAAAAGCTTAATATATTGTGCTTGTGACTAATTAAATAACCTGATTAATGTAAAATTCTTTCGAAGATCACTAAGAAATGTGAGGAGAGTTTTCCAAATCACTGAAGAGGCCCTGTACCTCACAGCTTTAAATGCAGGATCAACTGCTGATTATCTATCCCACATCACGGCGGCGTCATGAGACATATTGTGACATTTTCCCCCCTTCGCTAAGCTGGGTGTGGCCAGTGCATGACACAACCAGGCCATGGGCTGCAAGTTTGACAGCCTCGACTTTCTTTGTTTTTTTCTTGAAGACATTTTGCTTCCAAATTCTGAAAAGTTTCTTGGACGAGCTTCTGTTCTAAAGAAGCTTCTTGGATGAGAATTGAAATGTCTTCAAGGAAAAACAAAGGAAGTCCAGTTGCCTCTTGAAAAAGCACCTTTGGGACAACCATTACCTGGATGACTGAGAATCTCCATGGACACACTGATCAATTTACTGATTTTTAAGGATTGGTCATAAAAGGAAGTCTTATAATAAATCCAGCCTCATATCACTTAATATCCCAACAACGAGCAAAGCCTGACTGGTAAAAACAAGGCAAGGTCAAATCTGATTAGGAATAGAATAGGAAACCACCAAGGAACCACAGAGTTGTAGACTAGAATGATGATAAAACATTCCAGAGTAACATAATGGCAAATCACTTCTATCTTCTTCTTCTTTTACTACTTTGAGCATTGAGGGAGATACAAAGTTTGAATTCTTGCATTTCTGGCGGCCTGAACCATTGTTATTTGCTGCTGCTGTAGTGTGCCTTTGATGTCTCTCCATCTTCTTCTGGGTCAGCCTCGTGTTCTTTGGCCTTCCCCTCTTTTTATACATTCTCTCCTTATTCTACATCACCTCTGCACTGTTAAAAAAAAACCCAGCATAAATGTGACCATGTAGACATCAGGAAGATGCTACCCATTAGATGTTACTGAATGTTATCTCTTATTATTGATTTTGTTGTTGAGTGCTGCTGGGAAATGTTATTTAACACTAGCAAAGCTACATAGTATGCATCCACGATTTAGGGTTCAATTTGTAAGAGCTAGGCTTCTGCAGTTTCTAAGGTGCAGGTGTTGCTTTCACAGTAGCGGGCTGAAATAGATTTAAATGGTTTACTTTCTTTGTGCATCAGAACTGTATAAATTGTGGTATGAAAACCTAGTGAACAAAGAAATAAATAGTGCAAACAACTGATATATTCGGCTTTGTCAACCCACAAAAGTGATTAGTTACAAAAATAAATAATTTAAAAATTCCACATGAATCTCCCTATATGAACTACTGGATACAAGCATTTCTGAATCCAAATTAACATTTGTTTCAATTAAAACATATGGATCTTTTAAATCACCTGAACATATTTATTTCAGGCATGCAGGTATATACTATACAAGCTTAGCCTCTACTGACAAGGAAGGATGCTGAGATATATAGATACTGAAGGTGTTATTTATACATCAGATCTATATCTAACTACTGACTGATCTAATCAACACCAATATTTGCTGATTTACATACTTTAGCAAAATAGAATTTTAACAAAATTGTAGCGATTACTGTATCATCTAACGTAATAAAAACCACCGAAGCCAGCAGATACAAGTACTTAATCCTTGAGATTAAAAAAAAAAGATCTATGCTAGTGTTTAGATAAATAACAAAGGAGAAATGAAATCAGCTTTAATAGCTGGGAAATTCCTCAAAGAGGTGCTACTCCTCTCCTAATAATCAACCCACTTAATTTTAGAGAGGACATCAGAGATGTTATATCACCATACATAGCAAAACCCAACACAAAAAACAAGCACCTGAGCAGTTAAAACCCACATTGAGGTAAGTACACAAATTAGGATCTTAGTGTTTTCTTAAGTGGTTTGTTTAACAAACTACTGTGTTGTTCAACATTTTTGGAATTACTTGCCAAGACTGTACTCCTGTCTACAAAAACCGAACAACTGGAGACAACGTTGAACAATAATAAGGCTGGCCCTTCAGGGGTTGACATCTCAGCAATATCAATGAAGGCAAAAGTGAAAAATGGACTTCATAAAAAGGGAGGCATAAAAGGATTGGCATTTTCTTTAAACATGAATTAAAGGCACCTACTGGGAAAGAACTTGCATCTCCCTAAAGCCCTGTCTATCTTTCCCAAGAGAATCTGCCTCAAGTGTAAGGAACACACAGCTGGCACTGGGGATTCTTTCTCTCAAATACATTCCATGCATTTGTTATACCATACACTTGCTTTTTAGCTTTTTTCTTCTTCTGAGCAAAGCATTTTAAAATACAAAGAAGCACACTTTCTTCGAGAGTTATTTAATCATTTTTGCATTATTTATTCACTTGCGGCTGATATTGACAGGATGGAAGCATTCACTGGATATATGTTTTTCAGAAAACAATCTGAAAGCAAGTTGTTTGTGTGTCACAATCAACCTTCCAGGGCCACCAACATATCAAAGCTCTTACAGGAAGGGGAAAAAATCAAATTTCTGTGTTTGAATGCAGCAATATGCAAAATAAGGCCTTCCCTGCAACCTTTTGATTTGCTAGTATGAAGTCAAAGGCAACAAGAACAGCTTGTGACTTAAAAGGTTGGGGGGGGGGGGGGAAACACCTCCCAAGGCCATTCTTTTTTTTAATAAAAGTGCTTGTTGACCAAAGTAATCTATACAGGTTTGCATTATAGCAGCTATAAAATGCCCCTTAGTGTCATGCCATGTTCAGCCAATCACAGAAGCCATTTGCTGGATCGTATATTACCAAAGAATAGAGATTTAAGGGATAATGGTTATAGTGGCAGAGCATACAAAGCAATAAACAACTTTCCAAGTTGGTTAAATGCCAAGTGGAGCTGAGGCTTCAGTGCCATAAACATTATTCCTATTATATGACAAGATAAGAGGATATAATAAAGCCCAAAGAGGGGGCGGGGGAGATATATTTTGTAGTCCGGTTCAGGTTCTGAACTTTTGATTTCTTGGTTGTTCTACAGATGACACACTTAAGACCAGTGGCTTAAGGGGGAATAAATTGTCCAAGGGATAGGTTTAAAAAGCAGACAATTGTTTGAGGAAATGGTGGACATAAAAGTAGTCATGCGATCAGCATCTAAGTGATGATTTGTGGTAAGTGTTAAAAAGAGAAATATTCCAAGTCTCTGTATAATGTCGCTGCCTTGCAACTGGTATTATGGTACCACTTCTTAAAAAGTATCTCTACTTAGTAGCTGTGCAGGGTAAAGCAGACAAATTACAGCCTTTTACTTCAAGTAATGTACAATGCTATCTACAACAGTGGCCCCAGACCTTTGGGGTACCAATGACCGGTTCAGTGGAGATAGTTTTTTCTACGGGCCAGAGGGGGCTTGCTTTCGGGTGCTGCCTGTATCCTGCGGATGGCGCTTTGTTTGTTTGCACGGACCAGTTTCTGGCATGCCGCAACCTGGTGCCAGTCTGTGAACCGGGGGTTGGGGACCCCTGATCTACAATGTTGTATGCTTGGATTTTAATAAAGTGGGTAAAAAAAGAGAAAAGGAATGCATAATATTAACTGTTGAATTTGAGGCAGCAAAGTAAGGACCAAGTTGCATCCTTTAACTAAGATTTTTTAGCACAGAAAGACAGGCTGGCTTCTGTTTTAATCATACTCAGAATCACCTGCCAAGTCTGATGCAGAATTCTAAAGTTCTGCCTGCGTTGCTTCCATTCAAAGGAAATGATCACCATACAAATAGGGGTTGAGTTTCTCCAGTTTGGATTTGCACTGTTGCCATAGATTCCCTCCAATGTGAGCAGATACGACAACCATAATACCATTTGCAAAGGTTCCCAAGCATCCTAGAAATTGTGCATTCAATGATGGTTGTTTAAAGCAGTGAACTCGTCACTGATGCTTCTTGAACAAATATCTGAATTAAATTTCTTTAGCCATATCTTTGCCACGGTAGGCCATATCCTACCTCTACTAATAGCTTGTTGTGGGTCTGAGATAGGTCACAGAACCAAGTATTCCTAGTCTAATGAGAATGTTGCATCAGTTTATGTTTTGGTCAATGTCTTTCTGTTTTAAGGACATTACTAAAGTTAATAACTCACATTCAGTTCTACAGAAAGTGTGTTTTATTATGTAGAGTATTTGAAACAGTTTTAGGAAATTAGGTTGAATAATCACATAAGAGGTCCGGCATGTTTGCCAAGTTGACTACTTGTATCCATTTAACGCTTGACGCTTTCAGTCAAAAGACAGGACTGTCTTTTATAGGATTTTTCTTCTTAGTAGAAATTGTATGATGCTGTACCTGCTGCTATAATAGATGACTTTTGTTGTCTAAGCACATGCAAATTACAATCAGTTTAACAAGCTACAGAAATGGTGAACAATAAATACCATTATTTTTTTATGGTTAGAATATTCAGGTCAAAAACAAAACTTACCCACTGAACTGAATTGCTGTGTTAAATTCAATATATAAAAGTAATTTGTACAAAGAAAACTGTTAGGTAGTCCTCAACTTACAATCACAGTTGGGACCAGAATTTCCATGACCAAGCAAGGCCATTATTAAGAGATTGTACCTGATTTTATGACTTTTTTTTGCTATGGTTGCTAAGTAAATCACTGCAGTTGTAAAGTGAATCATGAGGTTATTAAGTGAATCTGGCTTTCCCACTGACTTTGCTTGTTGGAAGCTGGCTAGAAAGGTTGCAAGTGGCAACCATATGACCCCCCAAAGACATTGCAACATTGTAAATTCAAGGTGGTTGCCAAGCACCTGGATTTTGATCGTGTGACTGTGGGCATACTGTGATGTTTGTAAGTGTGAAGGCCAGTTATAAGTCAAGGCCTACTTGTATTGATATCACTTGTTTCTTGCAATAACCAAGCAAATAATTTTATTTATTTATATCCCACCTTTATTATTTTCATAGACAACTCAAAGTGATATTCCTTCCTCCTCCTATTTTACCCATAACAACAACCCTGTAAGGTGTTGGGCCGAGGGAGAGAATGATTGATCCCAAATCATCCAGCTGGCTTTAATGCCTAAGGTGGGACTAGAACTCATCTCTTGGTTTCTAGTTTAGTGCCCTAACCAGTTAGGACACTAAGCTAGAAACCAAGAGATTGAGTTCTAGTCCCACTTTAGGCATTGGTTCTCTCGTTAATTTATCCTGGTTTGTCAATAAGCAGTTGAGAGGCTCTGTAGAATTTACACATTATAAGGACTAGGGTAGAATGGATAAGCAATTTTCCTGAAACAAAAATCCCTTCCTGATCATCTGTATTTCATAATGCTATCCTGGAAGTTAAAATTACAGTGGCAACAGCTTTAAATCAAACTATAAGGAAAAAAATTCCCCAGCTGTCAGTTTACAATACTGCAACTTCTAAAGGTACTTTATGGAGTCACCTTCTTTAGAAATCTTGATGGTACAGCTGGTATATCAATCTGAGTAACTAAAACAGAGAGAGTACTATTTCAGGCAGGAACTTCTGGATTCATTCCAACACAATTCTACTGTCTTTAATGTGAAAATTTTAGATCCTGACAAATCTGAGAGAGAAAATAGGCTTCGCTTCAATAAATATTTTTTCCACATTCAAGACAATTTTTAAAAAAAGCTATTTTATATTAGTATGGTTACTAGCATGTTCTACTTGTTCACAAGAATTAAAGCGTCTAAAGCTACTCAACTACAAAGTTCACTGGCCAATCACATTCTAAATCGTCTCCACCAGCTTGTTATAAGATGTACTAAAATAATATAAACTGGACTCTCTAGGTTTGAATCCTGCCCCCTTAATGTATAAAAGCAAATATGCCTCAGCAGGTATAATTTACCCCTATTAGAATTCAAATGGTGAGGAGAGAGCTGACGTCACGACGTGCGATCTTGGTGTTCTGAGATCGCAGTCGAATTTCTGCCGCTGGACGGTCCAGAGACGATGATTGAGAAGGGCACCTCTGCTGATCTCAGGGACAAAGTCCCTGAAAGATCCAGGAAATAGCCTTTTTTTTCCGGCAACAGAAACGCAGCTAATGAAGCTGCTGAAATTGGGACAGCTCTGTAACGGGAAGAAAGCAGAAAGAGAAAGTGTGTCGAATTGGTGAGGAAATTTTATTATTAGAAGAGACTACCCAAGAAAAAAATGTAAGTTACGTTAAGATTGAAGACAAAAGACTGTAGGTGGTGAAATTGATCTGCATTGAACTTAGTGTGTTATGCAGTTTCTAATTTTTTATTTTTGTCACGGATGGAATTTTTGCAGGAGCTCCCTATTTTTTAAACTGAATGGATTAATTCTTTCTTCTTCTTTTTTCATTTTTGCTTATACCTATGGATTAAAATTCTCCTTTTTTATAATGCTTGATTTGATTGATTGGATTGTATTTGATCTCCATTTAAGGGGTTTTTCTTCTTCTTAAGATTGGAATATAAAGAAGAAAATAAGAAGGATTATAAAGAGGGTTGTAACAACAGGAGGAAAAGCAGTTACACTGCCACTTAGAGGATGGAGGTTGGATACATTGTTTTTTCTTCTTTCTCTTTGATCACTTGAGATTCAAGTTTCTTTCAGATTGTTTACTGACAGTGATAGTAGGAAGAGCACAAGTTGTTTATACAGGTGCCTTTTGGAAGTTCTATCACTAGCTATTGGAGGGAAGACAACATTTTGACTTGAAAGATAATAAGTGAACCTATTTGAAGTTTATTAAAATAGCCTTGAACCCTATAGTGGCAGTGTCTGCAAAATTGAAAGAATGGCTGAGCAGGAAAAAGAAACTGTAACATTGCAAATGATTATGTTTGAAATTCAAAATCTATTAGTTGTGACAGAGAGAATTGAAAAGAGATTGGAGAATATGGAATACAAAACAGAAAAATCTGATGGAGAAACTGAGGATGTTTACCAAATGAAGAAAGTCAAGGACAGAGTTCAAAAGATGGAAGAAAAAAATGAGCAAAGAGATAAGAAAACTGTGGATACTGACAGCAAAGTGAGCGTGGTTGGTAATGGCAAGAGCAGAATATGGAAAGGGGAGATGGATGGATTGGAACTCTACCCCAGACTTTAAAGCACAGAAGAAAAGAGGGAAAAATTGATGGAAATAAGGAGAGAAATCTTGATAGAAGCACTAGCGATAACCAAAGATAGGCTGATGGAAAGAGCAGATGTTGGGTTTCAAGCTTTTGTGAGATACGAAAGGAACAGCATGTTGCCAAGGGAGGTTTATACAAGATTTATTAAGAACGCAACTAGAACTTTAATGTTACAAATGGCAAGAGATAAAAGACTGTACTATTGCTGGAGGGATACAGGTTGATGCAATGAAAATGTATAATAAAAATTAAGCTAAATTTAGTTTACTAGTAGTATGTATAAAATGAAGTGACAATAGCTATAGTTAAATAATGATTAATAATGATAACAATACATATAGATATATTAGTTTGATAATATAAATTTTATATAAACAACACATGGAGATTATGAGAGGAGGTTAAAAAGCTTTATCTAGAATATGTTATAAAGATGTATTGTGATTGGATGATTTTAGGATGATTTAATAGAATGTTATCATATAATCTTATTCTAGATTTTGAATATTATATATAAAAGGATGTAAAAACAATTATAGTCAAATGAAGGACGATATATAATAATTGTGATATACATGAATATAGGTGAATTTAAAATATGTGATTTGATATGAAAAGCAGGTGGTGATTATGGAAGAGATGCATGGAAATACTGTAACCAACTGATACACTTTCTACAATTTGTAATGGAAGACGTGTTTTTTATTTTTATGTTTGTTTGTCCTTGTTCAAAAACAAATAAAAATTGTTTTTAAAAAAAGAGTTCAAATGGTAATGGTATATCCAAATGGCAGAATATGTACACAATTTCTACTGAAACTACTTCACAGATGGAATTATATCCAACTTATCCAAGGGTACAAAGACTTTATACTCTAGCTTTCTCCAACCCGGCACCCTCTAGGTTATTCACTTTAATTTCCAGAATTCCCTAGATAACAAGGAAGATAGTTCTGGGAAATTAAAGTATACCAAGATATATACTAAGAAGTATCAATCAAGACTGGGGAACATTACTTGAATAAACAATTCTAGTGGATTGACATCTAGTGATTTAGTACTAATGAAGTTCACATTGGGCACTTCATCTGCTATATGTGCATTTGTCTCCCTGACTTTGCTCCCAAACAGTCACCTCCATATTGAATTACAGGTACCCTGTTTCCCCGAAAATTAGACCCAACTGGAAAATAAGCCCTAGCATGATTTTTCAGGATGCTCATAACATAAGCATTACCCCCAAAATAAGCCCGTTAGAATTGTCAGGCAGATTTGGGTGGAGAAATGGATGGATGCATTTAGTATTGTATTTCCCTCAAAATAATACCAAACCAGAAAACAAGGCCTAATGCTTCTTTTGGAGCAAAAATTAATATAAGACCGGGTCTTATTTTCGGGGAAACATGGTAGGCCTTGATTTACGATTGTTCATTCAGCGACTGTCTGAAATTATGATGGTGCTGAGCGATGAGAGTTGGGATCCAGGCCTCAGGTTATAGCTGTTACAGCGCCCCTGTGGTCATGTGATCAAAATTTAGGCACTTTAGGACAAGATGCCTGCCCCTATAAACACAGACGCACTGCAACTCCCCCACCCATCTCAGCTATCCATCCGCCCACCATTGTATACAAAATCGACATGGCCTTGGAAGACTTGCTCAGCTCCCTGGCTACTTCTCCCCATCCCCCCACACCTGGGAGAGTTGGGCCTTCTTCCTGCCCCACCATACCCAGTAGGCCTGGGCTCTCCTTTCCTTCGCTCTTTGCTGAAACTGCTGAAAAACCTTTCTAGCCTTTAGAATAACTATCTTTGCTAGCTCCTAGGCTGTAAAATAACATTTTTAGCCTTCATGCCTGGGGCTTCCACAGAACTAGAGAGTTGTCTAGATGGCTCCGTTGTCGAGGTGGTGATTTTTTATTATTCACTTATGATTGTATTTTGAGGTTTTAGGATATTTATTACTATGGCTTTCATATTTCTATTTGTGTTTTTATATTTTTGGTTTTATCTATTGTGTGCTGCCCAGAACCACCTTTGGTGAGATGGGCAGCTATATAAATATGTACATGACAGCCTTTTCTAACACAATCTTTTAACTTGGTGAAAATATTTCAGAATGATTTTCCATACAGCCTTGTATTACCAAGTGGAAAAGAGTAGGATATGAATAACGATTGAGGAGATACAACGGTTTTTTAAAAAGATAATATCTCCCTAGATTGACAGTTGGCCTTACCTGAACTGTAATTTTAAGAGGTGTTTGCAGGATGGTCCAGAGATGGTATAATCATGTCCAATTGACCTCGAGACTGGATTGAAGCTGAAGCCACGCCTCTGAGCTCCTCCTTTCAGACTCCAGTTTCAATGCAATGTGCGCTCCCGAGATCCTGAAAACAAGTCACAAAGGAGACACCTCCACCCACCAGACTGTCTACCTAACCAGAGCGGGAACTGGACCATCCTGTAAACAACTCTTAAAAATAACAGTTCAGGTAAGACCAACTGTCATTTTCCAGAGTGAGTTTGCAGGATGTTCCAGAGATGGGATATACCCAAGTTACTCTCCCATAGGGTGGGCAGTTACCAACCAGACAGAACCTGCTGCAAGACCCGGCAACCAAATGCCACATCCGCAGACGCAAAGGCACCCAACCTGTAGTGCCGGATGAATGGTGATGGGGAGGCCCACATCGCTGCCCTGCAGATATCTTCTATCGGCGCCTAAGTGGCCCAGGCTGCAGACCTAGCTGTGCTCCTCGTAGAGTGTGCCGTGATACTGATCGGCATTGGTAGCTTCTGCGCCTCATAGGCGAGAGCGAGAGCCAACTGAATGCAACGGCTAATGGTGGAAGGAGAAGCCCTTTCCCCTAAGGATGAAGGTTGGAACGATACAAACAGAGCCTCAGACCTCCGGAATTCAGCTGTCCTTCTCAGGTAAATACGCAATGCCCGTTTCACATCTAAGCGGTTCCACCGATGCTCCTGCTCCCTGGCCGGGGCAGGGCAGAAATCCGGTGAAACTAAGATGACCTCTGCTTGCTCTTTGACTACCTTCTGGATGAACCCGAGAACGAGAGGAAAGGGAGGAAAAGCGTACAGCAGCCCAACTGGCTACCTCGTGCATAGGGCGTCGACCCCTTCTGTTCTCCGATCTGGGAACCGAGAGAACTGTGGAACCTGTGCATTGGGCGGAGTGGCGAACAGGTCCACCACTGGTCTTCCGAACCTCTGACAGACTTTCCGAAACAGCTCCACTCCCTGGAAAGCCTCCCTCTCCGTTGTCTACCGTCTCCCAACTCAGCCAGTCCGCTTGGTGGTTGTCGACGCCAGTGATGTGCTCCGCTCAGATGGAAGTGCCATGGAGCACGTGCCCTCTTGTCGATTTATGTGTGCCTTTGCTGCCACGTTGTCGGTTAAGATTAGGACATGGTGACCTTTGACCGTGGTCTAGAACCATCGTAGGGCGAGATGGATCGCCTGGAGCTCTAGCCAATTTATGTTGTGCCGAAGGTCACTCCATGACCATTGGCCCTGTGCTAGGTGGAAATCCAGGCTCGCCCCCCAGCCAAACAGACTGGCGTCTGTTGTCAGGATGAGGCACTCCTGCTCCCTGAATTCGCAACCTTTGAGCAAGGCTGGAGAAATCCATGATTTGAGGGACAACAGTACCTGTGGCGTAGCTGGCATCTTGAGCGTCAAGTTGCTGGAATCAAACTTCTGGTAAAGGAGCAGCCTCCATTGAAGTGTCCTTGCATGTAGCCGCGCCCATGGTACCACCTCGATACAAGAGATGAACTTCCCCAGCAAGCTGGAGAGGGAGGCTATGGGAAGACAACGATCCCTCTGAATCTGCTTAACTAACTTCAACAAACTGGATCTGCGATCCGGGGAAAGAAAAACTCTACCCAAACGGGAATCTATAACTGTTCCTAGATGAAGAATCTTAGTGGCTGGGATAAGGGTACTCTTTTCGAAGTTAACGAGAGAACGGCAAACGTCCTCCGGTGGGATACGTGCCTGGATCTGCTCCATCCAAAGGATAGCCGTGCGGCTGAAAAATGATGCAGAGGCTGCCGCCTTTATGGCCCAAGTTGCTTACTGGAAAGTCCTCCTAAGGGTCATCTCCGCCTTCCTACCATTGGCCTTCAGGTTTTCTGCCACATCCTTAGGCACCAGCGAGGTGGGAGAAGCCAAGGCCACCACAGATGGATCCACGGTGGGCATCTGAAATGCTTGGGAAAAATCTGGTTCGATATTATAAAACCTTCTATCATTACTGCCAGGATTTGGGAAGGCCCCAAGATTATCCCATTGCTTCTTTACCACCTCCAAGAATAAATGGGGAGCAGGAATCTCCTCCTTAGCAGTTTTAGGTTCAGAAAAAAACAGGCCTTGAGGTGTCTTCGCTGGATCCCCTTCCTTGCCGCCTCACCTCCCCCCAGCTCTGCAGTAGCATGCGCCTTGCGCAGAAGAGATTGAAATAAATTTGAAAGAAACAAGCCCGTAAAGGCGGGGTGGGGTGTGTGAAAGGAACCGGAACCTCCTTATCGTCAGAAAGATCTGAATCTCTCTGAACCTTATCTCCCACAACCAACCCCTGACTGGCTAGGGAAGGTGACACAGGGTGGCTGATCGGCTGGGCTGGGGCCTGTGCCAAAGATGAAGTAGCCCTAGGAACCGGTGGCCCGCCTTGGGATGGTGGGTGTGGGACCTGCCGCTGCAGGCCTGCAGCAACACCAGAGGCGATCACCCTTTCAATAAGATTCTGAAGACCAACAGGTAGATCATCTACATCCAAGGAATCCCAGTCAGGTCCACCTGAAGCCTGACCCAGAATGGACTAAGGAACCAAGCTAAGCGTGGTCGAAGCCCTCTCCCCCAACTGGGCCTCTTGCAAATTCGAATCAGCCTGGAAATTTTCCTGGTTCTCCATGGAGAGAGGAGGCAAAGGGAAAGCCTCCCCAAAACACTCCCTCAATGAGTCTGGGGATCCAGGAGGGGAATCTCCCCTCGAAGGTTCCCCCTAGGGTGATCTGGACCTAGATGGGGAAGAGTTGAGCTTGTCCTTCAGGGCTTGCAATCTCTCGGCCCTGGAGAAGGTCAGCCCCGCACCTCCATCACAGCAAACCGGAAAGGTCTTCACTCCCTCTTGAAGCACACCCTGATGCGAAGATGCCGAGATTGGCGCGCTTTGGGGCTGCTGCGACGTCCAGGGAGGCTAAACAAGTCACGTGCCACTCCCAGCCACTTCTGCGGCTCCACGGGGTGCTGAGAAGCTTTGAGCTCTTCTCCGCTCTTTCCTTGGCTCCTCGCGGCTACAACAAACATCTAGGAGCGATGGGGGCTGTCGGGCTGGAAACACAAGACCCATTAGCCCCCAAAGGCTGCTGCACCAGCAAAGAAGGGCTCCACATGGCTGCCTGCTTAAAAAAAATGGTTGCCGGAACGCCAATCAAGCCTCCGGAGCCTCAGAGCCCTGCACCCAACCCCCAGGCAGCTAGAAAAGCCACCGCCAGGGACTTACACGAAGGTGGATGAAGGGCCTCAGAATCGGGGAAACAGGGATGAGCGAGGAGGGTCCAGAAATGGAAACAATAATCAGGAGTCCAAAAATTGTAGTCTTGTCTCAGGCTGGATTGGATTAAAACTGGAGTCTGAAAGGAGGAGCTCAGAGGCGTGGCTTCAGCTTCAATCCAGTCTCGAGGCCAATTCGACGTGATTATGCCATCTCTGGACCATCCTGCAAACTCACTCTGGAAAATTTTCTAATTCACAATGTGGTTAGCAAACTGGTATCACTGCACTCCTAGTTATCAGTGGTTGTTTTGCTGAGCCTGCATTCTGATTTTGGCAGGAATGTATGTGTGTATGTGTGCGGGGAGGAAAAACCTTAGACTGTAAAAGAAACATTTTCTCAATTTTTTCTTTGCTTGTAATTGTCCAGTTGTCTGAATATGCAGTTGTTGACCTGTAATTTCCTTCTCCCTGAAAGAACGTTACTCCATAGAAATCAGTTTTGTAACTTTTTTCGTATTTTAATAGAAGAAACTCCATAAATGTAACTCGAGAGTGCCTACTGATTGAGCCATGGAAAGCCTCGAATCTCCAAACTCTCTTTTAAGAGAAATGTTCTTGTTGAGCAATTACTTGGAAACCAGGTGGAAGAAGGAATCTAGAGAGGAATGGAAAGAAGTGTCACCTGTCCTCTTAGAAAAGAAAATAGATTAATGACATTCAGTGGATTTTTTTTTTTAAAGAAGCATATGCAGCCTATTCAGCTGTGTCACACCAAGCTTACTGCTGGGAAGTGATCGTGTACAGAATCCAAAAATAACAGTCATCGAAGACCTAGCAACGAAAAAACATGTTTATAGGTCCATTAAAAGTCCAATAGCTTGAATTACAGAATAGAATGGAAAGCAGTTTCACCTAATTCAATTTCAGTCTATCACCTCTCTAACTGAAATAGCACTTTTCAAAACACAATATAATGGAAGGAATTGGGAATGCCATTGATATATACAAATACTCTTGTGTAACATTCCAGAGGCACTGAGATACCAAATGACTTATTTTAACACCAGCTTTCAAGACTGAAGAGCAAAAACTCGCCAGCCTTCTTTTCAGTTTCCATTTCAATGTTATTTTACTTGCTGTTACCTTTCGTATGTATTATGCCTGGTTTGTATATAATGCTATACACTAAGATACCAGAGGTAAAATAGAACATGTATTTATCTGCTGGATTAAAAAAAAACATTCATTTGATGAATTTCAATTTTAGACTTTTGTTTATTGTATGAACCCTTTAATGTTCTACCGGTAAATCATGATATGCTTATCTGTAAAAACAAACAAACGTATTATTGTTTAAAACAGTGATCAGGCTAGATCCCGAATCTAAATTGTAAATTACTAAATATTAAAACAATTTTACATTTTTCTTAAACACCATATACAGTATTTTTCGGAGTGTAAGACTCACCTTTTTTCCTCAAAAAAGAGGCTGAAAATCTGGGTGCATCTTATACACTGAATACAGCATTTTTTTGCCTCCCAAAGCCCCGCCCCCTTCACCAAAATGGCTGTGCAGAACCTGTAGAAGGCTTTCAGGGAGCTCCTGGGGGCTGAGGAGGGCAGAAAGGGGCAAAAAGCAGGCTGTTCTTTGACCCCCCAACCCTCAGCAGCACTCTATAAGCCTCTATAAGGCTATGCATGCAATTTTTTAAACAACAAACGGGCGCGTTTTTGTGAAAAAAGGGATGTTTTTTGCTCATTTTTGGGTCCCCACCCCACCCAGGAGCACTCTGCTAGCCTCCCTCAAGGCTATTCATGCCTTTTGTTTGAAAAATATATGCGCACATTTTTGCGAAAAACGGACCGTTTTTGGATGTTTGCAGTGCAAAAACTCCCCCCCCCCCCGGAAAGCTCTTTAACTAATTGATGAGAATTACATTGATCAAGTGCTGTGCCAGCAGAAACAAAGTCTTAAGGTGCTGCAGATTGTCAGCAATTTCCTTCTCCAGCACATGGATAAATACACCTGGAAACATCTACTTACCTACCTACTCTCTCTTCCTACCTACCTATTGTATTTCTCTCTCTCTATCCCTCTACCTACCTACCTACTCTCTCTCCCTGCCTATCTATTGTATTTCTCTCTCTCTCTCTCTCTCTCTAAATACCTCTACCTAACTACCTACCTACACACTCTCCCTCCGTCCTGTATTTCTCTCTCTCCCTACCTATCTACTGCATTTCTCTCTATCCCTCCCTCTCCCTACCTACCTACACTCACTCTCTCCCTACCTACCTACTGTATTTCTCTCTCCCTCTCCCTCTATCTACTTACCTACCTACCCTCTCTCTCTCCCTACCTTATCTACCGTATTTCACTCTCTCTCTCTATTTTTTCCCCTCTACCTACCTACCACCTACCTACCTACCTACCTACCTACCGTCTCTCTCTCCCTCCCTCCCTACTGTATTTCTCTCTTTCTTTATCTCCCTCTCTATCCCTCTATCTACCTACCTATTTTTTTTTAAAAAAAATTGCCTCTTCAAACCCTTGGTGAGTCTTATACTCTGGTGCGTCTTATACTCCGAAAAATACGGTACATCATAAAAACCAAAATGTTATTTAACAAAAAAATGCCATACTCAGAAGCATTAATCAAGAACTATCCACACAGAACCCTCCTCAATAGCCAACTAAGTTTAAAAGGTATGAAAAATATTTAAAGTAAAATTCAATTTAAAAAACAGTAGATTTTGGGACTCGTAGCAAGGTTATGCCAACCAAGGTCTCAGGCTCTCCTTTTCCCTTCCAAAGCTACATATAGAAAAGGAGTGAAAGGGAAGAAGGGAGAAAAAAAAGGTTCTAAAAATTAATGCTACAAACCAATGGGCTGCCTATCACGATAATTCTATGGTTGCTGGGCAACCATACACAATATTTACTATTAGATAAAATTGAATTGTGATCGAAATCAAAAGACAACTAGGATACTAAAACCTGATTGAAAGGTTTCACTTTAAAAAAGAGACAGTGTCTGCTTAACTGTATGTTAAGATTGTACACAAATTAACAGTTAATTTTCAAGTGATCCATGCCTGAACTGAAAATGCAGGTTTTATATGCTTTGATTTGTATGCTGGTGAAACACAGTTCTGAGGCGAAGTGAAGAAAGACACATTGAGATTCTTCATGTGATATCTTATGGATCTTGGACTCTAACCCAAGTTTCCAATACACTTCAATTTATTTATGTATTCGTTTGTTTGTTTATATCCCGCTTTTATTATTTTTACAAATAACCCAAAGTGGCAAACATATATATTCAAACACACCTTCTTTCTCCCATTTCCCCCACAACAACAACCCTCTGAGGTGAGTTGGACTGAGAGAGAGAGAGACTGGCCCAAGATCACCCCGCCGGCTTTTATGGCAATTTTCAGAGATTTCTACTTGTTTTTTGAGTCATGATTTGTTTCAAATGAAGGCTTATCATTATATTTCTCCCTGGCCTATTTCCGGTTTTTGTGCTCAACCTGTTTCTTGTGATAACTACGAAAGTGAACAAGAAATCGACTGAAAAAGCCGTGTTTACATTGCTCATCTGCAAAACTCAGTTTTGTTCAATAAATATAAATAAAATCAATCTCAGCTTAGCATTATGAACAAATACAGCCAGACAGAACTATGTACATTTTTGTTCCCGAACTGCAAAAATAAAACAAAACAAAATTATAGCATCAAGATAACAGCGTAAAGCAGAATCAGTTCCCCTCCTTGCACGACCATATTTTTTAAAAGAGCACATTGATGAATCAAATGAAATTATTTCCAGCTTTAAATCATTACTACATTTCTGGGCCCTCACCCCACCATACTTTTGAAAAATAATAAATCAATTTCCAAATAAAGAAAATAAAAAGGATAAATTGCTTCAGAATGGCTTTCCTTCTGCTTTTCTTTCAGAAATAATACAGGAAAAATCAAGGGATCTTCTGTACAGATAAGAGTTTGTCATTGGACTGTTGTTCTGAAATACTGTATTTTTCGGAGTATAAGATGCACCAGAGTATAAGACACACCAAAGTTTTGAAGAGAGAGAAATAGAGAGAATTGAGAGAGAAATACAGTAGGTAGGAGAGAGAGAGAGAGAGAGAGAGAGAGAGAGAGAGAGAGAGAGAGAGAGAGAGAGTGAGTAGGTAGGTAGAGGGATAGAGAGAGAAAGAGAGAGAAAGAAATACAGTAGAAGGGTAGGAAGAGAGAGAGAGTAGGTAGGTAGGTAGATGTTTCTAGGTGTATTTATCCATGTGCTGGAGAAGGAAATCGCTGACAATCTGCAGCACCTAAGACTTTGTTTCTGCTGGCACAGCACTTGATCAATGTAATTCTCATCAATCAGTTAAAGAGCTTTCCAAAAAAAGGGGGGGGGATTTTGCACTCTGCAAATCTCCCAAAAACGGCCCGTTTTTTTAAAAAGGCATGAATAGCCTTGGGGGGGGGGGGACTTGCAGAGTGCTCCTGGGGGGAGGGGCAAAAACGTTTTGACATTTTTTGTCAAAAGAATTGCATGCATAGCCTTCTGGAGGCTTATAGAGTGCTGCTGGGGGCTGGGTGGGCAAAAAACCACCTGTTTTTTGCTCATTTCTGCCCTCCCCAGCCCCCAGGAGCTCTCTGAAAGCCTCCATGAGGGTATGCACGGCCATTTTGGTGAAGGGGCAGGGCTTTGGGAGGCAAAAAATGCTGTATTTGATGTGTAAGACGCACCCAGATTTTCAGCCTCTTTTTTGAGGAAAAAAGGTGCATCTTATACTCCGAAAAATATGGTACTTCCATTATATTTGCAAATCATATTTCAAAGGGAAAAACGCATCTGCAAGTACTAAGGGACACGTGGTAGTCATATGTTAGTGGTCATTATCTTCCTGTCATTTCAATAATTTTATGTCCTTGACATGCACAGACTTATACAAACTTATAGCTATTCATCTCCAATACATGATAAATCCATGATATATAAAAGGATACATTGGAAATACATCTGCTAGATACAGCAGCCTAATTATTTGTTAGCAGGTTCTTACAGGAGAGCATCATGACTCTAAGTATCAAGGCAAACATAACATATTATTGATGCATATATATATTTAAAGAAGGGAAAAGACACACGGGCCCTTTAGATTAATTCAAAAGCTATCTCTAACAGCTCAGTTCAGACATATGATAAGAGATACTACCGCTTTCCCTGAAGTCTGCTGCCTGGGAGGGAGGGAGAAAGTGTCTAAAAGAAATATACCACTTGCTTCAATATTGCTTAAATTCAATTTCCACAATTTCAATTACCCCTGAGGAAATTCACCCCTTAATAAATTAAAAAGATTGCCCATCTCTTCCTTAAAGACTTCTTATTAACATTATTATGGAATTAGCATCTCTAGGGACCTATATCCACACAAGTTTATGTCACACTAGGTTTATTATCCTTTGGGGTGGTGGAAGAGTCTTGACTATAATAACCGCAATGTAGACTCATTGTATGGTCCTATGGAGGCCTTTAAAAAGGATCTGGGCAAGTATCTATTTGGTTTGCCATAACTATGAATTAATGTATAAAGTAAGGGATTAGATTAAGTCTCTTCCAACATTGTGGATAATTTCATACAATGTGTTGCTAAAAAAAATAGTATGCCTTCAGCATTTTACATGAGCTAGGTTTACTAGTACATGGAATATCTTAGCATGGATTTTTAATGCTATTTTTTTTATTTCTAGTGATCAACACTGAGTACTGGTTACTTCCATAACTGAGTCAGGAAAGAAAAACAACCACCATACAACCATCTAAGAATAATTCATATTTAAAAGTAAGTCATTTAGCAACAGTTATCAACATCTATCCCATTTTCTTTATTTTGTTCCTAAAGTCCCTGTTCCCTGGCCAATCTTCCTCTTCAGTCTTTCATTTAACATTATAAGTCATAACATACATATAAACTAAGTGCTAAAAAGGAAAAAATATTAAAACAGGCGCGTGAAGTGAAATGAAACAAAGTTCAGATAGCTAATTAAAATTATTCAGTTCAAATATCAACATCTGCTGCCGATTATACAGGATGGTGCAGAAAGGCTGAAAATGATAACTAACTAATCCAGCAATGATCAAATATAGTTAATTCCACTTACAAAATAACCAATCTATGAAAATGCTGAAGTGTGCTGCTCTAATACCTTCTTTATCACCAGCACAAACAAATGGATCCTAATAAAAGATTCACCAGACAATTTTAAGAAAGAAATTGTTTCAAATTTAGATAAAACAGGCCATCTAATCTCTTTAATTTGGTGGCAATTGTTTTGATCCTCTACAGAGGTCTTTACCTTGCTTTGACCCCCTATATGGAAAGTATCTCTTTGCATTCCACAAGGAACCTCAGAGACTTATAAGTATAGCATAACATCAGCTGTTCCACCAGGCAAGCAATCCAGATTGATTGATGCTAATTCAGGAGTAAGTTTCACTGATTTCAATGGATATGTGCAGATAACAGAATTGCTTTGTCGTTTAACTTTTACAAGTGTACATAATAATAACTGAATTATGCATCTCATTACAAAACCTGATACACTCACGTACTTAACCCTTTTCAGGTTAAGCATTAATTAAGCACTTCAGCTAAACACGCACAGAGACAATTCCTTTGGACTCCCTTGACTTATGTCTGCCTGTTTAATGACAGTTCAAAGTTACGACTTTGGAAAAAATCATGTATGACCAGTACTTGCATGAGTCATTGCACCATCCCCGTGGTCACATGATCACAATTTGGCGCTTGGCAAATGGCATCTATGACAGGCTGCAGCATCAGCAGCATCAGGTGGTAATAATTTGCAACTTCTGCAGAGTTCTAGCAAAAAACAGCCACACGGGAAGATGGATTCACTTAAGGACCATGGCGATTTGCGTAACAACCGCCATAAAAATTGGTGTGAAATCAGGTCTGACTTGACTTATGACCAGAACGATTTATGATGGAAATTCCAGTCCGAATTCTATTCATAAATTTTATTTTCTATATACAGGTAGTCCTTGACTTACAACCTCAATGGAGCCCAACATTTCGGTAGCTAAGTGAAACATTTGTTAAGTGAATTTTGTCCCATTTTACGACCTTTCTGGCCACAGTTGTTAAATGAATCACAACAGTTGTTAAGTTAGTACTGTGGTGGTTAAGTGAATCTGAATTCCCCTTTGACTTTGCTTGTCAGAAGGTTGCAAAAGGTGATCACATGACCCCAGGACACTGCAGCCATCATAAATACATGCCAGTTGACAAGCATCTGAATTTCGATCACAGGACCATGGGGATGCTGCAATGGTTGTAAGTGTGAAAACTGGTCAGAAGTCACTTTTTTTCAGTTGCCAACCAGTGTAATTTTGAACGGTCACTAAATGAACTGTTATAAGTCAAGGTCTACCTGTACATATTGCAGTGTGAATGTCAGTGTACTACTTGTCCATCTGAAGCCATTTAATGGCAAAGATTATTTCCATGGCTAGTACAGACCTTCACTCATACACCCAGAATGTAAACAAGGCTTATTTATTTGTGCCTCCATTTGAAAATAAATGTGTTCATCCAGGAGCAAATGTCAACTTATTTTCTTAAACTATTAAAATACTGTTTTTAAAAGTAAATAGGCTAATATTTAAAGGATGATGCCAAAGTGTATCTTTGTACAAATTATATGCCTAGGTGCTCTTAATTTTTTATTCTGTTTTTATCCTTGTGTTTTTAAAAAATATATTATGTTGTTATAAAAGGAAATTTTAGTAAGTGTTGCTATAGAACAATATGCATTTAAAAAAAAATAGGTTTAAAGACATTCTAATGTTTCCCTGAGAAATAAATGCATGTTTCGGGGAGGGGGGGGGACCAAGAAATGTTATTAAACCATACTATGCTATCAGATTATATTATCTAGATATCAGGTATAAAGTTTCCTCCCTCTATATTTTGTGATTACTTCTGGATATGGCATACATGAAGAGAGAAAATACCAACAAAACGCCAGGCATACCAGGCAAATTTCAGGGCTTTTACACTTGCTCATAACTTGGATTTACACACTGCAAATCTTCCGATCTGATTACCTCCAGTGATCACATAAGACATTGGATTTAAACTCTGCCTCGGTGATAAAACAGCCACTTTGATTCATAATGATATACTAACAGCAAAGTATACTGTAAACTTACCTGTCCACAGCCGGGGGCACTGCACACAAACGGCCTGTCGTCTCCCATATTTTTCCACAGTCGAGCTGCAAAGGGAGGGGAGGGGGTGATGGAGGAAGAAGAAAAAGAAATAATTAAGTTAGCTAAAGATGAAATTTGAGTCGAAATGCGATTGTGTAGCAGCACTTTTTAGGAGTATCAATATCAATGATATGCTTGAACAGACCACATGGCGCAAGGTAGTGGGGATGAAGAAAGACAATGAGATTTCTGGGGAGAATAGACAGATATTGAGCAGCAAGGTCTGCCTGTCAGTCTGCCTGCCTCCCAGTTTGGGCCAGAAGTACATCTAGCAAAATGTGCAACAAGTGGTGGGATTTAAGCCACACACACACACTGCACTAATGCAACTGTTATTTAGAATCACTGAATCATAGAGTTGGACTTGTATTGGGGAGCCAAGGAGGTCCCTGATTCCAATCCCCTGCTCAGTATTGCATAGGAATTCTAATTAAAGCATTCCAGACAGATGACTTCCCAGTTTCCTGAGTTCATCCAGTCAAAGGCCGCCTAGCATCTCTCTGAGAAATTGTCCTTCCGTTCCAGTGTTTTTACCGTTGGGAAGTTTTTTCTTCACATTTTAGCTATCACCAATAGTGAAGTAGCAGAAAAGATCAGATCCTTGAAAAACATCTGGACCACAGATACTATGTAACGCCTGACATTTCAAGTAATCTACACATTCCCTCCCGCTTCCAGAGTGGGAACATGTTGTTTAGGAATCACAAAAAGATTCAGTATTTCAAGAAATAGACATATTGTAAAACTTAGCAAAATCTCAGTTCTGCTTTATACTACTCTCAGGTTGTTTTTGCAGGCCTTAAATCTTCATTTCTGGCCACAGAATGAAGATAGCTGGATTACGAAATACCATGCGTTATTTATTATCGTTCTGAAGGTAGTCAGTTTTGGTGTTTTGTGACCACCACAACACAGATAAGCAAACATATTTATAAAGTGATTGTACAATGTACAACAATCTATCTCCAAGATATGGAGAGATAAATTCAATTATTCTCAATGTGGAACCAATATTTTTAATATGAGAGAACTACAAATCTGTAATTATTCACAGGATTGTAGGAATGAAGCCCCATTTTCTCAAGGCAATAATCTAGCTCCCTGATAGTAAAATTGCAAGAGTGATGACGAAAATGATCTGTCATTTGACACTGTAAAAGAATATGAAATATCAGTCCTGTTACACAACAGGTGAAACTATTCTTATTAACAAAAAGTGCAAACAAAAGAAGCCTCCGCTATGCAAATTTTAGAAATGATCACTTCTCCGTCCCTACCAGCTTTTTAATAGTGAAACTTAAACAATTACAGTATAATAAAATTGCTATTATTTCTTCATAGAAATGACTATTGCATACAGTTCTTGACTTACAACCGGTTTGAAGAGATCGTTTGAAGTTACAATGGCACTGAAAAAAGTGACTTGCAACCAGTCCTTGCACTTAGGGGAATCATAGCATTCCCACGGCCACATGATCAAAATTCTGGTGCTTGACAATCGGCATGTACAGTATATCACAGAAGTTGAGTACACCAGAGGTGGTATTCAGCAGGTTCTGACCAGTTCTGGAGAACCGGTAGAGGAAATTTTGAGTAGTTCGGAGAACCGGTAAATACCACCTCTGACCGGCCCCGCCCCCAACTATTCTCTGCCTCCCGAGTCCCAGCTGATCTGGAGGAAATGGGGATTTTGCAGTAAACTTCCCCTGCCATGCCTACAAAGCCACACCCACAAAGTCATGCCACACCCACAGAACTGGTAGTAAAAAACAATTGAATCCCACCACTGGAGAATACCCTCCTCACATTTTGAAAATATTTAAATATCTATTTTCATGTGACAACCATGAAGAAATGACACTTGGCCACAATGTCAAGTAGTGCATATATAGCTTGTATAACAGGGTAAATGTGCTGCCCTCAAATAACGCAACACACAGCCATTAACGTCTAAACTGTTGGCAACAAAAGTTGTTGCATTTACGATTGTTGCAACATCCCGAGGTTGTGTGATCACTATCTGTGACCTTCCCAGCCAGCTTCCAACAAACAAAATCAATGGATTAACTTAATGATTGCATGATTCATTTAGCAACTACCATGATTTGCTTTACAGGCATAGCAAAAAAAAATTATAAAATTGGGCACAACTCACTTGCCTAGTAATAGAAGTTCTGGTCCCAATTGTGGTTTTAAATCGAGGACTACCTGTAGTTAACAGAGAGTCGGTTTGGTGTAGATACCAAGCTAGAAATTAGGAGAACCTGAGTTCTAATCCTACTTTAAGTGCAAAGCCAGCTGGGAAGTCACTTTCTCTCAGCTCTAGGAAGGAGGCAGTGGCACACCACTGAAACCACTTCTGAAAACCCCTTAACATAATTGGATTTGCTTAACAACTGCAGTTACAATGATTCATTTAACAACTCATTAATGTAACATTTAACAACTGTGGTAAAAAAAAAGTTGTAAAATAACAACCACCTTGCTTAACAACAAAGATTCTCATCCTAACTGTGGTCATAAATTGAAGACTATCTATACCAGGGGTGTCCAAACTTGGGAACTTTAAGACTTGTGGACTTCAATTCCCAGAATTCCCCAGCCAGCTGGCTGGGGAATTCTGGGAGTTGAAGTCCACAAGTTGACCGTTGGCTTACCTGAATGGTCTTTCTCTAGGCGCTGCGGGAGTGTCCAAGCACGGGTTAACTTCAGCTTGCTGCCCAAGAACTGAGTTCAAATTCTTGTAGCTCCGCCTCTTGCTCCCCTCAGAGGCTCAGTTTTAAAAACGAAGGAGTGGTCCAAAGGAACTGCCAATGCAATAGTCCAAGTCCAATGGAGAAATCATACCCCGCGGCCCCTAATAGGGTGGGGTTGGACACTCCCGCAGCGCCTAGAGAAAGACCATTCAGGTAAGCCAACGGTCATTCTCCTAGGCGCTGCTTGGAGTGTCCAAGCACGGGACATGCCAAAGCTATGATCCCCCAGGGAGGGAAGAAGTGTTCACGGGCGCGGGGCTAGTGACAACCCTCTGTAGAACTCTCCTCCCAAAGGCTGCCTCAGCCGAGGCAAAGATGTCCAGTCTATAATGCTTGACAAAAGGCGACGGGCCCGACCACGTAGCAGCCCGGCAGATGTCCTCAATGGATGCTTGGGTGGCCCATGCAGCCGAGGTGGCAGCACTTCTTGTCGAGTGGGCAGGAGGTGCCGGCCTGCCCTGATGCTCGTAGGCCAGCTGGATACACGCCCTTATCCAGCGCCCTACGGTGGCGGAGGTCACCTTCTTGCCCATGGTGGCAGGTTGAAAGGACACAAAGAGGGCCTCCGACTTGCGGAAAGGAGCTGTCTTCTTCATGTAGATCCGCAGGGCGCGGCGCACGTCCAGCTTATGCCACTCACGTTCCCTGGAGTGTTTGGGATGCGGACAAAAGTCAGGGAGGATCACCTCCTGCGAGCGGTGGAAAACGCTGTTGACTTTAGGCACGAACGCCGGGTCCAGTCGTAAAATCACTCTGTCGGAGTGGATGACGCAAAGGTCCTCTCTGACTGACAAGGCTGCCAGTTCAGAGATCCGTCGCGCTGAAGTGATGGCAATGAGGAAAGTCGTCTTGAGGGTCAGGTGGCGTAGTCCCACTGTCCAAAGGGGTTCAAATGGTGGCCCGGACAGAGAACGCAGCACCACGGACAAGTCCCAGGTTGGATACCTGTGGATGGTAGGAGGAGACAGATTGGTGGCTCCTTTAAGGAAGTTACGCACCTGTGGGTGTTTGCTGAGAGACAGGTGCGACCCTGTAGACAGGATGGAGGCCAACGCGGCAGTCTGGCGTTTGAGAGTATTGGGTGCCAGACCCCTGTCAAGACTGTCCTGCAAGAAGTCCAGGACCTGGGGGACAGTGGCAGATGTGGCAAGGACCTGGTGCCGAAGGCACCAGTGAGAGAAGGCCGACCAGGTGGCTTCATAAATTCTGACTGTTGAGGGACGTCTGGATGCCTGGATGGTGCGGATCACCTTTTCCGAATATGCGCTGAGCCTCAGGATGTCCCCTTCAAGTGCCACACGGCAAGTTTCAGCCACTGGGGTTCTGGGTGTTGGATGGCCCCTTGGCTGAGGGATATGCGGTCCTGAGGGATGCGCCAGGGGCGAGATACTGAGAGACTGATCAGGTCGGCAAACCAGGATCTCCTCGGCCAGTGAGGAGCTACCAGCAGTACTTCCGCTCCCTCTGCCAGAATCTTCCCGATGACCTGTGGGATTAGCGGCAGAGGCGGGAAGGCGTACAGCAGGCCTGGGGGCCAGCGAGAGCGAAGAGCGTCCGTGCCCTCCGCCCCGGGACATTGGAACCTCGTGAAGTACCTGGGAAGCTGGGCGTTGGCCGGAGACGCGAAGAGGTCGATGACTGGAAGGCCGAATCGCAGAGACAGCTGACGGAACAGTTCTGAGTGAAGGCGCCACTCTGTGTTCTGGATGGTGGATCTGCTGAGCCAGTCTGCAGTCGCGTTGTCCTCCCCCGAGATGTGGTCCGCACGCAGGGACCTGAGGTGTCGTTCCGCCCACCGACCCAGTGACTCCGCCTCCGTCATCAGAGCAAGGGATCTCGTGCCGCCCTGATGATTGATGTACGCTTTCGTGGCGATGTTGTCGGTCAGGACCAGCACATCTTTGTCCCTGACCAGCCGGAGGAAATGCCGCAGGGCCAGTCTGGCAGCCCGGAGCTCCAGCCAGTTTATACTGTGGGCGAGCTCCGCTGGCGACCATCTGCCCTGGATCACCTGGTTCTGAAGGTGCGCCCCCCACCCGAAGAGGCTGGCATCCGTCGTGATGACCAGGCGTTCCGGTTCCTTGAAGTAGGAACCCTTCAGGATAGCGTCCGACTGCCACCACCGGAGGGAGCGAATTACCTTGGGAGGCAGACGTACCACCCTCTTGGAGTTGCTGGCCATGCGTCTCTGGAGCGGCAGCAGGAACCACTGGAGGTCCCTCGTGTGGAGGCGTGCCCACGGGACCACCGAGATGCAGGACACCAGTTTTCCTAGTAGTTGGGAGAGGGAAACAATCGTTGCTGACCTGGTGGAACGGATCTTCCGCACGAGGGATCTGATGCTGTCCACCCTCTCTTGCGTGAGGAAGACCTTGCAGGACTCCGAGTCGATGATCGTGCCGAGATGCTGGATCCTGTGGGTCGGGTTGAGATGGCTCTTGGCCAGGTTGACCGAGAAGCCGTGCTGTTGTAAGACTTGAATGGTGGTGTTGAGGTCCTGCTGGGCCTGCTCCCTGGACGACGAGTGGATAAGGATGTCGTCCAGGTAACACTCCAGCCTCACTGGAATTGAGCGCAGGTGAGCTGCGATGGCGGCCAGCAGCTTGGTGAAGGTGTGCGGGGCCGACGAGAGTCCGAAGGGAAGGGCTCTGTACTGGAAATGCTGGTTTGCAAACTGGAACCTCAGGAACCTGCGATGCGCCGGATGAATTGGTACGTGCAGGTACGCCTCCTTCAGGTCTATTGAAGTCAAGAGGTCTCTCTGTCTGATGCAACCCAGGATGGTCTGTAGGGACTGCATCTTGAAGAGTTTGTACTCTAGATGCTTGTTGAGTCGCTTGAGGTCCAGTATTGCCCGCACCCCTCCCGATGGCTTGGGGACTAGGAACAGGATGGAATAGAAGCCTGTGCCTTCCTGACCCTCGGGCACCCTTTCTATGGCTGCTATCTCTAATAGGTGATCTATCTCAGCCCTCATGAGTTGGAGCTTGTGAGGTGACCTGGGAGTGGGGCAACGAACCAGGGATCTCGGAGGGGGTGAAAGGAAGTCCAGGGTCAGGCCATGACGGACCGTGTTGATGATCCAGGCGTCCGTCGTGGTCTCCTCCCACTGGGCGGCCTAGAGTTGGAGACGGCCGCCTATGGGAGGATCCCTGTGACGGTCACTTGGATTTCCGGAAGGGACAGTTGGAGTACCCTCCTCGGAAAGGTTTACGGTAGCCCTGTTGCCTATTTCTATCCCTGTAGGAGGATCTGTCCTGGGGACGTTCCTGTGACTGGGAAAAGGGACGGCCGGGACCACCTGAGGATGTGGAAGGCTCAGAACCCCGAAAGGAACCTCTACGAAAGGGCTGGCCCTTACGTTCTGGTTTCTTGGTCATGGCCGGGAGTACCTTACGTTTATCCTTGGATTCAATTAGGTAGGAATCCAAGGCCTCCCCAAATAATTTCCCACCCTTAAAGGGAGCGGAAGCCAGCTTCCACTTTGCCTTGATGTCTGCCTGCCAGTGGCGGAGCCACAGCAGGCGGCGTGAGGTCACATTGGCGGCTAGTGCCCTGGAGGAAAACTTGGTGGCACTAAGCGAGGCATCCGCAGAATATTCAATGGCCGCTATGATCTTATTCACGTTCTGTCTCATTTTAGTGTCCCCAACCGGTAGGCCAGACACCAGTTTGCGGAGCCAAAATAGAGCTGCCCTTCCGAAATAGGACGAGGCCGAAGATGCTCTCATGGCCCAAGCAGTGGCCATATGAGTCTTGTGGGAAGACGATTCAGCTCTTTTCTCCTCTGCCTTGAGGCCCTCCAGTAGGTCAGCTGGAAGGGCCGAACTAGAGGTAAGGGACACAATAGGGTCATCAACCTGGGGCAGCTTTAGGAGCTCCTCCAGAGGTCCCTCCATGGTATATAACTTCTTGTCATTCCCACTGGGGTTTGCCAAGGAACCAGGCTGGGCCCATTGGTGTTGAATAATATCAAGGAACAGCTGAGGAGCTGGAACCAGGTCTAGGGGAGGAGAAACCTCGTTAAACAACCCTGCCCCTGGGTCCTGGGGACCGATGGTCTCCATGGAGGCCTGATCAGAGGCAGGTTTGGGCGTAGGGGCTGGAAGGCCCATTTGGGGGCCTGCAGCCCGGGCCTTGATCAGGATAGCCCAAAACATGGAAGGGTTGAAGAGACCCAGAGAGGGGGGTGGTTCTGGTGCGGGATTTTCGTCCTCAGAGAGGTCTGGAGCATCACGCTCCACCTCCTCTGAATCAGAAACCTCACTGATGCCCGAGGGGGCAGGGGAGGCCTCCCTAGCTGGAGGCCCCTGTGCCCTAGCCGGTTTTTCCTTACTGGGATTAGCAGAGGCAAAGGGGAACTTAGAGGCCAACTGCATCATCCCATCAGTAATACCCTGAGAAATGGCCTCTGCCACCACATCCTGCATGCTTTTGGGCAAAGGAGATTCGTGGGCCTGAGGAGTATCTGGCCCAGTCACTGAGTAGATAAAGGAACCCTCCTCTACCAGGGAATCTGCCTCATCAAGGGAATCTGCTGCCAGGGAATGGCCTGGGGAACCCATTGAGGCCCTGGAAGGATTGGGGGAAAAATCAAATTCCTCCCTTTCCCCTGGAAGGGAGGGAGACACCCCTTGCTGGGAGGAGGTTGGAGCAGGAGTCCCTTCCTCCCCAGGTGGAGGAGCTGAGGGAAGGGCCTGCTGGGCAGACTGGGGCTTCTGGAATTGCTTTTCAAGGGCCTTTTGCCTCCTTGCAGCTAACCTCTCCTCAGCCTTAGAAGGCTGCTTGGCTTTAGGAGCCTTCCCCTTAGCTGGGCATCCCACCCCTTCACCTTTAGCAGCAGGGTTGGTCCTGCTGCGTTTAGCGGCTGGTGGGCCAGCCTGCTGATCCACTTGCTTCTCCATAGCGTTGGGGATTCTTCCCGATGGCTGAGTGGAAGGAGAATCTGAGGCTTGCATCGCTGGGAACCTCGTAGCTGTTGGCAAGTGGTGGCTGGAAACGGCTCCGGCTGAGAAAAGGCTGGAAGCCAGCAGATCCGCGCTGAAGAAAAGCAAGGGTGAATGGTCTGGGATGACCAAAAGAACCCCTGCGGCCGCTTTGTAGGTCTGGGGGGAAGGGAGCCAGTCAGGAGACCCTGCGCTAGTCCTCTTCAATTGCTACTGCGGCGATCTGCAGAGAGCGCAGGCTACGCGATGAGGCTAAAAAACCTGGGAAAAAAAGCGCGCCAAAATTTTGAAAAATGGCGGCCGTTCGCGTCTTCGCGCCTGGAGCGGCACCGGGGGAAAAGGCTACAGCCTAACGCTGTGCGCTGGGGTCCTAGACTCCTACCTGATCCCCAGCTGTTCGTCGGCAGCCGCCAAACGAACCCCCCCACGGTGCGGTCGCTCTCGTCGCTGCGAGAAGCGAGTCGCGCTCCAGGCAGCCTGGCTCGCGCGTGAAATTCAAACCTTACAAGTCGAAAACTACAGAAAAAAACAAACTTCTATCTAGGAGCTAACTAAACTGGGAATTTTAATTAAATGGAGCAAACTACACTAACTAGAGGGTCCAGCCTGCTGCTCAAGGACTGGATCTCCCCAAATTGCGTCCTGTAGGGCGACTGAGTTTTTTAAAACTGAGCCTCTGAGGGGAGCAAGAGGCGGAGCTACAAGAATTTGAACTCAGTCCTTGGGCAGCAAGCTGAAGTTAACCCGTGCTTGGACACTCCAAGCAGCGCCTAGGAGAACTTAAAGTTCCCAAGTTTGGACACCCCTGATCTATACTGTAATGGTTTATGAAGTTTCCATATATTTTCCTAAATTAAGGGGTTAGTTTGTTAGAAACGGTGGATTGCTGAATCTGAATCCTGTAAATACTGTTTCTAAACCTCTTCCCATGTTGCACAGGCTAGTATCTTCAAGATCTGAGAAAAAGAAATCATGGGTAGTGTGATACTGTAATGATATTATTTTTTAAGCAATCTGTGATATTCAATACACATTGCAAAGTAGGATTCATGGCAGATTTGAGATTTTTTTTTTTTTAATATTGCTCAGGCTACTGAAGAAGATGAGAAATGGATCACAAAGCATAACTGAAATTTTTACCACTGGAAAATAATCTGGAATTTTTCCTTACATATTTTAATACGTGTGCTATACTTATAACTTTAAAATGTCTTCTTGTGAATTTTGAAAAACTATATTTCACTACTATTTTATATTATTTTAATACACTTTGATTATATGCCATTAAGACAATGCTGATCTTTAGTAACCACATACACAGCTCTTTTCCAGGAAGATTTAATATAGTTACTGGTCATTTATTATAGATTTACTCTTTTGGCTTTACATGCATTGCATTTTTAATTCTGTCTGATTTCTGCTGACTTACTGGAATGGACCAATAATTTACAGCCTCAAAGAGTAATCTATTCTGACTGAAATTTTCCAAACCTCTAACAGACAAAAAACACACATTTTGTTATTTAGCGTAATAATTAATTTCATACATAAAAATTGAAATCCGCTATTTATTCCCTAGTATATTGGGAAAATAGTTTCAACTACTAGTCCTTTTCATCATGGAACTCAAATATACACTATATTGTCAAAAGTATTCGCTCACAACTGCTTCTGATTATGTGGATGGGTGAGCGAATACATTTGGGCAATATCGTGTATATTCTTTAGACTGAATGGAACTCCAACAGATTTGCACCAAGAAGTCCCAAAATATGAAATAACATCTTCAAAAACAGCTTTCCATTGTGAGTTCTGACTATTTCTCCCAAATTTTCTAACACATTGGCTATCACACTGAAAAGGCTAGAAAGATATATATCCGTGATGGTGAACTTATGGCACATGTGCCATATTTGCTGGCATGGCAGCCCTTAGCTCTGGCACACATGCTGGGCAGCTGATTTTCAGCATGCCTGAGGTCCGGGGGAGGCCGTTTTTGTCCTCCCCGGGATTCAGGAAAGCCCGCGGAGCCTAGAGAGGGGGAAAAACAGGCTCCAGAGGCTTTCTTAAAGCCTGGGGAGGGCAAAAATCCCCCCCCCCGTGTGTGGGTCGGACGTGCATGCACGGTAGGGGGGGGTCGCTCGTGCATGCGCAGTGGGGGAGTCACTCGCGCATGCGCAGGGAGGTGAGCACACGTGCATGATAGCGTGCATGCATACAGTTTTGGCACACCTATAGAAAAAGCTTAGCCATCACTGATATATATGATAGTTGTAGTGTCTAATTTTTTTTCAGTCAAGTGTTTTGCTTAATCCAGGATTTCAAGTAAGGACAATATTTATTGGGATGTTCAGCCTATCCAATTTCTTGCTTTCTCAAATGTTCAGCTAGTTGCATGCATACATTAGTGAAAACAAAAAGCTATATTATTACTATTATTTTAAATTGTTCAGCACTGCAACTTTCAACATAAAGCAGGAATTAATTAAAGGTTTTGTGATATAAGGCCATGCTAATGTTGTTATTAAAATAAACAGCTAAAAATTAAAACTGAAGAATTTGCACAAAAAACCCCCTCTTAAAAAAACTGTGCATACTTGGTTTCACTTGGTTCTTGAAGTCTTAAGGACTCTTCACGATATCCAGATCAAGCATATGCCCAATTTAGAGGGACAAATCAGGGGGACTTATGACCACAAAGTGAGCCCGAAATTTATGTTGCTAAGTGAAACCTTTGTCACGTGAGTTTGCCCGATTTTGTGACTTTTCTTGTCACTGTTAAGTGATACATTGCAGTTGTTAAGTTAGTAACATGTTTAAGTGAATCTGTCTTCCCCATTGACTTTGCTTGTCAGTTCACAAAAGGTGATCATGTGACCCCAGGACAAATATGAGTCAGTTGCCAAGCATCTGAATTTGAGCACGTGCCCAGGGGATGCTGCAACAGTCGTAAGGGTGAAAAATGGTAGTAAGTTACTTTTTTCCATGCCATTGTAACTTTAAATGGTCACTAAATGAACTGTTATAAATTGAGGACTACCCGTACTTCTGTATCAGGATTTGTATAATAAGAATAGCCTCCAGATAGTATTCTTACAATATTACCTTTCAAATTGCAACCTTCGAAATAGTAAGCTGCATAGTAGGAAGGATACCATCCAGATGCATGAGCACAAAGTGCACAGAATATCAGAATTGGACTATTTTCTCAGCCTGCTATTTCAAAAGTCTCTTGAACTCCCCTCCCCCCCAGCTTTAACTGCCCTCCTAATATGCCAATAGGATTTCTGAGAAATTCTGCAAAGATTTCCACTTTACAAAAAGCTCCATTTCCTTGAGCTTTTTGTAAAGTGCAGCAAAGGTTCGGTTTGTGTATGTTTGTGCTGTAAGGTATCTGCAAAGGGCAGCAGCTGGTGCCATGCTTTAAATATAGCTCCTAAACTCACACTCCCCACAGTTACCATACAGCACAACAGTCAGACCTAAAGCAAAATATATTCCCTTCTGATGGAAAAGTCACACCTGGGCTGCATGGTGCAAGATACCATACACACACACACACACACACACACACACACACACACACACATATAATCACCTTACATTGTGATTTTATATATAGCCCTGGTTCGATTCCCAGTAAGGGTATGGCTAGCTGATGAGAGCTAAATAGCTTGAAATAGATCTATACTAGTCTCCCTTTATTTATTTATCAGCACAAATACAACATACACACACACACACACACACACACATATATATATATATATATATGATCTTATATATATATATAACACCTTACGTTGTGATTTTAAGTGCTTTTTATGTTAGACTTTCTTCAAAAAGACCCAAAGCACAGGGCCTTGTTATCTGCGGGATCGTGTCCTGCCCCATACATCCCTGCGACCCATTCGCTCACACAGAGAGGGACTCCTCCGGGTGCCGTCCTCCAGAGAGTGTCAGAGGGCGGTGCCCAGGAGTAGGGCCTTCTCTGTGGTGGGCCCTACCCTTTGGAATGACCTCCCCCCAGACATTAGGACAACAACCGATATCCGCTCCTTCCGTATAAAACTGAAGACCTACCTGTTTCGGCTAGCCGGCCTGGCATAACTCTACAGCTTCTCCACCCCTTGGTCATTTTTTAACTGTTAATTTTAGTTTTAAAATTTTTAATGTTATTGGGGTTTTAATTTTTTCCTAAGCACTGTAATTTATTTATTTATTTTTACCTCCTCTATATGATACTGTTTTGATTGTTGCTTTTGTACGTCGCCCTGAGTCCCTGTGGGGAGAGGGGGCGACTAACAAGTTCAAATAAATAAATAAAATAATAAATAATAATAAATTGCAAATATAGCCCATACTTCCCAATCATTTTTTTTTCTGAGAGATCAATCCCATGGAGGAGACGACTCTGACAACTAGCCACTAACCCAGTTTGTTACCCATTGAAGCTAAAAGGGAAGTAACATTCAAATCTGGATTTTCCTAACCAGAGTCCAGCACTGTATTACTATAGCACACTGTTGTGAATATTAGGAGAAGTCTACCTCACCAGTTTCACAAACAGGAAACTGTACATTATTTCATCATGTGGGAGTATTATATCGCTATTCTGAGGAAGTACAAATGTAAAACTAAGCAGAAAAGAGTAAAACACTGCTAGCTTATTCAGAGGAGGTAAGACGTATGTTAAGGTAACTCCTTGGAATATTTACAAAGATCACAAATTGCACTTTGACATTAACATACTAGAATATATATTTGATTCAGGAAACTACATTTAACTATTAAATGTTTTTTAAAAGCCGCAAAATAATCGTGAAGCTCAATAAAAACTGAAGGCAAAAATAAGATGAATTTTGGAATAGTAGTGTATCTACTATATATTCAGTAATTGCATTTTATTTTTCATCCGATGGATTTTAGAATCTCCTTCCCTTCTACATTCCTTCTGCTCTCACACATTTTTATGATAACAGCAATACCATTTGTACAATGCAGGTATTGTGCTGCACTGCCCTTTCCTTTTATATGCTGCAATTTTAGTTGGGTTTTCTTATAACTGTTTGTGAGTCTCCTTTCAAGTGCATAAGCTTCTACTCAGGGAGTCAAAACCTCTAATGTTAGCATGATTCTTTAAAGCAAGGGCCAAGAAAATCAAATTCCTTTTACTTCTTTATACAAACAACAGTGGGCTTCTACAGTGAAGCTAAAGTGAAAAGACTTGTACCACATCCACCAATAGCATCGGTCTTTTGCACCAACATTGTATTTAAATATGAAGCAGGGGATCTAACATATTTGGAGCCCACCAGCTGAGAGTAGTTTGAATGGCTCCATAGTTTAAGGTTTGTTTTAAAGACAAGATACAAAACCATCCTTTTTTTTTTTTTTTTTTTGCTCATGCTGTAATTTTCAGCTCCAAAGTGAAGCAAAGAACAGTGTATTGAACGTACTGTGGTGTTTTTCAACAGTAGAGTAGGGTGGTAGACTACAGCCTTGCTGTAGAGGCAAATCTACAAGATCCTGAACATATTTCAGGTGGAAAACATAATTCCATGTTACCCCTTTTAGGCAGTTCACACAAGAAGCACAACTATGAATACCAATTCTATCTTTATTGTAAAGTTATATTAACAAAATCTTGCAGGACTGAATTTATTTCTCCTCTTCTTTCTTTTTGCTCTGGAAAACTAGGGAGTTTCACCATCTTGAAACATTTCTCAGGTGTCTTGCCTCTCCTTTTGAAGAATGAGATTATTATTAATAGTATATATTAAATTTATTTGCTGCTTATCTTGCCACAAGGCGACTCTGGGAGGCTTACAAAGTTAAGATAATGAATACAAATATATATAGCAATAAAATCGCTAAGTTATGCTAAAAAGATGGCGAGGGAGGGAACAAGGTGTGTAGTGGGTGAGATAACTTTTGCATGACAATTGTCCACTTTGTGGCTCTTCCTCTTGTCTCTCAAGGTCATTTTCACATACCATTATACTCCACTCTTTCAGTTTCAGAATGGAAAGCCACAAAGAAAGCACAAAAACAGTGTGCTTAAGAAAGGTATGAGTATGGAAATATATGGAATTACAAATACTTGGCTGTACTGTAGGAGAAAAATGACTTTCCTAGCAATTTTCCTTCAGCATGATGAGGATACTTTACAGCAGGATATACTACAGTTGTTTCTGGGGATGGGAGAGTCTCTAGTCCTGTGATGGCAAACCTATGGCACGTGTGCCACAGGTGGCCTGCAGAGCTTTCTCTGAGGGAATGCAAACCGTTGTCCCAGCTCAGTTCCACTGCACATGTATGTGCACCTCCCAGCTGATTTTTGGGTCTCTGCCACGCATGCATGGAGGGAGGCAGGGGGTCGCGCGTGTGCGCAGAGGGAGCGCAAGGGGCAGTTCCCCTCCGTGGCCCATTTTTGCTCCCAGGAGGCTGCAGGAAGGCCTACTAGGCCCAAAACAGGGCACAGGGGGGTTGCACAGGGACCGCCCGGTGGGGCACATGTATGCACAGAGTCTCGAGCCGCACGGGGGTGTGTGTCATGTGCACATTGCATTATGAGCGTGCACACGTGCTTTCGGCACTCGACAACAAAAAGGTTAGCCATCGCTGCTCTAGTCCTTGTAAGAAATATTTTCGGTAGCACATTCTCTAAGGAGGGCATGGAATTGAAGTGCTTTTATAAAGGAGGAAGAGAAGTTCACATGGTAACCTTACAGATATCTTCCAAGGAGGCTTCATTTATTTATTTTGTTGCCTGCAACAAATAAATTACTCTTGGTGAATTACAAAATCATCCAATCTTCTAAAGCATCAATGGTATAATATAGACGAGATGGGCGGCACACAAATCTAACGAATAAATAAATACATAAAATAGGAATAAAGTTATATAGAAAATAAATGGTAGAATAATCAAAAAAAATGAAACCCCCAAATAAGTAGATGATTCAAACACTCTTATAAATGCTTCTATCCTGAATAGTTTATAAATTGTTAATAAAGTGGGAGTTGATGAATTGGGGAGGGAATGACAAGAGTGAAGCTGCTTCTATGAACCACCATTCCCTCTACTGTGTGAAAATGATGAAGTGGAAAGTTTGGCACTGAATGGATCAAGTAAAAGTTCTCTAGGGACATCTGTGTTGGACCGGCTGCTTGGAGAAAATGATCCTTGAAATACCTTGCAGCCAAGCCATGTAGGATGTTAAAAGTCCAAACCAGCACTTTGAAATGCATTTGGAAGCCAGAAAGTATCCAACACAAGACTTGAACCCAAGTATAATGTCTTTACACTGGGCTAGCACATTCTGGTCTAGTTGAAGCTTCCAGGTGGTTTACAAAGGCAGTCCTATGTAGACCACATTGCATTGATCTCAAGCAAGTGGTGATGAGAGCATCAATCTTCACTGTTGTGAAGTCCTAACATTTGCAATAAGGCTACAACTAGTACACTACTGTAGTTAAAGCTGAGAAAAGGCCTCTGGGCTATGGCTTCCATCTATCCATCTAGAAGCAGCTTTATGAAATCAAGACTACTCCGCACTGTGATCCTGTTTCTTCAAACCTCCCAGCCACAAGACAATGGATCAAGATGCTGAGAGCATGCCTCATGTGGTATGGGACAACAATGTACAGCTCAGTATCATTAACATATTGGATCCTAAACAAACGGATGACCTCCTGCAGCTTCATGTAGTTATTAAAAACCTGGGGAGAGAGAACTAATTTCTGCAACGTTCTGCAGAGAACCTGCCTTAATTCTCTCCTGTCCGCTGACTAGAACTCTCTAGGAACACAACAGAATTTTAAAACAGTTCTCTGCATGTAGTCCAGAAGGATACCGTGATGGATAATACCAAAAGCTGCTGAGACGCCCAAAAGTACAAGAAGGGAAATCAAGGTCATCTATAGGAACAACCAATCATGTCTTAGCCCCATGCCCAGCCTTGAATCCTGCTTGAAAAGAGTCAAAGCAGTCTGATTTCTTTAGGGTGCTCCATAGCCGAATATTGATCGTAGTCTCCATAGCCTTTCTTTGGAAGAGCAGTTTAAAGCCTGGGCAATACTTATCAAATATAGACAGATCCAAAGGAGAGCCTCTGAAAGAGAGGGTGCATCACAGCCTCTTTTAAGACTACTAGTATCAGTCTCCTGCAATCAGGCACTAATTCAAGAACACAAGTGACCAGAGACAACCCCAAAGAAGACCCTATTTACTTCATCTTGTTAAAGTTCACAGGCCAGAAGCAGTCCTAGATCACGTGGTCAGACGCTCCCTAGTTATCACAATGGACACATTTTTGTAAATCTGAGCACTTACAAGCAAATTGTTGTTCCAAATGTTCCTAGTGGCTAGGTGGGAGATCTACTACTTCATCTTTTTTTGGCATACTGTACCCTTATCTCTGTCATCTTTCTAGGAAGTTAGCAACTGATACCATGTCAGCAGTCAAGAGGTGACTTATTCAAGCATTTGAATGCGGGCGTGGATTAGGGCTTAACCTATTAGCTGAAAGTTCCATAACAGATAACAAGAGACAGTGGTTGGTCTTAGTAGTGAGGCCCATCTTAGAAATCTTTCTTTTTTTCTTCTTTAGAAATATTCTAATGATAAGGTTGAAGAAGGGGATGATAGAGGACTGTCTTTGGAGGATAGTAAGTTGTAGCTCCTTGTGAAAGCTCATTCCAAAGGGAACAGGACTGGGAAGGAGGCTGATTTTTGTGAGGTTCCCTCCTTTTTGTTACGGTATTTACAAAAACTCCATCATGTACATGTGAGTGGTATAAGCTGTTCAGATGTTAAGATACCCTGTATGGTTTTGATACAGTATTAAAGGCTAATAAGGTGGCCACACCCAATCTCCAGGTGAGTGGGGAAAACTAACTGTAATCTAAATGATATTATTCATTTATTTATTCAACTTCTACATCCACCCATCTCAAGCAAGTGTGTCTGGGCAGCAAAAAATCATAAACCTTTAAAAACAATTACAATACAATACCCTTGCAATTTGATTTAGTTGGGAAATCTCAAAATAGGGATTCCTGATCTCTCTCTCTCCCCCCTCCCTCCGCCATGGGAGGTGGGTGAATACTGGTGTGGGTCTGTTCTGGAGGGTCTCTGGCACATTCAGACTTAGGACTTCCCTATGAACTTCTGGGGAGTAGAAGACCACGCCAGACTACAGTGAGGAGAAAAAAATGCATTAAACTAATCCTTAAACTTGAAAGATTTAAGTTTCAAATTCCAGTAAACCAAATGTTTGGCGACTATGTCAGGTTTTAAATTTTAAAAACTGGGATGAAAAAAAAATATTCCTGAGCTGGAATGGGCCCCCGGGCTAATTATGTGTCCTAGAGAACATCATGCTCATAAGCAATTTGTTTACATATTCAGGAGATGATGCAGAGGCTGAAGCAAAGAAAAACACATACCTTTCATAAGGCTTTCATTAGGCTCTTTTCCTTTTCTCTCTGATGAAGTAATTTTGGAAATTATAGCTGAAATAATTGACTCAGGTTTTTTCCTTAATTGATTGCATTCTAAAGATGGATTACACATACAAAAATCAGTGACACTACCCAAACATAAGAAAGAGCTCACTTCTGCATGTCTTCTGAGGGAGAAGATAAAAACAACATAAAAATTTTTGATAGCAAAATTGATTAGTGAGCACTGGCAGAATTATTTCCAAAACTAGACCACCAGGTCATAGGAAAGATGGATAAGAATACATTCTGAGATTTGAAAAATGCATAAAAAGGAAACTACAGCAGCATCCCCACCCCACAGGACTCAAATAAAAACCAAACACCTTTAAAGGCTCAACACATTTTAATCTATATTTGTCATCCATTTGAGAAGAAACATGATCCCCTGCCTATTTATATTGAGAATTGTCCTTGCTTGTTTTCACAACTGTGTGTGCACATGTCTGTCATCGATTGGTTGACAAAGATCACATTTCATCCATTAAAAATTCAGGCAAAAGGATGTTTCCCACAAACATTTTATGTATTGATTGTGGATGTTTGTTAATTCACAGTATTTATATACCGTGTGTGTGTGTGTGTGTGTGTGTGTGTGTGTGTGTGTGTGTACATGTGTGTGTATGTATGTACTGTTTCCCTGAAAGTAAGACAGGGTCTTATTTTCTTTTTACCCACTAAATATGGCTTGGGCTTTATTATCAGGGGAGGGTTTATTGTTTTGGGGTTGCCGGATGGCTTCTCTCTTGCGAGCGAGCTCCCAAAGAGCCGGGCACAGCCTCAGGGGCGAATGGCTGTGTTGAGCTGTTGCAGCAGCACAACACAACAGCCATGAGGTGACCACGCTCATGAGCAGCTGCCCGGCAAACCCCCTTTCCAGCTGGGCACAGCGCTATTCACTGACCTAGGGGTATCGCCAAGCCGCGTGAGCGCCTGTTCGATGCTGCCTGGCTCTCACGTCTTGGTGCCTTCGAAATGCCAGTGAATGGTGCTCTGCACGGCTGGAGAAGGAGGTTGCGCGAACAGCTGTTCCACTCCCACTCGCACGCCTCCCAGCCTCACAATGCCCTGGCCCAGCTCTTCCCACAGAGCCAGAGCACCGCCACTGCTGCTGCCACCATCCCAGCATGGCTGCTGTGCCCGGCTCTTTGGGAGCCCGCTCACAAGAGAGCAGCTTCTTCAGCTGGGCACAGCACTGCTCACCAACCTAGCAGTATCCCGAAAGCGCCAAGCAATGACCTTTGCCTCCCCCCCAGTTCCCGCGGATTGGCACCTTCGGGATACCGCTAGATTGAACGGCGCTCTGCCTGGACGAAGGTGGGGGGTTGTCCAGGGCGCTTATTTGCAGGGGAGGGCTTATATTTTTGCCCACCAGAAAAATGTGGCATGGCCTTATTATCAGGACATGTCGTGTTTTCAGGGAAGCACGATATGTATTTGTATGTATGTATGTATAATATAAAATAAAATACTGTAATTTGCCTCTATTTTACATTCAAGAACTCATCCACCTTAACTAGGGCACTATCAATATTGGAGAGAGATAGTTTGACAGATGAGCAAAACCAATGAGAAGACAAATCCGAGAAACTGACACTTCAACCATTTGTACTGATTTGTCTTTTAAGCTTGCCACCATTTTAGGAAGACAAACTCCAAGAAATTTCAGCACGCTGCACTTCAAAAATACTTTCAGAAAGAAACCAAATGTAAGGTTTAAGTCTGTTTTTCAACCCAATGTTGCGTCTTACAATACGGGAAATGATTTTTTTAAAAAAAATCCAATAAAAACAAATGTGAAAATAAGGCCAATTTTGAGGTGTAAAGAACAAAATGAACTTCAACTGCTGCCTCAATATGGGCCCAGACATGACCCGCAGATCCCTCATGAAGCCAATCTTTTGAAGAATAGCTTCAATATGATGGTAGGAAAGAGCAACTGGTGTGCAGAACAGAATATCCCACTCACTGTGAGACATCAAGATGCACTCCAAATGGTTGCCAGTTGTCAGGAATCCCATTTAAAACTTCAAGCTCATATATTTCCATCCATTAGATCCCGTGTTTCTTAATATAGATTTTAATAACAGTTAAAGAGAAAATGTTATAAGTGCCTCTTTCAAGTATCTTCCCCTGCGCAGGAGACTGCTAACTACTTTGTATACCTGAAATAAACGAAGATCTGCATCTGAAAAGCAGTTTCGTTTCTCATGCTTAGTAACAAAAATCACTCTTGACTAGCACCTGTATAGTTAGCTTTCCCGGTGTTTAAACTGGGAGGCACCTTGTGTTAACAACGGTTTTTAGAAGTTGCTCTTTGCCACTATGGACGCTTGCTAGAAGTGCAATCCATGTCCCATAGTTTCCTGTAATTTCTGACATAATAAATGTAACTAGCTTACCAGAATTGATATATAATGAAGTATTTTTCTGCCTGTTCTTGATGAGGAAGAGGATTTACAGTAGTCCGAAGCATTCCCACAAGCAATCTTTCTCTCTAGTGTTCTCATGTTTTTAGCCCACCCAATAAAATGCAACACTAAGTCAACTTTAATATACCTTAAGAGATTTTTTTTGTTTTCTGAGAATCATGTTCCATGTAAAGGCATATTTTATAATTCCTTCATTATTTTAGGTCTATTGGTTGATGTCAACCATCACAGATATTCTCGAAGGATAAATGTGTGTATATGACAAAAATGAACAAGCATGTATATTTCAACCAGTCCAAAAAAGGGTAAGGAAAAACAAATACGTTAACTGAATCAGTTAACTTATTAAAACTAGTCTGTAAATGTGTCCTATTTAAAATTTTTGTTTCTTCTTCCATTTCTTTTTCCTTTCATATTGTGCTTTTATGGCGTAAGCCTGAAGACAAGGATTTTCTTACCTCTGTTCTTTGTAAGGCATGCTGGGAGTTTGGGAGGCTAAAACTCTAGCATAAGCAAACTACAGAGCCATGATACAAATAGTAAGTCACCTCAATATATGAGTTGCAAATTTTACCCAAACTCTAAGGCACAACACACTGGTTACCTAAAAAGTACACAAAGTAAAATACCAAGATGACCACTCAATTTACTAAAATTAAGTTGTATGTCAATGGGCACTTTCTTACTATGTCACATGCTAAGGGATATGCTTCTGTAAGAAAAAAAAAATCTAAGTCAACATCCTGAAAACCGTACAGTTCCCAACAAGCCCAATAAAGCAGTGGTTGCAATAAGTCACTAAAAAGAACCCTTAGTTCTTTGCTTCCAGGAACATTGTATGTAGACACAACTCATCTTGCCGAAGCAGCAAAATCTCCTTAGCCAAAAAAGTGAAAGGAAGGAAATCTGTGCTTTGAAACTGTTCCAAAAGCACATCACCCTTGACTATGTTTCAGAGGAAACACATTGCTCCCATGCTCACTGAACTTTCTGAGGCAAGCTGGATAATGTATTGACCCAAAATAACTAAACTGAAAGGAATCAAGTGTGAATCCTCATGCTTTCCATTACTAGGCAAGGCAATTGTTAAATTAGTTGTGCCTGGTTTTATGACTTTTTTTTTTGCCACAGCCATTAAGCGAATCATGGCAGTTGCTAAATGAATCATGCAGTCATTAAGGTAATTCAGCTTTCCCTTTGACTTTGGTTGTTGGGTGCCGGCTGGGAAAGTCACAAATGGTGATCACATAATCCTAGGATGCTGCAACTCTTATAAATACAAGGCAGTTGTCAAACACCAGAATTTTAATCACATGGCCGTAGGAATGCTACGAGAGTTGTAAGTGTGAGGACTGAGAGCTGTGAGAATTGTAAGTGTGAGGTCACTTTTTTCAGTGCTATTATAATTTCAAACAGTAGAGTCCAGGACTACCTGTACTAATGCCAACATGCAAAAAACAAAATGGAAAATACATAGCAGATAGCGCACAGAAAAAAACATGAGCAGCTTCACCAAAGAATACCAGAGTTGGAAGAGACCTTGGAGGCCTTCTAGTCCAACCTCCTACTCAAGCAGGAGACCCTATACCAGTGATGGCGAACCTTTTTTGGCTCGCATGCCACAAGTGGGGGGAGCACAGGGGGGTTGAGTGCGGGCGTGCCGCACCCATAATGCAACACGCGACCCACCCGTGTGCATGCACGCACAACGCGTGACCCCCCCTCATTTTTACATGCTTTTTTCGCATGTAAAAGGTGAACTCAGCTGGCCAGTGCGCGCATGCGCGCTGGCCAGCTGACAGGGCAGCGCCTCGCGTGCCCTGACAAATGGCTCCGCGTGCCACTTGTGGCATGCGTGCCATAGGTTCGCCATCACTGCCCTATACCATTCAAGAAAAAATACTTTCCAATCTCTTCTTAAAAACTTCCATTGTTGGAGCACCCAAAACTTCTGGAGTCGAACTGTTCCGTTGATCAATTGTTCTCACCAACAGGAAATTTCTCCTTAGTTATAGGTGGGCTCTCTCCTTGATAAGCTTCCATCTGTTACTTGTTTTCATAGGTTTTGGAGGATAGGTTGACCACACCTCTCTATGACAAACCCTCAAATATTGGAAGACTGCTATCATCTCCTCTAGTCCTTCTGCTTGTTAGACTAGATGTTCCCAGTTGCCCCAACAGTTCATCATATAGTTTAATCTCCTTTAGGCTTTTATCTCTTTCCTATAACTTCCCAAGAGTTATTCAAGGAATTTCCAGAAGAATAAATTTGGAAAAAAGAGGAAACGGATGAGAGATTCCTATTAATAAATTGTTCTAAGGTTGAGCAGAATTTGAATTTGAGATCAAAAACATTATCATTTGTAAAATATCTTGCAAACTTTCCAAAAATATTGTTTTATCGCCATAAGGATTCCTTCTTATTTTTTAGCAGATCAGCAGACTGTTAGCACAGATGTGCCAATTTAAACTGTAAAATTCCCCAGCAGAATAATGTAACAAGAAAGTATCTATTTCTTTAAAAACCTGCATCTCAGGTTATCAGGGTCACTTTATACCTGTAATGGCAAACATATGGCATGTGTGCCACAGGTGGCATGTGGAGCCATATTTTAGGGCACGCGAGGTGTTGCCCTGTCAGCTCCAGTGCTCATACACTGAACCACCTGAAGGCTCCGGAGGGCGAAAAATGGCCCTATGGACAAACCGGAAGTTATCTTAGGGCTGTTTTTCGCTCTCCAGAGGTTTCAGGGAAGCTCCTGAAGCCTCCGGAGGGCCTCCAGGGCGGGGGGCAGGGGAGGCTGTTTTCACCCTCCCCAGGCTCCTAGAAAGCCTCTGGAGCATGGGGAGGGCGAACAAAGTGAGCCAAAAGCAGGGGGAGTAGCACGTGCACGCACACTGGGGTTGCACACATAGCATTATGGGTGTGGCCATGCCCACGCATGACCTCCCTGAGCTCCCCGCGCTTTTGTCACACGATCCAAAAAAGGTTAGCCATCACTGTTTAATACAACGCAGTAACATTTCCTAGAAATATTTAAATATTCTTCATTAAAATGCAGTGCAGCTAAAAAAGCATGTTGGTATGGGAAGGATTACAGTAAAGAGTAAGAAAATAATTATAAAGGTTTAAAAGCAAAGAATGTTTTTGTAAAAATTTTTTACATAAACTTCATATATTTAGATATTTGTATGCACGTTGCCAAATATACTTTTTGCAATCTATTTTCTCCAATACATTTCTTCTTATTCCTCCCTCAAACCCTGTTGTGTTGTCTCATTGTGGCAGGGGTGCTCCAATGATAGGAAAGATGGAAAGAAAGAGAAGAGGGGCACCAGCAGCAACTTGAAATGGACTCAGTTATAGTGGCGATGGACCATCATGGAGAAAATCTTTCTATGTGATAACTAGCAGCTGAAAGTGATTGATGGCTTGATGGATAATCCATCCATCGATTATTTCCGTAAATGAATTTCACTAATAATTATGTCACTGACAATGCTTTCATAAATATTCTTTTTATCAAGGCACTTGCAACACATTAGCCCATTTCCAGGTTGGGCAGAATATGTATTTATTTTGGTGTAAAAGTATTAATAAAAATGTAACTTCTCAATGACTGTATCAACATTCAATATGCATATATATGTAAATACACACACACATTTGTATTCCGCATTTTTTACAGACAACTCAAGATGGCAAACACATCCAACATACTTTAATATTTCTATGCACAGCAACAACCATGTGAGGTGAGTTGGTCTGAGAGAGAGAGAGATTCCTGTGCTCCTGTATATGAATGTTTATGTAAAAATAAAAATTTGGTCTCATTGAAGCAGCAAGGAAGAAAATCTGATGTTTGTTTGGTTTCTATTGCCACCCATCTAAACTAAGGACTATGGGTGGGATATATCATAAAAAGGGTTAAAAACAATTAAAACAACACAAGCTAACTCAAATCAAATTACACTGGATTCCCAAAGTTGCTAGACTATTATATTACATATTAGCATGATAATATGTATATTGCTATTATATATTGTATAAGTGCTACACTATTATATAGTGATCTGTTCTGCACAAAAACCTAAATCATAAACCATGGTTTACAAATAACAATGGCTGTTTATCAACCCAAAATCATATAATTCTTATTATGGTTTATTATGTAAAGCCAATTTGAATATCATCCCAAATCATGGCTTGCACTAATAAAACCAAACAAACCATTACTAAAAATGAGAGTAAGATTTTTCTATTGGTGAAAAGACATGTTCTTCCAATGACAATTTAATGGTGAAGCCCACAGTAGGAAGAAATCATATGGAACCCCTTAAACATAATTACATTCTGTTAATTAAAAGATTAAAAACAAATTTCAGAATACCAAAGAATGACAATATTGTAAATAATCTTTCTTCTACCTTTTTTTAGCCAGTATGCTTCTCACCAAAGAACTTCTGCTTTGCAACAAAATAGAATGTTCCAAGTGGGGAAAAAACCTGGAATGTTTCCAGCATATATTCTGTCATAAGGTGCAACAGACTGTTTAATAATGAAGATTTTAGCTGCTGTGTCCTGTTTTAATTATTTTATTGCCGCAATAGAATAGTTCTGTTTCAACGAACTGAATTTCTGGATGATTGGAGAAAATTCTACTACAAAAGATATGTAAATACAACTTTGTTTATACTTTAACTGTTCAATGTTACCACAAAGTAATATAAAATTCTTAGGGAGAACCAAAATGAACTACTTTGCCTTTACTATAACTACATGTTGGAATCTGGGGCATTGTATTGGTCTAGTGCAATGATGGCGAACCTTTTTGTAAACATGTGGCAAACTTGTGCACGCGTGCATATCATCGCGCACACCACACTCACAATGCAATGGGCCCTGCTCCCCTGTGCATGCGCACAGGTCCCCGTACATGGGTGCATGTCCCCTGTGCATGCACACATGACCCCCCCGATGTGGGAGGGGGAATTTTCACCCTCCCCAGGCTCCAGAGGCTTTCCTCAAGCCTCCGGGAGGGCAAAAACCGCCTCCCTCAGACTCCGGAGACCCTCTGGAGGTTGGAAACACACTCCATTTTTGGCACCGGGAGGTTTCTGGGAGGGCCTCCGGAGCCTGAGGGAATTCGTTTTTGCTCTCCCAGAGCCTTGAGGAAAGCCTCTGGAGCCTGGGGAGGCGAAAAACGGGACTTCTGGAAGTTCAGAAATGGGTGTGTTTCCTACTTCCGAAGGTCCTCAGGAGGCCGTTTTCACCCTCCCCAGGTTCAGGAGGCTTTCCTGAAGCCTGGGGGGGGGGGGACGCCAAAAATCAGCAGGTCAGTGTGTGCATGCGCTTTGGAGCTGACGGCTCACTTGTTGGCAGATATAGCTCCGCATGCCACCATAGGTTTGCCATTACAGGTCTAGTGCCTGATTGCATCTGGAACACATTAGTAAGCCAAACTTCTAAAATATGCTTCATTAAAATGTTAGGCATACTATTCTTTATCTTAGGCTACTTCAGGTTACCAAGGCATAACAAATGCTATCAAGAGATGCTCCCAATCTAAGTTACACCTTGAAAAATAAAATTACCAGTTGTTGAAATTAGTGTCAGGTAAAATCTTTCAAAATTTCAGTGTTCTGATGTATAAGATTTCAGCAACTGCACAAACATTTCAAAGAGCTCATGGAAGATTGCCAACATTGTGTAACATTTCTACAGGTTTGATAGAGAATGGTACCTACCATATAAGATTAGTAAACAATCAAACTAAAAAAATCTGACTTGAGTTTGAAAGATTTCCACTTGCAGATTTTGAGTCTGCTGTCTAAAAGGATTGCAAATGACCATTGGCTTACCTGAAGGGTCCTTTTCTGTGCACTGCAGGAGAGTCCAAGCAATGGGTTAAATTAGTATGGTTGGCTTAGGACTGAGGAATCTTTTTCCTTGTCCACGCCTCCTGGTGCTGCTCAACCACAGATTTTTGACGAGGTCTGGGACCAGTAAAGGCTGGAAGTATGATGATGCGGTAGAAGGAAATCGAAGTTGACATGATGGCATCAAATCCTTTTACCCGAAGAACCAGGGTGGGTTGGACTCTCCTGCAGTGCACAGAAAAGGACCTTTCAGGTAAGCCAATGGTCATTTTTTTGTGCACTGCTTGGAGAGTCCAAGCAATAGAACATACCCAAGGTTACATGTCGCTAGGGCGGGAAGAAGTTCAATCCTGGGATTCAATCGTGGAAACAACCCCTTGGAGAACCTGCCTGCCAAACGATGCCTCAGCAGAGGCAAACATGTCCAGTCTATAGTTTCTGACAAAGGGCGATGGAGATGACCACATAGTCGCTCTGCAAATGTCGTCTATGGTAGCCTGGGTAGCCCAGGCCGTGGTGGTAGCAGCGCTCCTAGTCGAATGAGTGGTGATGCGTCGAGGTACTGCTCTGGACTGGTGTTCATAGGCTGCTGCAATGCACGCTCTTAACCACCTGCCTATAGTGGAAGAAGAGACCTTCTTGCCCATGGACCCCGGCTGGAACGACACAAAGAGAGCCTCTGATCTGTGGAATTCTGCTGTTCGTTTGATGTATGTCCGCAGGGCCCGTCTAATGTCCAGAGTGTGCCAGACCCGTTCCCTCGGGTGTCTGCGGCACGGACAAAAGTCAGGTAACATGACCTCCTGTGCCCTATGGAACCAGGTGTTAATTTTTGGGATGAAGGCAGGGTCCAGGCACAGCACAACCCTGTACGGGTGGATGATACAGAGGTCCCCCGGACCGATAATGCCGCCAGTTCTAATATGCGCTGTGCAGATGTTATTGCAACAAGAAACACTGTCTTAAGAGTTAGTTGTTGAAGTGAAGTTGTGCGAAGAGGCTCGAAGGGAGCTGATGTCAGAGCCTGTAGTACTATTGATAACTGCCAGGTGGGGTATCGATGGACCACCGGCGGACGCAAGTTGGAGGTGTCCTTGAGAAAGCACCAAATCTTCAGTACCTTGCTGAGAGGTTGGGCTGAAACCCCAGAACAAATGGTGGACAAGGCGTCCACCTGGAATCGGAAAGTGTTAGGAGTGAGTCCCTTGTCGAGGCCCCCCTGTAGAAAGTCCAGAACACGGGGCACAAGTGCTGTGACCAGATCGATTAGGAGATTATCACACCATTTCGCGAAGGTGGCTCAAATAGTGTCATAAATTCTTGTTGTTGACGGTCGTCTGGATGCCTGGATGGTACGTATCACTTCTTCTGACAGGTCGTCCCTTCTCAGGAGGTCCCCCTCAAGTGCTTGACACCCAATTGGAGCCACTGGGGGTCCGGATGGACAATGGCCCCCTGGCTGAAGGAGATCTGGCCCTAAGGTATTCTCCACAGGTTGGCCACGGATAGGCTGACTAGATCGGTGTACCAGGACCTCCGAGGCCAGTGAGGAGCGACCAATAGAACCTCCGCTCTCTCCGATTTTGCGGATGACTTGAGGCAGAAGCGGGAGTGGTGGAAAGGCATATAACAGTTCCTGAGGCCACCTGCAGCGGAGGGCATCTGTCCCCTCTGCCCCCTGTGATGGGAAGCGGGAGAAGAACTGTTGAAGCTGCGTGTTCTCGCCGGTGGAAAACAGGTTGACTGTGGGGGTGCCGAATCTGCTGGACAACTGGCGGAATGGGACTGGACTCAATCGCCACTCTGCATTGTCTATGGTGGTCTTGCTCAACCAGTCCGCCTGGATGTTGTCCACCCCCGATATGTGGTCAGAGCGGATGGATTCGATGTGATGCTCCGCCCACCTGCCAAGAGCCTCTGCCTCCCCATGAGCTTCTTGGATCGTGTGCCACCCTGGTGATTTATGTGTGCTTTGGTGTCCATTGTCCATCATCAGGAGCACGTGTTGGTGTAGAATATCCTTTTGAAAGTGACGCAGGGCGAGCCTCGCAGCCTGCAGCTCCAGGAAGTTGATGTTGCAAGCCGCTTCGGCTGGAGACCACTTGCCTTGAGTCACGCAATGTCCCATGTGAGCGCCCCATCCGGCCCAGCTGGCATCCGTCATGATGACCACTCTTGTCAGCTCTTTGAAAATATGTCCTTTTGTAGGGCTGTTGATTGCCACCACTTGAGGGATCTCTTCACGGCTGGAGGAAGACGGACCTTCATGGTAGAATTGCTTCTGTTGGCTCTCTGATGGGGCAGGAGGAGCCACTGCAACTCCCGGGAATGGAGCCGTGCCCATGAAACAACAGAGATGCACGAAATCATCTTCCCGAGCAGTTGCGAGAGGAGTAGCACAGGAGACTGCCTCAACCACTGAACCTTGCGTGCTAGGGAGACTAAACTATCTATCCTGTCCTGGGAAAGGGACGCCCTGCAGCTGGAGGTATCTATCATCGTCCCCAGGTGGAGAATCTTGGTAGTCGGGGTGAGATGGCTCTTTTCCAGGTTCAATGAGAACCCATGGTTCCAGAGGGATCTCGTGGTAACCTGGAGGTCTTACAGGGCCTGCTTCCTGGACGACAACTGGATGAGGATGTTGTCCAGGTAACACTGCAGCCTGACGGGCCTGCGTCTGAGGGAGGCTGCGACTACTGACAGAATTTTTGTGAAGATCTTGGGTGCCGACAACAGGCCGAATGGCAGGGCCCTATATTGATAGTGTCGGCCAGTGTAAAAGAACCGCAGGAAACTTTGGTGTTGGGGCCGAATTGGGATGTGCAAATACGCCTCCTTTAAGTTGATGGACATTAGGAGGTCCCCTTGGCGAATCCCTGCGAGGATGTTTTGCAGGGATTGCATCTTGAACCTCCTGTAAGCGATGTGATGGTTGAGGTTCTTGAGGTCCAAGACTGCCCTCCACCCACCCACCCCGAGCTCTTGGAGACCAGGAAGAGGGTGGAGTAAAATCCCCTCCTTTCCTGGTCCGATGGAACCTGCTCTATGGCATTGATCTCCAGGAGGTGATTTATCACGTGGGTCATGAGCTCCCTCTTGAGGAAACAAGAGGGGGTGGGGCATTTTATGAAGTTTCTTGGAGGGCGTGAGAGGAACTCCAGTGAGAGCCCCTCCCTGACGGTCTGAAGGACCCATGCATCCTCTGTGGTTAACTCCTATTGGTGGACAAGCAACGGGAGTTGTCCCCCTACGGGAGGTGACCCTTGGTGGTCACTTGGATTTCCGGAAGGGCCTGTTGGAGGCACCACCACGACCAGGTCTGTGGTAGGAGAATTTCTGCCTACCCCTGTCCCGAAAGGACTGCCTGTCCTGGGTCCTATCTGTGGAGGTCTGATTGAAGGATCTATTACTGGAGGATGGTTGTGGGGAGGAGTCATTGGCATGAAAGGACTGCCTCTTATAGTAGGGAATGGACTTTCACTCCTGCTTTTTGGTCAGCGTAGGGAGGACCTTACATTTGTCTTTCGATTCGATCAGGAAGGGATCTAAAACCTCCCCGAGCAACTTTGATCCCTTGAAGGGAGCAGAAGCAAGCTTCCATTTGTTTTTCAGATCGGCCTGCCAGTGGTGAAGCCACAGGAGACGCATGGATGTAACATTAGAGGCTAGGGCCCTAGAGGTGAATTTGGCCGCATTGAGTGAGGCATCAGCTGCATACTGAGAAGCTGCAATGATTTTGGAGACATCCTGGCGGAGACGCGTGTCTCCCGCCGGAAGCTTGGCCTGGAGCTCCCTAAGCCAGATGATGGAAGCCCGATTAAAGAACAAGGCAGAGGACAACGCCTTAATGGCCCAGGCAGCTATCTGATGGGTCTTGTGGCAGGCCTTTTCTGCCCTCTTGTCCTCCGCTTTAAGGCCTTCCATGGCCTTGGCCTTATGTAGAATGGATTTAAACAATGAGAGCTTGAAGAGACCAGAAAAGGCAGGAGCATCTGGAGGGAGGTATTCGTCATCTGACAGCTCTTGCTCCTCCTAATCCGGGTCCTCCAAGGCAGAGACTTCGCTAACAACAGAGGATGTTACTGAAGGCTGACACACTCAACGAGAGGCGCCAAGCAGTTCCTTTCTGGGGGCGGTGGGAGTAGGCTGAAGAGAGGCCTGGTCTCTCTTTTGCAGCCCCTCTGCTATGCCCTTGGAGATGGCACGGGCGACAACAGCCTGCATATGAGGAGAGAGTTCTGGCTCCTGATCCCCCCGATATCACCCCGGGAACAGCTGAGGGGTAAGGCTCAGGCTCCCCATGGAGTGGAGCTATGTCTCCCTGGACAGGTTCAGAAACAAAGGAGGGGGCAGGAGAATCAGGATCCGCCCTGGAAACATTAGGAGAAAGGTCCTGGGATTCAACCTCTTCATCAATGATCCCCTAGGCTCCCTTGGGGGGGAAGGTGGTAAAAGAGGCTCAATCTGTGCTGGGGCTGGAGGGTTTGAGCGCTGGGCCTGGCGTTGGGCCTTCTCAAACTGCTTTTCAAGGGCCTGCTCCCTACGTTCCGCATCCCTATCCACTGCTGTTGAGGCCTGATAGGAGGGCTACTCCAGTGATGGCGAACCTTTTTTGGCTCACGTGCCACAAGTGGGGGGAGTGCAGGGGGGTCGAGTGCGGGCGTGCCGCACCCATAATGCAACGCGCGACCCCCCCATTGCGCATGCGCACAAAATGTGTGACCCCCCCCATTTTTACATGTTTTTTTGCCCTCCTCATGCTCCAGGGGTTTATAGGAGCCTGGGGAGGGCGAAAAGAGCCTCCCCCGACCCCCTGGAGGTCGTCCGGAGGCTTCAGGGACTGTCCAGAGGCTTCCCTGATGCCTTCGGAGTGCTTAAAACCACCCTCCAAGCAAACCGGAAGTGACTTCCGGGTTGCTCAGAGGGTCGTTTTAAGCACTCCGAAGGCATCAGGGAAGCCTCGGACGGTCCCTGAAGCCTTCGGAACGCTTAAAACGACCCTCCGAGCAACCCGGAAGTCACTTCTGGTTTGCTCGGAGGGTGGTTTTAAGTGTTCCGAAGGCTTCAGGGACGGTCCCTGAAGCCTCCGGGGGAGGTGGGGGAGGCTCTTTTCGCCCTCCCCAGGCTCCTATAAAGCCTCTGGAGCCTGGGGAAGGCGAAAAATAGCTTTTAAAAAGGTGAACTCAGCTGGCCAGCGCGCGCATGCGCTCTGGCCAGCTGACAGGGCAGCGCCTCGCGTGCCGTGACAAATGGCTCCGCGTGCCACAGGTTCGCCATCACGGGGCTACTCTGTCCTGCCATCCTGCCCTGTCTAGCTCTTTTGCCCTTCCCAGTGGTCTTAGGCTGATTAGGGTCATGGGAAGGACCCGGTCTACCGTGGCAGGCTGAGGATGGTCCAGGTTGCTGCACTGCTGAATCAGAGGTGTCCGCCATCTTTCTGAGCGTCTGATGCCTTGGCAGGACAATCGAGCGGGACTGGAAACAGGCAGGGATCGAGCAATGCACTTTGAGGCAAAGGAAGTTGAGGGCCAATTGAGGTGGCAAATATAATTAAAGAACCACGAACCTGTAAGATTGCACAGTTTGCAGATCACGAAGAGGAGGGCAAAAATTAATCAACCTCCTCTGTGCCAGGGTATGACATCGGGAGCGCCAAAATCCCCAGCTCCACCAGGTGACAAGCGACAGAGAAAAAAGAAAAAAAGAAAAGTGGGGAGTGGTACTGACCCAACCGGAGCCCCTGACTGGACCAGCTGACCACTGGGCGGCAATCTGCGTGGAGACAAGCAAGCGACGAAGGCCAGATAAAAAGGGCATGCAAAAAAACAGCCCAGAAAATGGCCGCCGCTTCATGGGAGTAAAGAAAGGAGAGAAAATGGCGCCCACGATGAAAAGGGGTGACCAGAGACTCTCCACGGCTCATCAGCAAACCAGACAAAGATAAAAAACCGTATAAGAAACAGCCAATGGCTCTCAGCAGCCATCGAGAGCGATGCTGCAGCATTTGGGGCTTGAAAAACACCCACATGGCTCCGCTGCCATCCGCGAACGGGGTGACAGACAGAGCACCCCCCACGCCTGCTCCTACCTCAGTTAGAAGGCTGAAAACCAAATAGGAAGAGAGGAAATGCAGGGAAATGGAAGAAAACAAAATAGAACAAAAAAGAAGAACACTGAATAAAAATCCAAGGGAAAAAAAAACAAAAATATAGAAGGAAGAGTCCGAGCAAATGGAAAAATTAGAAGCTGGAGCTCAACAAAACTAGTCCAAATGGGCCAGACTGAGGAAAAAATTCTGGGGTTGGGCAGCACCAGGAGGAGCAGCCAAGGAAAAAGATTCCTCAGTCCTAGGGCAACAAAACTAATTTAACCCATTGCTTGGACTCTCCAAGCAGTGCACAGAAAAATACCATCATTCCAATCTCCTCCTATAGGTGTTCTGCAGGAAGTGTTTGCAGCTCATCTTATAATACTAAGACAATATTGTGTATGAACACAGCACTTTCTTTGCTAGCTTCCTTTTGTCATCATGGACCATGTAATGAACACTGAATATGACTCTCATTCTTTGCAATATCTGTTACAGCTACAATCCAATTCACTTATTGCAGTGCGGGTTACAAGCGGTACGCCCTGGTACAGGCGTACCGGTGCCCACCAGGAGCACCGGATACCATTCCGGTACATGCTCTGGAGGGCCCACCTGCTCTCTCCTGTATTTGAGCTCTTTAGCTGTTCCGCTCATGGAGCATATGGTGCCTGTGCGATGCTCTGCCGAGCAGCTGGAGTGTTGCAAAGGCATCACAGGAGATAAGGACGCATGCGCATGCTGCACATTTGTGTGCATATGCTGCGCGCGTTCATGTGGTGGACGCCGGGACCCACTACACCGTACCAGTTGCAACGGGATCCGGAACCCACCACTGACTTATTGGTGTGCATTAAATTTAATTCTGCTAAGTACTATTTTCATAAATGTATCAAAAGCAGAGTTATATTTTCTACACTACAATCTTGATTTCAAATTGTTAACCCAAAGTGGAAAAGATTCTTAAATTTCAATGCACCTTCATACAATACTCCTACGAAGTGGTGATTTGTAGATTTGCTGATTAAAAGAGTTGAATATGGGAAGAAGTGTATTATGATATAACTTTAAAGGAGGAGGGCAGATAAATATAAACTGCAGTAAAGATAAGAAGTTGCTTTTTTATATAGCTTTTTTTACTTTTTCATGTTTCCTTTTTGTCTTTTCCTAATCTTACTTTATATTATTTCATGTTTATCTTTTGTTTCTGTGAAAATCTTTAATAAAAATCATATAACAAGAATTGATAAGAACTAAAACATGTATTAAAACTATTCTTTGTGACCACTTTCTAATTGTTGCTTTATTTCTTCTCAAAATCCCAGATATTCAATGACGCCTAGAAACTTATCCAATAGGATAAATAAAATGAAATTAGAAATTCATAAAATTCCGACAAGAAACCTATTACCCCATTGAGGTCTTGATCATGATCTCAAGATTTAAATCTTTCCTACTCTTTCCTACCAAGATATTGAAGAAATACCCTGTTTCCCCGAAAATAAGACCTCCCTGGATAATAAGCCCAACCAGACTTTTGAGCACATGCACTAAAATAAGCCCTCCACTGAAAATAAGCCCTCCCCAAAAATATTGCAACACAGCAGCAGCCATGAGGTGACCACACTCACCACCTCCTGCACCTCAAAAATAATAAGACCTCTCCAAAATTAAGGCCAAACGCTTATTTCGGGGATCAAATAAATAAATAAAATAAGACCCTGTCCTATTTTCAGGGAAACACTGTAATAAGAGAAATATCAATCAAGTCCCAAGGAAAAATTATATGGCATTTTACTGGAAGACATAAAGGCCTTAATTAAGGAGGCACTGTTGATCAATAGTTTCCGTATACAGGAGGTAAAAAGACAACTTGCTCTAAGAAGGATTAAAAGCAGCAGTGCGTAATGTCACAGAACACTTGAATTCATATTTGTCATTAAAAAGGACCTGCAGTCGTAAATCATGCCTGTTTTCAGTTCTGAGTGGTTTGTCAACTAGAGCACTATGGCTAGCCCTTAATTTACAACAGTTCATTTAGTGACAGTTCGAAGTTACAGCAGCACTGAAAGAAGTGACGTGATCATTTTTCACACTTATGGTCACACGATCAAAATTTGGATGCTTGGCAACTGACTCACATTTATGACAGTTGCAACGTCCCAGGGTTATGTGATCACCTTATGCAATCTTCTGACAAAGTCAATGGAGAAACCAGATGCATTTGACAACTGTGTTATTACTTTAACAGCTGCAGTGATTCACTTAACAAATATGGCAAGAAAAGTCGTAAAAATGGGTAAAATTCACAAAACATATTTCTCACTTAGCAACATACATTTTGGGCTCAATTGTTGAGGACTACCTGTAGATGAAGATAACCTGACCTCACTGATCCATAGTTTGTTTGAGTTGTCACACTGATTTCTATATGCTCTGGAAGATAGTTTGAGGTCACTACCTTGTTACAGAGTGCTAATATTTATTTAGCTTTGTGCTCAGTAAACAAACTTTGCTAAGGCTTGTACAAATCATCTGAGAGGCAAAATGGCCCACTGGATCTGTTCCTCATGTTCCAACCATTCAAAGTGCCAGAATGGCTGTTACGAAATCCTTTGAAGGTCCTCCGGGCATGCTTGTATAAAGGTTTGCCACCAATCCTGGCAGAAGTACACTCTGGGCATTCACACTCATCCCAAAGACTGCAGGAAAGCTTCAAAAGAGCCACTTTGATTCTTTAAAAAGTTGGATTCTTTGCAGTTTTCAGGAACAGATCAAAAGAGGAGCATGACTGACTTGCAGAGGCCTATAATGCAGCACAATTTTATATTTTCTGCCTTATTTTTGTTTTATTATTCAGCAACTCTGCATAGACAGCAATATGTAAATCCAGTAAAAAGAATGCCCTTTTTGCTCAAAGTGAATGCATAAATATTCTCATCTAAATTCCACAGGCTGCACTGCACTGCAAGAGTACAACATAATAGCTAGAGATGATGGGTCTTGTGGTCTACCATGTTCGATTGAAGCTAAGTTTAAAAAGTTAGCTCAGAATATGCCCACAGTTTTCTAAATGGCCTATGAATAGAGACTGTATTCAATATGTTTTCCCCAGGGAGCCCTTGAGATTTCAGGAAATGTTGGCTTCCTGGGATTTAGCAAAACTGCAGCATTTGCTATTTTCAGACTGTCCCCCAATTTCCTTACAGTTTAAATAAATGTTTCCTCACAATTGTTTGTGTCTAAAAAGGCATTTTGAAAAACAAGGTTAGAGTACTGCAATCAAGTAAGATTTACTGATAGATTGCTGTAACTAAATCTCCACTTGTTCCCCAAACACTGCACTTTGAGGTAGGCTTTATTATAGTGGTATAAGCCCATTAAAATATAAAAGCAAGAATCTGATGCTGTCAGAAAACAAGTTTACCCTTTTTTATATACAGGCTAATAAGAAGCGGAGGGGGAAGGAATTTACTATAGTCTTTTAATATCTTTGCTATAAACAACATTCTAGCTGATTATGCTAATCTTCTGAGCTATTTAGTCAGTAGAGTATTCCAATACTTATTTTAAATATTTATGTATGTGTTTTCCACTTCACAGTTAACCTCAAAAAGAGTTGCCAATTGGCAGGAGGAAAAAGAGAGAAAGCACCCAAAACAAAAGAAAACAAATAAGTGGACTATTTCAAGCACCAAGAGAATATAATTTATTCTAAAGTCACAAAGTGTTTTATGTTTAATTCCTTTGGGGATGCTCTTATTACATAGAAAATAGCTTATTGTTGAACTTAATCCAAAGTATCTCAAACTTTTAAAGTCCCTACTTATCTTCTTGGACTTTACTTCTATGATGTACACAAATCCTCTCACAATGCCATGCAGCCTACAGCTGCATCAAAAACATGCCTCAAGCAAAGTGATACTGAACATTATATACATGTTCATCCTTTCCTTATTCCCAGTAAAATCTGAGGAGAGTGGAAACATGCAAATCGGCTCCTTCACCTTCAGCTAGTCATTGCTTGCAGCATTTTTGACAGTGCTACTCTTTTAGATTACAGGATTCAAGAGGATTCCCTAGCCACAGTTCACTGAGAAATATTTCTTAGCCAATTTTACTGCCCAACTCAAACATAATAGTACAGGTAGTCCTTGTCTTATAAGCACAATTAAGCCCAACATGTCTGTTGTTAAGTGAGACAGTTGTTAAGTGAGTTTTGCCCCATTTTCTTGCCACAGTTGTTAAATGAATCACTGCAGGCATTTAGCTAGTAACTTGGTTGTTAAGTGAATTGGGCTTCCCCATTGACTTTTCTTGTTAGAAGGTCACAAAAAGTGATTTCATGACCCCGGGACACTCCAATCATCTGAATTTTGATCAGATGATTATGGGAATGCCGCAACAGTTGTAAGTGTGAAAAACAGTCATAAGTCTCTTTTTTCAGTGCCATTGTCACGTTGAACAGGTATTAAAGGAACTCTTACAAGTTGAGGACTATCTGAAAATATCCTTTTTTACTCTCTTTTTAAAAAGGCATTTGAAAATCCCAGTATATGACATTGGCACTCACATGTTTTCCAAAAACATAAATAGATCCTGATTACTTATTACTTCTTGTAATACAGATAATTCTTAATTTGTGATTGTTCAAAGCTCTGATAGATCTCCCTGGGGATGGGGGAACTTAAACCTGGATTCAAAGGTCCAACACACACATACACACCCATGTGATCCTGTAAAGTGCACTTTGCGCACTCAGCAACCAGCTCGCATATACCTGTATATGGCTATATGCAACATCCCAGCCATGTGACTGCATTTTACAAAAGCAGCACCATTGGTTTGCTTAACAACCGCAGCATAAAATCAATTTCGTTGTATTTAAGTACAATGACAATAAAGATTATACTTACTTACTTATATTCGTTTAATGACCACAGCAAAAAAGATCTATAACAATGATGGTGAACCTTTTTTGGCTCATGTGCCATAAGTGGGGGGAGTGCAGTGTGCAGGCGTGCTGCACCCATAATGCAATGTGCGACCCCCCAGTGCGCATGCGCGCACTACAGGCGCGACCCCCCCATTTTTCTATGCTTTTTTTGCCCTCCCCAGGCTCCAGAGGCTTTATAGGAGCATGGGGAGGGTGAAAACAGCCTCTCCCGCCTCCCCGGAAGCCCTCTGGAGGCTTCAAGGACCTTCAGGACGCTTCCCTGAAGCCTCCGAAGCAGTCAAAATGACCCTCCGAGCAAACCGGAGTTTGCTCGGAGGGTCGTTTTAAGTGCTCCGAAGACTTCAGGGACCTTCAAGAGGCTTCCCTGAAGCCTCCAGAGCGCTCAAAATGACCCTCCGAGCAAACCGGAAGTCACTTCCGGTTTGCTCAGAGGGCCGTTTTAAGCGCTCCGAAGGCTTCAGGGACTGTTAAGAGGCTTCCCTGAAGCCTTCGGAGCGCTCCAAACGACCCTCCGAGCAAACCGGTTGTCCGTTCCCGAACTTCTGGTTTCCGCGTAGTGCCGTTTTTTTGCGCTCCGGAGGCTTCAGGGAAGCTCATGAAGCCTCCGGAGGGCCTCTGGGGGGGTGGGGTGGGGGGCTCTTTTCGCCCTCCCCAGGCTCCTATAAAGCCTCTGGAGCCTGGGGAGGGTGAAAAATGGCTTTAAAAAAGGGTGAACTCAGCTGACAAATGGCTCCCCGTGCCACCTGTGGCATGTGTGCCATAGGTTCGTCATCACTGATCTATAAAATCAGGTTGGTCATGTGACTGACCCACTTTACAGCTGTCAGAAGTTATGATCATAATGGGCAGGGTCCATTACAACTGTAACTCAGGGACTACCTGAAGATTCTTATTACTTATTGTGAACCATCACAAATATACCAATTCAATAAGCAAACCTAATATTTTGTTTTAATTTATGTATGAAATTATTTCAACTAATTTAACAAAAAAGTGTCAGAAATAAATGCAATAGTTTATCTTAGCTAAAGCATATTATCTCAACCTTAAGTTATTAGAATTTTGATGCAATTTCCAATTCTTTAAGTCATGAGGATAATGGGGTAGAAAGGCAGAAGAAAAAAAAAAACTTGTCTACATACAGTATTTGATTGCTTAAAGCTTTACCAGCATCTAGCATATACTGAACCCTGAAGCTTTTAAATTAATCAAATTGGAAGGCTAAACTTCAAATCTAGCTCAAACTGTACTTTACAGACACAGTTCATGAATAAATTGAGTAATCTGGGCTTTCAAATGGGAATCTAGCGCTTTTATTTAAATCACTATTATAAGCCAAAATAATTGTAAATACATGGAGGAAACATATCATTGTCCCCTGTTAAGGCTTAATAAATTATAAATAAGCCCCATTAGCATGTCTTTCTTAGAACAGGTTTCATATGTCTAGTTAAATCAGTTATTGGTTAATACCACACCATCTCTCCATACCTACTGAAAAGGACCAAAATCATACCTATAGATTCAGTACTTCAGGAGAAGAATTTCTGCCCAAAGAGGAAACTTCTATAATTGTTATTTTGATTACTATTTTAACATTGAAACACTTGTCATTTTGATTTATAATTTTATTTACTTTTGGATTTTTCTTTTCAAAAGTGTACAGGGAAGAAATTCTACCAACATATAAATAGGGGGAACAACATTCGTATTATTGAAACAGAAGCACTACTGAAAGTTAGATGGTTGTACAAAAACTCATCTTGGTTACTGGCTCAACAGTGAAAGCCTGAGTTATGAGGTCCCATAATGCATGATAACTACATGAAAGATTTAGGCATCAGCCTGAGATTTACAACATAGAAAAAAATAAAGCTCCTGCATTCCCAAACCTATTCATAACTACTACTATGACCAGGACCACAAATTAACTCATAGTGCAATCCTAGATTTCCTGATGAATCTATACTATCTATAAAGGATTTGGCAATAGTGTAAATCTGTTAATCCCCACACTATAACAACTGAACATGCTTGCAAACTCTTAAATTATATCTATAGTAAACTATCAGCATAGTGCAATTACACTGTTTGTTGTAGAATAATAAAACAAAATGTAGTTATGATCTCAGCAATTATACGACCAATATACTTGGAATAAGTAACAGCATTCCTCTCTCACTATTTTGGATGCTGTGTTCAAGGGTCCAAGAATTCAATACCTTATAAAATGATGAGAAAGTTTTCCTTTACCTGGTCATCTAGCAATTACTCACTCAATAAAAACATATTTCCACAGAAGCATAATATGCTTAAGGCAGCTGACATGCAAATATGAGTGGGAACTTAATGTACTGTAGAGACAGAGCCTGCTGAATAAGGAAGGAGTCACACAGATTTATTTTCATGTATACAAAATTAATATGGATATACGAAATCAGTTCTGTGTAACAGATTTCATATTACAAACATATGGAAAAGGTTACTTCATATCAAACTTACCTGTTCATGCATAGATATATGCATGATAGTTTTTTGTCATGATGCAGAGAGGCCTTCTTCTGAAATCTTGTTTAATTTACCAGTCCAGCCTATAAGGGGGCTGAGACCAAAACTGGTTACTTGCTTGAGTACATAGATAGGGTATTATTGGAACTGGGGATTTTCGCAGCTCATGTACCTGACCTTTATTCTAAACCAACTCTAGCCAAATATAGTTATTAAGCTCCAAAACGCTGCTAGTTCACTCATCTACTTTCAATCAGAAAAAAAATAAATATTGCTACTCCATTACCAGGTTACTTTTCCTTCACAGCCAGTATGGAAGGTAAGAATCCCCTTCCTTTTCTGCTAGTACAATAGCTAAGTTGGCCGGCAAAGAAAGGACAAAGGTCTCAGTTCCTCTTTAATAGCCTGCTCACTTGTCTGGAGGAAGTTCTATGTGTGCTTTCCTGCAAACAATTCCTAATTCCCATTGGCAGCCAGGCAGTTAAATATACGGTAATTCCACATGACAAGCCCAGACTTTGTGGCATTCAAACAAAAGTATGGTTTAAAAAAAAAGACTATTGTTGACATCACTTACAATAGTTAAAGGCAAGTAGGCTGGTAGAAAAGTCTTGCCTGTTAAGTGAACCAATGTATTTGGGTAATAACTATATATGTATTGAAAATAAATCTTGTATCATAATGGAAGCCTACAATATTTTATTCCTACCTGATAAATATATTTTTCTACTTACTAGGCTACGAATAACTATGCGGATTATAAGTAGCCAATGATACTTATCTTCTTTTATTCATCCAGGTGAGCATTACATAACTTGGTGTAGGAGCATTGCATAATATAACAAATATCTGATAGGTGGAACAAATATTGATATCAAGATACAGTTACCAACAATTTAAATTCTACAGTTTCTGATTCTCCCCCCCCCCCCCAGTTGATGTAAGACAGTTTTTCCTACCTTAACACTTTCTGCATAAGAGAGCCAGTAAGGTCTAGTGGTTAAGGCACCAGGATAGAAACAGGGAGACTGTGAGGCTAAGTCCCATCTTAGCCATGAAAGCCAACTGTGAGCCACTCTCTCTCTCTCTCTCTCAGTCCAACTCACCTCACAGGGTTGTTGTTGTGGGGAAAGGAGGAGGAGGAAGGTATGTTGGATATGTTCATCGCCTTGAGTTAATTGTAATAAAGGCAGGATATACATAAATTTAAAAAATGTTTTATTAAAAAAATTGTCAGCAAATACATCTATCAGGAGTTTGGAAACTGGAAAACTAGCTGCTAAGAAGGTACTTAGGTTAGGGAAGATAATGATAGGTCACACTAAAAAATAACTTTAAAGGTGTGGAAGAAGGCATTACTTCCATAATGCAAGAAAGCAACATGGATAAGTCCATATATTTGCCAGAAGTTGAGTTTACTATAGTAAATCTTTAATTTACTGATCTTCATTTTAGCAGACTAATGGAATAAAACAGGTTGATCATTTTGTTGTATTAAGGGTTCAGAACCGTGCGAAATACAAAACTTTACAAAAATACACTTCCAAGTCCTCACACACAACCAACACATCTACAATGCTTGATTCACAAATAAAGTGTACTTAAGATGAAGTTCTTAGCAAAAGAAGTGGCTAAGTACAGAGGAAACATCTTGTACAAAATCATCTTTTTTTTCTTCCACAATTTTCATTAATTTGAGTAATTTCACTTTGATTTAGCAAGATTCAATGCTGCAATGTGAGAAAACTCTGACATGACATCAACATACTAAATCAACATATGCTAATATCAGGACCAACTGTTAAGGAAAAGTTAATACTTAAGATCTATAGCCAACAGGGCATCACAGATGTCAGGGTTCCAAGTAATAACCCCAAAGCAATCAAAACTCTGAGGCCTAGAGTTTCCTCAAAGCAAAAGTTTATTTGGGATATCATATTGGCACAGCTGGTGAAAACCCGACTCTGCAAGACCCGGGTTTCCCCATCCAAATCAAACCCCAAAGTTCTTGCCCTCCAGGTCACACGGTCCATCACACGGTCCAATCAGGTAGTAGTCCCAACTCTGGCTGGCTTTGGTCCACGCCCTTCCAACACCTGGTAGAGCGTCCTTGGCTCCCATGAGAAAGAATGTTATTTTGGCTACCCACCCCCCAGCTATCTCTATCTCCAACCCCTCCCAAATGTTCACACAGCTCCCCTGCCCCGCATCGCTGTTACAGCCCTGAAGATGCTCCTAAATGGTTTCAGGGCTGACAACAGAATTCTTAGCTTTTAGTCCTCTATAGTCAAGGACACGGCCTTGCATCTGGATAGAATTTAGTATCTGATCTCCCTTTCCAATTCTAGAATTGAGAAATCTCAATATCTAAAAATTCTGCAAGGAGTAAGATATCATGAAAGAGGAATTAATCATACTAATCCTTCCTGCTGTTTTTTTGCCTCTTCATTCTCCTGCCATAGTGTCCCTTTCTCCCATAGTTCGCAAATATAAGATAAGCGTAATAATATTCTGACAAAGCCCATCTCTGTTATTTGAAGCAAAGTATTTATTTTCATTACAAGGACATAACAATTGATCAAGCATCTGATGAAACACTCTACTATACAAATTAAGATTTCTGTGCCACTACAGCAATAGCACTTAGACTTATATACCGCTTCACAGTGCTTTATAGCCCTCTCTAAGCGGTTTACAGTCAGCATATTGCCCCCAACAATCTGAGTCCTCATTTTACCCACCTTGGAAGGATGGAAGGCTGAGTAAAATTGATTACAAATTGCTTCATGTAACTTCAGTCAGCAAAGGAACTTGTCATGATTTTAATATAAATATTACACTTCTCAATTTTGACCATTTTTATTCTTTATTAACTATTTGATTTCCCATGTGGAGGTTCAGTTTAACATAATTACAAACATACGAAGTTACAAGACAAAAAGTAATGGTAATTCAATGGCTGTAAGTCAGTATATAAATCCATAATTTTTCAAACATTGCATTACTGAAAGTTGACCATGCAGCTATAGGGAAACCACTATTCTTCATTTTCCTAATAGCTATTCACACTAGATTAGAAAATCTTCCTACAGTGCTGTTGTCTCTACGATTCTGTGTGAAGCATCTGGAGCTCTTAAAATAAGTCACACAAATATCATGTATTATTCTAAACAAAACAAGCTGCAATTACTGTCACTTGAAATGAAAGCACTTTCAACAAGATAGTGGGGCAATGTGCATATTTTGGATTTTTTTTTTACAAAATATCTTTGGTATCATTGTGGATACTGTGAAGTGTTGCTAAATCAGTTATGCATATAAAAATGTATTTTAAAAGATTGTACAGGTAGGCCTTGACTTACAACCATTCATTTAGCTACTGTTCATAGTTACAACAGCCCTGAAAAAAGTGATTTGCATTTACGACCCCAACATCATCTCCATGGTTATGGGATCAAAATTCAAGTGCTTGACAACTGGCATTTATTTACAAAGTTTGCACTGTCCCAGGCTCATATAATCATGATTTGCAGCCTTCCCAGCTGGCTTCTGACACGCAAAATCAACAGTGGAAGTCAAATTCACCAAACCTCCTCATTATTCATGTAACAACTGAAGTGATTTGCTTAACAACCATAACAAAAATGTTATGAAATCTGGCATAACTCACTTAACAACCACCTTGCTTAACAATGGAAATTCTGGTCCCATTTGTGATCATAAGTCAAGGACTATCTGTATAGTATTTTTTAGCTAAAGCCACTGTCCCACTTAGCGTCACTGTCCAACTTAGATTCCAACCAATCAAGTGACGTTAATGTTTTAGGACAATGTTGATAATGTGAAATAAAGCATGCTATGCTATGAAAAGTTTTTGACACAGTCATTCAGGAAGAATTATCTACTTCCAACATTCCTTAAAAGAAAATAATGTCTGCACTCAACTCCAAGATGGAATTAATGTTCCCAAATGGACACTATCTTTTCCATGATTATTCTAGATGGTGTCACTGGACTGCTGCCAAAGGCCACAGAACTTTGTGATCCCAATGATGTCACTCTCAGTTAACTAGCTGACACTGCAAAACAGCAACCATCAATACTCTGTGCTGTCACAACCACGTGTATCCATTCCACTAGACTGCCTTACCGACACATATCATGACACAAGCATCACTTCCTCCTCCCCACTCAAAGTTGGCAGGTGAGTGTTATTTTTAAAAAGTAGTGATCACCACTTTCTTGCTAGCCCTACCCCTTTCTATAAGAAAAAATAAGGAGTAGCAGTTCAAAACCACCTGTCATGGTGGATGGAGTTACTCAGCTACTGTACAATCCAAAGAGAAGATTTTAGCTTACAGCAGTTTTCCACAACAACAACAATTCTTAACTGCCAATTCAGGTGAGCAAACATTTGCTATCTCCTAATCATTTATCCTATATTCTTAAACAGTTGAAGAGCATCACTCTGCTAGTTATACAGAATGTGAGGCCTTTCTCTTACGGGGAAATCTCATTTGATGGGGCTGAAGAAGGGTTATTGATGCAGATGGTTATTAGGAGGCGAACTAGTACCACCAGAGCAGCACCACTTTTAGGGTGGGGGGCATCTCCTACAGCAGTATAAGCAATACTGCTCCCTTTCAGCCTGTTGAAAACAGGCAAAACAGCAGTCCTTCCAGGAGAAGTCACCTCTGTACACTTTTCCCATTCCTAACCCATTTTGTATGGCATTATGGATACCCCATTCCCTCTCAAAAGGGTTGGACATTCAAATGGAAAGTGATATTTCGTGGACAATCAGGTAAATAATCACAGCCAAGGAGCAGCAATCAATATTCACTTATTGATTCCCTCTGGGCAGTCCGGCAACTTCTCCATCAACTACACTGCCCAGAAAAGCATACAGAAGTTGGGAGAGACTTGCTACCCCTATTTCTACTTCATAGGTGTGTCCAAAGGAACTTGCAGCTGCAGTTTTCTGCATAATCTTCTTGGACATCAAATATGGAAGTTTTTCCAGACTGATCTAGGAGGGTTTCCAACACTTATTCACTGACTCTGCAGCATCTTTTAAGTCTTGAACAAGTAGTCACCCTTTTTGTTGTTTTAGTATACTGTACAACAATCTCCCAATATGTTTGGAGAGGGAGAGAGGAGGGGAGGAGCGTTTCTCTATTGGGGTGTATATCTTCCATTAAGTCTTTGCAAGAGCTGTAATCGTCTCTGATCAGTAACGCCAGCCAGCTCTCCTTCAGGATGATGCTGTTTCTGCCTCTCATAAATCTGAGCCCTTGGACTATCCGTCCTTTTCATTCTCAGCCATTTCACCCACATGTATGCATGTGTATGTATATATGTATATGTGTGTGCGTGTGTGTGTGTGTGTGATGTTGTTATATATGTGTGTGTGTATATATATATATATATATATACACACGCGCGCGCGCACACGCACACACATGTACAAACACCCTATCCATACACGTGTCCGAGAAGCACACCCGTGGGCCACCCACCCAGGCTGCTCCCAACTCTTCCCTTCTCGCGCGCCCATCATCCCTCCCAACTCCTGGGCGCGAGCGCGCCCCTCCTCCTGGCCACCGCCCGGGCCCCTTCTCAGAGCTTCCTCACAGTCCCCGAAGTCCCTCCCACATCAGGGAAGGGGGCGGGCTCCGGCTGCAGCTTCACGCTCTGATTAGACGAGTCGCCCACCACTCCTCCCGAGCGCTGCGCTAATTGACGCAGCAGAGCTGCCAATCACCGCCAGGCGGAACCCCATCTCGCAAGTCTTGGAGGAGTTAGGTTTTTTTCTTGAGGGGAGGAGGAGGAGGTTAGAGAACGGGGAGAAGCTGAGAAGCAACGGAAGACACTCACCTCGGGAGGGGAGAAAGGAGGGAAAGTGACCGAGCTCCCTCTCCCCTTTTAAGTCCCCGTGGCTCTCCGCCTCGCGCCGACACTAACGGGACTCTTCCCCACTCTCCAGCGACAGCCCCCAAGTCTCGCTGTGGTGGATTGCGGCGCCCCCACTCCCCGCCGCTTGCTGAGCACCCGAGAGCCTCGCGAGATTTGATGAGGAGGCGGGGTCACCGGATCGCAAAACCAATGAAGGAGTGGGTGGGTGGGATTAGGAAAAACAGAAGGTGGTGCTGAGGGAGCGGGGGGGGGGGGTAGCGGCGGCTGAGGGGGAGCAAGTTGCTGGTCTTGGGTGCTGCTGCTTCGCGCTGCTCGACTCCCGGGGTGGGGAAGGAGAGCGCGCGGGCTCATGTGCGCGCGAGGCACACCAGTAGAATTCGAGCTGCCGGCCCTCGAAACGAAGTTATTCCTGCAATTCCTTCTCCAATCTGGCGCCCTCCAGGTGCTGGCTGGGAAAGTTGCCTCGTATGGCCACTGACCACCCAGAACATGGTCAGTGTTTGGTCCATTTAAAGCCTTGGACCATTCTTCTGTGTGTTCCGTCTTTTTCATTCTCATCCATTTTACCCACATGTATGTGTGTGTATATATACGTGTATGTGTGCATATGTGATATATACACACAAACACACACACACACACACACACAGCGAAAAGATGGCGAGTGGGACCTCGCCAAAACAATCTCAATCTTACACGTGAAAAGACCCAAATATAACAAGACCAGATTTTGACGGGTGTAGGTATGCTGGTCTTGTTATATTCGGGTCTTTTCCCGTGTAAGATTGAGATTGACACCAGCATCTATCTATCATCTATCTATCTATCTATCTATCTATCTATCTATCTATCTATCTATCTATCTATCTATCTATCTATCTATCTATCTATCATCTATCTATCTATCTATCTATCTATCTATCTATTATCATCTATTATCTATCTATCATCTCTCTCTCTCTCTCTCTCTCTCTCTCCACCCCAACTAGGAGGTGGTGCTCATCAAAGCATGGTCATGTGGCCGGCATGACTAAATACTGAAGGCGCACAGAATGCTGTTACCTTCCCACTAAATGTAGGTTTTTTCTATTTGCTTTTATATGCTTTCAAACTGCTAGGTTGGCATAAGCTGGGACAAGTAACGGGAGCTCATTCCATTATGCAGCATTAGGGATTCGAATCACTGAACTGCCAACCTCTCTGATTGACAAGCTCAGCATCTTAGACACTGAACCACCGCGTCCCTGCCTATATATATTATGTGTGTGTGTGTGTACTGTACGCGCGCACACACACACACACATATACACAGACAAAAAGAAGATACAGAAGAATGGTCGAAGGCCATAAGCGTGGACCAAACACTGACCATGTTCCCAATGCATTTAATCAATCTCCTGTAGCCTTATTTCCAGGTAAGTGGTTACTGTCTATCATTTGCAGAGTTACAGCTGCAGGATTGGAAGAATTGCCATAATTAAGATATAATCAAGAGTCCTTTGCTCTTGACTATGGTGTATTTAATGTTTTTATTTGTTAACACCCCAGATTCTTATATCTGATCAAACATGGCTAATCTGGAAAAGGCCAAATAGAGTTAGAATTAATACTTTGAATGAGAGGCCATAAAGAGAAGGAGCTCGCAGAAGAAAGCAGTAATCCATTTATGTAATGTCGCCAAGAAAACTTCATGGACATGAACCAGAGGTAGAGCTTGAGGGAAGGAAGTTTTTATCTTTACCTTTTATTTATGAAAATGCTTCATGATTCTGCTGCTTTAACTTGGATTAACGGACCAAAATTTTGCTGATAAAAGCATGTTAATTTACAACTATCAAGATGAGACAGGTTCTTTAAACAATCCAATTATCAGAGACTGCAGAATTATATCCCTCAGATATTAATTATAGAATAACAGTTGGAAGGGACTTTGGAGGTCTTCTAGTCCAACTCCCTGCTCTATACCATTTCAGACAAATGGTTATCCAACATCTTAAAAACTTCCAGTATTGGAGCACCCACAACTTCTGGAGGCAAGTTGTTCCACTGATTAATTGTTCTAACTGTCAGGAAATTTCTCCTTAGTTCTAGGTTGCTTCTCTCCTTGATTAGTTTCCATCCATTATGATCAACTGTAAATCGGCTACTATGAATTCAAACGGTAACACCTGGTCAGGCATAGGTTACCAAACTGAATTAGAGTGCTTTTGGTCATCACATTAAACCCTATAGTTATTTAATTTTGTTAAGTGTTTTGTGTGATGTGATATTTGCAAATTATGAACTATGGCTTGATATGTGAACCCAGTTATGGCTTTAATAAACTAAAGTTAAGTAAACAATGAATTAAACAGTATCTGAATCTAAACCTCATCTAAAAAGATTGAGGAATTGGATTCAGATGTCTACCCAGCTGATAGACCCTAGGACAGGGGTGTTAAACTCGATTTCATTGAGGGATGTATAAAGTTTTGTTTGACCTCCGCAGGCCAGGGTAGGTGTGGCCAACTTGATGTCACTCATGTTGGGGGCATCTGTGGCAGCCTGAGTGCTCTGCCAGTGAAAATGGGCTCCTGAGCTTCGTTTTTGGCTGTGATGGCCTCCTGCAACCCTCCGCCAGTGAAAACGGGGCACAGGAGGGCTGCACACAGCCCTCCCGAGCCCCGTTTTCACTGGCCGAGACACTGCAGGCCAGTCCTTTGCTGTTTCCAGGGTGGCCCCGCAGACCAGATCTAAGCACCTCATGGGTTGGATCTGGGCTGGGGGTCTTGAGTTTGACACCCCTCCCTTAGGACAATTACTGGCTGAGTTTATGCTGATCAAGCCTATATTGACCAATTCCAACCTTTGAACTTAAGTTTGTGGTTCAACGTGTTATGAAAACCTGAATGCTTAGACTGAATTAAGCATGGCTAAATTTATTCAATCCCAGCTTTTCTCTTTCAGCTTATTTTACTTTATAGGTTATTATAAGAATAAAACAAGGAAGAATCATTGCACTGCTTTGACCTTACTGGAGAAAGAGCCAACATAAATGCAAGTAATAAATCCACTAAAAAAACTTCTCTTCTTGAGATTGGCTGCCTTTGTGCACTTTTTTCCATGCTAACTCCAGTCAAGTGATGATTTTTTTTTTTGCATTAAAATGATTGATGTGGTATATAGTGGCTTGCTTCTTCATTCTTGTGCAGTCTTTTAAATCCTCTGGTTTAACGAATAAAGTCATATTGAAGTATAAGTGGAATATATTATACTTAATCAGCTGCTTGGATTAACTCAACGTATATTTGTATGCCTATCTGTAATTTATTGCAAATTTCAAAAGATTCATTATTGCAAGGTGGAGGAAAGATAACAATCAATCAAAAATTGGGTTTTTACCATAGTGCAGCCTTCCCTAATAATAATAATAATAATAATAATATATTTATTTCTTAGCCGCACCCTCTCCCGAAGGACTCGGGGCGGCGTACAACAAAACATTCGAAATAAATATGCAATAAATATGCAAACAAAACAAACATATAACAAGATACACTAAAACATACATACATATAACCTAACCTAAGCTCTGTATGTTAAGACATCTGTAGGAATATATCTGAGAAAATTGTTCTACTATATACTCATTCTGGTGTCTGAAAGTTTTGTATGCTTCCATTTCCCAAACCTTCCTGTTTTTTATAACCTTCAATTAGCAAAGAATGTGTACAAAATCTGGGGCCCATTATTCCTATGAAACTGAAATTTCAAGGATCTTCGCACCAATTGCATTTGTAAAGTTGTGGCTGCTGCAACATGGTTAACCATGGTCCTGTGATCCTGATTTCCAGTGCACCCTGTCAGCTTCCCACAAGAAAAGTCAAAGGGAAAGCCAGCAGAAACTCAGAGGTCATTCCTGCTCCCACTGCTTTTTTGCCTGTCCATAGTCATTCTGTTTCTGTTTGGGTAAGGAAATATCTCTGTAAAGGTGACCCAATGAAGTAGATCATTATCAATATTTACCTTATGTCAAATGTTTTGTTTATTTAATGCTGTTTTCACTTTAACATACAAGTTATGTAAATCTGGTACAAAATGTCTGGGTTGACACAACGTTGTAGTTAGTTTGAGCTACAAACCAACCACAATTTAGTTTAAACCCAGGATATTGCATGAGTATACCAACTTTGGTTGGATTTACTCCCTGGGAATTACTTTTTAGGATTTCCACCTTAGACTGATCAAAACTAAGTGCACACATTGTGCCAAAGTATAATTTGCTTAACCATTGTTTGTTGAATAAAACATAGTTAGATGGGTTCATGCCACACACAAATTGATCAAACTGCTCTGTAACCTAATCGGATGTACAGTATAAATACAGCATTCACACATGGATAAAACAACCTGAAACCAGAGTTGGAAGCAACCATTTAAACCATTAAGGTCAACACTGAACGACTCCTACATAAAGTTTCTCAACACCATCAGTTCATAAGTTATTTATCAAGCGTGAAAATAAGAGGTGCCCAGACGTATGTTTACTTGCTGTAGATCACATCTTTTAATGTATACAGCCAGCATCCCTGCAGTGACAGTAAACAAATTCATAATGTAATTCCATTTGAAACAAATGCAGTGGAGTCTTGCCTGTCTTCAACTTTGTTACCTCTTTCGTCTTTTAATATTATTGCACAGGAGAGCAACCTGTGATCTCTGAAGCACTCTTCGGATAACCCCAAAATCAGCAGGCTGATTTCCCATAAAAATGAGCAGGGAAGCCTTTAAAAGGCAAACATAAAACCTAACATAATCTTAACACTAAAGTTTTGTTCGCTTAAAGTGCTGTGAAAAATCAAGGCAAGAAATAAACCTACATTGGGTTGGTTGCATGCTATCTTCTATTAAACATATGAGGTAAAGATGTCTGCTTCATCTCTTATGATTAATAGAAACTGCCTAAGGATCTCGCTCAGTGGTGGGTTGCTCTTACTGTCGCTACCGGTACACTGATCACGCGCTCTGTTCATGCACATGCCTGACTTGCGTGTGTGCAATCCACTGTCCCTGCAACAACCAGCTGCTTGTCGGGGCTTGTGCAGGCACCGCAAACTGTGCGTACTTTGCCGTTTGCCATAAAAACAGCTAAAGCGGGCGAGGGTGGGCCAGACAAGCCACCATACCAGTATGCTCTCAGCTGCTCCGGGCTACTACTGGTGCAGCCGTACTGGGCCGTACCCACAGCAACCCACCTCTGATCTCTCTGATAGTCAAGTCTGCAGTAAAGACAGAGATGCCTCAGCACCTCCCATCTTGTGAGAATCCTAATGCCTGTTGACTCCATCAAACAATTATTCTATCAGTGAAGGAAGAGAACACTAACCCAGCCCATGGAAGCAGAGCAATCCTCTGAAAACTCAAAACCACATTGGTTCTCTCTGGGGATAATCTTGGCTTTCAAAGGATTATTCTACTCATATCCAACATTGGTAGACTTTGGCATATTATTAAACACATCACATGTTCCTCCAACTTATCATTTGGGACTATAGACCTACCTTGCAGCCAGAAAGGCAGACCACTTCTGCCGCAACATAGGTATATATTGCCTGATTTAAAACCAACAAAGTCAAAGCTGTTCTTGAGTGTTTCAGTGCCATTGAGGGGGTGGGGGGATATACCAGGAGAGAGTGAATCTAGCATTATTTTTTAAAAGGGCATAATTACATTGTTAATACCATGCCAGTGAAATGCCAAAACTGACAAAAAATTAAGCAAGAGATGCCATGATAAGTGAACAACTTAGCATTTGCTGCCATTGTTATTACTTAAATGTAGAAGCCATGCAGATGTTTAAGTTGTATCTTGTTTCTGCAGGCTGCTAAATATCTCTGGGCCTAGACAACTCAAGAGGAGCCAGCTGACAAAGCATATGGCCTAGGAAATATCCCAGGCATTCCTACTGAAATAAGTATGTCCCCTTTGAAATGTGAGGAATAGATGCTGTCTGTGTGCACAAAAAATATACTGTTTTAACAAAAGGGTCAGGGGGCAACTGGAGAGGATGAAAACAGCCTTCCTTTCTTTCCCCAACAAACAATCTTGAGATCTCGAGACTACAGTTCCCAGAATTCCTGTGCTGGTTAGGAATTCCTATGCCTGTGAAGGGATGGGGAAATTTGAATTGGCTGGTGTGAGGGGATAAAATGTTGCTTATATTAGGTATGGGGGAATATGTGGTCATCCAGATGTTGAACTATTGATTATAATACCATATTTTTCAGAGTATAAGATGCTCTGGAGTATAAGACACACATTAGTTTTTGGGGAGGAAAACAAGAAAAAAAATCTGCTTCTGCCTACCAGCATCCATCTGGCTAGCGTCCTTGCAGCAAACAGCCTGATCAGCTTCAGCACATTATCACAGCCTGATTCAGCACCAGCAGCAGATTGGTGGATGGATCGGCCTCCCAGAATACCGCCAATCAGCTGTTCCAAGCTGCAGGGATTCCCACAGCCCATCGCCGCCTTGATGCATCGCGTTTTCGGCCTCCACACGCTCCATTTTAGACCTGTTTAGACCTGTTCTAGGCTGCAGGGATCACCACCTTCGCATGTCGCATTTTCAGCCTCTGCGCATTGTGTTTTTGGTCTCCGCACACCCTTTTTTGGCTTCTCTGCATAAAAAATGAGACACCCAGAAGCCATGTGCCAAGGCGGCGATGTGCTGTGGCAATCCCCGCAGCCTGGAATGGGTTTAAAATGAAGTGTGTCGAGGCTGAAAATGCGACATGTGGAGGCCAAAAATGGCCGGCGGGTGTCGGCCGGCAGGTCTTCGGCAACATTCGGTGTATAAGACGCACCACAATTTTCAACCACTTCTTGGGGGGGGGAGAGGGGGAGTGTATCTTATACTCCAAAACTATGGTACTCATCACTTCAAGAGAGAGATGAGCATTCTTCCACCAAGGGCAAAAAGAAAAGAGGAAAACAAGCAAAAACTATTTTTAATTCTACTGTCTCCGTATTTTGGAAATACTCTTATCCCACAGCACACGTTTTGAAATTGTTCTTTGGTATAGGATCCCAAGTGTACACACTCAATCCAGCCGTCAGCCTAGCCTGAGAGCATGGGGTGAGATAAGGCCGCCAGACTTTTTTTTCCAGGTCCTGCTCCTAAATAAACCCTTCTCAAAATTACAAGGTTGATTAAACATCCCCAACACAAATGAGAGGTATGGCAAGGATTTTTTTTTTACAGCATCCGTTAAGCTGCATCTACCTTGATGGTATATACTTTACCACCAAAGCAATTAACAATCCTTGAAATGGCTTTCTACCTAAGAGTCTTTAGTATAACTCCTATAGGGGGTTTGTACTGCAGCACAAAGCATAAATGTTTGATTACATGGTAGGCTTAAACGTGGAGTTTACTTGAAGGATTTACTTTTTTCCCTTTTGCTAGCTGCAGAAACCCCAGCATGGATGCATGCCCACATTCTTTTCACTGTCTGGAGTTTGAGAGCACACCAACTCCAAGTTTTTGCCAAGTAAGACGGGAATCATTCTTTCTTCCTGCTAAATGGATGAATGAATGACAAGCTCATATCCAGGAGTTAGTGGCACACATTTTTCCCCTCAACATTGTTAAGTATAGGTTGTCCTCAACTGACGACCACAATTGAGCCCAAAATTTCTATTGCTAAGTGAAACATTTGTTAACTGTGTCTGTCCCATTTTACAACCTTTCTGTCTGGGAATAAGAAGTTGAGCAGTTCCATTATTACTAGCATTTTTGGAATATCTCTGGTCCTAGGTTAAGTTGTCCATTAAGTATTCTACTTTATCTCCTACATAGACTAAGGACACCTCTCAGACATGATGTTTCTTCAGTTCAGATACTTGTTAGCGTTCCCTTCATTGTTTAACTATTACTGTTCACTCACCCCACCCACCCTCCCATGGCCAGGTTGGCATCAGCAGCAAGTTTCCAAAACACAGCCATAACTGTAATATGCAGCTCAGTCAGTTCCTTAGCAACCCCAGTCTAGATTGCCAGGACCAGCTGTGGGTTGACAACAAGCAGCAGCAACCCTAGTCAATATAGTCAGGCTCCCAAGAACTCCCAAAATAGTTGCGAGCCATTTGTTCACCCTGCGCAATCATAGGCAAAGCATTTTAGTCAAGAGAAATGGATAGGGCATGTGGGGCTGTCCTCCCGAAAAAACGTATTGAGGAAGCCGATGAAAGACCACCATCCTCTTTTTTTCTTTCTTTCATTTTTGTTTCCTTTGAAAGCATTTTAGCCTTTTTTAGATCAATCCTTCCTTTTTAAAAAAAAGAAAAACCCTGGTAATTGATCATATGCCTCTTCATTTTTAAGGATAGAATTCTAAACTACGAAATTACATTTGAACAAGATTCATTTCTTCTTATATGCTGTAACATGAACGTGGCAAGGGAGAGGAGATCCCATGGCAGAGAAATAATAAAGCTGAAAGCTCTTCCTAATTCTAGGACAGAGAAAAACAAGGAAGAAGCAGATGAAGAGTTCAATGCTGCAGCCAAAAGGATTGCAGTTCTGGATTTTCCACATGGCCCAGGGGATAGCTTTCTATGAGCAGCAAGGCAGATCTGTTCCATTTCATGCCCCTATGATACTGTCTTGGGAGCACTTCTTTTTTTACTGTGTATTTAACTTTAAAAGAGTTAATTACCAAATGATGGATTGAAAAAGACATGTGATTTCTTTTCCTCTCCCAAATTTGATTTTTTTAAATCCTCCCCTACTTTCTCTTAATAGCTAACAGACCTGTCTCTAAATGGAACCTTCACAACCCAGACTTTTAAAAAACAAATACAAGCATTACAACAATGGGCCATAAGCATCATAACTTTCTTCTAAGATCCTTGAAGCATCAAAGCATCTTTTACTTCAGTAAGCTCTATTACAATGACAAAAAGCTACACTGCAGACTTCTGGAATCATCATAAATATTATTAATACAGTGGACGGTGGTAGACGTACCCCACCCCACCATCTTCCTCACTTTTGTGAAAGTTCCTCAACATCTGGTTATTCCATGGGAGCCACAGACTTGTTTAGGTGGCTTCATTGTTGTGGTTGGATGTACTTGCTCTCTCTGGGCTGGGGTTTTGTATATTTTAGTGTTAATTATCTCTATTTTTTATTTTTTTAATGCCTATTTTTAAATAGATATTGTGTTTTTATCAATTATTGTATGTCTTTTTGTGAGACGGATGGCTAGTAAATTTGATTAAATAAATAAGCCAAAACGCAAATAAGGTCAGAACACTGCACTGTGCTTTCCAATATACCCAGAAGACCTATAACAGTAGTAGATAATTTGATGTTTTCCAGATATGTTGGAATTCAACTTTTATTAATCCTATTCAGCACACCCTATAGGTAGGAGATTGTTGGAGTAATCTAAAACATCTGGACACTAAAGGAGCTGAGAATACTTTTTTCCACATAAAGAGTATTAACCTGAAACCCAGAGGTTTAGAAACAGAACAAATACAGTTGTAGATTTAATTAGATGATAACCACTGTAAAATGTATTCCTTCTAGTGATCAGGATGCAAAAATGTCTCCTTGCCTACAACTGGACCCAAGACAAAGGGTGGAATTCACAACTGACTTATCCCTAGTTTCCATATCCATGATTTATGAAAGGAGCTCCATCTCTTACATAACACTAAGAAATTGTACAGATGTGAGAAAACAGCTCTAAATGGAAATGTTTTAAGATTGAAATAGCTGCTCAGACCCTTTGGAAGATAAAGTGGGAATAATTATTTCAAGCTTGAGATAGGATACTTCAAAAAAGTTTCCAAACCCTAATTAAAAATGAAATCATATAGTTCAGCATGACTGTGAATTCGGTCTACGTATAAAATCCATTAAAAGTCCATGAGGAGAAGTTGGAAATATCCTATGGTACCTGAGAGGCTGGCATTACACCTGTGTTCTATTGGTAGGCTTCCTTCTCCAAAGGCATATGGTTAGCTCTTGAAGGAAAGAGGATGCTAAATTGGATCAGCCTGGGTCTAATTAAACAGGGTTCTTCCAAGCAGCAACTTCATGTTTACTAAATATCACACCCACCCACCCACACCCATCTGCACTAGCTCTTAAAGGAAAAGAAACTTCAAAGGCTGCTGGTTCTTGGCCATGTTTTAATTTACTGGAACCAAGAAAACCAAATTCTACAAGTTTGTCAAACATAGGAAGATCTATTCAGATGCTTACACCCCCCAACAAATAAACAAACACTGATTGCCTAAACTTGGGAGGCACCATCCTTGAGCTGCAGTTAGTGCTTCTCCAAAATTAGCCACTGATGATGGTGCAGTGATGTTTCTAATGGGTGTTCAGACTTTTTAATATTTGCTTTTTGCTTTTTAACTTTTCTTACGCCTAAAATAGGCGGAACAAACATGTAAAATGCTTATTTCGCTTTTTAAAACAACAAAGATAGTGGGGAGTCTCATTGTTATTTGCTGGCTGTTAATACATTCTAGCAGCAAGAGGAGGCTCAGGAACTGTATCTTGTATAAAAGCTATACATCCTGCTCCAAGCTAAAGTCATGCCGGCAGAAGCACGAATAAGTATTGCTACAATCCTATGACACTAAGGACAAGCTTCATTAAATTGATTAAGATTTCATTAAAAAGTAACGACATCCAGCTACTGATTAGGTATTTCACACTTATTGCAAATGACTGAACTGAAAACAAACTTACAGCCATTACTGGATTTTCAATGATCTATTGGAGGCAGTGAACACATCCTATTATGAATGGCTGACATCATCAGATGGAATTCATGTGTCCCACTGGTCAACCCCCCCCCCCCACTAACTCCATGGAGAAAATATTTGGAACCAGGTGTCTATTAGAAAACCAAATGTGCACCCTAAAAAAAAGCAGGAAATGTATACCAATCTGTATTTATTCACTTGCCCCCAGTGAACAGGGAGGATTTGGTTAACAGGTGAGCTTCCCTTCTCTCCCACAAAACACTCAGCTCAGCGTACACATTAGACTAAACACAGGGGGGAGAAAGGAAGAGTATGTAGTAGTGCATGTTGGTTTTTTTTCACATGGCAAAGAGAATGAGGAATGCTACCATCAAGCAGAAGAGCCCCATGGCTTCGGAGAGCGCAAAACCCAGGATGGCATAGGAGAAGAGCTGCTGCTTCAGGGAGGGATTTCTGTGAAGGAATTAGAGAGAGAGATATGCCGATCAGAAAACAGAGAAGAATAGACTTCCAGCACCTCTCAAGGAAAAGTTTGATGTTACATCGTTCCTGGCCATGCCACACGTATTAGGAGAAGCAAAAAGAAAAAACCCAAACCCTAGCTACGTTTAGCCAGTTTTGCAATTAAATCTGCAAAATTTATTAGACTATAAAGATTTTACTAGGGTTTGTTCTGCACGAGGTCTTTTTAGCACTGCTTTTCTGCAGTCAATTGCAAGTAGAATTAAAACTAAGGCTCCGAGAGACATTTAACATGCTACTATACTGTATATCAATAAGTAGTGGCCAAGAGCTTTCAGGGTTTATTTCCAAGTTTATTATTTTCTACAAAATGTCCCCGCAATGTTAATTAGAAGCTTCCCTTTGCGCTTTTGTCCATCTCTGTTTTTATTCTGCATAGCTATGGCATCACTGATAAAGAGCCTTTTTCCTCAGTGGGGCGAACAACAAGAGGAAACTAATGCTTCATTTTAAAAATGAATGGCACCGTTATTCCCAAGGGAGGTTATTTCTTAAAAGATGGGATAATAACATTACTACACATATATCCTTGGTGAGAAGAACTGCATAATTAAGGACAACCATCAGTAATGCCACGGCTATATTGAATTAAAGCAATGAGGCAGAACCTGGCAGCAAAAAACATCCAATTACAGGTGGTCCTTAACTTACAACCACAATTGGGATCAGACTTTCCATTGCTAATCAAGTTGTTTGTTAAGTGAGCCATGCCCTATTTTACCGCCTCTTTTTGCCACAATTTTAAATTTTGGGGTTTTAAATTGGTTTTAGAATTGTTTTTAATTATTTAATTAGTTTGGGTTGTATATACAGACGGTATGTTTGCGTTGTTTTGTCTGGTGCTTTGTTATGTTTTGTCGTTTTATACACGAACGGTCTGTACACCGCCCCGAGTCCCTACGGGGAGAGGGGGCGGTCTATAAATTTAATAAAACCTAAACCAAACCTAAACCTAATTGTTAAATGAATCACCCTCATCTTTAAGTGACTCACGTGGTCATTAAACAAATACAGTTTCCCCCATTGACTTTGCTTTTTTTGAAGCTGACGGGGAAGGTCACAAATGGCAATCACATGACTCTGGGACCCTGCAATCATCATAAATACATGCCTATTGCCAACTGCTTAAATTTTGATCATGTGACCATGGGGCTGTTGCAATGGTCGAAAGTCACTTTTTTCAGTGCTGTAACCTATGTGTGTATATACGGGTATATGCATAATGGCTATCTTGAGAGATGAATGCAACGAAATTTAATTTTAATGTATGCTGATTAGTGTATACTTAAAGTCTGATTAGTGTATATTTAAAGTGGCAATAGTTTTATTCTATTCTTATTCTATTCTATCCAGCGGTGGGATTCACTTACCTTCCCTATCGGCTCGCAAATGTGAGCGCGTGCGCGCTTGCTTTGCTCACACGTGCTGCATCTGTGCATGCGCACCGCTTTTTGTGTATGCGCAGTGCTCTCACATTACGTCGGGGTGGGTGGGCAGAGCCTCCCGCAGCCACCGCTACCAGTTTGCCCGAACTGAAGAGAACCAGCTGAATACCACCTTTGATTCTATCCTATTCTAATTGTATTCCTATCCGATCCTTATTCCACTCCTATTCCTATTCCTATTCCATTCCATTCCATCCTATTAATTCTATTCCTATCCTATCCTAATTCCATTCCTATTCCATTCTTCTTTGAACAGTCGCAAAACGAATGTTAAATCAAGGGCACTAAAAGACAGGAAAATCCCATAATTCCTTACCACTGCATAATGACACTACAAACGAGGACATAAGTTAAACTCCCCCATACCTGGCATAGCCAATGATGAGACTGCCGAACACTGTTCCAATGCCAGCACCAGAGCCAGCTACACCCACAGTTGCAGCACCAGCACCAATGAACTTGGCGGCAGTATCAATGTCCCTGGACACTGCGCTTGTTTGGAACTGCCGATGCAGCAGTGGCAAGACTTCATGCTGAGCACCCGAAAGGCAGCAGGACTAGGAGCAAATAAGAAACAGGGGGTGGGTGGGGTGTAGAAGGCAAAGGTCTGAAACAGGAGGTGACCAAAGGTAACTTTGTAGTAATCAGCATGGCCCACAGCCATTCACCAATCTTGGCTGTTGATGTTTGTTATCATTTCAGTCAAATTATACTGTATTTCCAAATATAGCAGAGTTAAAAACCAATTCATAGCTTGGCTTGACAGTGGCTGCAAATCTTGGCAGCGGGCAATTACTGCGATTTGGGCCATTATAATTACAAAGCGGGATGTGGTGGCTCAGTGGCTAAGACGTTGAGGTTGTCAATCAGAAAGGTTGGCGGTTTGAATCCCTAGCGCCACGTAACGGAGTGAGCTCCTGTTACCTGTTCCAGCTTCTGCCAATTTAGCAGTTCGAAAGCATGTAAAAAATGCAAGTAGAAAAATAGGAACCACCTTTGATGGGAAGGTAACAGCATTGTGTGTGCCTTCGGTGTTTAGTCATGATGGCCACATGACCACGGAGACATCTTTGGACAGCGCTGGCTCTTTGGCTTTGAAACGGAGATGAGCACCGCCCCCTAGACTTGGAAATGACTAGCACATATGTGTGAGGGGAACCTTTACCTTTTAATTACAAAGAAAAGGTAGGCAATCTGTTTCATCTGCTCCAGGCAACAGGGTGCTGCTGTTCTTACCATACAAGCCTTATGGAGAGTATCAGATTGTCTAAACCTGTCATAGAGAATCATAGGACAAGATCCAGATTCAAATGTCTCTGTGACTATGTAGTACACTGCATTTAACTGCTGGTCCCCATCTAGGAACCAAACCAGAATTTACAAGATTAAAGCAATACATGAATGAGGAACTGATGGAAATCATTTCTTGAAGCTTATTAACAGTTCCAAAGTTTGAAGTAAATGAATTGGTCTTAGCTTCTCCCAGCAATGAGGAGGAATTAGCTGGAAGAATTCCAAATAAGCTCCAAAAGTAGAAGATTCAAACCTTAGCAAATTCAATAATCATCTGCAGACCTAATTAATATTACATAGAGATGGTCTTGTAGCATCCCGAGGCCCTCTAGTGACATGTCGCTGGTTTTTTTTTACAAGATATATATTTGGAAATGAATACTGTTTTATTGCTGCTGCTTGTACAATCTTTAAAAAAAAATCTAGCAGAGCCAATTCAATGGAAGAGGAGGAGGAAGAATCCTACCTCAAGAAACTCCAGACATGAACGAATAGAGGAAAATTTATATCTGTTGCATCAATAAAACCTAAAGCAATCAGTCCAGGGAGTGGGCAGAGGCTCAGGGCAATCAAACTTTGAAGTACCAATCAGGAGCAGCAAAATTCCCCTCAGGAAAGCTATATAAAAAGAGGACAAAGGAATGCCATTTTTCCTTTTATCACAGAAGGAGGGAGGGTCTTTTCCCAGGCTTGCTTCAACCCTGTTAAGAAAACCCTCCAACCTGGAGAATGACTAGAGAAATCAGAATAAAATAGCCATAGCAAATGGTAAGACGGACACACATGAATGTGTGTGTTTTGTTTTGTGTTTGAATTATTTCAAGGATCAATCTGAGCTATGTTTTTGTATCCTGGGCCCAATTTTGTTCTAGGGATGCGTGTTTCTGCCTGTAAGAAAAACCCACGAGTTAAAGCCTGCAGGCTTCTCTTTTTCTCCCATTGTCTTTCAGCCACATTTATTCCCATACCTTAATCTGTATTATAAAATCCTTATTAAGCTCTTCTAGAATCATTATTCCCGCTTTGACACAGAATGCTCCAATATAGCTATTCGTTGATACTAAGGATGTGCAATGCTGAATGTTCTCGGGGCAGAATGTTCTGGAGAATTCCGGAATATTCTCATTGATCCAATCTGACTATTCTAAGGGATGATCTGAAAACTTTGTTGATTGGAACTGCATTGGTCTGCTTGAATTGCACAATTGCTTTCGCACATCCCTGGTTAAAGCTATAGCAAGTTTTTGCCTGCTGAAACTTGGTAGGACAAAGAAGCAAAATGCTGAGGAGATTCAAAATCTATCTCTCTTGGATATCCCGACTTACCTTATCCGTCCTGATCTGAGGTCTGTTCAGCACAGAAGCAGAGAGAGGTCTGCATAAAACTGTAGAACTGTTCCTCACCTGAAGAAAGAAAGAAAGAAAGAAAGAAAGGAAGGAAGGAAGGAAGGAAGGAAGGAAGGAAGGAAGGAAGGAAGAAAGAAAGAAAGAAAGAAAGAAAGAAAGAAAGAAAGAAAGAAAGAAAGAAAGAAAGAAAGAAAGACATTACAGAAAAGAAATAAAACTTCCACTGGTAAAACAAGCTTCCTCGCCAAGCACATTCTAATTTTAAAGGCAAAATCCTAATGGTTAAAAGGAACAACTGTGGGGTCAAACATGGTGATTTAATATTTAGTTTACTTTATTGTCATTGCACATTGCACAACGAAATTAAATATTTAATATGTGGTGTAAATCAACAGTTACAATTTTGATTTGTAAATCATAGTTTATGGCTGTGTATTATATGCATGGAGGGACGTGGTGGCTCAGTGGCTAACATGCTGAGCTTTTCGATCAGAAGGTCAGCAGTTCGGCGGTTCAAATCCCTAGCCCCGTGTAACCGAAGAGCTCCCATTACTTGCCCAGCTTCTGCCAAGCTAGCAGTTCAAAAACATGTAAAAACGCAAGTAGAAAAAATAGGAACCATCTTTGGTGGGAAGGTAACAGTGTTCCGTGTGCCTTCGGCATTTAGTCATGCTGGCACATGACCATGGAGATGTCGTCAGACAGCCCTGGCTCTTCGGCTTTGAAACGGAGATGAGCACTGCCCCCTAGAATCAGGAACGACTAGCACATATGTGCGAGGGGAACCTTTACCTTTACCTTATTATATGCACTTCAAAACATTTAGACTTGTGCAAACTACAATCAAAACAAAAAAGCTTAAATATAAGTAATACAATACCTGCAACTTGCAGGAACTCATGCAAATAAAATGAGCTAGTTTGTTTTTTTAGTTTGCTCAATGTATTTTGTCAGTTGTAAACAATGGTAAAATGTCGTGCTGGACCCCTCTGGGCTTTGGAATTTTACTGTTATTCTCAGCAGCAAGTACTAAGGAAAAATTAAATGTAAATGTAATGTAAATTAAATTCCTGATTTTCATAGATCGTTATCTGAAGAACCAGCAGTAATTAGAATCTGCAAATTAGGCATAATTGTTATCCCACTTGAGCCATTAATGGAAAAGAAAACAAAGCACTGGGTAGTTCCACTTAGAAAGAACAAACCCCTCCTCACTGTCAATTGATGTTGAACTTTCTCAATGTTATCTTAATTTAATTTAACCTAGGAGAAGGCACTCCGAATTAGAAATGGCATATATTGGGAGCAGTGGTGGGTTGCCAATTTTGTTACTACTGGTTCGGGGGGCAGCAACCCATCTCTGATTGGAAGCATCCTTCAATAAAAATTATTATTAATCAAAAAGCAATAGAGAGTAATTTAACATATCGTATTTTGCAGAGTATAAGATGCACTCCCCCCCAAGTGGATGGGAATGTCTATGCATCTTATACACCAAATGTTGCCAAAGCTCCTCCCCCCCTGCCCCCCCAATCGGTCATTTTTGGCCTCCGTGCATCGTGTTTTTGGCCTCCACACGCTCCATTTTAGACTCATTCCAGGCTGCGGGGATCGCCACAGCACATCGCCGTTGATCGCCGCCTCCAAGTGTTGCATTTTCAGCTGGTTCCAGGTGGCGGGGCGAAAACACAATGCGCGGAGGCAAAAAATGAGATGTACAGAGGCGGCGATGGGCTGTGGTGATCCCTGCAGCCTGGAACAGCGGATTGGCAGTATTCCGGGAGGCCGATCCAACCACCAATCAGCTTCTCATGCTGAATCAGGCTATGATAACATGCTGAAGCTGACCAGGCTGTTTGCTGCAAGGGTGCTAGCCCCATGAATACCGATAGATGCTGGTAGGCAGAGGCAGGTTTTTTGTTTCTTGTTTTCCTCCCCCAAAACTAATGTGCGTCTTATACTCTGGAGCATTTTATACTCCGAAAAATACAGTAAATAAGATTCTCAAGCTGAATTCTTCATTTAGACATAGACTACCATCCTAAACTGAACAGGTTGAGCTGCTCCATCTTTTGAACTATGCCTGTTCAAACTGCAGTGGACAGTGTTCTTCTCTTACCTACCTATTACTGCAGTAATCCATCAACTCAATGTACAACATACAGCACAATCTTGGGAGGCTAGATGGTGTTGTTTCTCTGTGTCATATAATATATGTGGGTATATGCTTAATTTTGCAGTTATTTATTCTGTCATAGTTATGTAGTATATATTGGACGTGGTGATCCTTTGAGAGCTGTATGCAATGAAATTTCATTTGAATGTATGCCGATTAGTGTGCATTCAAAGTGACAATAAAGTTATTCTGTCTAAAACTGCAGGGCTGAATGAAGTCCTGTGCCCATACCTGGCCTATCATAAGTTGGGAACAGCCATCATAATTCCAACTTCAAAGGTAGAGCATATTTTCAGATAAAGTTATCAAACGATCAGACTAGGAGGAGGAAGATATTTATAAACTTCTAAAATTCAGAAAGATGGGGAGGTCTCTCTTTTAACTACCTGTAGTAGTTTACCTACAGGATTGGGAAAAGATAAACAGAACACAGTCCAGAGTAAGAAGATCCATCCTCCAAAGCAGGAATATCATCTGCTGCTCGCATCCATTTTGCCTACCCCCGATAAGAGATGCAACTTTCAGCAGAGAAAAAAATGGACCGCTCAATCAACTGTATTGTGTTCTTTGTAGTGATATAGGAAAGAATGTGACATGATCATAGCAATGAAAAGTCAAGGTGGAAATCTCAGATGGAAACCCAAAAGCATATAGCATACATGATATATACACCTATATAACTTTTTTATTTAACAAGTGCTGTTGTGTATTCAGATGTTGGCAGAAAATGTTAGACTTGTGGAAAAATAGTGAAAGAAGAATGGGTTTCTTGGACAAAAAGACAAGACCACTAAAATTTCATTGTATTTAAGTACAATAACAATAAAGATTATACTTATAAAATATGCCTTATCCCCTTGTCATAAACCACTTCTGCAGCCCACTCCAATTTATAGCTCTGCAGCAAGAGCTGTTAAGATACTTTTATCAGGAGGATAAGGAGTCAAAACTAAAAGAAATCTTCAGAGGGATATTCAGGACAAATTATATCCTATATGTCCTTGCTTGAATGCATAGTTGCAAGTTTTGTAGTTCATTGATTTTAACATACTTGTCAACATGGCCAATTGCTTTTAAAGCCTACACACTATTAAAAATACCCCAAAATTACATCTTAGTTTACTCACCAGGGTGGAGGCAGAAATCAACTTTGCACAAGTGTACATATTCAGAGTTGTGGGGAACAGCCACATTCAACAACTGGAAAACAAGGTGAATGCCAAGACATTAGGACAAAATATTCACGGCTTCTATTATCTTTCACAAGTAGGAACCTACGGGTAGTCCTCACTTAGCAAATACAACTGGGAGTAGCAACTCCATCGCTAAGTGTTGTTATTGCAAAGCAGAAAATCATGTCACTGTGATGGGCTTATGAACTCAATTTCCTTGCAGTCATTAAGCAAAACATCCTGTGACCACAATTTTATTTCCAACTTTTATTTCTAGGAAGACTACCAGATTCTATAACAGTTTAATTCCCTATGCCATCCGTCTGGTAAACTCGCAAGATTCATTTTTTTTTTGCCATTTGCATGTATACATCCGAACTAGACTGTGTTGTTTCTGTGTCATATATGTGGGTATATGCATAATTTTGTATTTATTTATTATTTTGTATATTGGAGGTGGTGACCCTTTGAGAGTTGTAAGCCATGAAATTTCATTTTAATGTATGCCGATTAGTTTGCATTCAAAGTGAAAATAAAGATTTCTATTCCATTCCATTCCATTCCCTTTGCTTGTCACAAGGGAGTTGCAAAGCACACAGATGGTGATAATGGGACTGTGGGATACTATGACGTAAAGCAATGGAATGATGATCACATGACCAGAGGATGCTACAATGGTAATAAATACAAGATTGGTTTCAAAACTGTTTCCAATATGATCATAACTTTGAACTGTTGATAAACAAAGCAGTTGATACACAAAGACTATCTGTACTATATTCGGAAGATCTATCAGGAATAATTTTTGCAGGACACCAATAATAAATGAAAAGATTATACAATGGAAGAAGATTAAAAAAAGCAATACACAATATGTTTTCTGCCAGATAAAAGGAACTGATTAGCACAATTTGAGCTTCCCAAATTTTAGATACTGGCTGGTCAAACATTCCAGTATATTTTTTCACCAGAAAGAGTTTATCTAAAGTTTCTTTTGGTATGTTCAGATTAGATTTTGAATTTTACAGTATACCAAATTCTCAAGGATTTGGGAGCATGAATTTCATGACACAGGACCAATGCAATTCCTTACAAATTCCTAAAATTATACTGTTAGAATACTTTGTTGCCTATTCTAGATATTAAACATTTGCCAATGTGAGGTGGACCTAAGGTCACCTCTAGAAGATATTCAGATGTAATGCTTTGAGACTGCAAGGTAGAGAGAGACTGTAAATGAAGGAACGATTTTTAAAATGTCAGCTAACTTTATAGTTAATAAAATCTGGCACTTGATTTACAACAGATCAGTATGACATTCTAAACCTTGATTGTTTAATAGTAGCAAGTATAAGATTTCCATCTCACCTTGCTTTTATGAAGCAAGCTTGGGAAAGTTGAATTTATGTATTTGTGGAAGGACTATATGTTTCATTCATTTGTCATACACTAAAAACATCCCTGGATCAGAATCAGATTCTAGTTGATTAGGGACCAGGTTTAATTTGAAAAGTGAAAAAGATCCTATAAGCCTGGAATGCACTATTCCATTTATGCCAAACACACGTCAGAAACTGGGTTCTGTGATTTAAACTGTAGATAGAACATACAGTCAAGTATGATATTTACATCACCAGAAGTGGCTTCTGCATTCAGATGTCTTATAACACATAAGACTGAATTATGTGTTGTCCCTAGATTGCTCCAAGCAAGAGCCCGGAACAACTACTACAAGGAAAATATTTCACAGATGCACATTTGGCATTCATGATGTACCTGTGAGAATTATTCAGGGCATGGTGATCTCAAATCAATATAGTTTATATGGGCTATATGAAATAAGTGCTTCCCTTCCCCCCCCTAAAATATTTCTTTTTATGCATAGCTTTTTTATAAGCTGCCCAACAAGCTTGCTATTATATACAGCAGTTGACCAGAACTAAAAATTAGCTGTGAACTGTGTTTCAAATTATTCTCAAGGTAGCAGCCGTGAGATTCAGAGAAGAAAAAGGATGCACTCTATAAAGCACTCAAACTGCATGGCAGCAACTGGACTACAGATCCAGAATCCTCTGCCACATCTATGGGATATAAAATGTCGAGGAAGAACTGTCAACCAGCCTTGATCTGCTCCTGTTGTAACTAATAGCTTCAGCTGCAGAAATCAGGTAAAGCTTTTCATTATTTGGGGACGAACAACATAGAGGGATGAAAGAAATCAAGATTTATGCATTTTTATAAGAAAAGTAGCTTACACTATACTGTATCATCAGTCGCTTATTGGGATAGCGATAACTTCCATAATTGAGTAATTTTTTATTCACAGTTTACAATCAAATACTAGTTGCCCTCCTGTAGATAATCCTACTTTATAGCTGTCTTAGTGTGATTCAGAATAGAGTAACCATTTTGATCACATAAATAACCCCCAGTGATTCCTGCGGGGTTTATTATAAGGAATTGACAAAGAAAAATGCTTCATTACTTTCATTATGCACAGAACAAGCTGCTGTTAAAGGCAACAAAAAAGCTTAGCAGAAAAGGGGAAATGATATATAAAAAATAAAAATACTTGTCAAATGAAAAATTCGGGATTTCCCAACAGACTCTCATATGCACTAATTCAGAAAAACTGAAGAAGCTAATAGTTCTCCCATAATTTTTTAACCAAATTTCAATAAAATTCAAGGCCTATCCTATTGTGAATATTTCAATACAGTACTTACCAGTGGACTTAAAGGTGAGATACATTATCTTACTTGAAGAATCTTTCAGAAAATATTACTAATAGCACACAAAAAATCTTATTGTTGTCATGATTTTTTATAACCCCAATGGATCATTTTCAAATGCAAATTTGAAATTTCTTGATTTGTCTGCTAAAGCAAGAATTGAGCAAAAAATAAACTGAATCATCTAAAAGATCTCTGGGTGATGGTTGATACATTATTTTGTCAATAAATCTTTACCACCAGTAAATCTGGTAGACAGATTGTTTAATAGTAACAACAAAGATACTTCTACCTCTGTTAAATTATACTGCTGAAATGAGGAAACAGGATCAGATTTCTTTGCAAATAGGCTGTGATGTCTATGGAACTGAGGAAGCTTCTTCTTGAATGGGAAGTGAAATGTTTTGGAAGAAAAAACCAAGAAAGTCTAATTGCCTTTTGGAAAAGCACCTTTTGAGACAAACAGGCTATAAATCCTAATCAGTTGTGGTGGTGTAAGTGGTTCGGATACAGCAGGTTCTTATTCATCTTAAATCTCAGTTTATGGGGAAACTTTGTGTTAGCCACTCTGTTTCAGCCCCACCTATCTCACTAGGTTTCTGTTGTGGGGGAAATGGCAGGAGAGAGTACTAAGTGTCTTGTCTTGACCTCCTAAATGGAAAGTGGGATATATCTATATCTAATCTATATCAATATCAATATAGTCCTGGGCTTTGAATCTGGTAACTCAATGCATCCTTTTTATTCTATTTCAGCAACTTTCCTGCCAATTGCCAGAAAAAAGTAAATCTTTTCAACTTGAACTTAACTAAACTCCTATGCTAGAGAGGTGGAAAAAGGAGAAAAGCAGATATTAAAGAAGTAATAGAGGCTGTGGAGTAAATTAAAAGGTTATCGGTGAACACCCAGCGAAGAGATTACAAGAGAGACTTTGTGCTGAACACCAAACCTCACTCTGACTGCTTTTAAAAGTCACAAGGTTAACTTACATGCCTCCTCTTTCAATACAGGCAGTCTTCGACTTACAACAGTTCGTTTAGTGACCGTTCAAAATGACAGTGGTACTGAAAAAGTGACAGTATGATTTTTCACATTTACAACCATTGCAGCATTCCCAGCCATGTGATCAAAACTCAAACGCTTGGCAACTGACTCATATTTATGACGGTTGCAGTGTCCCGGGGTCATGTGATCCCCTTTTGTGACCTTCTGACAAGCCACACCAATGGGGAAGTCAGATTCACTGAATCACCGTGTTACCAACTTAACCATCTGCAGTGATTTATTTAACAACCATGGCAAGGTTGTAAAATGGGGCAAAACTCACTTAACGAATGTTTCACTTAGAGACAGAAATGTTGGGCTCAATTATGGTGATAAATCACAGGGCTACCTGCACCTTCTTCTCCCCTACCTCAGAACTTGGGCAGGGGCCAAAACTTTCTGCCTTTATTTGAAGGATCCTTGGTGCTCTCTGAGCTTGTTTGCTTGCAGACGTTTCACCAAACTAGGTAACATCATCAGTGCTATGGTAGCAAGGAGTGCTGTTTGCTGTCAATTTATATTCTGGTAGCAAACAGCACTCTTGATTATCACTGATGATGTTACCTAATTAGGGTAATGAAATGTCTGCAAGGAAACAAGCAATCAAGGACCCCTCATGGCAACCCTGAGCTGCAAACATTCCCCTTTATTGGTGCCTTTATTTATAGTGAGGCATTCTCCTTGGGAAACAACAAAAGAAGGGTTTGTCTATGGAAATTCTCAGTCATCCAAGTCATGGTTGTCCCAAAGGTGCTTCCCCCCCACCCCCGCCTTCAAAAGGCAACTGGACTTTCTGATTTTTCTTCAAAGACATTTTGCTTCTCATCTAAGAAACTTCTCCAGAGCTGAAGAAGCTTCTCGGATGAGAAGCAAAACGTCTTCAAAAGAAAAAAAACAAGAAAGTCCAGTTGCCTCTTAAAGAAGAAAAAAGCACCTTTGGGACCAAAGGGACAGTTTTCTTTTTAAAATTGTGTGCAATAAAAGGTGTGTGTGTGTGTGGGGGGGTGTTGTTGTTGAGAAACCCTGGCAAAACAACCTTGAGGGGGCTTGGCTAGCCTCCTGAAGGACGATCACCCTGGGGCTGCCCTGTCATGCGCATCGGCTTTGCGAGGTATCCCCTGCGAAGGGCGCTCGCGCCGGGCCGACACCGCCAACCTCCCATGAGGGAAAGCAAAGGCTTCAATTGCTGATTCTATTGGGAGGGGGGAGGGCGGAAGATAAGGAATATTCTGAAGCCGCAAAGCCCCGCCCACACGCCAGTCAAGATCATTCTCAAGGGTGGCTCCGCCCACCGCAAGCTCCGCCCCCTTGTCCCGCCGAGACGGTGCACGTCCCGCTTGACCCCACCGTGCACCCCTTCAAGACCGAAGAGGAGCGGAGTGCAAAAGAAGCGAAGCAAAAAAAAAAAAAAACGCCGGCCGGGGTATAGCAGGCGGAGGAGGGGAGGTGGACGGGGGGGACAGAGAGAGGATTTCCCATACACCCACAAAGACCAGGGCTCCGCGACCCTACCTGCTGCTCAGGAGGAGAGAGCGAGAAGGACCGCTTTCCGCGCATGCGCTAGCGGAAGAACGACTCTAGGGCCTTAATGCCGCCCGGAAACGGTTTCTGCGGGAAAAGAGCTAAGAAGGCTGGAGCGCCCATCACTCCAAGGGGGGGGGGGGATGCAAGTGGGGAAATGGCCTTGAGTATGTGACAGCGCCATCTTCCGGTTTGGGTGATTGCACGGAAGGTTACTGTTCTAGTCGACCGGAAGCGTTGGGTACACTTTTCGCGGCTCGCCTCTTACCGGAAAAATGTGACAGTTCGCTTTTCAAATCGTTCTGGAGCATCGCGTCCCAAAGGTGGCAGCATTGGAAGATATTTGCATGGCCGTTGCTATGGAGAAGGACCGCTTGTGGCGGTTTTCTCTTAATTTCAGCAGGTGTCGCTCTCGGGCGAGCCAGCAACTATTAAAAGTTGTTTTGCTTATGAATACATTCGTGAAGGTTATTCGCCAAGCTGACTGACGGATAGAAGCAACAGCGGGATACCTTAAAGTTAGGTTTCTTGTGTGGAGCTACCTATCATAGCTGCAAAACTCTAGATTACCATTAGATGGGTGACAAGAGAAGCGATCAGGTCTAATTGCTGCCACCTAGTGTCCATCTGGAGTGTTGCAGCTCTATCGAAGCTCTGGCCTCAACCCTGTTTCATGCACCAAAGAATAGAATAGAATAGAATAGAAAATTCTAATTCTTTATTGGCCAAGTGTGATTGGACACATAAGGAATTTGTCTTTGGTGCATATGCACAGTGTACATAAAAAATGATATGTTCGTCAAGAATCATAAGGTATAACACTTAATGATAGTCATAGGGTACAAATAAGCAAATCATACTAGGAAACAAGCAATATAAATCATAAGTATACAAGCAACAAAGTTACAGTCATACAGTCATAAGTGGAAGGAGATGGATGATAGGCACGATGAGAAGTTTAATAGTAATGCAGACTTAATAAATAGTTTGACAGTGTTGAGGGAATTATTTGCTTAGCAGAGGATAAACAAATAATATTGTTAATATTGTTGTTCAGGATAAACAAATCTTGTGTCTAGTTGTTCTGGTGTGCAGTGCTCTATAGCGTCATTTTGCAGGTAGGAGTTGAAACAATTTATGTCTAGGATATGAGGGGTATGTAAATATTTTCACAGTCCTCTTTTTGACTCGTGCAGTATACAGGTCCTGTATACTGCACAAAGGGTTGTGATGCTAGTTTGCCTTCTCATGATGCACCCTGGATAGCACAGTGTGAACCAAATGACTAGCAACATCTGCAGCCAGACTACATTGGAGAATTGGCAGTTAACGACAGTTGGCAGTCAGACATCTTTGTAGAACTCCTGGCTCTCTAAATACATGACAACGGGAAACAAAATGGGCCTTCTAAAACCCCAAGGGTGAAAGAGCACTCAACTACCATCAAGAAAGTACGCTCAGCCTTTCGACGGTCGCCTCCATCACATTCTGAATCTACCCATCCTGGACGTTAACATCTGAACCACTATAAGTCCATGTATTTGCCATACGCTAACTAAAATTAAAATGAACCAAAGCAGGTTAATTTTATATCTTCTGTGTGTGTGTGCATATGTGTGTGCTATTCTTTTTTTGCCAGCCATTTCTACTAATTAAAAATCCTTGTAAGATTCAGTACATTTGAGTCGCCTAACGTTATCTAGGGACTTTCTTCACAGAAGGAATACTGAATTTGGATCTACCAGGTTGAATGGAAGAGGGATTGTTGTGAGCTGCCCAGAATAATTGAGAGTTTTATGAAGACAGGGATGTACAATGCCATCCTTTACTCGCACTCAGCCCATTAAGAAAAGCAAGCCTTGCCTGTCATTTTCTGCCATACATTAAAAGTGGTGTTTATGCAAATAAAAAGGGCGGGGAGTCTGAATCACCTCCTGTGTCTCATTTCATTGTAGCAAACACTGACCTTCCTATTGGCCATGGTTTGCTATGGCAGGAATGTCACTGATCCTTGCCCTCTACAGCCATTTGATCCTGGGCTTCTGGAGGTGTGAAATCCTGGAGAATAAAATTCCTTCCTTCCTTCCTTCCTTCCTTCCTTCCTTCCTTCCTTCCTTCCTTCCTTCCTTCCTTCCTTCCTTCCTTCCTTTCTCCCTCCCTCCCTCCCTCCCTCCCTTCCATATAAAGGATGTCAACCAGGGTGGGCCGCTATGGGTTCGCCAGGTTCAGGAGAACCCATAGCTAAGGTTACGTAGCTAACGGCAGGGGGATATGCCTTCTAGGTAACATAGTAAGCACATTCTACATAGACCATCAGGCCCTCTCTAGGGCAAATGAGGAGGAAGGAGTTGAAGTCCAGAAAAGGAATTTTAATCTAGGTTAATTTTCAGCTGGGTTATGCATGAGAGTCAACCAGCTTATGGCTGAAGTAGGAAAAGTCAAACATCCATAAGTTGAGCCATTTTTGCCAGGCCTGTCTGTTCTGGGGCCTCTGAGTTGAGGTAATTGCTCGTAGAAGTCTAGCTCAGCAGCATGGGTCAGGCTGGGTGGATATTAGAGGAGCTATGCTCGTAACCCTTCAGGAGGTTACCAGGTCGGAGAAAAATTTCTTGTTTAAAAGGTTCCCCAAATTGGGGACTTTATTTGTTCCCTGGCTTATGCATGGATCTTTCCCTACACCAATTCCCAGTTCTGTGGAGGGGACCCTGACATTATTATAATGTTAGTTTAGGAAGGATGCTGTAAATCAAGACACTGTTTTAATGTCTTGAAGGAGAAAGGCAGGGCAAACACACCCATCAATGCATTAAAAACCCTACCAGCCTGTGTAGCAATTTGGTGGCCCCAAGGTGAAGGATGCATCCATTGCACTAGGCCTCTAAGGCCTAGTATTATATCTTATAGCACTTTTAAAAATTCAAAAGAGCCACAGAAGTTGTAGGGATGATCCAGTGATACCACTGGAAGGAACAGGGCTGGTGTTCATGGCCCTTTGATATTTGATTAGGGTTTAAGTGTAACATAAATAACGCTTAGACTTATATACCGCTTCACAGTGCTTTTCAGCCCTCTCTAAGCAGTTTACAGAGTAGGCATATAGCCCCCAACAATCTGGGTCCTCATTTTACCCACCTTAGAAGGATGGAAGGCTGAGTCAACCTTGAGCCTGGTGGGATTTGAACGGACAAATTGCAGGCAGTCAGCAGTCAGCAGAAGTAGCCTGCAGAACTGCACTCTAACCACTGCGCCACCATGGCTGCAGCAAACTAAAGCTTCATATTTTAATTTGTTGGTGTTGCTTATTTCAGTGATTTGAAATCTGCAGTTGGAAAAGTCTTCCACCTGTCCATTGTCCAAAACCTTGAGGACATTCCTGCACATAGTAAGTTTATTATACTTGCCATTGGATCCCATACACACAGCGTTAAATGAAATATTTCAAAGAGCTGTATGGAAGCCGATTATCCAGTGGAACCGAGAAGCTGTGTTTCCATTTAAAACTTAACTTGCTTATTCAGCTATGAGATGAGTTCCTTTAAAGTACGTAGGAAGTAATAGCTGTCCAGATTTGCAACATAACACTTGCAAGCTATTCAAGGAATGAGATGGGGTGGGGTGGGGGGGGGGAGAGAAATGGCTTCATTAAGATATGGCTAATAATGACAATCATAGTAGTAATAACGGCAACATCAATGCTGCAAGCGTTGGTCTTTTACTAGGAAGTCCCATGAGACATATATATGCATAAGACCGCACTGGGTGATTTTGTCCCTATTAAATCACATAACATGTACAGTCTCCATTGCACTCGCCTCTGCCATATCCTAAAGATGGTATGAGAAAACCCACCATTTTACAGACAAGAAAACTGAGGCAGATTCCTAGTGACTCTGGGGCGTGAGGCAGAATTTGAACTCAGGAGCCAAAACTTACTATAGAGTAGCCCATGTCAAAGTAAACAGTAACATTTCTCTTGAGCTCATTCCCATTGTTAGAATCCACACAGATACTTCTGAAGAAACCCCCAGCTTACATACAAGCAATAAATTCTCCCTAAATACATGCATGCACACACTGGCACAGAAAAGCAGAATTAACACACTTTGTTCTGCTCCCCAAAGGCACCCAGACGGATTTGTAATACACATTCATTCATTCTCTGAGCACACCACCTTCCATTAATTTTTCACCTCCTCCTCCCTTTTTTCCTTGCAATGCCCTGGCCATCTTTCTCACCGGGGAGAAGGCCAAGAGCTAGGCATCATATCAAGTTGTCTTTGCTTAACCCAAGGTTTCGGTGGTTGTAATTTACACACCTCCTCTTTGGGCCAAGAAAAGCTGTTAACTCTTCTTTATTGCTGAGGGGGAAAACCCAAGATGCAGCTTTAAAGTATTTCATCCCTCACAGGGTCAAGTTTCCTGGGATAATTGGTTTGCGATCACATGAAATGTATGGGTATGTAGCAGGAATGTGCGGTCAGGGGAGGCAGGGGAGGCAGAGCCTCACCGCTCTCATCATGAAAAAAAAGGGAAAAGGCGCTGAGGAGCCTCGGGGAGTGGGACTGCGCGAGCCGCGGTCCCCTTCATGTTGACTCAGGAAGGCGGGGAATGGGACCACGTGTGCAGGACAGAGGGAGGTGCAGGAGGCTCCTCTAGCCTCAGCCTCCCTCCTGCACACGTGGTCCCATTCCCCGCCTTCTGTCGGGTTCTGACACCGGAGCTCATGGTTCCCGGGCGAATGCGCATGCGCGAGTGGCTCCCTTCCTCGCACTGAGCAACGGCAGGTTTACGGGAAGTTGCTCGCGAAAGCAGAAAGTGCGATGGACTTTTCCGACCGTCGGCTACTGCTTCCCTGCCAGCTCGCTCGCGAAAGGACCCTGGAAACCGAGTCGTGACCGGCGCCTTGTTAAGAATTCCCTGCCTTCCTGATGACGTCACCAGCCTCACCAGCCATAAACCTCACCGCACGTCACTGGTATGTAGGATGGGAGCAGCTATTGCAGTTTTGTGGCAGTGTCCTAGTGGTTGCAGGGCTGAGACCTAAAATATCAAAAGTCATAACAAGACAAGGCTTATTCTTCATCAGTATCACCCAGACTTTCTAACTAACATGTCTCCTTCTGTTTAGGACGGGGTCACACCTTCCACTGGGTTGCTTAACTATCCTTTAATTAAAATAATAATAATAAAGCTGGGTTCATAAACCTGCCAAAATGGAAACCTTCACTTAGAAAACATGATAGCTAGCTTTGCACCACAGATTATTGGTGCAAGTCCCTGTCCCCAGCACATCAATAAAAATTCTGGTACAAATTCAGCCCCTCTTTGGTCAGATTACATGTCCATGTACCCCAGGGGTGGGTTCCTGCCAGTTTTAATCTCTTCTATAGAAGAGGTTCCACAAATCTACAGTGCCATTTAGAACCGGTTCCAGCTCCCTCCCCCCGCCCGTCCGCACATCATCAAGATGAAGAGAGAGAGAGGAGGAATTCTGGGAGTTGAAGTCCACATGTCTTAAAGCTGTCAAGTTTGAACACCCCTGAGGTTTTTTTCCTAAAGGGTTAGGGGTGCAAGGGTCTTGTAACTTGACAGCTTTAAGACTTGCATGCTTCAAATGCCAGTGTTTCTAAGCCAACATTTTGGTTGCTAAGGAAGAGCATTGTTAAGTGAGTTTCATCACATTTTACAAGTTGGCCATGCCCACCCAGTCACATGACTGGCAAGCCACTCCCACCCAGTCACATGGCTGACAAGCCACTCCCACCCAGTCACATGGCTGACAAGCCACTCCCACAAAGCAGGCCACACCTACAGAAGAGGAAACCCACCACTGATGTACTCAAATATTGTAATCTTAAAAGTCACGAAGAGGAAAGTGGTTAAACTGAAGAGCACAGAAGAGGAAATCTTTTGTAATTGATGAAAGGAAGAAATGAAAATGGGATAGAGGTCTGACAACATAGATAAGAAGAAAAAGATGCCTTTGAATTGAACTATTTTGCTGGGAACTTCACAGAAGTATCCATTTAGGGAAGAGCACAGATATGGTTTCCAACTGCCTTTTTCCAGATGCTTTTTTGCCTTCCTAGCCTAGCACCGATCCCTGGAATTCCTTGGTGGTCATCTACCCAAGTACCATGTAAAGTGAACTGAGGTGGGGGCTCTAAGATTATAAAACCAGAGGGAAGGCAATTAACAGCCATAATAGGAGTTTAAAAGGAACAGAGATAATGGATACAGCATAATCTGATGGAATTGCAGCTACTTAAGCATCTAGGCAGCATTATGGGACTTACACCAATGACATCAGAATTGAGGAAAATTATTGAAGCATTGGAAGCTCTGTGTGTGTGTGTGTGTGTGTGCGCGCGCGCGCTTTTCTTCAAAGACATTCTCATTCATTCTATGTTAGTATACTGTCTGAAATTGTTGTAAAGTAAGTGGAAATGTTACTAAGATAAGAGAGAGGACTGTATCTTTTAACAATGATATTGCTAGCTGGCAGACGAAATAAGATTGCTAAGAGGAAGGGTACAATCAATTAAGAGCTTAAAGGCAATGATGCAGAGCAGTGTAAGCGGCTTGTCAACTGTAACACTCTCAGCTGCTTCTTAAAGCCACTTTAGACATTCCAGGCTGGACTTGCAATGGATTCACAACAGAGCTGGAATGATGCTTAGTCCTAATTGTGGCCACTTCAACGGCCAATAGACCCCAAAATTATCTGCTTTTTCATTTCCTCCTCACTAGTCCTCATTTTGCCTTTGCTTTTCCGGATGTTTCCATTCCTTCTTCCCACATTGTCGCAAATGACACTAATGCAGCCCCCCCCCCCCCCCCCCAAGTCTCGCTGTGGCTTTATGGTACCATCTTTGCTCAAAGCAGTAGGGAGCAGTTGCTCTTTCATTCCCAATCCCCTGCTGGCCTATGGGAAGAGAAGGAACTGATAGGCCAGCTTTGTAAAAACAAAGAATGAAGTTCCTATGTTGCAAAGTAAAGTAAAGTAGTAGTAGTAGTAGTAGTAGTAGTAGTAGTAGTAGTAGTAATAATAATAATAATAATAATAATAATAATAATAATAATAATAATAATAATAATGGGAAGGGGAGCTTTTCATTTGTGAGGAGGGGGGTAGGAAAGCAAGAGGAGCATGCTTCACCTAGCCTGGGCAGAAACAGGGAAATGAAAGGGGCCTGAATCAGCTTCTGGGACAGGCTCTTGATATAACAGCCATTGTTGGATCAACTGCAAAATTATTATTATTTTTAATGACAGTGGCCCACCAGTGGGGAACATAGCCATATGACAGATCCAAAACTGCTAGTAGATTGGTTCACAAAGGAGCCAGTCAGCGATTAGCCAATCAACACTGAGAAGGAGGGGCTAGCCAATCAGCCAATGGCAGCCAGTTAGAACTACTTCTGCTGCTGAAATGGAACGATGCACCTTTGTCGTGAAGGGCTTAAGGCAGCTGAGATGAAAAGGCAGCCTTTTTGAATCAGACCTGGAGAATATGGACCTTGGGGGCATTTGCCAGAGGACATTGCCACCCATTCTTGGGCTCAGGACTTGGTGAATGACCTATGCTGGTGAGCAGCCAAGGAAAACAGAAAGAGTGGATTTCTGCTTTAAGAACTGAGCCTCAAAGGAAGAACCAAGATAGGAAATTTTAAAGAGAGGGAATCCTTTGTAGAATAAAGTAATAACATGTAAGCTAGAAATGACGACGAACGAAATAAACTTCTTGCTTGTATTCCCCGAATTCTCAAAGGCAGAATCATGATCACCTTGTGATAATTCAGAAAAGACAATTACAAGAAGCAAAAAAAAAAAAAAAAAGTTTTTTTTACTACCACTGCCCAAAACAGTATAGTATACAGTGTAGTAGTGTTCTTACTGGTGGGCAGATTGCCTACAGATAGATAAAAGAAAAAAGAAAAGAAAAATGTTCCTAAGGGGGTAGGGAGCTGAAAAACCATGAAGACCCCATTCCTGTTGATGGATAACTCTCATATCTACATCCTGAAGCCCTGTGCAGAATGAGGCAAGCAAATTGTTTACCCACAACTTCGCAGAGGTACATTTTTTAAAAAAATGCTTTGCAGTATTTCAGATATGGCCCAGCTAAACCAGAAACAAATCAGCTCATCTGCCAATTGGGGGCAACTTCATGGAATCAATCGCAGGAGTGGTGCTGAAATGGCAAAAACACTGGAAGCAGAAATACCCTAATTTCAAATTTGTTGGAAGAGAAGTGTAAGCAACTGCATCAAGATCTAAGGAAAAGCTAAGGAGAATAAAAGCAGGAAAGCTTTCATTTACTGTGTCGGTCAGTAAAAAATAGGTTCTTACCAGTGGTGGGTTCTGGATCCCGGTGCAACTGGTACGGTGCATGCATACTTACCGCCGTTCCCGAACTTCTGGTTTCCCCATAGGGCTGGTTTTTTGTGCTCCGGAGGCTTCAGGGAAGCTCCTGAAGCCTCCGGAGGGCCTCCAGGAGGTGGAGGGGTGCTCTTTTTGCCCTCTCCAGGCTCCTATAAAGCCTCTGGAGCCTGGGGAGGGCGAAAAATGGCTTTTAAAAATGCTGAACTGGCCAGCTAACAGGGCGATGCCTCGTGTGCCCTGACAAACGGCTCCGCGTGCCACAGGTTCTCCATCCCGGCCCTATACTGTTCCTGTGCATTTCGTTTTTCTTGCCTAAATGTAGAACCTTACTCTTTTCACCATTGAATTTCATTTTGTTAGATAGTGCCCAGGAAGTCTTGCCTCAGTTGTAAAGTGAATCACGGCAGCTGATATGTTAGTAACCCGGTTGTTAAGTGGATTTGGCTCCCCATTGACTTTGCTTCTCAGAAAGTCATAGCAGGTGACCTTGGGACACAGCAGTGGTCATAGCTATGGAGGATCTGAATTTTGATACATGATCATGAGGATGCTGCAGAGATTGCAACTGTGAAAAACGGTCATAAGTCACTTTTTTCAGTGCCGTCGTAGCTTTGAACAGTCGCTAAATGAACTGTGGTAAGTCAAGGATTGCCTGTAATTTAATGTACTGTTGCTTTTTTATTAACAGTTATGATGAAACATTAATTGCATACAAAAACTGCTGCTGTGTTGCTCATTCCAGCCCTAGTTATTGAAGCAACTTTAATTTGATTATATGAGAAGGCCTCAATTAGCCTTCTGAGTGCATTTGATGGGAAGATAGTGATGATGCCCATACAGTGTGCTTCCATGGAGGCTCAGCCCTCGAGGTATGCATTGTTTCATTAGGAATGCAACCACAGTGACAGATTCTGTCTTTTTAACTACAGTGATGTCATCTCATCTCATTTTATCTGATTTGAAGTCAGCTGCAGAAAACTCACTGTAGATCCCATTGCCTGCTATTAGCTTTGCAAACAGAATGACTGGGGGGGGGGATCAATAAACTGACATTTGGCTCAGTTGTTGATCAGGGTTATTCCTTGTCTTTCAGGTAAGCAATTTGATTTGATTTAGTTTTTAAATGCCTCTCTACTTAACTCCATGTGTTTACTGCAGTCTTAGACAAAAACTGCACTAGAGATTGTACAGAATATTGTTGGAGCCAGCTCAGGTGCCAGACAATCAACACTGTACCAGGAGTGCTCAAAAGGATGGGGTTAGCATAGAAAGATCCCCCGGAGAACACTCCTGCCCTGTACCCAGCCAATTTCTGCTTAAAACGTATGAAGTTGGATTATTTCCACGCATCTCACACAACTGGGTTCTGGACAGAAGAAAAATGAATGTTGGCACTGAATGTCATGAAAGGTTTTTCAAAACAGTCCCAGAACTATAAATGGTTCACAGCCTGTTTCCACTGTGGAAAGTTATCACCCAGCCCTCTCCCAGAAAAATGAAATATAACATTGAAGCATGTGATCACCTTTTCTGTTCAGGACTCAGGCCATGTGGTCCTGTCCACCATTAAACCATCTTTCCAAGCAGCCTCCATGTCTCCAGTGTCTTTTTCCCCACTTGGAGCCGAACCCAGAAGGACATTTCTTTCAATACCACCACATATTCCCATTGTTTCTATTTATTTTTCAATCAAATTTATATGGCTGTCCATCTCACAGAAAATGACTCTGGGTGGCATACAACAATGCAATAAAACAGTAGAAATATAAAATAGTCATTATCTAAAACTGCTATATAATAATTATTAAAACCTTTGAAAACTATGAAAGCAAAAATAAAACAAAGAAACAAATGGGTGAAGGAATATTGACAGTACGAGAGCCATGCCACTAGTTCATCCATCTCCTGGGGTCCCCAGACTTGCTGGCTTACCCAGATCTTGAGTGACCTTTGAAAGGTCAGGTGTGTACAGTGAAATCTGGTAGTAGTTTTGAAGGTTGGAAGACAATGTTGATGGGTATAAAGTGTGCTGCCCCAGCAGTATATAGCTAGCTTAAATATTAAGAGCTGTCTCCTTTAAGAAGCTACCTCCTGGGAAATGTAGACAGAGACTGCCTTATGGGAAATGTAGTTCCATGGCATGTGATCATATCTATGTTTCTGATTAGCCACTGGGGCATTCTGCCAGAACAAAGCTGGTCATTTTAAATGTGAACCAGAGAAGCAACACGTGTGCCTCCTCTCAACATGGAAGCCAAATTATCGTCTTTTTACACCACGTGATGGGACAGATTATGGAAAGTCAGAAGTATCTTAACACTGAACTGTAAATTTTGCTATTAAGAATGCATGATAATAAACTTGATCTGAATTAGATTCCTAAGTGTGGAATTAACTGCATGCCCCGAGCAAGCCTAGAGCACTCGAGGCATAACACAAAGGAAGGACCAAAATGGTTTATCAAACCAAGTAAAGCAAATCATCATCTGCCATTACAACACCCCAGACTTTAAAACTGTTGATAAGATAGTCAAAAAAATTCTAGGTGGTGAACATTGCAATACCTGGAGATAGCAGGATAAAAAAGAAAAAAAAAACCAGGAGAAAATCACAAAACACTAAGACCTGCAAACGGAAGTAAGATGATTGTGGCAAAAGAAAGTAAAAATACTAAGCACCTTGGATGTACTGTATTTTTCGGAATATAAGTCACACCAGAGTATAAGATGCACCAAGATTGTGAAGAGGCATTTTTTTTAAAAAGTAGGTAGGTAGAAAGAGGGAGAGAGATGGAGAGAGAGAGAAGTACAGTAGGTAGGTAGGGAGAGGGAGAGAGTAGGTAGGTAGGTAGGTAGGTAGGTAGGTAGGTAGGTAGGTAGATAGACGGATAGAGAGAGAGAAATACAGTAGGTAGGTAGGTAAGGAGAGAGAGGGTAGGTAGATAGATAGAGGGAGAGAGAGAGAGAAATATAGTAGGTAGGTAGGGAGAGAGAGTAGGTAGGTAGAGGGATAGAGAGAGAGATAAATACAATAGGTAGGTAGGGAGTAGGTAGGTAGGTTGAGGGATAGAGAGAAAGAGAGAGAAATACAGTAGGTAGGAGAGAGAGAGTAGGTAGGTAGATAGAGGGATATAGAGAGAGAAATATAGTAGGTAGGTAGGGAGAGAGAGAGTAGGTAGGTAGGTAGAGGGAGAGAGAGAGAGAGAGAGAGAGAGAAATACAGTTGTGAAGGAGGGGGAGTTCCCCCCCTAAAATTAATGAGGTGTGAATCGTCGGCTTTCCAAGCAGCATATTTCCAGATAAGCAGAAAATAAAACCCGAGAACATATTCTAATAAACAACTTTAATATAAAATAAAATAATAATACAAATCTTACTATCTAAATCTTACATTTTGGCAAGAGCTATGTTGCCCACCTCCTTTGGCAGGTGAACGGAAGATCAGAAAGAAAGTAAAAGAATGTGTGACGTATTATGAGACATGCGCATTAATCATTGTCAGATAAGAAACAATTCTACTGTATAACTCAGAATATAAGCACAAGTTGACAAACAAATTAACGCAGTGACACCCCTTCTTTTGTCACTTGGGCTGATATTATCAAATCATCAAATAAGGCACATCTTCTTTCGCAGATACTCGTGTTGAGCTGCTGGAAGTGGTTTGTTGAGCATGTCAGCAATTTGATCATGTGTAGATACATATTGCAATTTAACAAAACCTTGCTTAACTAATTGCTTTGTGTTTTGATAACGAATGTCAATGTGTCTGGACCTAGAATCTGTAAAATGTGACTCAGAAATATAAACCACCGATTCATTATCTTCCATCACGGTGATTGGTCGAATCAGACGTGTCCAGATATCTGTGATCAAAGCATCAAACCATGTTAGAGAATTACATGCATCTGAAACACAAGCATATTCAGCTTCAGTAGATGAACACAAAACAAAACTCTGTTTTCTCACTTGCCAGTAAACAGGACATCCATTCAGGAACATCATATAACCTGAAGTACTTTTGCGTGATTTCTTATCACTTGCCCAATCAGAATCTGCATAACAACATAATGCATTATCAATATGTGTTGGTTCTAGCAATAACTTCATGTGTTTAGTGTGTTTCAGGTATTTCAATAACTTCTTAACACATGTCCAATGAAATTGTGTTGCCTTACCTACATGTCGTGATAAGAGATTAACACTAAGTGCAATGTCGGGTCTGGTCCAACTATTAATGTACAACAGTGACCCAATGACTGAACGATAAAGTGTTTGATCTTCAAATTCAGGACTTGGTTCATGTGTTAAGTTGTGAAAATCTGTTTGCATGGGTGTCTTTGTTGTGTTAGCATCTTTCATGTTGCAATGATGCAGAATGTGGTCAATTTTCTCCTCTTGTGAAAGAATAAACCCCTTCTGTATTCTTTCAATCTGAACACCTAAATAAGTGCTAATGTGACCTAAATATTTCAATGTGAAGTATCTCTGCAAACCTTTAGCAAAAATCTCACTCATTTTCTTATTTGGACCAATATAAACAATATCATCAACATAAACAATAATTATCTCATATGCATTGTTAGATCTTTTTGTGAACACGCATTCATCAGTTTCGGACTTATTAAAGCCCATTGAATTTAGTTTGTCAGTAAGACATAAGTACCACATTAGACCTAACTGTTTTAGACCATAAAGACTTGTTCAGGAACCAGGTATCCCCTTCTTGCTGTCGGAATCCTGGAGGTCCTCTCACGTAGATCTCTTCATCTAGGTCAGCATGTAGATAAGCTGTATCCACATCAAACTGGAAAACTTCTAAACCAAGAATAGTTGCAGTGGTTAAAGCAATTTTACACTCTCAGTTCTGACTGTTGGTGAGTAAGTGTTTGTGTAGTCCTCAGGATAACATTGAGCGAAACCCTGAGCTACAAGTCTGGCTTTGTACAATGACTCACCATTTGGTTTCTTCTTGATTCTGTAGACCCATTGAGTGCCAATGACTTTTTTGCTTGCTGGAGGTTTTGCAGGTGTAAACTGTCTAATGTTCAGCCTGTTTTCCTGGGAATTAGATTTATGTTGAAGCTCATTCCTGAGAATTTTTCCGAAGCTTATCTGGTTTACAATTCCAATTACTCATATTTTAATTTAGACCATTCCTTGTTTTGGTTTTCTTTTTTTTTCTTGTCTATCAGCTACCAAAAGTTTATATTAAACAGTACCAGCTCATATATCAAACCCTCCCTGCTACAGGTGGCTGACCATGAAATAGAGGAAAGAGATAATGCTGTATCTTGAGTTAGCCTGTATCAGGAGATGAGAAAGCATCCATTTAAGCTTCAAGGAGAGAAGGAAGAGGAAAACTCAGGGACCTGCTGTACAAATTGAAGACCCTTAGCAAGCTACAGTATACTATGTACAAGAATAAGGTAAAGGTTCCCCTCACACATATGTGCTAATCGTTCCTGACTCTAGGGGGTGGTGTTCATCTCCGTTTCAAAGCCAAAGAGCCAGCACTGTCCAAAGACGTCTCTGTGGTCATGTGGCCAACATGACTAAACACCAAAGGCGCATGGAACGCCTGGTGCGCCAATTGCGCCCCCTATTGGATCGGGACGCCCTACGCACAGTCACTCATGCGCTGGTGATGTCTCGCCTGGACTACTGCAATGCTCTCTACATGGGGCTCCCCTTGAGATGCCCCCGAAGACTACAGCTAGTTCAGAATGCGGCCGCGTGGGCCATCATGGGAGGAACAAGATACTCCCATATAACACCACTCCTGCGCGAGCTGCACTGGCTACCTGTGGTTTTTCGGGTGCGTTTCAAGGTGTTGGTTACTATCTTTAAAGCGCTCCATGGCATGGGACCTAGTTACCTGCGGGATCGCATCTCACCTCACACATCTCTACAACCTATCCGCTCTCACAGGGAGGGACTCCTCCAGGTGCCATCCGCCAAGCAGTGCCAACAGGTGGCGCCTAGGAGTAGAGCCTTCTCTGTGATGGGCCCAACCCTCTGGAATGACCTCCCCCCCCAATATTAGAACTATTAACGACCTCCGCTCCTTCCGACAGAAGCTTAAGACCCACCTGTTCCAATTAGCTGGTTTAGCCGATTTATAGTTGGAGGAGGAGCTTCCGGTGATGGCGGTCGCCTCCTGAGCTCCGGAGAACGCCGCGGAGCTCCCCCGATGGATTAGGGCTGCTACCGGGCCTCATGCCATCGGAGGCCCGAGGGTTTGATAGCCTGCCCACCCTAGCTTGTTTTGAGCCCATTTTGGGCTGCCAGGGTGGTCGGAGGAGTCCGGAGTCTGGCGGAGAGCGCGGAGAGCGCTGAAATAGATATAGAAGGAAAGCTGTTTGGAGCGAGGAGAAGGCGGGGCTGCAATGGTGGCTACAGCGCTAACAGCAACACGGAGCGGAACGCAGCAAGTGCAAGGTGAAAGATACTGGCATGAACAGCGCTGGGGAGAATAACAACAAAATAACAACAAAATAACAACAACCAAAAAAAGGACAGATGGGTGTGAGGTTTGAGGCGCAAGAGACTTGCAAGAGATTTGCATTACTGCTGGCAACTAACCTAAGACCGGGGGGGGGGGGGAGAATAAGGAGAACAAGATATGGCTAGGAGTTGGTGAGTTAGCCGGGAGAGACCAATTAGTGGTGGCTATGGCGGCCGGTGAGGGAAAGGAAGGTCGCCATTGCCTGGACTTCTGCTGTTTTTTCTATCATACCCTGGCTGCTCCCAACGCCCCTATGCCCCCCCCCCCCAGGCCCTGTCAACGCCAGCAGGGGACACCAAACTCTAACTGTAAGTCTCTAGGAAGGAACCACCCTGAACCAGCGCGAATAACCTCCCACTTTTGGGTCACCCTGCCATGGAACATTGAACATCTTGAACAATCTCTTACCTTGTGGTCACCTTCGTCGTTTTATCATTCCCACCCCCTTCTTCTCTATCTAAATATTTTAACATCTCCTTCCTCCCTCTAAGACCCCGACTCATTAGCCATCAACTTTTATGAACTTTTATCAACTTTCTATCAACCTTTATTAACACCCTGATTCCATTGGACTTTTAACGAACTATTTATTCGAGGCTGGACCTGCTCCGCCTGCGGGAGGCCCCTCTCTCGCAGGTATGGCCCTTGGCTCTCTCAAGGGCCTGCCTTGATGACGGGTTTGTGAACCCCGAGAGGTGGAAGAAACGGAGGCTGAGGGGCTTTTTATTCAGAAGTTTTTTATTGTTATTAAGGGGTTCCAGGGAGGGGGGGTGTGATAACCAGACCGGGAGAGGCGCCAGTGCCAGTGCCAGATGGACAGGTGAGTCCGGGAAGGAAGTGAGTGGAGCGGGGGGGGGGAGAGGGAACAAGTGATTCCAATAGAGGGTTGTTCGATTACAACGGTCGCGGGGAGGGGGGGATGCGAGGACAAGAGAAGATCACAAGGTCGGTTGGGAGACCGTGGTTGTTGGCTATGCCCGGTCGTTTGCACCAACCCCCGCAACCTAGGTGGCCAGGAACTACAGAGCCCGGGCCTACGGCTGATGCTTTGCAATGCAAGGTCCGTAACCAACAAGGCCCTCCTCATTAATGAGTTGATCTCTGAGGGGGAGCTAGACCTTGCAGGGATAACGGAAACCTGGTTGGGCCACGAGGGTGGTTTACCCCTCGTGGAAATGTGCCCACCAGGTTTCCGTGCATTCCATCAGCCTCGGGCCCTGGGTAAGGGTGGTGGGGTGGCGGTAGTTATACGGGAAGGTCTAGAGCCGAGGGAGTTCACTGTTCCTCAGATATCCGGGTGTGAGTCCCTTGGTGTGAAATGGGGCCCACGGAGGCAGTTGGGTTTGCTGATTGTATACTTGGCTCCTCGCTATACATCAGCAGCCCTGCCCGAGCTCCTCGAGCTGATCTCGGAGACGGCGGTTGAGATCCCCAGGCTTATGGTCATGGGGGATTTCAACCTGCCGTCGACGGGAGCAGCGTCTGAGGTAGCTCGGGAGTTCATGGCTTCCATGACAGCCATGGGCCTGACCCAGTTAATTCAGGGCCCCACACACGAAGGAGGCCACACATTGGACCTTGTCTTTGTATCTGAGCAGTGGACGAGTGATCTGGGTAGAGGGGATTTTACTGTTACACCCCTGTCATGGTCAGATCACTCATGTCTCCGGCTTGACTTCCCTGGCGCTACCCCCCACCGCGAGGAGGCGGGACCAGACGGTCCACGCTGGTACCGCCCCAAGCGCCTGATGGAGCCGGATAGGTTCCAGACGGAGCTTGGGCCATTACCTGTAGCCCTGACCCGCGCTCGGTCGGAGGACCTAGCGGCCGCCTGGAATAGGGCGGCAGCTGGGGCCTTGGACCCGGTTGCGCCTTTGCGACCTCTCCTGCGGCAGCGACCCACCCGGGCTCCTTGGTATACCGAGGAGCTGAGGGTGATGAAGCGCCACAGGAGACGTCTAGAGAGCAGGTGGAGGTCCTCACGCTCCGAATCTGATCGAACACAGGTAAGATCCTACTTGCGGACCTACCTGGTGGCATTAAGGGCGGCCAAACGTAGATATTGCGCCACCCTTATTGCGTCTGCGGATAACCGCCCTGCCGCCCTGTTTAGGGTGACCCGCTCCCTCTTGTCACAGAGGACGCAGGGGGCACCCTTACAGGGCAGAGCAGAGGAATTTGGGGAATATCTGCAGGACAAAGTCGCTCAGATCCGCAGCGGATGGGCCCCACTCAGTGGACCAGATGAGCCGCCAACAGCGAGTCTTGTGAGACCATCCTGGGAGGAGTTTGATTCTGTTGCCCCCGAGGATTTAGATAGGTTGCGTGGACGGCTGCGACCCACCACATGTTTAATGGACCCGTGTCCCTCCTGGTTGGTACTGGCATCTTGGGAGGTGACACGAGGCTGGCTTCTGGGCCTGGTGAATGCCTCATTGGGTGAGGGATCCTTACCAACCGCCTTGAAAGAGGCGGTGGTGAGGCCCTTACTTAAGAGGCCCTCATACGACCCAATGGAGCTAGCTAACTATCGTCCAGTCTCCAACCTTCCGTTTCTAGCGAAGGTTGTTGAGAATGTGGTGGCCCAGCAATTTCCACGACACCTTGACGAATCCGAGTATCTAGACTCACGCCAGTCCGGCTTCCGACCTGGGCACAGCACAGAGACAGCCTTGGTCGCGTTGGTTGATGATCTCTGGAGGGCCAGAGATAGAGGTTGTTCCTCTATCCTGGTCCTATTAGACCTCTCGGCGGCTTTTGATACCATCGACCATGGTATCCTATTGCGCCGGTTGGAGGGGATGGGAGTCGGAGGTACCGTTTTGCGGTGGTTCGGCTCCTACCTCTCCGACCGGAGGCAATGTGTGTTGACAGGGGGACAGAGGTCGACCCCGAGGCCACTCACTTGTGGGGTGCCACAGGGGTCGGTCCTCTCGCCTCTCCTGTTCAACACATATGTGAAGCCGCTGGGTGAGATCATCCGTGGTTTTGGGGTTGAGTATCACCTCTACGCTGATGATACTCAGCTGTATATTTCAACTCCAAACCACCCCAACGAGGCTGTCGAAGTGATGTCCCGGTGTTTGGAGGCCGTCGGGGTCTGGATGGGGGACAACAGACTTAAACTCAACCCCTCCAAGACTGAGTGGCTGTGGCTACCGGCACCTCGGTTCAGCCAGCTGATTCCATCGCTGGCCATAGGGGGCGAGCAATTGCCCCCTGTGGAACGGGCGCGCAATTTGGGCGTCCTCCTTGATGCCCGGCTGTCAATGGATGACCATGTGGCGGCCGTGGCAAGGGGGGCGTTCCACCAGGTTCGCCTGGTGCGCCAATTGCGCCCCCTACTGGACCGGGATGCCCTACGCACGGTCACTCATGCGCTGGTGACGTCCCGCCTGGATTACTGCAACGCTCTCTACATGGGGCTGCCCTTGGGACGCGCCCGGAGACTGCAGTTAGTTCAGAATGCAGCCGCGCGGGCTGTGATGGGGAGTACGAGGTACTCCCACGTAACACCTCTCCTGCGCGAGCTGCATTGGCTACCTGTGGTTTTCCGGGTGCGTTTCAAGGTGCTGATTACCATCTTTAAAGCGCTCCATGGCACGGGACCTAGTTACTTGCGGGATCGCATCCTCCCACATACATCCCTGCGGCCAATACGCTCACACAGGGAGGGACTTCTCCTGGTGCCATCCACTGGACAATGCCGGCGGGCGACACCGAGGAGTAGGGCCTTCTCTGTGATGGGCCCAACCCTCTGGAATGACCTCCCCCCCGACATTAGAACCACTTCTGACCTCCGCTCCTTCCGGCAAAAACTGAAGACTCACCTGTTCCGATTAGCAGGCCTGGCATAATTCAACTGTCCCTCCTGGCAAACGTACTATATCTGGTTATTTTAGGGGTTTTTTAATTTACTGTATTTGTTTTTAGGGGTTTGAATTTATTTTATATCTGCTTTGTACAGTTCTTTTAACGGCATTTTAACCTCCTCCATGTCAACTGTCAACTGTACATATTTAATTTTATTGTATCTTGTTATATTTTGTATGAACTGTACACCGCCCCGAGTCCCTTTCGGGAGAGGGGGCGGTCTAGAAGCATTAAATTAAATTAAAATTAAATTAAATTATAGCTCCATCTTTCACCTCCTGGCAAACATCTTATCGTGGAATTTTTAAGGGAATTTTAATCTTATTTGTATTTTAATTAAATATGGTACAGTATATTTTCTACCTCCTCCGTCTATGTCTAAGTTTATGTATATGTATTCTATTTTGATATGTATATGGTTTTTAATAATGACTGTACACCGCCCCGAGTCCTGTTTAGGAAAGGGCGCGGTTTATAAATAAAAGTTTGATTGATTGATTGATTGATTGTTACCTTCCCACAAAAGGTGGTCCCTATTTTTTTCTACTTGCATTTTTATGTGCTTTTGAATTGCTAGGTTGGCAGAGGCTGGGACAAGTAATGGGAGCTCACTTCGTTATGCGGCGCTAGGGATTCGAACCGCCAAACTGCCGACTTTTCTGATCGACAAGCTCAGCGTCTTAGCCACTGAGCCACCACGTCCCCATACAAGAATAAAGAAACCATTTTAAAAATAACAGTACAGAGAAAATATCCATTTATTATAATGGTCTTCCATAATAGTACTACACCCACTACTTAGCCTGCTTTGTCTTGCTGCCTGAAGCATCTCAAGATATAGACCACAATTTTGAAGGAAGGAAGGAAGGAAGGAAGGAAGGAAGGAAGGAAGGAAGGAAGGAAGGAAGAAAGAAAGAAAGAAAGAAAGAAAGAAAGAAAGAAAGAAAGAAAGAAAACCACCAGTAAAGAATGGGAGAGCATTTTTCACCCTCCTAAAAACATGGATTTCATCACTTGGGCCTGACACAAATACTGTGCTAAGAATAATTTTTAATCATCAGGAAAGTCTCAGTGTCTATCTAGAAGCAAAATCATGGGTCTTTTCCATACCATTTAAATTAAATCGCCATATTTCTTGAGTGTGTAAGAGAATGGAGATATGTATAACTATGCCCTTAAAGGCAGAAATGCCCTGCTGCTAGCAATATCTGTGCATGATTTTAAAAAAATATATTATAAGTGCCATCAGTGGACCAGGGGAGACGTCGGAGGCAAATCTTGAGGCACCACGCTGGGAGGAGTTTGACTCTGTTGCCCCTGAGGATTTGGACAGGTTACGTGGGCGACTGCGAGCCACTACATGTTTATTGGACCCGTGTCCCTCCTGGCTTGTACTGGCATCCTGGGAGGTTACACGAGACTGGCTCCTGGGTCTTGTGAACGCTTCATTGGAGGAGGGGTCCTTACCGGCCGCCTTGAAAGAGGCAATGGTGAGGCCCGTACTCAAGAAGCCTTCCCTGGACCCGGCGGAGCTAGCTAATTATCGTCCCGTCTCCAACCTTCCCTTTTTAGTGAAGGTTGTAGAGAGTGTGGTGGCACAACAGTTCCCACGTCACCTGGAGGAAACCGACTATCTAGACCCGCGCCAGTCCGGCTTCCGGCCCGGTCACAGCACGGAGACGGTCTTGGTCGCGTTGGTGGATGATCTCTGGAGGGCCAGAGATAGGGGCTGTTCCTCTATCCTGGTCCTATTAGACCTATCAGCGGCCTTCGATACCATCGACCATGGTATCCTATTGCGCCGGCTGGAGGGGGTGGGAGTAGGGGGCACCGTTTTGCGGTGGTTCTGCTCCTACCTTTCCGACTGGACGCAATGTGTGTTGGCAGGGGAGCAGAGGTCGACCCTGAGGCCGCTCACTTGTGGGGTGCCGCAGGGGTCGGTCCTCTCGCCCCTCCTGTTCAACACATACGTGAAGCCGCTGGGTGAGATCATCCGTGGTTTTGGGGTTGGATACCATCTGTACGCTGATGACACACAGCTGTACATCTCCACCCCAAACCACCCCAACGAGGCCGTCGAAATGATGTCCCGGTACTTGGAAGCCGTTCGGGTCTGGATGGGGGACAACAGACTCAGACTCAACCCTTCCAAGACGGAGTGGCTGTGGCTACCGGCGCCCCGGTTCAACCAGTGGATTCCATCGCTGGCCATAGGGGGCGAGCAACTGCCCCCCGTGGAGCGGGCGCGCAATCTGGGCGTCCTCCTAGATGCCCCGCTGTCGATGGATGACCATGTGGCAGCCGTGGCGAGGGGGGCGTTCCACCAGGTTCGCCTGGTGCGCCAATTGCGCCCCCTATTGGACCAGGACGCCTTACGCACAGTCACTCATGCGCTGGTGACGTCTCGCCTGGACTACTGCAATGCTCTCTACATGGGGCTCCCCTTGAGATGCACCCGAAGACTACAGCTAGTTCAGAATGCGGCCGCGCGGGCTATCATGGGGAGGACCAGATACTCCCATATAACACCACTCCTGCGCGAGCTGCACTGGCTGCCTGTGGTTTTTCGGGTGCGTTTCAAGGTGTTGGTTACCATCTTCAAAGCGCTTCATGGCACGGGACCTAGTTATCTGCGGGATCGCATCTCACCTCATACATCCTTGCGACCAATCCGCTCCCACAGGGAGGGACTCCTCCGGGTGCCGTCCACCAAGCAGTGTCAACGGGCGGCGCCCAGGAGTAGAGCCTTCTCTGTGATGGGCCCAACCCTCTGGAATGACCTCCCCCCCGATATCAGAACTACTACCGACCTCCGCTCCTTCCGACAGAAACTTAAGACCCACCTGTTCCAATTAGCTGGCTTAGCTGATTTATAGTCCCACTTTCAACCTCCTGGCAAACATCTTATTTTGGGGTAGTTTTAAAGGGTATTTTTAATTTTTTATTCGAATCTTAATCTATTATTGTACAGTGCATATCCTACCTCTTCCATCTATTTATCTATGTATATCTATATTTTTGTATTCACATTGTTTTTAATATGACTGTACACCGCCCTGAGTCCTGTTTAGGAAAGGGTGCGGTCTATAAATTAAAGTATTATTATTATTATTATTTCCAAAAGTAGCTTTTGAAGAGTAGCTATGTGTTGTTTGTTCCTTCCGTTCAATATCTTTCTCTCCCTCTAGCCATCCTCCAGTCTCAAACTGCTCACTCCAAGAAGCTTCATCATGAAGTGATTGGACAGCATAATGTCTCTTCTTAGATTATTACGAAACTGCAGCTTCGGAAAGGAAAAGCTGAAGCAGAGCTATGTTCACGAAAAAGGGAAGGAGGGAAGGAGAGAGGCAAGCGCTCAGCTGCACAGAAATACACTCAGTGACCCATCTCCCCTAGTTGGCAGGAGAAGGGTATCTGATGGTTATGAGATGTTTAGCTCCTGAGGCCTGCTGTCCTTCAGTTATGAGACTCAGTAAAAATCCAATTGAATTAGCCTGCAGATACACAGCATTCTTTTTCGGACAACTCCATCCTGACTGATAAAAGCGTTGAGTTTACTGATAAAAGTTAGGAGCCTTGCTCAGATTTAGGTTTTGATTATTACACCCCTGACGTTGGGAAAGGTTTCCCCCTCCCTTTGCCTTTATTTATTTAATAAAACAGAACAAAGGGGGAAAACATCAAAAGAAAAGGAAAAACAAAAACAGTAACAATTGTATATATGCATTTATATGTGTGTATGACATTTCTTCGCAACAGTTTTAATAAAGAATGTTCATAGATAATGTACACTTTTAAGCAACTCGTGTGTAAGCCATGTGTAACATGAGGTCTTCAATCCACTGAATAATTGGGACTATACATTTATCTTTCCAATGTTGAATTAGGTCTCTTAACTGTAGGGATGGAGGAAAGGTTACGTAAAGACATGCGCAGCAAACTGCCATGATCTCAGTAGCTGTTTACCTCAGATGCCTACGAGCTCACCAGGGGTGGGTTCCTGCCAGTTCTAATCTCTTCTATAGAAGAGGTTCCACAAATCTACAGTGCCGTTTAGAACCGGTTCCAGCTCCCTCCCCCCATCCATCCGCACATCATCAAGATGAAGAGCGAGAGGAGGAATTCTGGGAGTTGAAGTCCACAAGTCTTAAAGCTGTCAAGTTTGAACAGCCCTGGGTTTTTTTTCTAAAGGGTTAGGGGTGCAAGAGTCTTGTAACTTGACAGCTTTAAGATTTGCACACTTCAATGCCAGAGTTCCTGAGCCAACATGACTGAAGGAGGAATTCTGGGAGTTGAAGTCCACAAGTCTTAAAGCTGTCAAGTTTGAACACCCCTTGGGGGGGATTTCTAAAGGGTTAGGGTGCGAGGGTCTTGTAACTTGACAGGTTTAAGACTTGCGTGCTTCAAATGCCAGAGTTTCTGAGCCAACATTTTGGTTGCTAAGCAAGAGTGTTGTTAAGTGAGTTTCACCACATTTTACAAATTGGCCATGCCCACGCAATCACATGACTGGCAAGCCACTCCCATCCAGTCACATGGCCGGCAAGCCACTCCCACAAAGCAGGCCACACCTACAGAAGAGGTTCTAAAAAAATTTGAAACCCACCACTGGAGCTCACCTAATTAGTAGCACCAGGCAGTACTGGGAATCATCTAGATATGTGAGACTCTACCCTGGCTGGGATATTATTAAAAGATTGACAAGGCGAATATGCCAATTACAATGCTGTTGCTATATGCTCTTTGCTTTGCTTGTAAAAACTGTATAAAAGAATAAACTCTGCAAAAGGCAGATGGGACATTTGGATGAACCCTGCTCTGGCTGGTCTCTGAACCCATCACTTAACAATAAGAATGGCATGAAGAATCCATTTTTGTTGTCCAACTATCAATTTTCATGTAAAAGGTATGTAATTCAGCAGCATATAGACATCTTAAAATATTAAACTTTGTTTCAAGGGCAACATCTTAATATATATAATATCTTTCTGCCATACTATCTTGGAATAGGTTTAATAATTGTCGTGTTTTTTTCTCAGCTGAAACCAATATGAAAAACCAAAGTCTAGGCCCGTGATGGCAAACTTATGGCAGGTGTGCCACAGGTGGCACGCAGAGTCCTCTCTGCAGGCACGGGAGCCTTTGCCCCAGCTTAGCTGCACTGCGCATGTGCGTGTGCCTTCCGCCGGCCAGCTGGTATTTGGATCTCTCCTGCACATGTGTGGGGGGCGTGGCACATGTAGGAGATGGGAATGCCGGAGGGATGCGTGGGGTGGTCACGTGCATGTACGTTTTCGGCACACACTAACGAAAATGTTAGCCATCACTTGCCAGGCAATATCTCCTTTCCCATTTTCCGAAATATAAACCAATTATTTGATAATCTGCAACTTCTTAATCTGATCATCAAAGTTACCTATTTATGTAAAATCGCTTCCAGGTTTTGTTTCTTAATCCCAGGGGCTCTAGAATTATTCTTAGCATTATTTTTAAATAAAGCAATTCTTGGCTATGGAATGGAGTGGGAGATAGAGGATAGACAGAGAGTGTGTAGGCAGAAGAAACTTTTTGACAAGATTAAAAAGGCCAGAAAATACTCAGTGTACCATCTGTCTCACAGGAAATAAAGAGCAAAGACAAATTCTTCTCTTTTTTTAATTTTAAAAACACTTTACCATTTTAACATTTAACGGAAAAATCACACCACCAAGTTACATCACTGTCTCTACAGGATGAGGGTGGCTAGAGAAAAGAATGTGACATTTTCTGGAATGGGAGAGACAGACAAAGTTTATCGTATTTTTTGGACTATAAGACACACTGGAGTATAAGACGCATCATGATTTTGAAGAGATAAATTAAAAAAAAATGTTTTTGTACTTTGCAGGCTTCCCAAACCCTCTGCACGCCTCGTTTTTTGCAACAACAAGCAAAAAGGGCACACAGAGCTTTGGGAGACTTGTAGATTGCTCCTGGGGGCTGGGGGGGGGGAACAAACAAAAAGAGCACTTTGCAAGCCTCCCAAATCCCCTGCATGTCCATTTTTGCAAAGGGGGCAGGGTTTCGGTAGGCCAAAAATTCAGTGTATAAGACTCACCCAGATTTTCACCCTCTTTTTGGGTGGGGGGAAAGGTGCGTCTTATGCTCTGAAAAATAAGGTAAGTCTAGTACAGTAAAAATTAAACGATGAGGTTGGTGCATTGCTTCTTCATCTCATGCAAAGACCATGGCATTATTACCACAATATACTTAACTAAGTGAACAAGTTTGATAATAAGGCATGTTGTAATATTAATTCTAAAAAGTAGCAACATTTAACCTACGTGGAATGAGCAGAATTGTATCTGAGTAGTATCTGGATGGGAAACCACTGGGAAATCCCAAGGTGTAAAATGGAGGAGGGTGGTAAATAAAGGCAACAGCATCCCTATTCTGTATAGTGGCCAAGAAAACTATATCAGCACAGCCAGTAAGTAATCAGAAATAGGGCACAACTTGAAGGAGACTTTACCAATCCCGTTAATATATTTTGCAGTAATTTTATTAGTATGCAACATACACAGGCAATTTTTTTTCCTCATAAGAGCGCTTTATAGCATTTTCATAAAATTATAAAATGCCCCCCCCAATGGGTTACAATGGTTAAAATAAAACCATCAACAATTCAAGCTGCTACTTACAAGAAATAGTTTTTTTTTTAAGTAGGTAGACATCCAATAAATACAAAAATGTCACTGTATAATAAAGCAGCAGGAGATAACATAAAAACAGCGGCATCAAATTGAAAAGGCTGGCGTAATAAAACCCGCCTTGTGCTCTTCCCAAACGGGATCTGTAGCGCAGATCTGATCAGCTCCCCCCCCCCAAGCAGAATATTCTGTGAAATAAATGCCACTGAGAATTTAAAAACTTCAAGGTTAAGCATTTCTATATGTCCATCCCCATTTTCTTTCTCCTTCCCACAACCCCACCAAATGCAGAGCAAAAAAAAAATTTGTGCTTAGGTACCTTCCACTGAACCTACTAGCATGTGCCAAATATATCGACAAATATAATACCGTGGTAGGTAATAATTTGCTATCCTTTCGTGATCCACTTCTCGCCACTTAGTGGTAGGATTGGCTCTAATTTTGCTTCTGCCATAACTCCATAACTGCATAGCGATCGATATTTCTTGGTCCCTACATAATGCAGCAAGATTAATGTGGTTTATTGGGGACTTAGCATGATAGGTGTAGCTGCTCTTTAGGGCTTAGCATGGGGAGAATCTGACCATTGCTGCTTGTTCAATACATTGTGGTTAAAAATCCTGATTTAGGGCTGGATTTGTGCCCAGCCGTTAAGAAATGGATTTGGAGAGCGGAAGCACAAAAGTCTAGTGTGAGGAGCCACAAGGGAAGTCAATGGTGAACTTAAGTACTAATGTTGCACGTAAGGACTGAAAAACATCCGTCCCGTCTTTTTTCCAGCTGTTCTGCCAGAAGCACAGCTGTCAGTCCTAGATCTGAGGAGAAGGCACAGCCAGGAAGGGGCCGCCTCTCAGTGGCCCAGTACGCTTTCGGTTGCTTCCCAGCCAGCTTTAGCCATTGCCTCTCCTGGGTGCGTATGTCTGCATGCCAGAGTTGCAGCTATAAATTCAGCAGAGTGCCTAATCACTGCCATAAATCACCCTCTGAAATAGCCATTAAGAGGGTCGGAGTTCAGGTTGGCATGGTAACAGCCGACTGGTGGTGACTCAAATGGTGCAGAAGGGAGGGGTGGACAGAGGCAGAGCAGGGACTGGAGAGGGCAGGAAGCAAAGGACCAGGGCAGGCAGGTGTAAAGGGATCTATATCAGTGTTTCTCAACCTTGGCGACTTTAAGTCCTGTGGACTTCAACTCCCAGAATTCCCCAGCCAGCTAGCTGGAGGATTCTGGGAGTTGAAGTCCACAGGACTTAAAGTCGCCAAGGTTGAGAAACACTGATCTATGTGTTCTCCAGGCGACCCACTCCTAGTCTGGCAGCATCCTGGAACTACAGATCTGAACTTCAGGATCTCAGGGAGCCTACCTACCATTTTGAAGGAAGCAAACAGCTCTTTGATTGTACAGATAGTCCTCGACTTACAACATTTATTTAGTGACCGTTCAATGTTACAATGGCACTGAAAAAAGCAACTTATGTCCATTTTTCACACTAACAACCGTTGCGGTATCCCCATGGTCAAATGATCAAAATTCAGATGCTTTACAATTGGTTCATATTTACGATAGTTGCAATGTCCCAGGGTTATGTGATCCCCTTTTACGACCTTCTGACAAGCAATGGGGAAGCCAGATTCACTGAACGACAGTAGTTACTGGCTTAATAACTGCAATGATTCACTTAACAACGGTGGCAAGGGAAGGCATAAAAAGGGGCAACACTCACTTAACAAATGTGTCAGGGCAGCCTCCATCAGTAACCAAGAAAGAAACCACTCAACTCCATATTTGAGAATTAAGAGTACATTTACTGGTTATGAGTAGACAGCAGCTATGCAAAGCAAGATCTGAGGCAAAAGCATGCATAATCATAGATATCAATATGTGACCCAACTCACTCCCTCTAGTAACCCCATCCCCCAGTCCAATCCGCACACCCCACAGGTGTCATGTGGGCTGCAGCTTCAAAACCCATCATCAGGTTGGTATGCCAGACAGTTGGCCTTGGCGGCAATTCCACTATCTGCAGCATGCTCAGTAGATGGTGAGAAAACCACTCCCTTCTTCATTCACTCCTGTGCTTAAGCTTCCCCTCCCAAATACCATGTTATCTCCCCCCCCTCCCCGTTTCATTGGCAGCCGAAAGCATGCAGCAAAGCAGAGGCTGACATCTGGCTGTCCGTCAGGAAAGGACATCACCCCTGGAAAAAAAACATAGAGAAAAAACAGGAACAAGACAGGTTAGACACATATATGGCAACATGAGTCAGGGTTTATCGGGATAGGAAGAGTAGAATTTCCGCAAAAGTCTAGGAGCTCTAACATGGGACTTATCAACCCATTCAGCTTGGGATGGGGGAAAATGTTTCCAGGAGACCAGATATTGAACCTGATTCCTACATCTCCTGGAGTCCAAAATCTCTTTGATTTCAAAATGCTGCTGTTCTTCAATGAGAAGAGGGGCAGGAGGCGGCGGTACGGGTGCCCGAACAAAGGAGGTGTGCACTGGTTTCAAAAGGTTAACATGAAACATGGGGGAAATACGGTTGAGATACTTTGGCAATTCCAACTGTACAGAAACAGGATTAATGATCTTCACAATAGGAAATGGACCAACATACTTAGGTCCTAATTTCTTTGACTTTTGGGTAGTTTGGAGAAATTTGGTAGACAGAAAACTTGATCCCCAATCTTGTACTCCCTTTCTTTCACCCTCTTTTTGTCAGCTTGTCTCTTGTGTGCTCGATGAGCGGCTTCCAACGTCTTTCGGGGTATGGGCCAAACCTTTTGGAGCTGGTCACTCCACTCGGAGAGGGACAAGACTTGTGGTTTTTCACGGGGCAATTCTGGGATTGGCACAAAGTCTTGCCCAAAGACAAGTCTAGAAGGGGTGAAACCGGTGCTGCTGTGCACAGAGTTGTTGTACACTATTTCAGCATGTGGTAACAGTTCAGTCCAATTATCCTGCTGATAATTGATAAAACACCGGAGGTACTGCTCCAAAACAGAGTTAGTCCTTTCACAAGCTCCATCAGTCTGAGGATGGTGGGCGGAGCTTAACCCCTGGGCGGAGCCAATCAACTTCAAAAACTCCTTCCAGAAGAGGGAGGTGAACTGTACCCCTCTATCTGATATTATGCGTTCTGGCACCCCATGCAAATGGTATGTATGTGTAATAAACAATTTAGCTAAAGACTTAGCTGAAGGGATCTTGGAACAAGGAACAAAATAATCCCTGACCTCCAGTCCTTCTGAAGCGCCCTAAAAAGTTGGCTTTTCCAGCAAGTCGGCCTGGCCTGTTAATTTTAACTCATTTTTAAATGTATTGTCTTATAAATTCGGGTGGTTTTTTTTGGGGGGGGGATACGTATTTAATTTCTTTTTAACTTTTGGGATGTGTGTTTTTTAATGTTGTACGCCGCCCTGAGTCCTTTGGGAGAAGGGCGGCATATAAATCCAATAAAAAACAAGCAAACAAACAAACTGAACCTGTTTAGAGAACAAGTCCGTGACCACAAAGACCATGGTATTTCCTTGACTCTCCGGTAATTCGACAATGAAATCCATTGATATTTCCTTCCACGGGGATTCAGGATGGGCTACATCTTGAAGCAGGCCTTGGGGCTTTCCTGGTGGCCGCTTAGCAGCAGCACATACAGGGCAACTAGCCACATATGATTCAATGTCTTTTTTCAAAGACGGCCACCAAAATTGTCTTTTGATGAGATGCAGAGTTTTCACAAACCCAAAATGCCCTGCCATGCGGGAATCATGAGCTCATTGTAGCACCAAAGACTTCATGCTTGCTGGAACATACAATTTAGTGCCTATCCAAGCTAGTCCATCTTTCATGGTGCATTCATTTGAATGTTCCTTAAACCAGTAGTTGGACTCAAGGCTTTCCTCGAGTTTGCAGATGAGGTCTGTTGTGACCTCCAAATTAGAGTTGCTTTGGCTTCTGGTAACCATTGGGGCAGCAAGACTTTTCGCTGGGATGACTGGAAGTACCATGCTTAGCTTGGAACTGTTGTATCGTGGGAGTCTGGATAATGCATCCGCCATAAAGTTCTTCCCTCCAGGGATGTACTTTAGGGTAAAATTGAATCGGTTGAAATGTTGCGCCCAACGCATTTGTTTAGGAGATAGCTTTTGAGGGGTCTTTAACGCTTCCAAATTTTTGTGATCAGTCCACACCTTAAAAGAGTGTTTAGCTCCCTCAAGGAAATGTTGCCAGGTCACCAAAGCCCACCTGACTGCAAAAGCTTCTTTTTCCCATATAGCCCATCGCCTCTCCGTCTCTGTCAGTTTTCGAGAGGTGTAAGCGCAAGGCTGCAGGTGCCCGTCAGTGTTTGTTTGAAGTAACACTGCTCCCACCACTACATCACTAGCGTCAGCCTGAACGATAAATGGTGCATCCATGTCCGGCTGTTTCAAAACGGGTTCAGCTGCAAAGAGTCGCTTTAGTTTTTCGAATGCAGCCTGACATTCCATAGTCCATGTCAATGGCTTCCCCGGTTTGGGTTTGGCCCCTCCTTTTGACTTTAGGAGATTCGTAATGGGTAGCACAATGCTGTCGAAGGATGGAATAAACTGACGATAAAAATTTGCAAATCCCAAGAAACTCTGCAATTGTTTGCAGGTGCGGGGTGTGTGTGTGCCCATTCGGTAACAGCTTGGACTTTAGCTGGGTCCATCTCGATGCCATTGTGGGAGATGCGATAACTAAGGTAGACAATTTTTTCCTGATGAAATTCACATTTAGACAATTTGGCATAAAGCTCCGCTGTGCAGAGCTTTTTGAGAACTGAACACACCAATGTCACGTGTTCCTCACATGTTTCAGTGTAAATAAGGATGTAATCAAGATAGACTATCACTCCTTTGTATAGGTGGTCATGCAAAATTTCATTTATTAGTTGCATGAAAACCGCTGGTGCCCCCTGTAGGCCAAAAGGGAGTTCTCGGAATTGAAAACAACCAAGTGAGCAGTTGAAAACAGTTTTCCATTCATCTCCCTTTTTAATCCTGACTCTGTAATAAGCCTCCCTTAAGTCCAATTTTGTGAAAATCACCCCCCTCTTGGGATGGCTCTGGTGGCCACTGCTACTGGGGTTGGGGCTCGTTCATCCTGATCATCACCACCATCCGCGCCCCCTGTCTCTCTCGGGCAGAACAGACCCTCTGCAGTTCTCTCCCCTGTTTCTGGGAGAAGATCTTCTCTTTCAGGACCACTCTCACGTAAACATCGCCTCTCCCAAGCCTCTTCGAAGAGTTTCATGGCCTGAGACATCATAAGGTTCTCCTCCTCGACCTCCTGCCATGCAGCGGCTGGATGCCTCTGTCTCCTTGTGGTGACCCCAAATGGAGTTTCCTCGGAATCATACTTCTGTCCCACTCCCAAGTCCATCTGGGGTGAATGGATTGTTCTTCCAAGTGTAATCCAGCCATTCACTCTGTTTCCAGAGGGCATGGTGCACTCCCTTTGGAAGGTGTTAACTCTGGGTTGAATGCGAACCTGAGATCTTGCTTAATGTCAGGGCAGCCTCCATCAGTAACCAAGAAAGAAACCACTCAACTCCATATTTCAGAATTAAGAGTACATTTACTGGTTATGAGTAGATAGCAGCTAAGCAAAGCAAGATCTGAGGCAAAAGCGCGCATAATCATAGATATCAATATGTGACCCAACTCCCTCCCCCTAGTAACCCCATCCCCCAGTCCAATCCGCACACCCCACAGGTGTCATGTGGGCTGCAGCTTCAAAACCCATCATCAGGTATGCCAGATGGTTGGCCTTGGCGGCAATTCCACTATCTGCAGCATGTGCAGTAGATGGTGAGAAAACCACTCCCTTCTTCATTCACTCCTGTGCTTAAGCTTCCCCTCCCAAATACCATGTTATCTCCCCCCTCCCCATTTCAATGGCAGCTGAAAGCAAGCAGCAAAGCAGAGTGTCAGGCCTGTAGTTATGTTCTTTTTAGGATCTTTGGCCTGCCACACTTTCTTATACTTTTCTATGCTGTTCATTAGTGTAGTAGTTGGGAGGGGGGAATAGAAAGGAGTAGGATTATGGAATGTATGTTGACATTCTTTTATAGAAGCCAAGGTCATCTTTTGTCTCCGCACCTTGACACCTGACCGGAAGCAGAGGGGTGGAGATGCCAGCGTGGAAGATGATGATTGGAACATGTGATGGATTATGGGGTGTGGGGATAAGTTCATGAACTTTCAACTGGGTGGAATTCCAAGAAAAAAATCAGTGTTGGAATTTTCCATAGACGTGCTAACTTGCCTGTACGAATAAATTGGACCTTTAAGGATGTTTTTGCCTTGGACAATGAATTAATTCTGCATGGTATTTAGAATGCTAACACAGAGGCTGACAAAATGTCTCATTTAGCCACAGAAATCTTGGGTTCAGTTGTGATCGTGAGTCGAGGACTACCTGTGGTCTGGAAGCCCGGGTGTCAAGGGAAAAGCCATTTCCACTGAGATAGCTGTTGACACTTGCCAAATAATATCTTAGAATAGGAACTGAATCAAAGGAAGTTCCCTGCAAGTTCCCCCGGCCCAGGGGTGGGATTCAGCAGGTTTGGACCTGTTTGGGTGAATCAGATGCTAATTTTACATCTGGTTTGCTGAACCGGTAGTTACAAGGAGTGGCTGGCCCCACCCACACCTCCCCTTCCAGGAATCTCCATGCGGCCCATTTTGGATGCCAGGTAAGTGCAGGGGCCGCGTGGAGACTCTGGGAGGGCGAAAAATGGGCCTCCCGGAAATTCCAGAAATCTAGAAAAGGGCCCATTTCTGGCCTCCGGAGGACCTTTCATTACTGATTGAAGGAACCACTTCCTAATAAGTTTGTTCAGTAAACAGAACTTAAATTACAGGGCTGTAGAAGAAAGCAGAGATGAGCTTGGAGATGTATAGAAATCAGTAGCAAAATATGAGCTCAGTCCCAGAAACAAGACCATATCAGAAAGAATATTGCCCTGCTTGACTCTTTTGATAAAAGAGGGATGGAAGAGGAATGTCTATCAGGCTTTCATGGTTATAGCCTAAATCAGTTTGTTAGATATTAGTTCTAACTACAGTGGTTTCCACCAAGGTCCTCCATTCCTGCGGGAACAGAGGTTTAATCCTATTGGTCGAAGGGTCTGACAGCTCCCTATAAAAGGGCTGCTGTCAGACTCAACCTTCGCTGGATTGTTCTCACTTGCATTGAATAAAGAGCTGTTGTTACCGTTAAGCCTGTGTGTGCCTATCCATTACCCAATCTAACACAGTGTTTATCAATCTTGGAAGCTTGAAGATGAGTAGACTTCAACTCCCAGAACTCCCCAGCCAGCGGAGTTGAAGTCCACTCATCTTCAAGCTCCCAACCTTGACAAACAAATGGCTTAAATCAATAAAGTCGGGTGCTAGTATTTCCTGTGGTATCTGTTTCCAGGGCCGATATGGATTCAAAGCCTGCGAGACCACCTACTGCCACCAGTAGCCTCCCACCGTCCAGTACGATCCCACAGAGTTGGCCTCCTCAGAGTGCCATCGGCCAAGCAGTGTTGGCTGGTGACCCCCAGGGGGAGAGCCTTCTCTGCGGGAGCTCCTTCCCTCTGGAATGAGCTGCCCCCGGAGCTCCGCATAATCCCTGACCTCTGGTCCTTCCGACGCGCCCTAAAAAGTTGGCTTTTCCAGCAAGCCAGCCTGGCCTGTTAATATTAATGTTAATTTTAATTTATTTTAAATGTACTGTTTCTTTTTTTTAAAAAAAATCGGTTTGGTCTTTTTGGAATTGGGTTTAATCTTTTTTTAACTTTTGTGATGTGTGTTTTTAATGTTGTACGCCGCCCTGAGTCCTTTGGAGAAGGGCGGCATATAAATCCAAATAAACCTAAACCTAAACCTAGTTCTGCCAGATGTACTGAAGATAGAAATTCCCTATCGGCATACAAAGAAAACAGGACATAATTCTGAGCCTCAGGGAATTCAGTTTGTATAACAAGTGGGGGAAACAGGGACTCGGACTAGAGGAGAACAACCCACTGATCAGCAGGGGCTCAACTAGTTTCCTCTGCAAATCTGAAGCCACATCTGGTCGGTCCATCATCTCATTCTCCTCTTTTTTTAAAAAATTTCACCCCCTCATACAAACTGGGGTAAACGAATAAATGCGTGTTTTGATTTGTATCGGTGCTTCGCTGAATGTCTCCTGCATGTTTCGTACTGGGATAACTGACTTGCAAAGGGTTGCCATCTCTGAACAACCAAACCAAGCATCTCTTTCTTTCTGACTGACAGATAAAATGCCTTCTCCTATAGTTCAATCGCAGCGGGCTACAGGGCTGTTTTCTGCCTTTGGAGACCCAGGGATTGCTTTTATGGTTTGGAACAGAGCTCGTCTCAAAACTGTAACTGAATCAGAAGAGGGCAGGGGGCCTGGCTAGGTTGCAGATGTGCAACACAGGCCCAGTAGAGAATGCCATCACATTTCACCTCCCATGGAGCAGTCACCAATTAGAGACATCAGCTTCGGTAGCTCCAGGGCAGAGGGATGGCAGAGTAGCTGTCATGTACTAACTGGGATACCAGAAAACAGGAGTAACAACAGACACCCTCATCACTGCTTTATTCCAGCAGGACAAGTAGTCCTTGACTTATGACCACAATCGAGACCCCAAATTTCTGTTGCTAACCAAGGCAGTTGTTAAGTGAGCTTGGTCCGTGTTACCACCCTTCTTGTCACACTTATTAAGTGAATCCCTTCGGTTGTTAGTAGCATGGTTGTTAAGTAGATCTTTGCCTGTCAGAAGGTCGCAAAAGACGATCACATGATCCCAAGACACTGCAACTGTTATAAATATGAACCATTTGCCAAGCGTCTGAATTTTGATCACATGACCGTGGGGATGCTGCAGTGGTCATAAGTGTAAAAAAATAAAACCAGTCATAAATCACTTTTTTCAGTGATTTTTCAGTACCGTTGTACTTTGAATGGTCACTAAACAAATTGTTGTAAATTGAGGACTACCTGTACTGTGGCAAAGCCTACGGAGGTGAAGCTATATTTTACTTCTTTACCTTTCCTCTGATCAACAGACTCTGTTCTTAAAATGACTTATGTTCACTTTGGGAAAAATCAAGTAAGATATATATAAGAGCAATTTAAGAACAAAATTCCAAGTATGATTATCAAGATCATCTTTGGATGTAAAAGATTGCAGTTTTACTCCTAATATCTCCACAAAGTACATAATGCTGGGCATTATCAACAGTGTGATGTGTGGAATAGGACTGATGTAGCCAGTGCATCAGCCAAACTGGACAAATAGTAGCTAAGGAACCAGATCTGAAATCAAGAGAATGTGAGTTCTAATCCCACTTTAGGTGTGAAAGCCCATTAGGTGATTTTGGCCAGTCACTCTTTCTCAGCCCAACTCAACTCACAGGGCTGTTGTTATGGGGAAAATAGGAGGAAGGAATATTAGGTATTTTTATTTATAAAAATGAAAAAAATTAAAAGCCCCCCTTTGCTACTAAATATGCAAGATAAATCCAGAAGCTAAGAATCAAATTTTCCATCCAAATCACATTTTTCTTATTCTGGCTGTTGATTGTCAAAGTCTTTGTTGCAGGAAAGCTCAATTTAATCGTGGACATTTAGGTTACTCAACTGAATGAAAGCCAGATTATATTGGACTGGCTCCATCCTAGATTATGCAGCTTCTCCTCACACCCTTCATGTTAAATGGGAGCATTTCAATCTGGGAAGTCTAGACATATAATTGTGGCTGATGTGATGGGGTTGATGCTTGAGATAAAGGAGGACAGTCTGACTTTGTTTAAACATTCAATATCTCTTTCAGATGAATATCACATACAGGGAGCCTGGAGTATCCACTGTACTTCAAGGTATTGTTTAATAAACAGACTCTCCCAAGTCAAATTATTCAGAAAGTTGAATAATGCTTGCACAAAACTTTTGAATTCTCTTTCAGCCCTCGCTAAATATGATGCCCATATATCTGTTCCAGGGGTGGGCTTCAAACATTTCAGCAACGGGTTCTCTGCCTGGGTGCTGGGTGGGCGTGGCCATGGTGGGCGTAGCAAGGTCGGCCTCCTGCACCTTGGTAGGGGGACTGTTTTACCTTCCCCAGGCTCCGAAGGCTTTCCTCAAGTCTCTGGGAGGGCGAAAACTGCTTTCCCCAGGCTCCGGAGACCCCCCAGAGGCTGGAAATGGGCTTGTTTCCAGCTTTCCAAAAGTTCCGGGAGACCCGGTTTTTCCCCCCTCCCCGAGCCTCTGCGCAGGCCCTGCACTTACCTCGCATCCAAAACAGGCCGTGTGGAGATTCCTGGGAGGGGCAGCGCCAGCCAGGGGTGGGATTTGGAGGTTCTCTGAACCGGCTATAACGTTAGCTACAGGTTCTCCCAAACCCGGGCCCACTCCTGATCTGTTCCAACTTAGCTACTAGGCTTCAGTTGTAAGTGAATTACGTATTTAAAATAATCGATTGCCATTTCATTCCGATTCTTCCGTTTTTAAAATTTCCACAAAATACTGACTACCTTCATGAAATATGAGAAGCGTTTGCAAAAAATCCTGCCGGGGAGAATAGCTTCAGTAGTCAAGATAAATAGTTTGGTGAGAGAGAAGTTAAGCACCAAGTCCAAAGTTCCGTCCCCTACCCCCCCCCCCAGCTTTTCTCTGGGTGACAAAATTTTACGACATGCGATTGCACAGCCTGGCCTGTTCCTGTAGGCGGATTTTCACAACACAGTAGGCTGAAATGAGATTGACTAGCTGGTGACCCTGAATCATGGTTGAGCATTTCAACCAGCCTGTTTCTGAACTTTTAAATAATTCCTTGTTCCATACAACTTTATGTGGGATAATACTGACATCTCAGCTGTGCGTGAGGAAAGTCAACTGCTAAGGTTATTTTCCTACTGTTCAATTCTTGCCTCATCCTCCATCTACCCAGCCTTATCCACATTAAGGAAAGCGATTAGAGACTATTCTCCCTTTAAAAAAAAAATAATTTAAATATCCCCGCCACTCTCCTTTGAAGGATCAGCTATAGCCTTACTATTATCATTTTTCTAAAGGTGAGACATTGTTTGCTGAAATTGTTTGTTAAAATCTCTCTTCTTTGACGTAGTTTTTGTTAGATTCGGGCAACGAGAGAACAGACGGAGGACACGTAGTGACTTATCAGCTCTTTATTAGTAGTAGTAGTGATCCAGCTTGCTCTGTGGCCGGAGGGTTCCCCTTTTATAGGGATCGGGTACGCCTCTCGACCAATCAGAACGATACCTGTTTCCCGCTGTAGCGGCGGACCAGAGAGGAGACCTGCTGCGATATATGCTAATATCTAATACCCCTCCCCTCTTAGATGGAGCATTCCGGTTAGTTACATAGTCCTTTAGATAAGTAGGTGTTTGCCTTACACGGGTGGAACGCCGCAGTTCGGGCTGATTTGAAGTGGTTGCAGGATCGGTTGCAGGATCGGTTGCCTTTTCTGCTTCGTTGTCGGGGGTCTGCAGGCTTTCGTTGCTTTGGCGTTGTTCGGTTTCTCCTTCGACCTCTTGTTCTATCCTGGGCTCGTAGGCATCGTGGTTCTCTGTGTTGGGGCTCTCGAGTGGCTGACTTTGTGCTGGCAGATAGTCCCCATCGTCAGCCCGCAGGTCTGAGTGTGCCAGGCGACCTCGTAGTTGATCGATGTGCCTTTTCCAATTTCGTCCGTCTTCAAGCTCTAGCAGATATGATCGTGGACCCGTGATGCCAATAACCCTTGCCGGCATCCACAATGTTCCCCCTGCATAGTTGTGGGCGTATACTGAATCCCCTATGCTAAAATTCCGAATTTTGCTTGTAGAGTCTGGGGGCGATGTGGCAGAGTAATTAGGGTGAAGACGGTCCAGGTGAGACCATAGACGGCGGCCCATGAGTAGTTCAGCGGGGCTCCTACCCGTCGTTGCACTGGGGGTAATATGTTGAATTAAGAGGTAATGGTCAATGCGTGTTTGCCAATCACCTGGACCCATCCTAGCGAGGGCCTCTTTTGCGGATCGCACCATTCTCTCCGCCTGTCCGTTTGATGCCGGATGGAATGGCGCGACAAGGGCATGCCGAATTCCCTGACCTGCTAAGTACGTTTCAAATTGCATGGCCGTGAACTGGGGCCCATTATCGGAGACCAGGAGGTCGGGCAGCCCATGAGTGGCGAAAAGTCGCCGTAGAACCTTAATGACTGCCTCTGCCGTGGTTGAAGTCATTAGGACTACTTCTAGCCATTTGGAGTATGCATCCACAACTATAAGGAAGGTCTGACCTTGGACTGGCCCTGCGAAATCGATGTGTATTCGCGACCAGGGTGCTTTAGGCTTCTCCCATTCAGTGGCGGGCGCTTCCGGGGGTGCTGGTCTCGATTCTTGGCATGGATCACAAGTGGCTACCCATTCCTCTATTTCTTTGTCCATGTTGGGCCACCAAACATAACTTCTCGCTAATGCCTTCATTCTAACGATCCCCGGATGCCCCACATGTAATGCCTCTAATACATTTCTACGTAACGCATAAGGAATAACAACTCGATCCCCCCACAATAAACAACCTTGCAACACTGAAAGCTCATCACGTTTCCCCCAAAATAGTTTGAATTCCGGGCCCACGTTACCTTTCGGCCACCCCCTCCAAACCCAGGTTTGAATTTGCTTTATTATAGTGTCCCTAGCAGAGAATCTGGCAACGTCGCAGGAAGAAACCGGTCCTGAGTCCAAACAGTCAATCAACAATACCGGTACCTCGGGAGTGGGGTCTGGCAAGAGATCTGGAAGTGGGCAACGGCTGAGTGCGTCTGCATGTCCTAGAGTGGAGCCCGGTCGATGAATTAACTTGTAAGAGTACGCGGCCAGGAAAACAGTCCACCTGGTCATGCGTGGAGAAAGGGAGACTGGTGTGGGGCGGTTTCCCGCCAAAAGTCCCAACAGCGGTTTATGATCTGTAATCAGTTCAAAATCGCGGCCGTAGAGGTATTCGTGGAAGCGTTTTACTCCAGCGACAGCAGCTAACGCTTCCCTGTCCATCTGGCTGTAATTCCTCTCGGCCGAAGAAAGAGTCCTGGAGTAAAAGGCGATGGGTGCTTCGTTCCCGTTTGGCATCCTGTGGCTGAGGACTGCGCCGACGCCGAATGGGGATGCGTCGCAGGTCAATACCAGTGGTAGCGTCTGGCTGTATTGCACTAGCAGCGAGTCGGTGGTGAGCAGGCGCTTTACTGTGGCAAAAGCTGCTGCTTCGGATCGTCCCCATCTCCATGTTGCGTTCCTTTGGAGTAGTCGATGAAGCGGTTCAGCAACGGTCGCCTTCTGTCTCAGAAAAACGCTGTAGAAGTTAAATAGTCCGAGGAAGGCCTGCAACTCGGTCTGATTTCGTGGTGTGGGGGCATCCTGGATCGCCTTAATTTTCTTTGAAATGGGGTGTATTCCCTGATCATCGATTCTATATCCCAGGAATTCTACACTAGGCACGTTAATTTGGCATTTCTCCTTTTTGAGGCGGAGACCCTTTTCTCTGATTCTGGCCAAAACAGTCCTGACTCTTTTTAATAGCTGCTCCTCGTTTGCAGCGGATACCAAGATGTCGTCGAAATAGGGGACGACTCCCAGTATCCCTTGCAAAAGCCGTTCCATGACGCTCTGGAACAGACCTGGAGCAATACTCACACCGAATTGTAGCCGATTGCATTTGAAAGCTCCTCTGTGCGTCACTATAGTTTGGGCCTCCGCTGTGGCACTGTCCACGGGCAACTGCTGGTAAGCTTGTGCCATGTCTAACTTAGCAAATATTTTTCCTGGCCCCAACGAGTGCAATAAGTGTTGTACTACGGGCACAGGATATGCGCTTTGTTGTAGCGCGACATTAATTGTGCATTTATAGTCCGCGCAGATGCGGACTGACCCGTCTGGTTTGACTGGGGTCACAATGGGAGTTTCCCAGCGCGCGTGATCCACCGGTTCAAGGATCCCTTGCTCTACTAACTTATCTATCTCCTTATCTATTTTTGGGTGGAGTGCAAAGGGCACTCATCTCGGTTTAAGTCGGATTGGCGCCACTTTGGGGTCTAAATTGAATGAAATTGGTTTACCCACATACTTACCAAGACCGGGGCTGAACACATCCTCGAACTCCTTAAAAATCTGTTCAGCGCTGCTGTTCTCCACGGCGTTGATTACGGTGACTTCTAATCCCAAAGCTTCAAACCAATCAAGTCCTAGAAGGTTCTGTAGCGGTGCGCTGGCGATGGTCACGGGCAGCTGGGCTCTGATGTCCTTGAAACGAATCTGGAACGTGCCTTGGCCCACGATGGGGACTCGGTTCCCCTGGTAGTCTCGTAGCAGGATGTCTGGTGCGCGTAGTTGGCTCTTTTTGAGGCTAGGGATAGCCTTTTTCATGGAAGCCCATGAAATGATTGTCAGGGACGATCCTGTGTCAACTTCTAGCTCGCAAGGAGAGCCCTCCAAGAGGACTGTGACTTTCAGCTTTTTAGGTCGCTTGGTGCGGACCTGACTTATTGTGGTGAGATAGGTTCGCAATTCCTCTCTCTGGGTCAACTCTATCTCAGCATCGGTATCCTGAAAATACTCTCGTTGAGCGTCTTGGTAGAACGCTCTCTCAGCTCTTTGTGTATAATCTCTCTGGGGTAACGCCCTTTCAGCTCTTTGGGAATTGTCTCTCTGAGTAAACACTTGTGGATTTCTCTCTGGGCGCCCTTTTTGATTTCGCCAAGCCCCTGGGTTGGGCTTCTGTTGGCGGTACATTTGAGGCTGCCGTGAGGAGGCAGGGACTTCGCTCTGGCACACTCGTGCGATGTGCCCAAGTTTGTTGCAGTGTGAACAATCAACGTTCCTGAACCGACAGGTAGACCGGGGGTGATTCCCTCCGCAGCTTGCGCAGGGCGGCAAACGGAGTCCGGGTCTCCCCCCAGGCCTCATGTGACTGCTTCGCATCAGGTGACTGTCCTCGAACTCAGGATCCTCGTAGTCGGGATATGTGTCCTCGTAGTGGACTCTGGTGTGTCTGGGTGCTGGCTGGCTCACATTGAATCCGCGTTCTATGGTTTCCGACGATCTTTCCGCTGACTCTGATGCTCTTGCTTCGTTTAGTGCTATTTGTAGGGTTAAATTTGGGTTTGCCAACAACCTTTTTTGTAGCGAGATGTCCCTTAACCCACAAACAAATCTTGCCAGGATGTGCTCGTCCAGATCCCTGAACTCGCAGTGAGTTGCTGCGTTTCGTAAGGCTGCAACATATTGGTTGATTGATTCTCCCACCTTCTGGTTCCGCATGTTGAATTCCTGGCGGCAAACGTGGCGGGAAGGTTTTGGCGCGTAATGAGTCTGTAGAGTCTGTTGCAACGCCATCCATGATACCGCTTGTATCGGAGTAGGCGCGGTGAGGTCTCTGGCCGTGTTGAAAACTTCTCGCCCACAGTAGCCGAGGAAAATGTTTTTCTTTCGGGCATCTGTTATTCCCGTGTATTCGTTCGCTTCGAGAAAACACTCGAAGCGAATCATGAAAGCCTCCCATTCGTCGTTCGTTGGGTCGAATGGAGCGGGTGGAGTGTGCATCGCCATCTTCTCTCCGTTTGAATTTGCCGCGCTGCGGTGTCCTGAGATGGCTGCCGGAATTTCTGCCGAATTCCTGGGCTGGATCGAATCCGGGGATTCTGTAGTAGCTCTCTGCGTCCTGTCTGCCTCTCGATCCCACCTTCGTCGCCAATGTTAGATTCAGGCAACGAGAGAACAGACGGAGGACACGTAGTGACTTATCAGCTCTTTATTAGTAGTAGTAGTGATCCAGCTTGCTCTGTGGCCGGAGGGTTCCCCTTTTATAGGGATCGGGTACGCCTCTCGACCAATCAGAACGATACCTGTTTCCTGCTGTAGCGGCGGACCAGAGAGGAGACCTACTGTGATATATGCTAATATCTAACAGTTTTTATCTGGAATCTTATTTAAGAACCTCTAAATAAATGTCCATTTCCAAGAAATTTATTTAAAAACTGATAAACTATTTCAAGACTTTATTAGCATCATAGACCGCATAGGTAAATTGGCGAACTTGTTTCTGATTCTGGGCCTTTCAATTGTTGGAAGAAATGTCCATCTTGGTTCAGTTCCAAGTTGGGAAGAAAGACACTGGAAACATGGAGACTGCTTGGAAAGACAGTTTAATGGTGGAGAGGACCACATGGGTTTTTTGGTCCTTGGCAAAGAAAAAGCACATGGGTGGGCCCCGCCTTGGGGCTTCCTGTTCCTGTGTAAGAAATGTATTCTGGTTGGTTGTCAGACTCCCAGGGGACCATGCAGGGGTAACTTTGTAGTCTTCTTGAGTCCCAAGCTTGGTTGAATCTTGTTGGGTGATGTAATCTTCCCAGGTGCCATGTGGTGAGTTCTGTTGCTAGATGGGTAGAGGGCTAATCCTACCTTTGTTGGATCTTGGGTGAGAGCACTTGCTTATAGATAGACCTAGCTATCTCTTTATCTCTTAAGTGCTGACATCTGGTGTGGGCTATTGAGGAGGGTGGGGAGTATTAAGACTAGTGAGTCTGCTTCCTGCCTAAAAACATGTCTCTCCATTTATCATCCAGAGAAATAAAGTATTCTGCCTTTTTAATATTTCCTAGAATATTTCATTATTCTAGGAGGGGTGTGTGTGCTAACTTCCTATACTTTTAAACCTGCTCTTAAAGGAAGTTTCTTTTCCTATTCTTCAATGGCAAAAACAAGGGGATATTAGGGCATCAGGTATGCTTTGAAAGGTAAATAGAGGGAAGTTCTTTAGTGCCCTAGGAGGCAACTGCGTTGTTAATGTCTATGGAAATTCTCAGTTATCCAGGTCATAGTTGTCCCAAAGGTGCTTTTTCAAGAAGCAACTGGATTTTTTCTTTTTTCTTTGGAGATGTTTTGCTTCTCATCCAAGAAGCTTCGTCAGCTTCAGAGAGCTGAAGAAGCTTCTTGGATGAGAAGGGAAATGTCTTCAAAGAAAAACCAGGAAGTTCAGTTGCCTCTTGAAAAAACAGCTTTGGAACATAAGATAGTTCATACAGGTAGTCCTCCACTTATGATCGCAATTGTTGCTATGGGGGACATTTTGTTGGGTGAGTTTTGGCCCATTTTACAACCTTTCTTGCCACAGTTGTTAAGTGAATCACTGCAGTTGTGAACTTAGTAACACATTTGTGAGGTAAATCTGGCTTCCCCCTGACTCTGCTTTTCAGAAGGTCACAAAAGGAGATCACCTGACCCTGGGACATGGCAACCGGCATAAATACGAAGCTGTTGCCAAGCGGCTGAATTTTGATAATGTGACCATGGGGATGCTGCAATGGTCATAAGTGTGAAAAATGGTCATAAATCACTTTTTTCAGTGCTATGTTATTGTTGCTATTCCAACGGTCACTAAAAGAAGTGCTGTATGTCAAGGACTAACTGTACTTTATTTATTGCTCACCACTGAATTGGTGGGAAGAATCCTAAGCATGGAACTGTAAGGGCAGAAGGGCCCCTGTGGCCGCCTGCTGCCCCCCCTTCAGCTCCAGCCCCCCTCCCCCCTTTGCCATTCCCAACTATCTGTCTCTGATAATCTCTTGATGTCCTTTCAAAACCAATTACTAGATTAATTGACTCAGGAAAAGATGCGGTTGAGGGCTGGAGCTGCCCAGATTTATTTTCTAATAGGCCGCAGCGGACATGGCTGGTGTCGAGGGAGATTTACTGTCTCCCTAATTCAGCGACAGTTCAAATCTGTGATTAATAAGGTTTTTCCACCAAGCTCATAATTTACTCTCTCTCTCTCTCTCTCTGTGTTTCTCTCTCTCTCTTTTTAATCAGTGGAAACAGCAACTGGCTCCTCATCATCCTCAATTACAAAAATATTAAAGCCAGCATGTGTGGCTGAGTGGTTGCTGCCCAGCTGTGGAATGTTTCTTTAAATCATTGCCAAGTTAACATAACAATAAGTTACATTTGCATTTGAAAGGAAGCAGCTGAATGTTGTCTGGGGATTGTTAGGCATCAGGGTTCTGATTTAACGTGTTCCCAGGGCTGCCTCTAGGGGCAGTAGACTGCAAGAGATTGGCTCTGTGTGTGTGTGTCTCTCTCTCTCTTTTCTTTCTTTCTTTCTTTCTTTCTTTCTTTCTTTCTTTCTTTCTTTCTTTCTTTCCTTCCTTCCTTCCTCTCTCTCTCTCTTTTTCTTTCTTTCTCTTTCTCTTTCTTTTCTTTTCTCCCTCCCTCTTTCTTTTCTTTCCTCCCTCTTTCTTTTTCTTTCTTTCTTTCTTTCTTTCTTTCTTTCTTTCTCTTTGTCCTTCTCTTTCTTTCTTTTCCTTCCTTCCTTCCTTCCTTCCTTCCTTCCTTCCTTCCTTCCTTCCTTCCTCCCTCCCTCTTTCTTTCTTTCTTTCTTTCCTTCCTTCCTCTTTCTTTCCTTCCTTCCTTTCTTTCTCTTCTCTGTACTTGGTAAATTCCCTGGCAGTTTCAGATCCTAGGGAATGGGGGAGTGGACCTAGGTGTATGTGGGGGGATGGGGTATTCACGCCTCTTGACTCCTGGCAACTGCCTGGAAAAATCCCTGCACTTTTCTTGGCAACACTTCACAACTGGTTTGCCATTGCTTCCTTCCTAGGACTGAGAGAGAGTGACTGGCTCAAGGTCATCCGGCTGGCTTTCTTGCTTAAGGCTGGATGAGAACTCCCTGTCTCCCAGTCTCTCAGTTTCTAGCCTGGTGCCTTAACTACTACATCAAACTGGGAATGCTGCCCTTTATCTAAAACATAGTGGGCTCTTCAAATATTGTTACTGTTGTAATAAATGTATAACAATTTGCCTTAGTGTGTTTTCCATCATCCCTTTTTGTCGACTGGGATTGTTGAATGCAATCATCAGGAGGTCATAAATCAAGGACAACCTGTACATTAAACTCCAATACTAGAATTGAGGACAGGAATTGTAATCCAGTATGTGAGGAAAATGCTCAGCCGGAGAGTCTGATATCAAGTAACCAACAGGCTGTCCTCAGCTTACAAGCATTCATTTAGCAACTGTTCAAAGTTACAACAGCGTGGAAAAAAAAGTGACTTATGGCCAGTCCCTGCACTTACGACGGTCGCAGCATCCCCACAGTCATGTGATCGAAATTAGAAGAGTTGCAGTGTCCTGGGGTCACGCAACTTTCCCAGCCGGCTTCAAAGTCAACAGGGAAGCTGATTTTGTTTCACAATGGCATAATTCATTTAATAAGTGCAGTAATTCATTTAACAACCTTGCCCCCCCCCGCCCCCAAAAAAGGCTGTAAAACCTCGGGCGCCACTCACTTAACCGCCTTGCTTAGCACCGGAAATTCTGGTCCCAGTTGTGACCGTAAATCAAGGCTCACCTGTAGTTATTAGTCTGTCATTCAAACCTGGCTCTATAACTCCTCCCTCCTTGTTTTGGGGCTTGGAGAGAAGGGAGGAAAGGGAGTAATTAGAATTGGAGTCAAGCACAAGCTGGACCACCCCTTAGGAAAACAAAGCACAAACACGCTGGGCTGCCGAGATGCCGGAGTGGAGCAGCTCTGCATGGGTCATGTCATCACTTCCCCATCCAGCCTTTCTTCCAAGAGCAGAGCTGGCATTTATTGGCCAATTAAAAAAAAATCCACTGGAAGCTGGCCAAATTCCACTCACGCGGAACTAGCTTTGGAAGGATGGCTGGGAGCCAAACTCTGCATCGCCAACATCCTTCTGGTAGCGGGATAGCAGCCTTCTCCCACTAGGCCGCTTTAGGAGCCTCCTCCCACTAGGCCGCTTTAGGACACGAGGTTTTCATTTGGAACTGCACTCAGTGCTTGCTGGGCAGAGCCCACAAATCTTTTCAAAGGATTCCCCCTTCCCTACTGCTCTCCATCCATCCTTGAAGCAGCAGAAAGCTACATGAAACCGGCATGGCATTTGCTACCCCAATGCCCATCTGTCTTGTCCCAGTTGTTTGTGTTTCAAGCCACAGCGGTCGGTCACCAGGTTTTTCTCTGAGGACATTGAGGGAGAAAAGTTAACAAACCCCACACACTTATTTTACTGCTCTTGGGTGACGTTGAAAAGAAGCAGGCAACAGAGTGTGTAGCAGAGGTGGGTTCCTACCGGTTCAGACCAGTTTGGCTGAACTGGTAGTGGTTTGGCAGGCCTGCCATGCCCCCGAACTGGTTCTCCTACAGGGCTGCCATCTTGATTTTTGATTCTGCGCATGCACAGACCAATTGTAATTGCACAAATGAAATTTTTTTCTTTTTCAAACGTTTTGCACATACACAGATCTATTTTTGTGCAAATGTGCACATGAGCGAACCGGCAGTAATGCCGGGAGCAACCCACCCCTGGTGTGCAGGTAGTTCAGTCCTCGACTTACGACCACCACAGTAGAGCCCAAGGTTTCTGTTGCTAAGTGAGATGCTGGTTATGTGAATGTTGCCCCATTTAGCGATCTACCTTGCCACAGTTGTCAAGTGAATCATTGCCATTGTTAAGTTAGCAACACGGTTGTGAAGTGAATCTAGCTTCCCCCCCATTGACTTTGCTCGTCAGAAGGTCGCAAAAGGGGATCACAGGACCCCGGTACCCTGCAACCGTCATAAATGTGAGTCAATTGTCAAGCTTCTGAATTTTGATCATGTGACCATAGGGCTGCTGCAACAGTCGTACGTGTGAAAGCTGTCACTTTTTCCAGTGCTGTTGTAAGTTGGAACAGTCACTAAACCAGGGGTGTCCAAACTTGGGAACTTTAAAACTTGTGGACTTCAACTCCCAGAATTCCCCAGCCAACCATGCTGGCTGGGGAATTCTGGGAGTTGAAATCCACAAGTCTTAAATTTCTCAAGTTTGGACACCCCTGCACTAAACCAACAGTTGAGGACTACCAGTATTAACTGTGGCCCAGCTACAGACTTTCATCTTTTTCTTTTGCTAGTTGCAGTTAATTTTTTTTTTATGATGCTGACGTTTAATAAATACCAAGCTATTGTTTTGCTAATAATTTTGAATGGGGTATATATATGCTTGTTCCGATCTGGATACAGGGATAAACTGGGAATGGGGTATGTGCAAAAACAAATTAGCCACAGTGATTCTCCATACTACACAACACCACCTTCTCTGAATTAATCCAGATGTGACATCATTTTGTGCCAAATATCTTGAATTTAAAACTTGGTTTTGCTCTTCACCAGATTTGAAACAGGCTGAACAGAGACAATACACAGGGACTATGAACCTTTATTTAACCAATTAAATGATGTCAATTAAAAGGAAAATAATTATTAACTACTCAAAGAAGGTAGACAACTGTCCAAAATGCTATGCTTTTTCCAGAGGCAAGGAATCATTGTCACCTATCCTAGCTGTTTTTATGACACCAGCTGTGGGGGTTAAGCATGCTCTTTTAGCTGAGTTTTTATTATATTATCATGTGAGTCAACATGGGTACTTAACTATTATTCAGGCTTAGTCAGAAAGAGAGGAAATGGAATAAGGGTACATAGAAGAAAAACTCTTATACATTCTGAACTCATAGTCCGAAGAAGCTTGTTTTGGAAAAGTGCCAATAATTGGATAATGAAGCGAAGATGTCCTTCAGGACCTCTCAGGAGAAAAGCAGGAAGATTTGGATCCTTTTAAGAACAAGTTTTCCCAGGGGGCCTGGAGCAAGATTATGGATTAGAGTGGCAAACTTAAAAATGAAAAGTGATTTTTTCTTAATTAAAATGGATATACAGGCAGAGAGAAATAGGTAAGACTGTCATAGTTTCATGATGAGTTTGGATCAAAAAGGAAGGAATAGAAAGCCCCCTACCTAAAGAAGATATTTGCTTTCCATGAAACAGGAAACAAAGTAGGCAATAATCCTAGCATGTTTAGCAGTTTACAATTAACAAGCATATTGATTCTCGATCCAACATTTGAATATATAAGAAACCAGACCATTAGAACAACCAGTCAACAAGAGAACCAATCAGCTGCTCAGAATTTAAATATAGCTCCAAATGAAGAACCAATAGCACAACCAACACTGGCACACAAGACATTCATAAACTAAGGAGAACAGGACAAGGAAATTCTGCTGATGGCGTTACCTAGTGTGGTAATGAAACGTTCAAAAACGAAACTGAACCAAGCTTGGAGAGCAAACAGCTGCCAAAATAATCCTAGCTATTGGCGACAATATATTTTGAACTCATGTCCAGAGGTCTGCAACTGGTTTCAGATTTTAACTGTAGTGACAGCTTTTATAATCTGGGCCAATTGACTGTCCAAATTCCTATGATTAGTTCTGGTAATAATAGTAACAACCGCCGCTGCTAACATGAATCTTGCTGCTTTTATGTACAAGTCAGATTCAAAAGACCTTTCCTCCCAAATAAGTTTTCCACTCCAACTGATTGATTAAAACTAGGAATAAATGGGCTGTGTCAAGCCAATTTGGCAATTTAAGGGTTTGTTTTGTTTTCCTTTTAAAGTTTCAATGATCCCTCATTGATTGAATTTTAATAGATGGTGGTCTATGTATCGTGTTGGCCTGTGAAAACACAGCTTGCAGAGATTGTAGCTTGTGCATGTGCTGCTGTATTTCTACAAGTTTTTTAGGGTGACTTTTTAAAGGATAGATTGTTTCACTACCCACTTGACAGGTTTCCCACAGTTTTAAAGTTGTAGAAAGCACTTTACCATTATCAGTAATTTGCAAAGTGCTTGTTGATAATTGCCGACGTAGCAGGAGATAGCATGAGAAGCTTTACCAGGCATCAGGGATTATGACTTGCAATGCTTCATCCAGTGTCTCTTACCCAGAGGATGTGATTAAAAAAATATTGAAATCTCCCCAGCATGTAAAAAACAGTCATTTTGGCTTAATGTTACGATGTTGGATTAGCATTGAGCAGACCTGCCTTCTAGACACCTTGAGCCACAGAAGTTGACTTCAGCCCTCATACTCTCTCAGCCCAATCTGTTTCACAGATTGTTCTACGAAAAAACTGGGATAAAGAGAAACATGTGTGACACATGGAATTCCTGCATGACAGATAATTTTATCTATCTATCTATCTATCTATCTATCTATCTATCTATCTATCTATCTATCTATCTATCTATCTATCATCTATCTATCTACCTACCTACCTACCTACCTACCTACCTACCTACCTACCTACCTACCTATGCTAGATAAATAAACAACTCTGCTAAACAACTAATCCTTACAACACTGTCAAATTATCTACTAAGACTGTATTACTATTATTCTTCTCTTCCTTCCTAGTACCTATCTCTTTCCACTCTTTCCACTATAACTATGTTGCTTGTCGTTACAATTTATATTGTTTTATTTGTTTTCTGGTATAATTTGATTGCTTATTAGTAACCTATGACTATGACTATCACTAGGTGTTGTATCTTATGATTCTTGATGAATGTATTCTATTTTAATTTCAAGCTTTTCAAGCTTTTATACCGCCCCCTCTCCCAAAAGGGGGATTGTATATCCAATCACATATAAAGAATTCTATATTGCCTGCCTGCCTGCCTGCCTGCCTGCCTGCCTGCCTGCCTGCCTGCCTGCCTGCCTGCCTGCCTACCTACCTACCTACCTACCTACCTACCTACCTACCTATCATCTATCTATCTATCTATCTATCTATCTATCTATCTATCTATCTATCTATCATCTATCTATCTATCTATCTATCTATCTATCTATCTATCTATCTATCTATCTATCTATCTATACCTACCTACCTACCTACCTACCTACCTACCTACCTACCTATTTTTAAACCACCCATCTCCCCCAACAATTACTTTTATTCTTCTCATATTTTATTTAGAAGTCAAATGAGAGTGTAGTTGTTAAAGCTTCGAGCTAGAAACCAGGAGACTGTGAGTTCTAGTTCCACTTTAAACCAGGCTCCCTCAGTCCTAAGAAGCAGGCAATGCAAACCAATTCCAAAATCCTTGCCGAGGGAACTGCGGGGACTCATCTAGGCAACCTCCAGGAGTCAACACTGACTCGACACACAAGCACACACAAATTTTTTTTTAAAGTAAAAAATTAAATGCAGAAGAAAGTCCTAGAAAACTAACAAACTGAAGTACAAAGTTTGGAGATGGTAGATGGTTGGATGTGAGAAAAAGAGAACTAGAGGAATATGGAGACCATGATCCTTTTATACCACCACACAAAACCTGGAGGAAGAAAGGCATAGCTGAAAAACATGGTCCCAGTGTTGATTCTGTTTTATATTCCCAGGTATTAAGATAAATAAAATGAGGAAGGCTAAAATGTTAGGCAAGCTGGAGAGGTCAAACATCCATCTTGCTGTTCGTATGGGATGCTGGGATGTTGCATACAGGTTGATGTTCCTTTAATATACATTGCAAATCCAAATGAAATACCCAGTTTAGAAAATTGTTAGTGTATACGGTAGGGCTTGTGGTACTTTAGAAGTGATCCAGGGGTTCTTGGAAGCTGGTACAAGTTCAGCAGTTATCTCCTATTCATTATAGTAATTTAACATATATGAGCCTAAAGAGAATGATGCTTTAAAGGGTCCGTTCAATAATGCCTCTTAAATGACAGCATCTTTCTTCCCCCCCCCCCCCCCCCGGCTTATGCAGAAGCCTGGAGGAGTTAAGTTTCTTTAGTGAAGAACAGAGAGGTGTACTGCTTGTACGAAGTCCAAAGCACTTCTTTTGAATTGTGCACACAGGCCTAGTAAATGTTTATTGTTCTGCCTATGTGGAAAGAAACAACTAAAGTCTACCTTATGATTATTGAATTGGACTACCGACTTGTGTGAGCATTGATTTAGTGACTGTAGAATAGTTTATGGCCTTTAAACCTTCAATCGGCTCAAATGATCCATGGGGAGGATTTCCATCTCAGGACCTGAAAAAAAGCACAGTGAAGTCAGTCCACTTTGGACTTCAGAGGGATTGGGAGTAAGTGGGAGTCTAAATTGACAGCAAACGTAACACCCATCTAGGCAGAAGAGTTGTAAATGGTTTGAAAGCACAATTTTTAAAAAATTAACTATGGCTGAGTCTGGTAATGAACTACCAGTCTATGTGAGATTTCTTGGGGAACTAGCAAAGAATAAAGGATCTGAAGTAAAATAAAGACATTCCAGGCAATGTGTGGGAAAAAAAGAAGGTATTATATACAGAATATGCAGGGGTGGAATTCAGTTGGTTTGGACTGGTTTGCACGAGCCAGTAGTTCCAGTGAGCATATGGCCCTGCTCACCCACCCCTGTGCTTTCCTGGTCTATATTTCCCTGGTTTTTTTAGCTCAGCTGATTCACGCGGCACAACGGATTGCCACGCATCAACTGTTTTACTCACAGGTGCTGACAAAGCAGGTAAGTTTTGAAGCTTAAAAAGGTTGTTTTTTGAATGCTGCACATGTCTGCAAAGCGCACATTCACTGAACCGGTTTTTAAACTGGTTGCATCCCACTACTGAAAATATACAATGAACCTAAAAATCATTTATTGGGTCAGGAATATTGTTTAACTGAGAGAAGTGAACCATACAAGTCTCTAGATGTTTTTAGACTGCATGTTCCATAATATTCTCTAGTTAAAATATTGGTGCAACTGTTTCTATTCTTTTTTTTTACAAAAATATATGGGTGCTTTCTAAAAATGTAACTTAAAACAATGCACAAAAGCCTACGATACACATTTTACAAAATGGAAAATATGCTTTACAATAACAAAATAGCAGTAAAAGCAACAATAAAAAAGTTAAAAATTGTGCCATGATTAGTAGCGCTGAAAAGATAAAAATAATGCCAGATATAAGCTGTTTTGGAAAAGGATTCCAAAGCTTTGATTCTACTATAATTGTGTGGCAATCTCTATTCAATTAGGACTATAGTTGGTACACCAACCTGAGCTTATAAAAATGTGTTTTGCATCACAGAGGCTACTTGTGCTTCTAATGTCCAAGATGAATCCAGAAGGATCTCCAAATTACAAATTTGATTCTTAAAATATATGTCAATCCCATCCAGATAGGTTGAACTTGGATTGAGAAACCATCCACCAGCAACACCTCTGTCCCACGTGGACAGAATTTCAATTTGTAGGTCTTTATCAAATCCATGCCATTGCCAAGCATTGATTTAGCAATTCCACCATCTTTGTGGGAAAAATAAAAATATTGCTGGATATCAGTATATTAATGACATCTTCAAATGTGCAAATGAATTTGCTCAGTGGTTTCATATTAAATGCTAAGCTCAATGGTGGTTAACATGGAACGTCATGGAATTCCACAGTGGAAAAACGGTGAGATCAAGCAGAAATTGTCTAAAACCACATCTTAGCATAAGCAAATCCACATTGCGTCAGACCTGGAAGCCATCTTTTACATTTGGGTCTTCAGGCCTGCCACATGTTCTACTGTGGGAAAAAGGAAGAGGGATTATATGGAGTATGGGTGATATATAGTCATAATAACATTCCTTTCTCAGAGTCAAGGCCACTTTGTCCCTGTAGCTGCGATGTGGAGACTGGGAGGCATCTCCAGTTTTGGACGGTTCCTGATTGGGCCATGTGATGGACATGTGGGTGCTGGGCAGGGACTTGAACTTTCACTTGGGTGGGGAAAACCTGGAAACTTTCAGATTCGGGTTTCCCCAGATGTGCCAATATGACATCTCTAATAAAATGGAACTTTGAGGAACTTCAAGCCTCGGAGTCTTCTTTCGTTGGGGGTGTTACTTGGAAACCTGACACATTGTCTCTTCTACCTTCTCAGTAAAGACTATCGATCAAAGTGCCCAAGACTGTTTTTGTAGCATAATTGAGCCTAAAACCCAATTGAAATAGATCTAGAAAATCAGTTTCATCTAAAATATTGTGATTAGCCATCCCTGACATTTTTCCCATTCTGGCTAGAAATAGCTAGGACTAGAGTTTCTCATGGCTATATCTTGATGATAGGATGTAGTTATTCTACAGAGGTACAAAGTAATTATTACTGCTTTTTATAAAGTAATCATGTCCAACATTTTCAGACCCGTGATCTGCCTTTAACCTGAATTGTACTCCATTTTTTCCACTTTTGTATCCTATTTAGCATGAGATTTGCTAACCTGCATCAGAGCAAGCTTTCCTTTATTTTTCTCGCTGACACAGAAAATCTATTGGGTAGCCCTTAAATGTCGAGGTTGAATCTCTCCCTGGGTGTTTGGTCGAGGGCAGCAATAGTTCACAACGTTCAAAGAAAAGACAGGCTGATGGGGGGGGGGGACTAATAGATTAGAAATGGAAGCAGAATATGGAGCCTCCATGTTGAACTAATAAGTCACTAATCTTTTCTCAACCTGGTGTCTTCTGAATGAGTTAGGACCCATCCCAGAAGGTTATTCTGACTGGAAGGCATCAGTCTGGGTAAGACTGTGACAGTGCCATTCTGTTCAACTCCTAAAAAGGCTGCTGTTTCCTATAGCAACCAAGGCCAAGAATGGAAACTTCTCCAGCCTCAAAGCGGGGATTTTTTGCACCACATCCTAACAACATCCTTCTAGCCATACATCCCCATTATCAGAGCCCCTCTCCCCCCCCCCAATTTCTTCTCCAGACTTGCCTGTGAAAACTATCCAGACTTAAAGCCAATCAATTTCCAACGAGTAGCAGAGTTTGACGGGAAATTCATTCCAACTGGGGGCTTTGATTTATCTTTCAAATATACGGACAAGCGTGCGCATGATGGAGCCCATTAAAATGTTGGAAGATTGTTTTTATGATTGAAGTCTGTATTACACTTGCCATAAAGAAAGGCAGCGCAGAGTCATTAGCATTTCCATGATGTTATATTTCTGCCTGTCATGGGCCAATAATTCATCTTTACGGCTTGTCCCACCGCTAGCTCTTTGATACAATGAGTATAGAGTTAAGCAAAACTACAACAGGGAAGGAGAATCCGGGGAGCTGCCTGCCCTTCACGCCGCTATCGCCTCCTCTCCTAGAAATATTTTTTAGAGCGCTGAAAGAGCACATATGCAGAAAGTCATCCTTCCCCGTCACTAGTCTTCATCGCTCTCTCTTTCTCTCTCCTGCCCTCACCCCACCCCACTTCTGCTGCTCACTGATCCAGTTAAATGAAACTTATCTTGCCATTTTGACCCTTTTTTACTCCTGCCTCCTTCCTCCTCCTCCTCCCAGGCTCCTTGGGTTGTTATCATCAAACCAAAGAGAAGGGTTTTTTAAAAAAAAAAATATTATTATTAAAGCAATGACCTTGTCTTCCCTTCCATATTCAGCATGTTTTTTTTTTTTTAAGGAGCCAAGGGGAAAGAGGAAGAAAGAGCATTACGACTGGTCAATTAGACTACAATATGTGACATTCTGGGGACATTTTTCTTTGGTGGAAGTGAAGATGCTTGAATTTGAACTCCCATCGTCAGCCTCGGATGGTGTGGTTCTTACAACCCTGATTACTGGGCTGGCTGGAAATGACGAAAGGGGTCATCTGAAGTTTAAAACAACAGCCTTGTTATTGATTAATTGTCTGGATGGTTATTTGGGGTTCTTTTTTATTGCATGCTTATATCTCTGAATAAGTTGCTTTAGAATTGATAAACACCAGGCTGCAAGAATTTGTGTGAATGGTTTTTATCAGAAAGGGCCGATCAGTGATTAAATTAAGCAGCCTATCAATAGATGGCACTTTGTCAAGGAATGCCTTTATAAATAAAGTGAAATAATAATACAGATACATATAAATAAATTCCGGAATTAGATTTCCATACCAATGATTTCTTGAGTATACTGACATTTTTTGGAGCTTTTTCTCTGAAGTCAACCCTGTCCACCAGCACACAAACATCTCCTCCAGAATGGCATTGGGGAAGATCATAAAACGATGTGTTTTATGTGGATGTTAATGTGAATGTATTCAATATGAAATTGGGTAGAATTGCATAGAACCAGATTGCTTGCATGCAAATGCAATGATACGTAGGTAGTAAATACATCTTAATAATGAATATAAAGATGAAATTCTTCTCTAACGCCATAGTAAGTTTCAGAGAATGATGAACAGCCAGTTATCATAAAACCCCCACAAAGAATCTTCCAGACAGTTGTGTCTGCAGGAAGCAGGTCAAAAAAGTCAAGATGGTGGCTCCAACCATGCCAATTAAACCCTGCCTTTCCAGACTTGTGAAACTCATTTCCATCACGTAGCAGCAAATGGCATGCATGAATGTGAATAGAAACTATTATTCCAAAATTTCTAACATTTGTTATTAGCCTTTGGAAATGTACCCATAAATACTAACATTCAACAAGTTTCTAACATTATCCATTGGAGTGAATGTCCAAATGTTGACATTCAGACATAAAGCTGACAAGTCTAAATAAAGGTCATAAGGCTTTATCTCCCATAGATTAGCGATAATAAAAATCAAAAGTAGATACTTGCCATGTCATATATGGACTGGTACCGTGTCTTAAAAATGTCTGTCTCAGTTGCTGGAATAATAATTCAACATTCATTGTATTGATTTTTAGGTTATTCTCATCTGAAAGTGACTTGCACAATGTTTGCCATATGTCAACTGATCAGAGGATACTTCTCTGTCCGTTCCCAATTTTATCCTCCCTTATGTGAAGACTTACCTCTCTGGAGAAGGCTTTAAAATTGGTAAAGATAGAAAGAAAAAGTGGAAGAGGATGACTAGCATCTCATTACAGGGATGATGGGTGCACTTTTGGAAGACTTGAAGGACCACGTTGGGAGAGATCATCCTGGAGAAAATCTATCTATGTAGACACTAATTTAATTAGTGGCTTAATGGCACATAATCACACTCAGTCTCATATTAACTACCCTAGTTGGCATATTATCTTGAACTTTCCTCTTCTCCCCTTTCCTCTTTATTTTCTAGTCTTTGATTACATCTATATTATTTTCAAAACCCCTAATTAAAAATATTTTATTCTATTCATCCATTTCCACTCTTCCCCTTACCTACTCACTTTGCCTGCAACATTATACATATTTACTTCTGTACGTATACTGTATCTCTAAACATGCATATTTTGGACCAGTATTTCTTATTTTGTACATGATGGGTGTGCCTGATACACTATATGATTTAACAATGGTTTAAATGTGTTGTGCAAACATAAAGGTGCCATCAGCAGTGGATCATGAGAGGGCAATATTTGTCCAAAATATTACTGGAATATTGAGCTAAAATTATTGCATTCTCCCTTGGTTAGCTGTGTTATGCAATCACCAAAACAGTGTTTATAAGCCATTCTGTAAAAGTTATATGCCTCTCTGTTGCCTTTCTGTTGCTATCTTGTCTTTTCTCCTCTAAAAGATTGTTATAAGGTGTAGATTTATCTTTTTGAAAAAAAAATTCTATTCATTTAAGTATTAATAATCCATTACTCTATTAAGCATTATGTAAAATGGAGCTGTGATATTATGTTTTGACAACAAAATAAATACTGCATAGTACAAATGTTTCCAGAGGGATAACCACGTTAAGTCTTTTGCTATAATATCAAATAGCAACATGGCATTAAAAACACTAGCAAATTTATTTTCATATAAGCTTTGGGGATTACAGTCAACTTCATCCGATACATAAAGCATTATCCTGAAGTAAAAGAACATTTCTGCTTGAGGGACAAGGATGATAAAGATCAATGCAAGCTACAGACCGTAGTAACTACTTATTAACAATGGCCATTCACAAAACAATGAGAACAAAGTGCATTTTTACATTGGTGAGCTGTTGAGTATATATTAAATAAAGTGAGCTAAACTCTCATTTAACATGTCCCTTTAACTTTTTTGGCAATCATAAAAAAATGATTGCTTCTGCCACCTTTTGGAATTTTTTTTTTCAATTTCTCAGTCTAGTCTTCAATTATGGAACTGTATTTCCTTGTCATTTTCTATCTATGTATTACCTAAGTCTGACCCTGCTTAACTTTAAGCCAAGATTAATTAGGTACTGCCTCCTATATACTGGTACATCAGAGGTGGTATTCAGCAGGTTCAGACCAGTTTTGAAGAACCAGTAGTGGAAATTTTGAGTAGTTCGGAGAACCGGTAAATACCACCTCTGACTGACCGCCCCCATCTAGTCTCTGCCTCCTCAGTCCCAGCTGATTAGGAGCAAATGGGGATTTTTCAGTGACCTTCTCCTGGAGTGGGGTGGGAATGGAGATTTTACAGTATCCTTCCCCTTCCCTTCACACTAAGCTACACCACACCCACCAAGTCACACCCACAGAACCAGTAGTAAAAAATTTTGAATTCCACCACTGCAGTACATCTTTTGGCATGGTTTAAACCTCTGGAAAAAGAGTTTACTTCTTGATGAATTATTGTAACTCCTATTTTGCAATGAACCTGGCTGTCACAGTCCCTTTTTAAGGACCAGATGAGACCATAATTGATACACAACTCATTTTAGATTTACGGTGTGGATGCACGCACAGCATGGTGTGGTGACTTTTTAAAGAACGTTGCCTGTCAAATTTAAAAGCGGGGAAATCTCACAGAAACCAAATAACAATTACATCTTATTCAGACTCAAAAAATAAAATAGAGGGCCTGCAACAAATAATTAGCAGCCTTGAGTGCAAGAGGGCACCTCACTTTCTTCCATTTTTCATGTGGAAGCAAACAGAGTTTGCGTCTTATTTTGACGAAATAGCGGGGTGATGCGATGGCTCAGTGGTGAAGACAGTGAGTTGTCATCTGGAAAGCCGACAGCCCAGTTTCAAGACACAAGTGCCACACGACAGGGTGACCTCCCATCTCCTGCCAATCTAGCAGTTCAAAAGCATGTCACATGCAAGTAGATTAATAGGTACCCCTTCAACGGGAAAGGTTCTGTATTTTCATGCTGGTCACATGATGATGGAAGCGTCTCTCAGAAAACGCAGGCTCCTTCAACTGAGAATTAGAGATGAGCACCAGCTCCTTGAGTGGGTCATGACTGGACAGGAGAAACCTTTAAAGGAAATAGCATTTTGCATAGAATCTTAGTTGAAAGCCATAAAGGCAACCAAGTTCAACCCCCTGTTCCCTATAGAAATCCAGTTTAAAACATCCAGAGTGGTGACTTTTCACCACTCTGGATAAAAACTTACCCATCGAACCAGCTTTGACAATTGCCATTGTTCCAGTTGCATTTTTGATGTCTTCATAGTAATCACAGCTGAAACTTTGAGGATACCACTTCCTAGTGGTTGTTCTTTTACCACAAGGGTAAAAGAAGAAAAGTCCATTGTGCCAAGTGGAAACAGTAGCCAGGAGAAGCTAACTTACCTCTCTCCCCTGCCCCATTTTTGGCCTTTGCTCATTCACCCCAAGTGAGTGAGCAAAAGGGGAGTAAAATGGAAATCAAAATGGCATCTGCAAAGACGACCTCTTTTTCTGGAGCTACTCTAGGATTTTGCCTGTTTGGACAGCTGGACAAGCGTGTTACTCTCCTTTGACTCACTTATCCCCATTTAGATAACATGGTTGACTGTTGAATGATGGAGTTTAGTCCCCAGAGAAGAGGAGAAAAAGAGAGTAAGAGACCACGAACAGAAGCAGTTGTCCTCCCTGGGTCTCTCCACTGAGATCTCCTTCTTCCTTGCAGGCTGCCCAACCCTGCAGTAGATTGGCTGGAGAGTCCAGGAGAGAATAAATAAACAATGACTCTCAACAGTCCTGAGAGTCATGAAAGTTCCTGCTGCTGTCCACATCTGTTCTCTTAAGTTATAGCCTTTCTTTAACTTACGGCAGGGCTGACCCCATTAAAATTAATTCCAAATGAACTTACTGTTAACTAGATTTATGGGGTGATGTTGTCTGCATTTTTCCCTCAGTTTCTTTGTGCAACATGCTTGACTTAACGTTTCCCCTTTCCTGGCCAAAAGGTCCACCACCATCTGCCGGCAGCACACAAGAGGGGATGTCGTCTGATCAGTCCTCCCAACTGCCACAAGATGCTGAGATTTGCTACCTCCTGCCTTTGATGTCTGTGGTTCCAAGTAAATGAAACTATAAAGCTGGGATGAAGTGATTGGGGAAGGTGCCCTGCAAATGAATTGGAGGAGAGGGATACCTGTCCTGCCCTTCGCCATCCCACTGTATTGCTTCAGGGAATGAGTGAAAATCAAAATAAGCAAAACAGGAGTAGAATGCCTAACACAGGCCCAATTTTTGTGTGGATGTTATTTTGACTGACAGAGGAAGAAACAACTTAGTCTTTGGCCAGTGACAATGGGATTAATTGGTCAGCAGGGAATCAATTTAGCTCCAAACAAACCTGGGCCTCCCTGGGCTTAAATTACCAGGTCAATTAGTGAGATTGTAGCCTTTTCAGGACAGACTCATCTCCTTTCCCACGCCTGAACGAAACCTGTGTGTGAGTCTGCATGAGCTAGTTACAGAAGTGTGCTCTACGTGGGCCACTTGTGCCCTCTATGTATGCACAGGCATGTATGGCTCTGCTCTCCATCACTCTCTCTTTGCCTTGTTGAGCCTTAAAGCTGCCAGGGCCATGTGGACGTGCTGTGCAATCTGAGTGGTCTCAGCCCAGGGGGCTCCTGCGTCGCCAGAATGCTAAGCAGCCTTTGAAAGACAGGACTGACTTCAGCGTCTGAGGCCGGCTGCTTTTCGTGCTCAGCCACTCAAGCGCTCCAGGAGCCTTGTGGGTTTTTTTTAGTGGGTAGCTCCCGAAGGGTCTTTTTCTGAATAGGCTCTGTCTCCGTGTTGTCTCCTTTTTTTAAATAAATGCAGAGCTGCTATCTCCTACCTACTCTATCTTTCAGAGTATAAGATACACCTTTTTCCCTCAAAAAAGAGGCTGAAAATCTGGGTGCGTCTTATACACTGAATACAGCATTTTTTTGCCTCCTGAAACCCCGCCCCCGTCACCAAAATGGCCATGCATTGTCTTTAGAAGGCTTCCAGAGTGCTCCTGGGGGCTGGGGAGGGCAGAAATGATGGGAAAATGGGCCGTTTCTTTGCTCAATTTTGCTCCCCTAGCCCCCAGGAGCACTCTATAAGCATCCATAAGGCTATGCATGCCCCTTTTTTTTGACAAAAAGGGGCCAGTTTTTACTAACAGGAACACTCCATCTAAGAAGGGAGGGGTGTTAGATATTAACATATATCGCAGCAAGTCTCCACTCAGGTCCGCCGTTAGGGCGGGAACCAGGTATCATTCTGATTGGTCGAGAGGCGTACCCGATCCCTATAAAAGGGGAACCCTCAGACCACAGAGCAAGCTGGATCACTACTACTATAAATAAAGAGCTGTTAAGTCACTTCTTGTCCGGAGTCTGTTCTCTCGTTGCCCGAATCTAACACTGGCGACGAAGGTGGGATTGAGAGACAGATAGGACGAAGACGCTACCTCCAGAATCCAAGGATTCGATCCAGCCTAGGAATTCGGCGGGAATTCCGGCAGCCATCTCAGCGCGGCAAATTCAAACGGAGACAAGATGGCGATGCACACTCCTCCAGCTCCGTTCGACCCAACAAACGACCACTGGGAGTCCTACATGATCAGGTTCGAGTGTTTTCTCGAAGCAAACGAATACGCGGGAGTGCCTGACTCTCGTAAGAAGAACATATTCCTGAGCTACTGTGGGAAAGAAGTCTTCGAGACGGCCAGAGATCTCTCCGAACCAACGCCTATACAAGCAGTAACATGGACGGCGCTGCAACAAACGCTGCAAACACATTACGCGCCAAAACCTTCCCGCCACGTTTGCCGCCAAGGATTCAACACGAGGAACCAGAAGGCGGGGGAATCTATCAACCAGTACGTTGCAGCTCTACGGAAGGCAGCCACGCATTGTGGATTCAGGGATCTGGACGAGCAAATCCTGGGCCGCCTCATATGCGGGTTAAGAGACATTTCCCTTCAGAAACGGTTGTTGGCAAAGTCCAATCTAAGCTTACAGATTGCACTCGACGAGGCGAGAGCGGCCGAATCAGCGGACAGATCATCCGAGACCATACAACGTGGATACAGCGCGGCCCAGACCGGATCCAGACACGCCAGAGTTCACTATGAGGACACCGACCCAGAAGTCGAGGATCCCGAGTTCGAGGACAGTCACCGTATGCGGAGCAGTCACATGAGACTGGGGGGTAAACCCGAAGTCCGTTTGCCACCCTGTGCAAGCTGCGGAGGGAACCACCCCCGGTCTACTTGTCGGTTCAGAAACGTTGTTTGTTCGCACTGCGACAAACTTGGGCACATCGCAAGAGTGTGCCGGAGCGAAGTCCCTGCCTCACAACGGCAGCCTCCCATGTACCGCCAACAGAAGCCCAACCCAGGGGCTTGGCGAAAGCAAAAAGGGCGCCCAGAGAGAACCCCAAGAGAGTTTACCCAGAGAGAGTATTCACAAAAAGCTGAAGGGGGATATTCCCAGAGAGATTACACACAAAGAGCTGAGCGAGCGTATTACCAAAACGCTGAGCGAGAGTATTCCCAGGATACTGATGCTGAGATAGAGTTGACCCAGAGAGAGCAACTGCGAACCTATCTCACCACGATAGGTCAGGTCCGCACCAAGCGACCTAAAAAGCTGAAAGTCACAGTCCTCCTGGAGGACTCCCCTTGCGAGCTGGAAGTTGACACAGGATCGTCCCTAACGATCATTTCATGGTCCGCCATGAAAAAGGCTATCCCTAGCCTCAAAAAGAGCCAACTGCGCACACCAGACATCCTGCTACGAGACTACCAGGGGAACAGGGTCCCCATCGTGGGACAAGGCACGTTCCGGATCCAGTTTAAGGACATCGTAGCCCAGCTGCCTGTAACTGTCGCCAGCGCGCCATTACAGAACCTTCTAGGGTTGGATTGGTTTGAAGCCCTGGGGTTGGAAGTCACCGGAATCAACGCTGTGGAGAACAACAGCGCTGATCAGATATTTAAGGAGTTCGAGGATGTGTTCAGCCCCGGTCTTGGTAAGTATGTGGGTAAACCTATTTCATTCAATCTAGACCCAAATGTGGCGCCAATCCGACTTAAACCAAGAAGAGTGCCCTTTGCGCTCCGCCCCAAAATAGACAAAGAAATCGACAAACTAGTAGAGCAAGGGATCCTTGAACCGGTGGATCACGCACGTTGGGAAACACCCATCGTGACCCCAGTTAAACCAGACGGGTCAGTCCGCATCTGCGCGGACTATAAATGCACAATTAATATCCAACACTTATTGCGCTCGTTGGGGCCAGGAAAGATATTTGCAAAATTAGACATGGCACAAGCGTATCAGCAGCTGCCTGTGGATAGCGCCACGGCGGAGGCCCAAACTATAGCGACGCACAGAGGCGCATTCAAATGTAACCGGTTACAATTCAGTGTGAGTATTGCCCCTGGTCTGTTCCAGAGCGTCATGGAACGGTTATTGCAAGGGATACCAGGAGTCGTCCCATATTTTGACGACGTTTTGGTGTCCGCTGCAAACGAGGAGCAACTATTAAAGAGAGTCAGAACTGTTTTGGCCAGAATCAGAGAAAAGGGTCTCCGCCTCAAAAAAGAGAAATGCCAAATTAACGTGCCTAGCGTAGAATTCCTGGGATATAGAATCGATGGTCTGGGCATACACCCTACATCGAAGAAAATTAAGGCGATCCAGGACGCCCCCACACCACGAAATCAGACCGAGTTGCAGGCCTTCCTCAGACTACTTAACTTCTACAGCGTTTTTCTGAGACAGAAAGCGACCGTCGCTGAACCGCTACATCGACTCCTCGCCAAGAACGCAACATGGAGATGGGGACGTTCCGAAGCAGCCGCTTTTGCCGCAGTCAAGCGCCTGCTCACCACCAACTCACTACTAGTGCAATACAGCCAGACGCTACCACTGGTATTGACCTGCGATGCATCACCATTCGGCGTCGGCGCAGTTCTCAGCCACCGCATGCCAAACGGGAACAAAGCACCCATCGCATTCTATTCAAGGACTCTTTCATCAGCCGAGAGGAACTACAGCCAGATGGACAGAGAAGCGTTAACCGCTGTAGCTGGAGTCAAACGTTTTCACGAATACCTCTACGGCCGCGATTTCGAACTCATCACAGACCATAAACCGCTGTTGGGACTTTTGGCGGGAAACCGCCCCACACCAGTTTCACTTTCTCCACGCATGACCAGGTGGACTGTTTTCCTGGCAGCGTATTCCTACAAACTAATACATCGACCGGGCTCCACTCTAGGGCATGCAGACGCACTCAGCCGTTGCCCACTTCCAGAACTTTTGCCAGACCCCACTCCCGAGGTACCGGTTTTATTAATTGACTGTTTGGACTCAGGACCTGTTTCTTCATGCGATGTTGCCAGATTCTCTTCTAGGGACAATGTAATAAAACAAGTTCAAACTTGGGTTTGGAGGGGGTGGCCCAAGGGAAACGTGGGGCCGGAATTTAAGCTGTTTTGGGCGAAACGTGATGAGCTATCAGTGTTACAGGGTTGTTTGTTGTGGGGGGATCGAGTTGTTATTCCATATGCTTTGAGAAGAAATGTTTTAGAAGCGTTACATGTTGGGCATCCGGGAATTGTTAGAATGAAGGCGTTAGCAAGGAGTTACGTTTGGTGGCCAAACATGGACAAAGAGATAGAGGAATGGGTGGCCACTTGTAATCCGTGCCAAGAGTCTAGACCAGCACCCCCTGAAGCAACCGCCACAGAATGGGAGAAGCCGAAAGCACCCTGGTCGCGAATACACATTGATTTCGCAGGGCCAGTCCAGGGGCAAACGTTTCTTATAGTTGTGGATGCATACTCCAAATGGCTAGAAGTAGTCCTAATGACTTCAATCACGGCAGAGGCAGTCATTAAGGTGCTACGGTGACTTTTCACCACTCATGGCCTGCCCGACCTCCTGGTTTCCGATAACAGGCCTCAATTCACAGCCATGCAATTTGAAACATATTTAGCAAGTCAGGGAATTCGGCATGCCCTCGTCGCGCCATTCCATCCGGCATCGAACGGACAGGCGGAGAGAATGGTGCGATCTGCAAAAGAGGCCCTCGCTAGGATGGGTCCAGGTGATTGGCAAACACGCATTGATCATTACCTCTTAATTCAGCACATTACCCCCAGCGCAACGACGGGTAGGAGCCCCGCTGAATTGCTCATGGGCCGCCGTCTACGGTCTCACCTGGACCGTCTTCACCCAAATTACTCTGCCACAGCGCCCCCAGACTCTACAAGCAGAATTCGGAGTTTTAGCATAGGAGATTCGGTATACGCCCACAACTATGCAGGGGGAACATTGTGGATGCCGGCAACGGTAATTGGTATCACGGGTCCACGATCATATTTGATGGAGCTAGAAGATGGAAGGAACTGGAAAAGGCACATCGATCAACTCCGGGGTCGCCTTGCACACTCAGAACTACGATCCGGAAACGAGGACTATGTGCCAGCGCAAAGTCAGCAACCCGAGAGCCCAAACACAGAAGAGCACAACACCTTGGAACCCAGGGTAGAACCAGCGGTCGATAGCGAATCGGAACAGCTCCCCAACAAGGAAAGCCTCCAGACCCCCAACTGCGAAATAGGGAGAGCAGAACAAGCCGATCCCGAGACCACTCCAGTTCAACCCGAACTACGACGATCCACCCGTGTAAGACAAAAACCAACATATTTAAAAGACTTTGTTACTAACAGGAACACTCCATCTAAGAAGGGAGGGGTGTTAGATATTAACATATATCGCAGCAAGTCTCCACTCAGGTCCGCCGTTAGGGCGGGAACCAGGTATCATTCTGATTGGTCGAGAGGCGTACCCGATCCCTATAAAAGGGGAACCCTCAGACCACAGAGCAAGCTGGATCACTACTACTATAAATAAAGAGCTGTTAAGTCACTTCTTGTCCGGAGTCTGTTCTCTCGTTGCCCGAATCTAACAGTGTCACTGGGGAGAAAAGGGGAAAGAAGATGGAATGGCAGCAACTGGAGCGGGGAGGTGGGAGAGCAGTCGGCTTGAAGGGTTTTTATTATTCCTCCCAGTTTAATGTGAAGTGCTTAAACTTGCAGGTTGGTGTGCTCGTATTGCCCAAAAATTCCATACGGGGTTAGATCAACTAGTTGCCACTGTGGGGGGAAGACAAGGATCAGCAAGAAGGTACAGAGTTACTGATGCTTAGCTGGACCGCTAGCAGGGAAAGGGAGGTGAGTGCAGATGAAAGAAATGAAGAACAGATGTTGAGCACAGGTGGGAGAAAGAAGGATGCTTGAGTATGGATTTCTTTAGAAAATTGCAGCCTCTGGCTTTTTCATCACCCAAACGTTGTGTTGAAGGGCTTCTTCCCTCCTATGACCTGCACTCCTAGTGCAGATGGGAGATGTGGTGGATGCATTCCCATCACACACCGTAACTGTGCATTAGCCAACCACGTTTTAATCAAAGCCATAGTTGTGAGAGTGGTTTACGATTACAGGTTGCACTAACATTCAGTTATTCATGGTTGTGTTGTTTTGGAGCCTGCTGCCATTCAGAAACTTTTTCATTTGAGCTATTGCTTTATTGTATTGTAACCGTGTATGTATCATAGGTTTTTATGGTTTTAGAATTAGTCCATAGTAAACTGCCTTGGGAAAACCTTTGCTTTGAAGGGGAGCGAGCACTTTAAAAAAAATCAAATTAATCAATGAACCATTTCTCACGGTGGAAGTGGAGAGAAAATGATTATGTCAACCTGTTCTAATCCGGGGTCTCCCAGTAGATGTATTAGAACTAAAAGGACCAGAATCTTATATGAGTTTCAGACCCAATACAGCTGGAGAATGACCCACTGGGGAAGGTCTTCACTTGGGTAAGAGACTCTCAAATGCTGTTCCTCTCCTGACCGTTCTCCATTGCATGGGTTCCTCCTTCAGCGAAACACCTTTGCTCCTTTGTGACATTTTCACAACTTCCCATCCTAACCTCTTATACCTGTCTAGTGCAGGAAATCTAGAATCAAGATGGTTCAAATGAATACAGGTTTATTGTATGCTAAAGCGCTCTACAAGAATCTGAACTACCAACGATCAAAGCAAATTGGTGGTAGATAAGAATAAATGGAATTCAAGTTAGGCTGGACTTAAATCTTTTGTGATCACAAAGGGACTCGAGATTAATGACACACTTGACCCCTCCTTCTGGCTCAGCCTGGTCATCTCCTACAATAATGCAGTATATTGAAGGCAACTGATGATCGGACAATCCTTTACTTGTAGTACTTCAGATTATAAACATATAACATTCAACACTGAGCAAATTAGATAGACATAAAATAGATCCTGAAAATACAGCACATGCAAAAAGTATGTAAAATAAGTAGGATTAAAACTAAATGACATTTACCCAGTATCGGGCAACATCGACAGCATTTTCTCTTGCCAGCACGAGGTCTTCCTCTATACCTGTTGAAGGACATCATATGCATTGCAGCATTCATAAGATGAATAGTTCTTCTCCAAGGTCACACACCAGTGACGTGCGGTGAGGTTTAAGGCTGGTGACGTCATCAGCGTGAGCCGCGGTCCCCTTCATGTTGACTCAGGAAGGAGGGGAATGGGACCACATCAGCCTCCCTCCTGTGCACGTCCCATTCCCCGCCTCCTGAGTCAACATGAAGGGGACCACGGAGCGCGCTCCGCGGGACTGCGGCTCACGCTCCGCGATCCCCTTCATGTTGACTTAGGAAGGCGGGGAATGGGACGTGCGCAGGAGGGAGGCTGAGGCTAGAGGAGCCTCCTGCACACGTGGTCCCATTCCCCTCCTTCCTGACTCCTGAGTCAACATGAAGGGGACCATGGAGTGCTCCCATTCCCGACCACGTGTGCAGAAGGCTCCTCAGCGCCTTTTCCCTTTTCCCTTTTTTTTTTAATTTTCATGATGACAGCGGTGAGGCTCTGCCTCCCCTGCCTCCCCTGACCGCACGTCTCTGTCACACACAATATTTTCTACTGGGAAGTCCCACAATTTTTAAATTGTCCTTTGATCTTCCTACTCCGGTATGCACTCCATTTAGCGATTTCCATATAGGCCAAGGTTGTAGAACCCAGAAGCACCCTTCGGTCAGAGATCTGACAATGAAAAGGTTTAGAGTTGTCAAATGTGTGATAACTGAAACCACCCTAATTCTGCTTCCCTTCCAGGTGGAGAACTGATATTCTGTTTGACAGGTGTAGCCATTACTCAATATCACGCCACTTGTTAATTTGCTGCCAGGGGTGGGATTTGGGGGTTCTCCGAACTGTACAGAATCTTAGCTAGAGGTTTCCCCAAACCCCTGTGAACCCAAAACAACCCCTGTTTGTAGCTCAGGGTTGAAATGAAGGGTCCTTGATGTTCTCAGAGCTTAGTTGTTTTCTGGCAGACGTTTCATTACCCAAACTAGGTAACATAGGTAACAACTAGGGAGCATGATAATGATGTTACCGGGTAATGAAATGCCTGCAGGAAAACAGCCAAGCTCAGAGAGCACCTAGGACCCTATTCGTCAGGTTCCTGTTCTTCCAGTTGTTTCTGCTGACATCTGGTAGAAAAGGTTCTCCTCACATTCAGGGAATGTCATATTTAGGGGGCTCAGTGGTGGACCTTTTCAATTGCTACTCCCCTCCTTTAGAACAACACTGTTCTGAGATCTCTATGGCTCCAAACTCATTGGGCTTTAGAAAAGCAATTAAAACCTAGCTTTTCCAGCAGGCCTAGGGGATTGATTTGTTATGAAGTGTTCCTTTTGGAATAGGGTGTTATGTTTGAATTGAGCTTGTTTATTGTCCCTGGCATAGAACTGTGAGTTATTTGTTACTTGTTTCATTTTTATGTACATTTTTAAACCTTATTTTTATGGAATAGGGAAATGAGTTGCTCAGTCAGTTATAACTGGAGTGGTATACAAGTCCAGTAAATGAACCAATAAAATAGATGTAACCTTACCACATAACCTGGCCTTTCCTCCACGCGAGCTGTTTGTAGAGAAAGATCACTTTCAACCTCTATAGGGGGGAATGAATTAATTTAGGAGAGGACATTAAAAAGCACCTGTTGGAATCGTGGAAGATATAATTGAGTGTTTTCCAGGTATTTCTTTCAGTGTTCCTTTTGCATGAGGAAGATCTGGCCTAGATTCAGGGTAGATATTTATCTGGCCTTCTGAAACAAGCTGTCATGATAGTGGGGAGGAAGAGTTGTGGCTCCAAAGCAGGGGTGGGTTCCTGCCAGTTCTAACCTCTTCTATAGAAGAGGATCCACAAATCTACCGTGACGTTTAGAACCGGTTCCAGCTCCTTCCCCCCGCCCGTCCGCACCACGCTTGCCCCGCCCATCGCTCACTGATTGGCTGGCTCACCAATTGCCCCACCCACCTCTAAGAGTCCTATCTAAACCTTAAAGTCTTAAAGCTGTCAAGTTTGAACAACCCTGGAGGGTTTTTTCCCTAAAGGGTTAGGGGTGCAAGGGTCTTGTAACTTGACAGCTTTAAGACTTGCGTGCTTCAAATGCCAGAGTTTCTGAGCCAACATTTTGGTTGCTAAGCAAGAGCGTTAAGTGAGTTTCACCACATTTTACAAGTTGGCCACGCCCACCCAGTCACACGACCACCAAGCTACTCCCATTCGGTCACATGGCCGTCAAGCCACTCCCACAAAGCAGGCCACACCCACAGAAGAGGTTCTAAAAAAAATTGAAACTCACCACTGCTCCAAAGGCTTCCATGCCCAGGTAACTCTGGTTTGTTTGTGGTTAAGATTAGAAGGTAAATGAAAAAAGTGACATGATTGGTTTTCACACTTATGACTATTGCAGCATCCCCATGGTTATGTGATCAGAATTCAGGCACTTGGAACTGGCATGTATTCATGACAGTTGCACGGTCCTGAAGTCATGTGATCCCCATTGTAATCTTCCCAGGAAGCTTTCAGCAAGCAAAGTCAATTTGCTTTGGGATTGCATGAGTCACATAACAACTGTAGTGATTCACTTAAGAACTGTGGGAAAAGGTGGCAAAATGGACCAAAACTCACTTAACAACTGTCTTGCTTAGCAACAGTCTCAGAGCGTTTGCAGCATGACTACTATTAGGAGACAACCCAGGAGCAAAACACAGCACACAGAGACTTAGACATTTATAAACAGTGGTTTATATACAGCATATACAGAAATACACGTGACAGCAAATACCTGACAAGTAATCAATCTTCTGAACTCTACAAGGAGAACTTAACAATGGAAACCGGACACAAGGAGAGAGAAATTCGCCCTCTCCTGGATGCCTTATATAAACACCTCCTAAAGTGGTGAAGACATTTGTGGACCCCTTCATAGTCTTCAACTGGCTATACCAATGCTGATTCATCTTCATTGCATCAGCTTTATATTTCATCAGCTTTACAGTTGTACCAGCTTTACAGCTGGTCAGCTCTTAAATCTCAATACCTCAACAAAGAGAAATTTGGAACTCAGTTGCACGTTGGGAACTATTACTATAAAAATCATTTTGTTAGAATTTTGTCCTGGACATGTTGAAAAAAAAAGGGTATATGTTCTGAAACCAATAAGGATACAGCCAAATCAACTTTTAAAGTCAGCCGTTCATGTCAAACTAAGAAGGTGAAATTGTATTTAGGGCTTCTGAGACGATAATCTCCAGTTGATTTGGGAAAGAATGGAGGTAAGATAGGAAATGGATCAACTTAAGGTTTCAGTCTCATTTACTTTGGGATGTAATGGCACAAGTGAATTTTGGTGGCCCGATGTGGGTCTCGCACAAACTCTTTGAGTGTTACTACGGGTGAGGGAGTCTAGGAAAGTAGATACAGGTAAAACTTTAAATAGGTACACTCAATCCTTATTATCCACAGGGGTTATGTTCTTGAAAAAACCCATGGAAACGGAAACTGTGGTTATTGAAGAAAGACATCGAGACTTGTTACTGCAATCGACACCATAATGTAGCTTGGTGTAGCTGTAGCTCATGTCAATGCTGCATGGAAAGGCTCTCAAACCTTTTTTCTCTATTGCCCGTGGCTGCATATAGCTGTGTTGAGGCCTCCTTGATGAAAAACGGGTTACACTTTTATGGAAGGCTATAAGTGAATCCACGGAGGCAGAATGCGAAAATAACAAGGATTGAGTGTAGGTCAGAGGGAAAATCAAAATTTCCTTGAAAACTCATCCCTTTCCTTGATCTGTTGATTTCCACATTCCCTCATGCTATCCAGTCTCAAAACGATTCCTCTAATTTTATTGAACAAAAATGAAATTCAGTAAGGGATTGAGAGTTGCAGAGAAGATACTGGAGGAGAGGAAGCACAGATAAGATGCTCATATGGGTAGGACAGGGGTGTCAAACTCGATTTCATTGAGGGCTGCATGAAAGTTGTGTTTGACCTCAGGGGCCGTGTGTGTGTGGCCAGCTCAATGTCACTCATTGAGGCTCTGCTTTTGGCCATGATGGCCTCCTGCAGCCTTCTGCCATAGAAAATGGAGCCTGGGGAGGCCTCCGTTTTTGCTAACAGAGAGCTGCAGAACAGCAGAGAGCTGCAGAGCCTGGGAGTGCTGTGGGCCAGTCCTTTGCTGTTTCCAGGGAGGCCCTGTGGGCAAGATCTAAGCACCCCACGGGCTGGATCCGGCCTGCGGGCCTTGAGTTTGACACCCCTGTTGTAGTAGTTCTAAAAAAATCCTGGATGAACAGCCACTTCAGTGCATTCACTCACATCTCTTTAGAAATAAGCTCCAATAACTTGGAGCTTATCAACTTAACGGAGCTTATTTCTGAGGAAACAACCAACCAACCAACCAACCAACCAAAAGGAAGCAAACAAACCAAACCTCAATGGTTCAAGCTTAGAAAAGAGAAGGAAGCCCACCGACTCACCTCATGGTCAGGCCAGGAAATTTTTCATACCAGATCCAGCTTTCTATATGGGTAGCAAAGTTCGGGGCTTGGAGAAAGGCATCTGTTTCCCCTCCTCCTCACATTGAAAAAGAATAAACCTCAAAGCTGAAATTCTGAAAATTCCCCAGCATAAATTCTCCATGTAGACACATTGTGGAGACAGGAGCCCCATTTCAGATTCTGGACGAGGCCAGGCCGTATTTCTTCATTTATTTGAAATATTTATTAGGCTGCTTCTTAGGAAAATATTCCCAAGGTGCCTTCCAATATATACATTCACAATATAAAATCAATTAAATTTAAAACCGCAAAACACCATAAACACATAATGAATGCATCAATAAGAATTACAAGTAGGTCTGCCTGTTCCTGCCTCTTTGTTTTCACAATCAGCACATGAAAAACAAACTAAGAAAAAGTCACACACACACCCCCAAACCTCTGAATGAGTGTCTTCCAGTCTCATTTCATAGGACGTTGATATTGCAAAGCTAAAGATATTGAGGATAAGAGATTTTGGCCTCCCACTCTGTTGGCAATTGATGCTGAAGTCAAAGAGAACAAAAATCACTGCAGAAAAGGATGGCTTTAGTAGGGTGCAAATATTTCTGGAAGAAGTTCCTCCAGTTTAAAGTTGCCCTAGGAGCCAAATCCCCCATGTGAATGGAATGGATAGAAACTAATCAAGGAGAGAAGCAACCTGGAACTAAAAATACATTTCCTGAATGTGAGAACAACCAGGGGGATGACTTGCTGGATCGTATCCTGCCCCATACATCCCTTCGGCCGATTCGCTCACACAGAGAGGGACTCCTCCGGGTGCCGTCCACTAGGCTGTGCCAGCGGGCGACGCCTAGGGGAAGGGCCTTCTCTGTGATGGGCCCGACCCTCTGGAATGACCTTCCCCCTGACATTAGAACAACCACGGACCTCCGCTCCTTCCGTCAGAAACTTAAAACCCACCTGTTCCAGCTAGCCGGCCTGGCCTAATTCCAGCTTTCCCACCTCAGTTTTATTTTTAAATTTTTATGATTGGTTTTATGGTCTAAGTTTTTAATTTTTATAAATTCGTACAGGGGCTATTTAATCTAATTTTAGCTATGTATACTATTGTTTGTATGGTTTTTTAAATTTATACCTGTACACCGCCCCGAGTCCCTTCGGGGAGAGGGGGCGGTCTAGAAATCTAATAAATTAAATTAAATTAATTTGCAAATGGTGATCACATTATCCTGGGACAGTGCAACCATCATAAATATGTGCCAGTTGCCAAGCGCCCTAATTTTAATCATGTGACCATGGGGATGCTGCAACAGTTGCGTGAGAATCAGTCATAACTCATTTTTTACAGTGTCACAATTGTAACTTTGAACGGTCTCTAAATGAATGGTGGTGGACTACCTGTACTGCAGTGGTGGGTTTCAAAAATTTTTAGAACCTCTTCTGTAGGTGTGGCCTGCTTTGTGGGAGTGGCTTGCTGGCCATGTGACCAGATGGGAGTGACTTGTCGGCCATGTGACCAGGTGGGAGTGGCTTGGCAGTCATGTGACTGGGTGGGCGTGGCCAATTTGTAAAATGTGGTGAAACTCACTTAACAACGCTCTTGCTTAGCAACCAAAATGTTGGCTCAGAAACTCTGGCATTTGAAGCATGCAAGTCTTAAAGCTGTCAAGTTACAAGACCCTTGCACCCCTAACCCTTTAGGAAAAAAACCCTGGGGGTATTCAAACTTGACAGCTTTAAGACTTGTGGACTTCAACTCCCAGAATTCCTCCTGTCACACTTCATCTTGATGATGGGCAGATGGGTGGGGGGAGCAAGCTGGAACTGGTTCTAAACGGCCCTGTAGATTTGTGGAACCTCTTTTATAGAAAAGATTAGAACTGGCAGGAACCCACTCCTGCTGTACTGATATAAATTCATCTCCATATTTGAAAGATCTTTTTTTTTGGTAAAATTGAAATGTAGTAACGCTACTGAAATATAAGCACATGCCAGCACATCGGATTTCTACATAGTACTTACTGTACACAAACTACTTTCTTGTACATGCTGAAATAGTATATGACAGTGATGGCAAACCTTTTCGGCACCAAGTGCCCAAACTGGAACGCACATGTCACAGCCCTGCTGGCTGGCGCACATTTGTGTGCCGGACAGCTGGTCTTGTGCATGCCGGAGCACCAGAAACCCGAAGACTGGTGCGCGCATGTGCACTGACCAGCTGGTCTTTGGGTTTCCAGCATGCACAAAGACCAGCTGGCCGGTACACATGCACCCGCCGGAAACCAGAAGAGCAGCTGGCGACAGAGCACGTACCCATAGAGAGGGCTCTGTGAGCCACATCTAGCTCACCTGCCATAGGTTCATCATCATGGGTATATGATAATATATCTTATGGTAGTAACATAGGATACACTAATTCAGTGGTTCTCAACCTTCCCAATGCCGCGACCCTTTAATACAGTTCCTCATGTTGTGGTGACCCCCCAACCATAAAATTGATGTTTCGGTTTCTAAGACCATCGAAAATATGTGTTTTCCGATGGTCTTAGGCGACCCCTGTGAAAGGGTCGTACGACCCCCAAAGGGGTCCCGACCCACAGGTTGAGAACCACTGGACTAATTCTTAAAAATAACATCTTAAAGAAGATTTTTCAGTGAAGAGAATAACATGTCCTTAACCATTATATATCTCTTGGTTTGCCTACAAACTCCGTGTGTCAGGGAGAAAGAAAGAGAGAGAGAAGAGAGGAAGGAGGAAGGTTATTTAAGTTTTTTAAAAAAAGGCTGCCTCTTTTGTTCAATCTTCTTGTCTTGTCTCTCTCCTTCTCACACCTCCCCCTGACCTGGATTTACCAGGCTGCACAGCAGAAGCTGCATAGAAGGTCTTCTGGTTCTTTTACAACCTCGATCATAAAAAAAGGCCATCAACTCAAACTAAGTAAATATACATATACTGTACATATGCATAAAAAGCGTGGATAGGAATTATGCAGCTGCCAAGGGTTTATGCTTTGAAGGGAGTGATCTTCTCTGGATAGGTAATTGGTTGGAGCTGAAGTAATGGTGGAGAATTCATCTCCATAAACTTTTCCTGGCTAATTTATCAGGGGAGGCTATGTGGGACTATTTCTTGAATTACAGTTCACCCGCTTTGTCAGCTGCTCAAGTCCAAGGACTGGAAAATATCAGAAAGGTAGCAATCGGGCAGCTGGGAGACAGGGACAGTATCAGTCTAATATAATCTTCTCGTGTCCCTCAGCAATATAAGCCAGATATAGTCAAAATCTCAGCCTTCCCATAATGCAACGCATGGAAACTCCCACTGTCGTCCTATACTGCATCCAGAGTGATATGTTGGTGGGTGGGCGGGCAGGCATCTGTAGCCAAAGTGACTCTCTCCAGCCCCTTTTCAAATACTCTGCAGGTAATTTATATTTTCTATCCATTCATCTTTGAATTGTCCCCCTGACAGTAAAGTACTACGAACCTGCTGGTTTTGACTTCCCTCTGATCCCCCCCGCCTCTCCAGCTGGTCTTAAAAGGAAGCTAATTCAATTTGTATGGGATGTGTCTTTAAATTAAGCTTTGACCTTGTTTGGAGGTAGGTCCTAGAAGCCTTCAAATGGACATCTCTCGTGGGTGTAAATTCCAAACTCTTTCTCCCATTGAGCTTGATTGCATGTTTCCCCTGTAAGCCCTGGTGGTACATTCCACAGATCAGAAGAAGACCTCACATCACAATGACCTCCCAGCTGAAGGCAAGAAGGATTTGGTTGCCTGGATTTTTAGGCACAGCTGGCAAAGGTGTGAAGGGGTGTAAGCAGAGGTGGTATTCAGCCGGTTCTGTCTGGTTCAGGAGAACCGGTAGCGGCAGCTGTGGGAGGCTTCGCCCACCCGTCCCGACATAATGCGCAAGTACTGTGCATGTGCAAAAGGAGGTGCACATGCACAGACGTGGTGCACACCCACATTAGTGAACTGGTAGGGAAGGTAAGTAAATCCCACCACTGGGTGTAAGGCTGTTTCCTGTTTTGTTTTGATCTGGAAAGCAAGTATGAGAACATGAAGGGGGGGGCTTCCTCTCCCCAGTACATGCATACCTCATGAAACACCTGCAGACAAACCTAATAGAAAGAATGTAGAAAAATGGCTTGACACATATTTATAGCCTGGTCTGGAGGGTGTTTACTCAGAAGTCTGTCTGGGCTGCATTCTGTAAGCCTTCCCGTGAAATGAACCTGGAAATGCATGTACATTTTCAGGCACTTTAGTGATCATTTGGGAATATCCTCTGGTTTCAATTAATATGCATTGCCATCATTCACCTTTCCTTGCTTTAAATGTCACTGTGGCCCCGTCTGCTTGTGCAGAAAAGACTCCTTCCCTTTGCCTGCCTCTCTGTGCTCTTCAGAGACAGTCAGAAAATGATAGAGTAGTGGTAGATTGACAATCTGAAAATACCCTTCCTATGAACTACACAAAAGCGGTATTGACATCCCCCCCCCTCCTTTCACAGCTCCCTTCTAGTTTCAGCAAACCTATTCTTCAGTTTTGATGAAGCTGAAATAATTTCATCCACACTGTCTTAAAAGTATTCCCATGTACATCAGGAGTGATGAACCTACATGTGTTTACACCAGTGGTGGGATTCAGCTAGTTCGCACCTATTCGGGAGAACGGATTGTTAACTTTCTAAGCAGTTCAGAGAACCGGTTGTTGGAAGAAATTTCCCTTTGTTTTTTCCCTCTTCACAGGGCTAATCCTGTAAGGAAGGCAGGAAGGAAACATTCTGGTGTTGTTTCTAGCCTAATCTTTATTGCCCTGATTACAGAAACTGCCTCTCCGGTTAACCCTTATTACATTGTAACAGCTAAGGAGAAGCGCCTATTGATGTGAGTGATGTTGAGTTGGCCACACCCACGCGGTCACATGACCACTGAGCCCTGCCTATCCAGCTGGTCATTAGGGCAGAGAAACGGTTGTTAAATTATTTGAATCCCACCACTGTTTTGCACCCATGAAGAAAAAAAGCAGAAACAATAGGCATGCTGATGAAAAAAGATAAGGTCCCCCCGCCTTCCTAAATTATATCAATTTCTCCCTCATAGCCCAAGCTGGGGGTCAGAGAATGCAAGGCTGATTTGTTGGGACAACAGTTTACATGGTGGATAGCAGCAGATTAGAAAACATGTGATGACTAAAGAAGGGGGTTAGAATGGTAGAAAGGATAACTGGTTTTAAGTGGTGATTTTTTTTTCCCCTGCAGAAAAAGCCAGGCAGATGCTTACGAGTTTTTACTCAGCATTGCCATCTGTATCACAAGTGGAATCTCTTTTGACTCATCTTGAAAATCCATTCCCATAAAACTCTGTGTCTGGGTTTATGTTACATCCCTACCTGTAGCCAAGCCGGCGCTCTGCCTCTGTTTGTTTCATTAACTCCCTGCGTTAAGCGTCGTCTTTATCCTGGTGGTTTATGGCTTTTTTATGGTGCTTTACAAGATGTTATATTGAAACTGCCCTCAATGTTTTTGCTGAAACATGTGACCCTGCGTGTGAATATTGATATATGAGGATTCATGGAAGGGTGCAATAATTGTGGGGCTTTTGTTTGTGCAGGAAGGTGTAACAAGGGCCTGTTGAGGAAGGCTTCCCAAAAGGCAGGCAAGGAGAAGCGGGAGGAGAATGAGAGGACACATATCTCTTGTGGGGCTTCAGTTGTGGGTCCCTGATGGAGGAATAAAGGATTCCTGGGATCTTCTTGAGGAATTTTTGCTGCCTATAGACTGACAGGATGCTAAAGGTAAAGGTTTCCCCTGTCCAGTTGTGTCTGATTCTAGAGGGCGGTGCTCATCTCTGTTTCATATCCAAGGGAGCCAGTATTGTCTGAAGACACTTCCATGGTCATGTGGCCAGCAGGACTATATGCCGAAGCACACAGAACGCTATTACCTTCCCACCAAAGTGGTACCTATTTATCTACTTGCATTTGCATGCTTTCGAATTGCTAGGTGGGCAGGAGCTGAGGCAAAGAATGGGAGTTCACCCTATCTGCTGCGCTCAAACCTGGGCTATCAGCTTTTCAGCTGACAAGCTCAGTGCCTGTAAGCACTGATCCATCATGCCTAGTGGTGGGATTCAATATTTTTACTACTGGTTCTGTGAGCGCGGCTTGGTGGATGTGGCATGGCTTGGTGGGCATGGCATGGGAAGGATACTGTAAAATCTCCATTCCCTTTTCACTCCAGGGGAAGGTTACTGCAAAATCCGTATTTCCTCCGCATTAGCTGGGACTTGGGAGGCAGATACAAGATGGGGGTGGGGCCAGTCAGAGGTGGTATTTACTGGTTCTCCGAACTACTCAAAATTTCCACTACCCTTTCTCTAGAACTGGTCAGAACCTGCTAAATACCACCTCTGATCACAACCCTGTCAGGATGCGACAAGTACCAACATAGCGGGTTAAAAGAAATAATACACAGTGTAAGAGCTGTTCCAAGAAAATAGACGGTTAATTTTGTGCTGACATCTAAGAGCAGAAAGTTGATTTTCTAAGTTTCTGGAGAGAAGTTGTGGCAAACAAAGGGCTACTGTTGTTTCAGTGCAGGCTGCTTTTTATCTAGTCCAATATTGTCTATTCTAATTCAAAAATCTCAGGCTGAGGGGGAGCCTTCCTCATTCCTTGCTCCCTTTTCCTTTTAAATGACAATGTTTGGGACTGGCTGTGGGAATTTCTGCATACAAAAGGTAGGCTGATGTGAAATAAACATATAACATTCAGCTTTTAAATATGGTTCAGAATGGTGATATGGGAAATAAAACCATGCCTTATGGCCTTCAGGTTATCCTTTTCCTATTAATCTTTTTTTTTTAATGTCAGTTATAGACCCCAGTTTTCCTATTTGTGCATTTTGCTTAGAGTCACATCTTATGCATTCTATAGCTTTAAAGATGTGTAGTAATTATTCTTATACAAGCATCTTTAATCGCCAGCTATCCTGCATCATAGATTCTGCAATCTTGAGGCAACATAAAATTGGAATTCTTGTTCAAGAGACTGTGAAAATGTAGAAAATCTTGTAGCCTAGAACTAATTTCTTAGATCAGTGAAATACAACTCCTAGGACTACAGGAAGACTAAATTCTCTCTAACCAAACTATTCAGGGGCAGACTTGCTCTGACATGCTATTTCTTTTTCCTTTCTTGTTTTATCTGGACTTCAGAGCTTCTTTTTTTTAAAAAGAATTTTATTGGTTTTTAAACATTTATGAGAAAAGGTAAAGGGGTACATAGAAAATTTTGGCAGCTCCCACGCTAGTGGTAGAAATCCCTCCAAATCTCACAATTTTTACAATATTAAAAACAACGTATAAAAGATAAGCAAAAAACAGAATCTTATTCTACATTGTATCAACCGTGTGTTCAATCATTTTTCCTTTGTCACTTTCTAGTATATCAACAATTACAAATATTTCAAATACTTTTATTTTGTGAACTGAGCCTTTTCGATATTGCTCCTTCCTCCCTGTCCCCAGGTGGAGACATAGTCCCCCCCCCCTCCTTCATATCTTGTACCTTGCTACCCTTTTCACTACTTTCCCTGTGTTCGTCTTCTAGGAGAGAGAAGTGTTTTTTAATGAAGGCTTCAGCCACCTGCACTGTATTAATTCTAATTCTATTTCCCTCCCAAAAGATCAACATTCCCTCTGGCAATAACCATCTAAACCATAACTCCTTTATTGTATAATTTCTTTGATAAGGAGGAATGACTTCAGAGCTTCTAATACACAGAAAATTTTCCCCATTGGGAAATGAAAGATCTCTACAACATCATGAAAAAATGATATCCACACAAATAAATTCTGTAGAACTTAGAATACCAGGCATGTTAGGATCCCTGACTTGGACCCCTCTTCTTTCTGAGTGTCCCAATTGATTGCCTTCAAAAGGTTTTGAGAAAGCATTTCTTTCAATTAGGAGTTCTTCAGACGTTTTTCACTTGCGGGTGTCCTCTAGAGCTGGATTACAACTTTCCTCATACTTAATAATTATGACTGGATCACTGGATGGGTGTGATCGGAGATTATTACCCAAATCGTCTGAATTGCACCACTTTCTCTGAGCAATCCTTTCCCAACATACCTTTTTATCCCTGCTTTTTATGGATGATGCTTAAGAGCAGGAGACCATAAAATTCCTCCATTGATCACATGAAGAACATAAGGTAGGTCACTGAATCCTGATATCCCCAGCTCGGCAATCTCCAGTTGTGTTGTATGACAATTCCCATCATCAAGAATGAAGGCAAATATACGTAATCAAATAATCCAATCTGGGTCGGTCACCAGGACCAGAGATTTAGTTTTCCAAGCTTTCAGACTCATCCTGGAGTCCATCCTCAGGGAATTTCTCTCTCACCAGAATGTGTGGATGTGACTCTCTCCCAGACCCAGATTGGATCATGTAATTCCCATCCTCTCTAATCCAGTGAGAATTATGGTACCAGTAGTTATTCAATGCATCTGGAAGGCATCAAATTGGAGAAGATTTCCTTATTGATAGACCCCAGTTGTTGGAAGAAAAGTCTCCAACTCTATCTCCTTGAGTACACGTTTCCCACAGGGTTGTGTCTTGAGTCCGCTACTGTCCACCTTGACGACCCATGACTGCTGTGTAAATCTGCTACGAATCATATTGTGAAGTATGCGGATGACACGGCAGTGGGAGATCTTATCTGGGATGATAATGAAGATGCTTATAGGGAAGAGATGAAGGCCTGCAAACCAGCACCTGCGTTTCCTGCCTTGGATGAGGAAATCACATCTTTCTCCTTCTATCCTGTCCACTTTTTACAGAGGCACGATTGAGAGCGTTTTAACAAACTGCATCACTGTTTGGTTTGGTGGCTGCAGTGCCTCAGAGAGAAAGTCCATTCAGAGAGTGGTAAGAACAGCTGAGAAGATTATAGGATGCTTTGTTCCCTATGCCATCCGTCTGGTAGACTCGCAAGATTTGTTTCTCTCGCCATGTACATGTATACATCTGAACTAGACTGTTTGTTTCTCTGTGTCATATAATATATGTGGATATATGCATAATTTTTATTTATTTATTTATTTAATCATGTTTATATAGTGTATATTGGAGGTGGAAACCCTCTGAGAGCTGTATGCAACAAAATTTCATTTTAATGTATGCCGACTAGTGTACATTCCAAATGACAATAAAGCTATCTAAGTCTAAGGCTGCAGTGAGAGAGTGGGAAGAGCTCGTGGAAAAGGGAAATGAATAATCAATGTAGGAGTGGAAGATGCAACAGAATGAAGCAAGGCAAAGCTCCTATATGTGTAATGTAAACCTTTTGTTGCCGATGCACACAGTGCACTTAACAGAGTAATGAAAGAATATGAATATGACTTGCTGAAGCAACTTTCACTTTAGCTATAGAATGAGGAGAAACATTGGACTGACATTAGAACGAAAGGGTAATCTAAATATTTTATAGAAGAAGTGGGGTCTGAAAATAAAGATGCAAGGCTGGCTGTGATAGTTGGGTAAACATGGCAGAAATAAACAAAAATGACACTTCCCAGGAATGCTGGAACACGCGAATAAAGAGTGGTTTGAAAAAGCTACAAAGTGTTTTTGCCCCACAACTGTGTAAATGAAAACCAGCCCTTCATGCATGTATTATTAGGGAAAAGGAAGAGCTTTTAGGTTAAAAAACACAGTTTGCCAGGCAATAAAATTTAGACAGAGCATTGCTCCAACTGCAAAATAACTACCAACAGCACATGCTATTCACTGTACATTTACTGGGTAGGCTGTCACAAAATTACACCACTAACCTTCCAAATAAATAAATTTACTCTATTCAATAGGCTGCCATAGAATTACAGCACCACCCTTCCAAATGGCTGATGCACTGTACATTCTTTCAGCCTCATCTTGCAATTAGAGAGGAAAGAGTTCCACACTGACAGCCCTCAATGCATTTGTTATCCGTGCAATTGTGCAATGGATTGTTTTAGATTTTAGGCATAGGGTTTTATGTGTGCCTATTCCATTCCTCATCCCATATATTACTTCATTGGTTTTAGGAGGTGCTGAGCTAGCCCTGCTGCTCATTTGGCAGGACTTCTGCTCTAACGTCCTGCCCTGATGGTCCCATTGTCCTCGTGCATTGTGCTGGATGGATGGAAGTCAGCATGTCTTTCTGTGAAGCTAGATAACTACCTATTGAAAATCAACCATTAAGTCAGAACTCCTGGCTGAACTTCTCGGCTGGCTTGCTCTGGATTGTCACTACCCAAGTGGAGAGTCACAGATTGGACTGAATGCTGGTTTAATCTCTTGCCAAAATCATTTGAAAACAGAAAGGATACTAACCACTTCAAACCACAGCGGGTGCCCCCTTCCGTGAACTTGTCACTGACCATATTCAGAAACTGTTACTGAAAAATGGTGGGTCATACAAAGAGGAGGCAGCCGAAGCTTTAGCGTTCCGTAAGCTTCTTATGACTCTTATCAGCTCTGCTTTGTTAACTTCCAGCACAGATTTTTTTCCCAGGCTGCTATATAAGGAGGTGAGGTGTGGTGGGCTACACAGGCACTCCCAGTTTTAACTCCTCTGTAGAAAATCAGCTAGTACCTATAGATTATCCTAGGATTGTTGTTTATGCAGAAAGAAAGGTTGGGATGAAAGACAGTTTTGCTCTCTGAGTAGTGACCAGCAGGGGTCTCTAGCACATCAAGAATTGTAGTTAAAACCAACCCACGAATTCAAAAAGGTGGTGGTGGTGGTGGTGGTGGGGATCCTTTTATTTTCTTTGCTTCTCTCCTGCACACCCGAACTGGCTTTGTTGGTGTTTGAGCTACCTGACCTTGACTGAGTAAGATGCTGGGAATTGCTCACCCTTGTGAGCATCCTTCAAAAGTGTTTCAGCCACATCCAAAAGTGCCTTTTTAATAAATAATAACAACCATTATTTATGAAGGGCTGAGTGACTCAAGGCACTGCACAAAATGTTATGAAAAAAAGACAAATACCATAAGAAATTCTCTCTCTCTCTCTCTCTCTCTCTCTCTCTCTCTCTCTCTCTCTCTCTCTCTCTCTCTCTCTCTCTCTCTCTCTCTCTCACACACACACACACACACACACACACACACACACACGGCTTGTCTGCAGATTTACAGTGGCAATGATGTATAACATAAAAAAAAGAAAAGAAGAAGCAGAGCCAGAAAGTGGAGGAAGGGTGGGAATGGATGTGGAGCTTTTGCCAAGGTTCTGTGACCTTTTCTCCTTGCTTTGGTGTAATGACCCAGTTCAGACAATCCATTCAGAAACAATGGTTTGGAAAGTGACAAATGAGCCAACCTGAATTTTAGCCTTCTCCGGAAACTTTCACTTGTTCCTGATTACAAGCAAAGACCTGGCAACTTCATCAAAATGCACAAATTATTCTTTAGTTCTTAAGTTATTCTCAGTTCTTCTTAGTTCTAGGTTGCTTCTCTCTAAGAGATGTTGTGGTGCTTCAGAGGTTGTGGGTGCTCCATCACTGGAGGTTTCAAAAAGAGTCTGGACAACCAATCATATCAGTGGAGGGATTCAAATTTTTTTACTACCTGATCTATGGGTGTGGAGTGGTGGGCGTGGCAGGGGAAGGATACTGTAAAATCCCCATTTCCTCCCGATCAGCTGGGACTCGGAGGTAGAGAATAGATGGGGGTGGGGCCAGTCAGAGGTGGCATTTACAGGTTCTCTGAACTACTCAAAATTTCCGCTACCAGTTCTCCAGAACTGGTGAGAACCTGCTGAATACCTCCTCTGAATCATATGTCTAGTACAGGGTTTTCTGCTTGAGCAGGGGATTGGACTAGAAGGCCTCCAAACTTCCTTCCAACTCTATTATTCTATGTTCTATTTTCTTTGCTTGGAACAAGATTTTTTTCTCTCAGACTCTTCCCACTTTTAAAAACTATGGAGGATCCCCCCCCCCCCAAAAGCTTTTGTTTGTGGCGGTTCTATTTATGGATATTCTAAAATAGTTACAAATTAATAGTTACATCTTTGAGCATCTTCAGGGTTGCCACAGCGAGGCTAGCTGGAGCTGTGGGAAAGGGAGGGGAAAGTAGAGATAGCTGAGGGGAATATGTTGCCAAAATAACATTCTTTCTTCTGGGAACCAAGGACACTCTCACCAGGACCTGGAGGAGCATGGGTGGGAGGCTCCCGGGATGGGGAGAGAGATCTGATTGGGGCATGTGATGGTTGTGTGGAATGTCGGGAAGGGCTTTGGATTTTGAACTGGGTGGGCAAAACCCGGGGGACTTCAGATTCGGGTTTCCTCCAGCTGTGCCAATATGACATGCCTAATAAATCTATACTTTGAGGAACCCTGCCTTGGAGTTTTGATTTCCTATGGGCTGTTACTTCAAACCCTGACAGGATGTACTTGTAGTATTATTTATTGAATCATGTAAAAAAATAACAATATTGCACTCATTAGATATTAAATAAAATATTTCATTGAAAAAAACTATTTTTTTAACAAACATGGAATACTATTAAGAAGAGATACATTGTTTAAAACATTTGCAAATATCTTCAATATATTGCAAAAAGTTTTGATTTTGTGGACCTCTCAGAGGGTTGTGGGGGGATCCCAGGGTTCCTCAAACTGTATGTTGAAAAACACTAGCCTACAATTTTTATGTGGCACAAATGGAGTCTGTACACAAAGCATCCTTTTAAATTCAGAAGAAGTTGGTGCTTCTCCATCTCCTGAAATGCAGGAGGAAGGAAGTTAAGTTAGAACAGATAAAACCTGATGTCAACCCTGAAGCTGGCCTGACTGAAGTCATTTTGTCTGCTGCAGTGTTGCTACACTGGAGCTGAGGGTCCGGGAGGGAGAATGTGAGATAGAGGAATTTTTGTAGTCAAAACAAAATACTTTCTCTTGGGAACCAAGGACATTCTCACACCTGGTTGGAAGAAGGTAGAGTGATGCCACCCAGTTGTCTGATAGAACAGTGATTGGACCATGTTTGATTGTTTCGAGAAAATGGAAAATCTTTTCCTTTTAATATGGTGAGGATTTATGGGAGTTTTCAGAGTTGGTTTTCATCAGATATGTGCCAATATGATATTTCCAATAAAAGTAATCTTTGAGGAATTCAATTGCCCCAGAGTCTTGCTTGCAATGGATTTATTATTTGGAACCCTGACACCGGAACTTGCAAATCTTAGTAGTTTCAAGTTTAGGAACTGTCATGGGTTCAGGATGAGACTGGATCAATGTCAGGTTTAAAGGGGCTAAACTGGAGTTGCCAGGTCAGTCAAAGGGCATGGTAAATTGTAAGTAAAGACTGACTCTTATTGTAGATTGCCATAATGCTAGGTGGCATTATTGGGTAGTGTTCATGTCACCAGTGAAACATACATTGCTTTTCTCATCTAAAAACAGCCCTTGTGATTTCAGTTGCCAGAAAATGACACCTCAGGGACACCAAGAGGATGACAAAGGTGGATGCCAATTGTTCTGCACCTATTTGAGGGGGATGGAAAACGACTGTTCCTGTTGCCACTGTAAGGTTGTCTGCCAAATTTCCCAAAGGGAAGGGAATGGGTGGGGGGGGGGGGTTGCTGAAAATTCCCTGAGTTCTGAACCTCAATTATAACAGTGAATGCAGCTGATCTGATGTTGGTTATACTGGGCTCTGTGTGCTTGTATGCGTCTTAAGGCAATAGCTATTGATGATAGCTTGTTACTGACAAGAGCCTTGATTTACAGGAAGATTGGATTACAAATATTCTGAGCCAATCATGTTAACCATGGGGAAAAGAGACAAAAGGAGCATTCGTCTTGCTTGACTTGGGGACAGCCTAGTTAGAGGACTGTGCTCTCAGGCAACATTTGTTTCAAGGTTGTTCTCCAGCACAAGATAGTGTGTGTGAGAGAGAGGGGACAGAGAAGAGAGAGTGAGAGTGAGAGAGAGAGAGAGAGATAGGGAGAGAGAGAGAGAGAGAGAGAGGGAGGGAGGGAGAGAGGGAGGGAGGGAGGGAGGGAGGGAGACTCACTAGCTGGAAGTCCCCAACAATAGACAGCATCGTAACTGAGATGTCATATGACGTTAGTCACAGTCTCGCTTACCAAGAGGACATGTACTATGCTTTACATTTCAATGAGATCTTTATTTCTATACGTGCTTCACTTTTATATACTTTATATACACACACCCTTTCTATAATTGCATCTATTGTTTTGGAGAAGCATTTTCTTCTTTATCAAGATGTTCCGTCTTTGTCTCCATATGGCTATAATAAAAGGAGTCTTGAGGCATCTTAAAGAATTATAGATTTATTGTGGGTTAATTTTTGTGAAACTAAACCATTTGACCAGCGACATAGATACTCTCTAGATGTCTAGGAACCATCCCCTTTGCTTCATAAACAGAGTTTATCTGAACTTGCAATCAACCTCACCATGAATTTTCACTATTATACAGTACTTAATTCCAGATTACATAAAATCAGATACTACTGCCCAACAGCAACTCAATTTATTGTTCCCTTTACCTGCAGGTTAATCACAGTAATATGCCCTGAGGATATCCAAGTTTTCTTCCCCTTGAGTAACGGCTGCTTGCGATTCATCGGGATTCAGCTTTTGCTTCTTTTATTCAATTACTTTATTCTGTGTAGAGAAACTGACTAGTACTGGAGTCTTTCTTCAGTACAATGCCGATGATGGGACTCTGGAAGGAGGTGGGCTGCTGCTGGTTCGGCCCGGTTCGGCCAAACCGATAGTGGAATTCAGGCCTGGGTTGCAGAACTGACAGTGACCCAGGCCTGTCACACCCCCAAACCAGTTCCCTCACAGCTGCTGGGCTGTCGCCATTTTGTTTTTTAGTGACTGCGTGTGCGCAGTTCACTGTAAATTGTTCTGCACATGCGCGAAGAACAATTTGCATTGGAAAGCGTGCATGCACATTGTGTGTGGGTTGCGAACCGGTAGTAAAACCGGCAGCAACCCACCACCCCTGATGCGGCGTGCGTGCAAGATGGGATCCACGTACCCTTGTCTTTCAACACTGTGCACTTACTACGTCCACATACACATTGCCAGAGACAGCTGCCTCACTCTGCCCAATGATGACTGGGGGTGTTGCTGTCTTCCAGACCTTCAGATGCATGGAAGTGTTCCCAAGAAGCAAACCTAGATTGACATAGTTGCAGAGCTACATACATACACAATTTCTACATTCTGCAATATATTACAATTGGTTTTGTTGTATATGTGTGAGGAAGAACGACGGCCTTGTGTGAAGGAAGGATGTGACAATTTGAGCCAACAAATGTGTGAACAGCCAAAAAGCCAATGTAATAAAAGAGGATGGATAGTTGATGTGTTTTTTTTCCTTAAGTCTATAATAAAATTTTCCTCACAGGTTTTAGCCTTGGGACAGATTGCAGTTTAAGGCAGCTGAAGGTGCCATGATGAAATCTTTTATTTTGCTTCTTTTGTTGCAGTCTACCATTAGGCAGGTTTCTGAAGTACCATCAAAACGTACAAAACATTTTTTCATTAACCTGACAGTGAGCTAAGCATATACATCTTCAGTTTGGATGCCTGTATCGTATCTGACACAGTGGCTCGGTGGCTAAGACACTGAGCTTATCGATCAGAAAGGTCGGCAGTTCGGCGGTTTGAATCCCTAGCGCCGCGTAATGGAGTGAGCTCTTGTTACTTGTCCCAGTTTCTCCCAACCTAGCAGTTCAAAAGCACGTAAACAATGCAAGTAGAAAAATAGAAACCATCTTTGGTGGGAAGGTAACAGTTTTCCATGCGCCCTCGGCGTTTAGTCATGCTGGCCACATGACCATGGAGACCCGTCTTAGGACAGCGCTGGCTCTTCGGCTTTGAAACAGAGATGCCCCTTAGAATCGGGAAAGATTAGCACATACGTGCGAGGGAAACCTTTACTTTTTTCGTATCTGTGTAAATTCTGTGAGACTTCCTTTTTTCCCAGAAAGTGCAAAACAAACTCTAGGTTTGACCGTAGCTTAAAAGGCAGGGAACATATGGAGATCTCTCTAAGCTAACTAATGACTTTTGCAACTGACCAACAATTCCATTTAATCAGAGACCTGCACCCTAAGCTCCTGTGAGTCTTGGACAAATGAAAAACCTGCTGCCCCTTTCTACACAGAGAAGGAAAAGAAATGATTATTGCCCCTCCCTCTTAATGAAAGGGAATGAAAAGCTGACCAGCATTTTTCTCACAATCCTTTTGAAAAATAATGACCCTGAAATTCTGGAGGTTAGTAAAAAATTTAAAACAAGGCCCTTGGGAGTGAGGAAACAATAGCTCTTATGAAGATCCCCTCAAAACTAGAACTGTCCCTCAACAAAATCTGAATCTGAGTTTCTGAGGTGTCCAAAATTCTGGTGCCAAGGTTTGGAGAACCAGTTTGAGGCAGGAGGCTGTAACTCATTTTTTTATGAGTTCCCTCTCTCTCCCACTGGGGAGACATGATAAATAACTCAGACTTGGCCTACATTGTCAACAGCCTCTTAGGGCTGCCTAGATGGCAGTTTTGCACGGAAGCATTTTGTTAGTCGAGTTTATAGAGCCAGCTACACAATGATGATGGCACGGGTTCTTAATTACTGATATCCTGGTATGAGCCAGCATTAGACAATTGAACAGGAAGATCCACTCTGAAAGAGGCGTTCATCAATCAATCCTTGCAGATATTTGTGTTGTGGGGCCTCTAATAAATTTGCAGAAGACTTTAGAGTCCTCTGGAATTCAGTTTTTAAACCAGTTGTAGGAAAATGTAGAGATATGGCTAAACTATCTCTATGGCTAAACTAACATCCCACATTATTCGCCATACTGACTGGGGCTGCTGGGAGCTGTAGTTTCAACAACTGGAAGGATTCAGCTTCTCCACCCCATGCTTTAAATCACATCTATTCCGATTATGGCTCATGTGGGGAAGGGAAATGGTTCAGAACGAAGAATTTAACATGCCCATCAGTCTTTAATCATTAGAATGACCACACAGACATGTCCTTAACTCATCCTGGCCTTGGGGAAATCATATCCAGATTCTCAATTTACAGCAGACATGTTTTCCGACATTTTTCAGTATGGGTATTCCAGCTATGCAAATAAAAAGTAATATGAGAATCGTCTAAAATTGCAGCTTGTTTGCAATGGTAAGCAAACACGATGACCTCCTACTTTCAAGGCCAGTTTTTTCACTTACCTCACACTCACCCCTGTACAGGCAAGCAAGGCTTATTAGAGAAGAATGATGGTTACATTTGTTAGCTTTCTATTTCATCTTCCTTCCTTGAGCTCAAGGCAGTTTACAAAGGGATTCCCCCTTACTTAACCCCCACGGCAACTTGGAAGAAGGACTGGCTTGAGAGAAAAGGCCTGCCCCAAAATTCATCAGTGATCTTCTGTGGTTGAGAGCAGATCTGAAATTTGGTATGTCCAATCCTAGATCAGCACCTTAATTCTATACCATATTGGGTTTCAAGGTCTTTTCCTTCTACTTTTACTGACCGTTACTGTAATAGGATTCCAAGGTATTAATTGCCTAGCTTGGAAATTGCAGCTAATGGTAGGAAACAGGATCACAATAACAACACATTACTGTAACACTTTTTTAAAAAATGTGACACCCAAAGAGTTTTGCTTGTTGAACAAAAAGCCTTCATTGGTGCTGAGAATTCCCATTCTTTGACTACCAATGGTAGGGTAATTTTTAGTGGGCTCCGCAGTGGAATAGAACAGGATTAATTTCACTTCACAGGCCATGTTTCCAATTCTGATTCCAGAGCTGATAACAGCTTAAATATCTCAGGTGATAAAGCATCTCATTTGAACTATCTTAGATTGGCAGGTAGCACTGACAGAGCTTTTTCAGTGTGGCCTCATAATTAGACCAGTGAGGGTTTTGCGGGCAAGGGGATACAAATGATATTTTACTGGTCATTAAATTTACTAAAAAGCAATGGGTTTTTCTTCATTAATATGTATGGAGTATTGCTTGAACAACTCTGTACTTTTGTGATTTTTGCTGTTATTGTTCTCAGTTTTAGGTAGCCAGCATACTGGTACATCATATGAGGATTTATGTACTATTGTTGTACTCTTGAGTTGAATTATTGTGAGGAAAAACCTGGATTGGAAGTGTTAAATTCTTTAAAACATATTTATAAACACCAGATATACCATTAAAACGGTATATCATTTCTGTCCATTATATTACTATATCTTTTAACAATGAATTAAAAAAAATACAGATACATGTGCATATTAATGGAAAATCTTACCCCCTGAAGTTTGGTAGGCCTTTACCCTCTTAGCCTTAAGGTTTTAAAGACCCAACTTGAGAGAAGATTAAATGATGACACCTTAGCATGAATTGGCACCAGGCTTTTGTTATTTTTAATGTTTTATGCTTCAGCTGGCTGTGTTTTACACTTTAAAAAAAAACCACATGATTTTACGTGTCCTTTTAATCGTTGATGGGGAACCACCCAGGGTTGGCTGAAAGATGGGCAGCTATATAAATGTTTTAAATAAATGAATAAATAAAACATTGAGCTATAGAACGCCATCTTGCATTTTAAAAGATTATTTCTCACATTTCTACAATGTACCTATAGCAGGGGTGGGCTGCTGGGGGTTCGCAGGAATTTGGGAGAACCTCTAGCTAAGATTCTGTGCAGTTCGGAGAACCCTTAAATTCCACTCCTGGCTGGCCCCGCCCACCCCACCTTGCCCCTCCCAGGAGTCCCCACGCGGCCTGTTTTGGATGCAGGTAAATGCAGGGTGCACATAGAGGCTCGAGAGGGCAAAAACAGGCCTAACAGAAGTTCAGGAAGGCCGGAAACAGACCCATTTCCAGCCTCCAGAGGGCCTCTGGAGCCCTGGGAGGCTGTTTTTGCCCAGGGAGGGCAAAAACACTCTGCCCTCACCATGGTGCGGGAGGCTGACTAGGCCATACCGACCATGGCCACGCCCACCCAGCAACCGGGCAAAGAACTCCTTGCTAAAATTTTGAAGTCCACCCCTGACCTATAACATTTGGAAGTAACACAGAAAAGAATAAAGGCATTGTCTGAGTAACTCACAAAGCTATTCAGGATCCTTCAACAACAAGGAAGGTGCTTTCATCCCTTTCATCCCTTTCGAATTTGAGAGGCTGGTCTCACCAAGTTCATAAACTGTAATAAATGATAGTAATCACTCAAGCACATTTAACTTCATCGTTTAAGGAATACAGCCGCACCCTCTCCCGAGTCCTTCGGGAGAGGGTGCGGCTAAGAAATAAATATTTATTTATTATTATTTATTATTACATGATTTACAGTTTTTAACTAGAAAGATGCAAATTTCTCTGGATTCAATTTGATAGTGGAAGAGCATTTCCATTTGGCACTTAGCATCTTTACTGCTGAACACATTTTTTTCCCTCCTCTACATCTCATTTTCATTGCTCCAAGGTTCCAAATCCAAAAGGGCAGTCTTCTTACGGCCAACTTGGAAACAGAACAACTTCACAAGGGTTGTGTGCATAAAGGTAAAGATCCATGTTGGTGTAGCAAATATACATTGGAAATACAATCAGTCTGAAGGCACCTAAATGTTCTTGGGATCAGATATGTATTTTAATTCAGACAATTCTTAAAATGAGTGTGATGTCAGGTGCAAGAAATCAGGAGTCAGGACAGAGTTCAAAAGCCCCACAAGTTTATTCCATGCAATCTATACCCAAGAATCTGATCTATTGATGGTCAAGGCAATTTGGTGAACATCTTGCCTCCAGAAGTTGTGAATGCCCCAACACTGGAAGTCTTTAAGAAGATGTTGGATAGCCATCTGTCTGAAATGGTATAGGGTTTCCTGCCTAGGCAGGGGGTTGGACTAGAAGACCTCCAAGGTCCCTTCCAACTGTGCTATTGTATTGTATTGTATTGGTGCTAGCTAAGAGTCAATGGACTTCAAGTGGGGGGCTGGACTTAAATCTCTTTTGTAGGTGTAGGAATTCCAGATGGATGATGCATTTCACCTTGGCCTCCAGCCCAGCCTGCTCATCTCCTAAATGTACAAATGAAAGCAGAGGTTATCCTTCTAGTGTGATGGATAAGCAGTTGAAGGGGGGAAAATGGAGCTTTGCTTTTATACAAGATAACAGCAGCAAGACATTTGTATACACAGAGATGGAAAGATCTACAGATTTGTACAACGGAGGAATGGATGATGAAATTAATGGAATTGGCTGAGATGGCAAAACTATTTTAATTAAAAAAAGAAGACTTTGTCTAGTTTTGTTTCTACATGATAACAATTTTGGGACTTTTCGCTTGAGATTGAAATAAATGCTATATTCATTTTGGGGTGTGACGATCAGCATTGATTGTGATTACAATAATACTGTATATTACTTAATTTAAAGCAAAAAGTTAATGTATTTATATTTGTACCGTGTTTCCCCAAAAATAAGGCAGGGTCTTATTTTCTTTTGACCCCTGAAATAAGTGCTTGGCCTTATTTTGGGGGCGGTCTTATTTTTGAGGTGCAGGAGGTGGCGAGCGTGGTCACCTCATGCCTGCTGCTGTTTTGCAATATTTTCAGGGAGGGCTTATTTTAGCACATGTGCTCAAAAGCCCAATTGGGCTTATTATCTGGGGAGGTCTTATTTTTGGGGAAACAGGGTAATTATTAAAGACAGTTGGAAGTTAGTCTCCTCTTATTTTTTCTTTCTTTCATATTTTCCCCTTTTCACTTGTACCTTACTTTTCTCTATATTTTACTCCTTTTAAAAATATGTTATTATTTGTAGAAATGTAATAAAGCATAATTTAGAAAAGATGCTCATTTTTAAAACAAAATTCACAGTGGTGCCTGGTGCCTGTCATTCTCTCAGCCTACCTTACCTTGTGGAACTATTTAATGGGGAAAGGAGACCAATGGTAAGAGATTCCTTGAGCTCTTTGGGAAAAGGAGGGATAAAGGAACTGGGTTTCAGCACCCAGGAACATTAGCTTCTTGATTCATCCTCTCAGTGTGACAGAGAATCATGGCCAATTCCGGATTGAAAGTTTGGATGAATGGGAAAACAAGCTGCAAATTTCTTCTCTTTCTGGGTGTGCATTCTTATTTTGCTTTGTATTCAATCATCCAGGCAGCTTCGAATAACAGTTCAGAAAAGGCAAACTCTGAATAAAACTCTAGCAAGGCTAACACTGGCGGAATCAAAAGAACAGTGAAATTCCCTAATAAAATCCCTTTCTGAATAAATGCTAGGAAATAAAAAAAGCAGTTGGTCATTCAAAAGATATTTAGGAGGTTCCAACAAGTCTTTCTGTGGAGAAAACTTTATTTTCAAGGTATTTTGTTGTTAGTTGCGAAGTCATGTCCGACCCATTGCGACCCCATAGACAACGTTCCTCCAGGCCTTCCTGTCCTCCACCATCCTCTGGAGTCCATTTAAACTCAGGTCGACTGCTTCCGTGACTCCATCCAGCCACCTCATTCTCTGTCGTCCCTTTCTTCTTTTACCCTCAGTCTTTCCCAGCATTAGGCTCTTCTCCAGTGAGTTCTTCCTTCTCATTAGGTGGCCAAAACGTATTTGAGTTTCATCTTCAGGATCTGGCGTTCTAAAGAGCAGTCAGGGTTGATCTCTTCTAGGACTGATCAGTTTGATCACCTGGCAATCCAAGGGACTCGCAGGAGTCTTCTGCAGCACCATAGTTCAAAGGCCTCAATTCTTTGGCCCTCAGCCTTTCTTATGGTCCAACCTTCACAGCCATACATTGCAACTGGGAAAAGCCTTGACTATACACACTTTTGTTGGCAGGGTGATGTCTCTGCTTTTTAGTATGCTGTCTAGATTTGCCATAGCTTTCTGCCCCAGGAGCCAGGTATTACAATAGAGGAAACTTTCTTCCTATGGAAATCACTGGGCAATCATGCTGCTGCAATCAGAGTTTGGCACAGCAATCTTGGGGTGCTCAGATGTCACAGAAGTAAATCTGCTGGAATAATTGGCATATAGGTTGTGGGATGTTCATCTTTTCCTTTCTGTTCTTGTGTGCCTCCTCCAGTCCTGCTCAGGCAACCATGGATATGGTGCATCATGCGCTTTCTTGTTCTTCCTTACCTCCTTTGTGTTTGGCTTTAAAACACTATTGTGTACGGTACATGATACCCCTGGAATTATTCAATAGTAGGATTGTAGCTGGCTGTTCCGTGTTGGTTGAATGAGTTAGAACTCCAAGGCATCGTTACTCGTGTTGAATGTATGGGTATGTGGAGGCACCTGCTGGGAGAACATTGCCCTCGTAGTAGGTTCATTGGCTCCTCCAGAGTGTGAGTGGTATATAGACATTATTACTGATAAAGATCCTGACTGATGGGCTGGAATCAATTTAATGCTGCTTTTATATTTCTTTATGTGTTTTTCCACTCGACTCCTGGCCTAGGCATGCATTGGGGATGGATTACTAATTTTAACCTATTGTTTTATCGTCTTTTATTATTGCTTTCTTAGTTTTATATATTTTCTGTGTGTAATTGCAGAAGAACAGGATATAAATAACAATATTTAGTCATTATCATCTCTTTAGTTCATAGCTTGATGGTGGAGGATCAATGCATTTTTACTCAAAAGTAATTCCCTCTTAATTCAGCATTGATAACTCTTGGGTAGGGATGCCGAATAAATGGTGCAATTAAGAAATCAATAATAGAGCATGCAAATCTGTTAGTCTGGCTAGATGCTGGGGGATGGGGGTGGAGAGCATTGTAAAGGAAATATGATTTCTAGCAGCTAGATTCTCTAGCCAACTGCTACTGTGTTTGTTTTCTCGGGGGCTTTTAAATTGAAAATGCCTAGTAGGAATTTGAAAAAGCTTCAAATAAAAAAATATATATCCAGGGAAGATCTAGTAAATGACGAGCAAGGCAGGTGTAGGTAGGTTGCGTTTTACACTTGTGCACAAGCACACACAAACATACCTCCAAACTCTGCCCTTCCTGCCTGGCCATCCTAAATGCCATTAGATATAACTCAACAAATGATTTCATAAACCTACTTAAGAATGTAAAAGTTTGATAATAATTCCTGTATTATTAACCCTCCCACCCTTGTAAATTTTATGGGCTGGGAGCTATTGGGGGGGGGGGGAGAATTGGAGGCACGGCCATCAGATGGGACTCCACAGCTGTGATTCATTCTGCTGTCAGTCTGGGTCATATTTATTAATAGTCCTAATGCGGGAAGCAATAAAGGAAGAGAGAAATTCTATTAATTAAATCATTGTTATAATTAACTTTCATTAAAGGAAAATCAATAAAGAGGAGCCACGACTGAAATAGTGCTCATCCATTATGGCTGATTTTACTGGAATGCATTCAGGGCCTGCCATATATTATGGAAGTGGCGGGTTGGGCGGGCGGACGGTGAGTGGTAGCAAAGCTGCAAAAAGAGGGCCATGTCACAGCCAAATGATTTAAAGGACCCTTCTCTATCTCTATGGGTCTGGATGTTCAGATATAGATTTGAACCAGATATCTGTAAGATGCATGCCCTTCCATAATAGAGGTAGGTGTGCAGTTGTAAACTTGAGCATTGTTAAGATGACTATGCAATCGTGCTTTGAGTAGATTACTGGAATAGACCTCTATCATGGAATTTAGCGTGGACAGAATATATACTCTACTAGGATGGAAAGCATATTTTATGGCCAATCCATGAAAAATGCACCTTTTATGAAATCTTTTTTTTTCAAAATAATTTTATTGGTTTTTAAACATTTATAGGGAAGGGTAGGTGGATATACAAAAATTTTTGGCAGCTACATCGTGCTGAAAGTAGAAATCTCTCCAAATCTCACAACTTTTACAGAAAGGAAAACAAAAAATAAAAGATAAGCAAAAACAGCATCTTGTTATACATTGTATCAACCATATGTTCAATCATCTCTTTTACCACTTTCTAATATATCAACAATTACAATAATATTTCAAATACATTTATTTTTGTGACCTGAGCCTTTTTAATATTGCTCCCTCCCCCCATCCTCTGGTGGAGTCACAGCCCCTCCTTCCCTCATATCTTGTGTATTATCACCTTTTTCACTACCTCTTATGGTTTTGTCCTCTAGGAGGGGACTGTGTTTTTTCATGAAGGCCTCTGCCTCCACAACTGAATTGATTCTAATTCTGTTTCCCTCCCAGAAGATCAACATTCCTTCTGGCAATAACCATCTAAACCAAACTCCTTTATTATATAATTTCTTTGATAAGGAGGAATACTTTCTCCTCTTATCTCTTATTTTTTTTGGAATTTGTTTAAGAATGGCAATTTCTTTATTTTTATATTTTAGTGGTTCCCCCCCTTTGGGCTCTCAAAACCTCATCCCTCGTGGTCTTCCTAATAAATTTAACGTGGACTTCCCTTGGAACACTATGTGTTCTGGCATATTCTGAATTGATTCTATAAACCAGGTCCATATCCCACCACAACTGTTCTTTATCGCTCTTAATGTATTCTGCTAAGATTGTACACATAGTATCCTTAAGATCTTCATCTTCTGTCTCGGGTAGGTTCTGGAATCTGAGAAAAAGGGACATTCTTTCAAGTTCCATCTTTATCATGAAGTTTTCCAATTCTCTATTCCCCTTCTGAGTTGCCTTCACCTCCTCCCTCAACCCAACCACGCCCTCCTCCAGTACACCAACCCTCTGTTTATTTTCTGTTGTTTGCTGCTGTCCGTCTCTGAGTTGTTCTTTAAAATCTGTCAGCTCTTTTTTCAGTTCTTCTTGTCCCTTCATAATAGCCTGGAACATTTGGGTAACTGATAAGTCCTTTGAACTCTCTCCAGCCCTTTCTTGTTGTAAGAATGATGAAATTTTTGTCTGTTGGGTCGTTGGGCTGGATGTAGAAGAGGTGGGTGCCGAAGCTGCCTTACCCGGGGGTGCTTTTCTAGGCCCCATTTGTGAAGTTCAGAGATAAGTGTAAGTCTTATACAAAAGAAATGGCATCTGTGGAATGCGCAGCTGGGTGATGCCGAGGAGGCAGACAAGCCCAGAAGTGAGTGTTAATCCTTAGTCACAGTTCCAAGCCAGAAGAAGAAAATCAAATAATCCAAATCCAGAAAGACCACAAAACAGGGGGGGCTCCAGGAGACCTTCAGGAGGTAATAGTAATATAAAGCCAGAAATTCCTTCAAAGGTAGTTTCAAAAGGCTAGTTTCATTTATAAGAGCGAAGAAGAAGATGGAAGTGGGCCATCTTGGCTCCCCCTTTCACAGGGAACCAGGGAGCAAAGCATTCAAAGTTTCCATAAGGCTTTTAAAACAGCTCAGGAATCACTTCTTGCAATTGTGATGTAAATCTTTCTCATAGTTAGTACAAGTGGGTAATTCAACGCTTTACTCTCTCACTCCATTCCGAGATCGAGAGATAGTCCAAATGCTGCTTTAACTGAGGGGGGTAAAAAAAAACCCTCCAATCTTGCAACTTCAAACAGATTGAATCCACAACTTGCAAAAAGCTGTTGTTCATCAATTAAGTGGTGTTAAAAGAGATTAGGGCAAACTTCTCACCTCCAGCACTTCTACTGCAACTTCTGATTGATTATTTCCTTCCGGAATCCATTTGGCAAAAGCGCAGGCAGCCGACAGCTGCATTATGCGCCCCCCTTCACTCCCCGGCTCCTGGGGCAAGACTGGAGACCTCCCGATGGCTACCGCCACTTCCGGGGGCTTCAGCAAACCGCCCTATGGCAGGTGGTCCCTCCAACCCCCTGTGCTCCTGAAAGGAGCCCACTGGAGAGACGAGCAGAGGATGGCAATGTCCGTCTCCTCCGGGGACCGGATTATGGGATCTTGACCCAGAGATGTAAATGTCTGCTATATGGACAGGCAGAACTGCTCAATATTAAAAAATGAAACCAAAGAGCAGATTCAAACGTAAGAGTTTCCAGGAATAGCTGGGATATCTCTCAAACATTGATCTGGAAAACATTCAAAATGTACCTGATCCAGGAATAGGATTCTACCGGTTCGGACCAGTTCGGGTGAACCGGTAGCTCCGAAGATAAACTGGGAGTGAAGCTATTCACTCCCACGAGTAAGTGGGCTTGCCTGTCCATCCCTGCCCTTTACTGACCTATATCTTCTCAACTGTGTCGCGCGGCAGAGTGGATTGCCACACCTCAGCTGTTTTCCTTCCCAAGCAGTAATCTGGAAGGTAAGCCTTCTCTAAACTGCGTATGTGTGTGCAGCAAAGTGCACACTCAGCGAACCGGTTGTTAAACCTATAGAATCCCATCCCTGACCTGATCCCCTGCAGACATAAGCTGTCGGCCAATGTAAAGGACATTGTTGTGGCTTGGAGAGCTACAATATGGTGGCACTAGATGGTGGCCGTGGATAGCATTCTCTACCTTTTACAGTGTATTATCTTGATCTGCTGCAGATTCAGGATTTACTCTGTCAACGTATTCTGAAATGTGTCTGAATATTAGTAGCTTGGGTTGGTAATTAGGCTATTGGTTTGAGCTCCGAGCTTGGCAATTTGGTTACAAACATTTCATCACCATTGGAGGAAACATCGTCAGAGCGTTTTGAGTTTAGGGTTATTCTCCACCACCACCCTTTCCTGTACAGGTAGTCCTCAACTTACAACAGTGTGTTCAGTGTCCATTCAAAGTTACCAAAAAAAGTGAAAAAGGTGACTTATTATCATTTTTCACACTTACGGCCTTTGCCCTTCCTTTGCTAACCCCATGATCATGTGATCAAAATGTGATCCCACCCCTCACGCATGCACATGTGACCCCCCTCCCCCCATGCATGCATGTGCATCTCCTGCATGCAGGGCAGAGACCTGAAAATCAGCTGGCTGGCAGGAGGAGTGCACGCATGCATGGTGGAACTAAGCTGGGCGACGACTTGCATGCCTGCAGAGAGGGCTCCACGTGCCACCTGTGGCACGTGTGACATAGGTTCATCATCACGGGCCTAGGCTATAAGAAGGTTGCCAAGACCCTGAAACTGAGCTGCAACACGGTGGCCAAAGACCATACAGCGGTTCAACAGGACAGGTTCCACTCAGAACAGGCATCATCATGGTCAACCAAAGAAGTTGAGTGCCCATGTACTTTAGCATCATATCCAGAGGTTGGCTTTGAGAAATAGATGTATGAGTGTTGCCAGCATTGGTGCAGAGGTTGAAGGGGGGGGGGAGTCAGCCTGTCAGTGCTCAGACCATACGCCGCACATGCATCAAATTGGTTTGTAGGGCTGTCATCCCAGAAGGAAGCCTTCTCTAAAGATGATGCACAAGAAAGCCCACAAACAGTTTGCTGCAGGCAATCAGACTAAGGACATGGATTTCTGGAACCATGTCCTGTGGTCCGCTGAGACCAAGATAAACTTATTTGGTTCAGATCAGAGGTGGGTTCCTACTGGTTCAGACCAGTTCATCCGAACCAGTAGTGGAGATGGCGATTGGGTCGCCGAACCGGTAGGATGGGCCAGTTGGCCATGCCCCTGAACCGGTTCCCTGGTTGCCCATGCCGTTGCAGTTTTTACTCAGGTTTAATGTTCTGTGCATGCGCAGGACAATTTTTAAGCAACTGAGCACCCGCGCATGCAAAACGACAGTAACACAGGCAGAAACCCACCTCTGGTTCAGATGGTGTCAAGCATGCGTGGCGGCAACCAGATGAGGAGTACAAAAACAAGTGTGTCTTGCCTACATTCAAGCATTGTGGTGGGAATGTCATAGTCTGGGGCAGCATGAGCACTGCCGACACTGGGGAGTTCATTGAGGGAACCATGAATGCCAGCATGTACTGTGACATAGTGAAGCAGTGCATGATTCCCTCCTTTCGGAGATTGGGCCACAGGGCAGTATTCCAACATGATAACGACCCCAAAATGACCACTGCTTTGCTAAAGAAGCTGAGGGTAAAAGTGATGGACTGGCCAAGCATGTCTCCAGACCTCAACCCTATTGAGCATTTGTGGGGCATCCTGAAATGGAAAGTGGAGGTGCTCAAGGTCTCTAACATCCACCAGCTCTGTGACGTCATCATGGGGGAGTGGAAGTGGACTCCAATGGCAACCTGTGAAGCTCTGGTGAACTCTATGCCCAAGAGGCAGTGCTGGAAAATAATGGTGGCCACACAAAATATTGACACTTTGGGCCCCATTTGGACATTATCACTTAGGGGTGTACTGACTTTTGTTGCCTGCAGTTAGATATTAATGGCTGTGTGTTGCATTATTTTGAGGGGACCGCACATTTACACTGTTATACAAGCTGTATACTCACTACTTTACATTGTAGCCAAGTGTTACATGAAAAGATATACTTAAATATTTACAAAATGTGAGGGGGTGTACTCACTTCTGCGAGATACTGTATATATCCTTATTTCCTGCAGCTACTACATATAGAGAACGCTTCTGCCAGACAGTGCTTAGTGTTCAATCATAATCCACATACAGGTTAATATTCAAATGAATTGTTGCCTTATTGCTTGTGGCCGTGTGCTTGGAGATACCCGACCGCTTTCAATTAGAATTTGCTAGCACATTTAAGAAATTTGCTAAACAAGACTGGTTCTGATGTACAATTTCAGGGCTACTATCTGTTTTTAACCATTTTTCTCTTACTTCATCTTATTTATTTGTCGATTTTTGAAAAAATGTTTAGTATAGTCATGGGAAGCAAAAAGCAGGGAAATGGAAATTATTATTATTTTCTTCCCATTAAACTCCTTTTAATAGAAGAGGATTTATCAGCATCGGAGGATGTGATGCTACTAAGCTACCGAAGTGTCAGAAAGAGCTACCGGGACCAACAATATTAACAATATTAATTGATGCAAAACAGCTAAACCCTAAATATTCAAGTTCTGCCGCTGCTGTTTTCTTTCACAAAGAAAAGAAAAACCACAGTGTGGTTGGTTCTACAGGTACCCCTGCTGTGCTTTGCTACTATGGCTGCCACCCTCTGTCTTTATAGTTAATGTATCAGGCTTGGGCTGCAGAAATATGAATGGCAGCAATAGTTCTGACTCATTTCTACCACCCAGTGGTGTTGTTCATTTTTGCAGTCCAGATCTGGTAGCCCAAGACCTATCTAGAACCTGACATCTTCTGAGTTCTTCCCAACCAATGAGGTGAGAGAGATAGAGAGGTCACATAAGCGCCAGACCTTTTCAGTGGTACCCTCTCCATTGTGCCATGTTCTCCATAGAAAGGCACAACTGACTTTTCTGTTGTCTTAGATTAGTATTATTTTTCATTTTCTCTGGTTTTTCAGTCCAGTCATGTTGAGGGACAATGGTGAGAAATCCTAGATATTTGATATGCTGGCCAATTTGGAGAAGCTAGGCAGGTCCTTGTCTATGTAGCTAGGGTGAGATCTACTTTTACGGAAAATGGGCAATTCAGGACAGCAGCTGAACCGAGAAAGCCCATTGTTAAGATGATGGAATGTTGAGGTCATCTAGGTTGCAACTCCCTTGCAAGGGCTGCCCTTGAGCTGTGCTGTGCTGTGAGCTGGTAAGGAGTCTCTGTTTTTTTTGGTTTAGATGGGATTGCAGGAGAGTTCATCTTGGATCAGGTAGAGTCAGTTTCAATATGATTTATTTTATTATTTTATTTTATTTTATTATTATTTTATTATTATTTTATTTTATTTTATTTTATTTTATTTTATTTTATTATTTTATTTTATTTTATTTTATTATTTTATTTTATTTTATTTTATTATTTTATTTTATTTTATTTTATTTTATTTTATTTTATTTTATTTTATTTTATTTTTATTTTATTTTATTTTATTTTATTTTATTTTATTTTATTTTATTTATTTTATTATTTTATTATTTTATTTTATTTTATTTTATTTTATTTTATTATTTTATTTTATTTTATTTTATTTTATTATTTTATATTATTTTATTTTATTTTATTATTTTATTATTTTATTTTATTTTATTATTTTATTTTATTTTATTTATTATTTTATTTTATTTTATTTTATTTTATTTTATTTTATTATTTATTTTATTTTATTTTATTTTATTATTTTATTATATTATATTATATTTTATTTTATTTTCTTTTATTTTATTATTTTATTTTATTTATTTTATTTATTTTATTTATTTTATTTTATTTTATTTTATTTTATTTTATTTTATTTTAATTTTAATTTTAATTTAATTTTATTTTATTTTATTTTATTATTTTATTTATTTATTTATTTATTTATTTATTTATTTATTTATTTATTTATTTATTTATTTATTTATTTATTTATTTATTTATTTATTAGTTTGTCAAACATGTACAGGATAGCATGTATAAGTATGAACATGGACATGAACAAAGGAAATGAATACAAGTAAATGGGAACAGTAGGACAGGGACTGTAGGCACGCTGGTGCGCTTATGCACACCTCCTTTATGGACCTCTTAGGAATGGGGTGAGGTCCATGGTAGATAGTTTAAGGTTGAAGCTCTGAGGGTTTGAGGATGTAACAATGGATGATGTTTGATGATGATGGGATGATGGGATGATGGGATGAGGAAAAAAATGAACTGGGTTTGATCCTAGTCACATCCAAAAGATGCGGGGAGGGGGAATAGGAGCACACAGGCATGTAGTCTCCATTGCATTTATTAGATTTATTTTCTCCACTACATTGGTTTGTCTTAGCATGTTGGAGTAAACCCAACCAATCATGAGCACGCCATGACTTAGCATTATCTGTGAATTCTGTCTATGTATACAAACTTTCTCTAAATACTTCAAATGGTTTGCTTGACATTCCGTGACAAAAGTTTTAGAAAAAATGGTGTCAGGGAAAAGGTGCATTTATATTTACAGGTGAGCCTAGCTAAAACTTGGCATAATGTTTCAGAAACCTAACTTGTGTGGATTTAGCATCCTTGTCCTATACATGCAGCACCAGAGCCAGCTCCATGTAGGGCACAGTGCCTGCTTGCAAAAAAACACTATGATATTTCTAATGCACTCTTTTGTTGTTATTATTTTCTTTCTCTTGCTATAAAAATACATTATTAATGAGACTTGGTGGTTTTCCATGATCTGTACCCAACCAGCTCAGAAAACTTGGTATGTGGCTGAGATTGAAGAGGCCCACTGGGGCAATTGGGAAGGGATTGGCATAGCTGTTAAAAATGGTCTCCAATGTCGAATGTGTCTTGTATCCCTTAGCAAAATGGCGGCTGGGGGAATTGCTGCAAGTACCAGGAGTGGCAGAAATGCGATTGTAAAGCTGCCATAATTCATCCTGATGGTCCTCCGTTGCCTGCCATTAAATGGGAAGAAATACCATTCATCACCTGAGCCCTGTCAACATCGGACAGGCTCCTACCCACTGCACTGCTGTCTGCCAAGGTGCTCCTTGCTGCCCTGGTGAAACTATTCAGCTGTTCCATGTCCTCTAAGGTGGTGGCCCGCAACCTTTTCAGCTCCAGGGACCAGTTCAGTGGAAAAAGATTTTTCCACAGGCTGCAAGGGGTGTTGTTTCATGTGCTGCCTGCATCCTGCAGATGGGGCATCACTTGTTTGTGTGGCCCAGTTTCTGGCATGCTGGGGGCCCAATGCCGGTCCATGGACCAGGGGTTGGGGACCCCTGCTCTAAGGCCTCTAGAGCAGAGGTGGTATTCTGCCAGTTCGCACCGGTTTGGGTGAACCGGTAGTGGCGGCAGTGTGAGGCTCCACCCAGACGTCATCACGGACATGATGCTCCAGCTACCGAACCAGTAGTGAAGATAAGAGGTACCATTACTGTTCTAGAGATGCTTGAAGAGCTCAAGTAAAGTAGAAAAGGCTCTGTTAATTTCTTGCCTACAAGAGCCAGATTCTGTTCATTAATGCTCTTGTTTTATCACTCCCTTTATCCTCAGTGTCCTTCCTTCAGAGATTAAGCCATGAGTGTGGAGAGCTCATCAGTGATCATCATTACATTGCTCTAAAAGTTAGAAGACAGCCTCTCTGTGTGGGAGAACCAATGTGGTAACCCAAGTATAAACAGCCATTTTTGCTGGTTCCACTAATTTTCTGGATCAAATTGAATTAGGAAAGCGGTAGGTCCTTGTGTTTATTTTGACAGAACTTCATAAAGTTGAAAAACATGTTGCTCAAGAGTTAATAGCAAGAAAACATAATAGTATGTGCATGGAGGATAGTTGGTAACTGCACAATCATACACTTTTATTATATCTGAAAAGTGGCAGAGGCATGCCACTTCTTTATGCCAGTCAGAGGAGGAGAATGTTAAGATTCCTTTGTTTTTAGGAAGGAGGAGCTGACGTCATAACGACATGATGTGCGATCTTGGAGCTCCAAGATCACAGTCGATACTTTTGCTGCTGGATGGTCCTTTTGGACCTAAACCATCCCGAAGAGATGGTGACAGGGAAGAGTATGTCCTGTTGATCTCAGGGACACCACAAAGTCCCTGATTGATCCAGGAGAATCTCTTTTTGCCAGCAACAGAAGCGCAGCCATTGAAGCTGCTGAAGTTGGGATAGCTCCGGAACAGGAGGAAAATGGAAAGTGTGTCAATCTGGTGAGGAAATCTTATTATTATAAAAGAGACTACCCCCAAAAAAATTAAAGCTAAATTAAATTTGAAAACAGAAGAGAACAAGCGGCGAAATTAAGCTACATTAGACAGTGTGTTATCTTTTTTTTTAATTTTTCTTTTACGGATGGAACTTTTGCAAATGTTTCCTATTCTTTAAATTGAATGGATTAGTTTTTCTTCTACTACTTTTTATATTCTTTTTTTTATACCTATGGATTAAAATCTTTTTCCTAATTTTTATAATGCTGGATTGGATGGTTTTTTTTTTTTGCTCCATTTAAGAATTTTGTTTTCTTTAAGCCTGGAATATAAAGAAGATATAAAAGGAATACAAAGAAGGCTGTAATAACAGAGGGAAAGGACTGCCACTTGAGGCTGGAGGCTTGGAAGGCTTGGAAATATTGTCTTTTCTTTTTTTCTCTTTGATCATTTGACTTTGCATTTCAAGGTTCCTCAGCTTGTTTACAGAGAGTGATAGTGAGAAGAGCATGGGTTGTTTATACAGGTGCTCTTCGTGAGCTTTATTGGCAGCTGTAGTGGAGTGGAGTGAAAACAAAGCCTTGTCTTGAAAGATTATAAATGAATTTGCTTTAAATTTAATAAAAAGTTTTGAATGCCAGAGTGGCAGTGTTTACAAGTTGGAAGAATGGCGCAACATGAAAAAGAAACCTTAACATTGCAAAAGATTATGTTTGAAATTCAAAAATTATTAGAAGTAATAGAGAAAATTGAGAAGAGATTGGAGAACATAGATCATAGAACAGTAAAATTTGATGGAAAAATTGAGGATGTTCATCAAATGAAGAAAGTGGAGGTCAGAGTTCTAAAAACTGAAGGAAAAAGTAAACAAAGAGACAAGAAAAATGTTGATACGGACAGTGAACTGAGCGTGGTTGGAAATGGAAAGAGTGCAATATGGAAAGGAGAGATAGATGGACTGGAGCTCTACCCCAGATTTCAAAGTATAGAAGAAGAAAAGAGAGAAGAATTGACAAGAGACATAAGACTGCACTATTACTGGAAAGACACTTGTAGCTTATAATAAAAAATTAAGTCAAATTTAGTTAAATTTAGAGCATTATGTATAAAATGAAGTGATAATGGATACAGTTAAATAATTGATTGATAGTGATAATACTGCATATATATGTATTGGTTTGATAAGAGGAAATTTGATATAAATTGCAAATGGTGACTACGAAAGGAGGTTTAGAAACTCTGTTATCAAATATAACCAATTTTTATTTAGAACATGTTATAAAGATGTAATGTTATTGGATGATATTGGGAAGAGCTAATGGAATGCCATTATGTGGTTTTGCTTTAAATCTGGAATATTTTATATAAAAGGACGTAAAAAAAATTATAGTCAAATGAAGGTTGAGGTATTATAATAGTTAATATGAAATTTACAGAATTTCATATTAACTATTATGATTTACATTAATTTGAGATAAGGATATCTAGTCTTTCTGAGGGTGCTGACTGCTTAGTGAGGACAATCTTTGGAATTCCTCAGGGAATTCAAATCCCAGTATTTCCTGGGGAGATGGCGTGTCTGTGAAAACAGTCTACGTTCATCCATATCTTTCATTGGAAGATAAAGATGCTGCACAGGTATTTTATAAATGTGCTTAGGAAATGTGTGTTAGAAATTCAAGAATAGATCTGGTAGTAAATAAAAAGGTACTTTTATTGCAAGAAAACCTGGAACCCTCCAGTAGTTTTTGAAGGTGCTGGTTGGGGATGATGAGAATTTTGTACTCCAGAATATGGATGAGCCCATATATCCCTCTTCCCTCTTCTAGATTATTTTCTGGACTGGGAATGTCTCTGTTAACTTTAAGACCTTTTTGCTATTCTCTCCATGCCTAATCTATCATCCTGCTGATTGCTCCTCTGCCTGAAGGCACCCAAGGTAATGTATGATATTAAAAGCCCAACCCAAATTTACTTTAAATTGAAAAAGACTAAGTCCACATAAAAATCTCAATCAATAAACAATAAGGTTTTTTTTTTCAATTCAAAAAATGTTTGTGCCTTAAAAGATGTAAAGCCATCTTTGTCATAGTGGTTCATATTTGGCTGTGTGCGAATCTCGATCCTTTAACTTTACAGTAAAAACCAAATCTGAAGAGAAAGAGAAAGTTGGATTACAAAAGGATCGCACAGCTGGCCCAACTCCTTTTTTTCCTGTGAAGTGAAAGCTAGTGTGTGTGATTTTGGACCCTATATTTAAGGATATACATGGTCCCTACTCCAGATGTGATGGTTTCTTATGGAGTTGTTTCGATGGGAATGTTCATTAATTTATTAATTTCCACATGTGATCATTTAATTTGGGTCTGCTACATTTGTGGTATGTTGCCTTATTGTACTCTGGAGCTAGCATATTTGCCCAAGAAATTTCTTCTTTGCTTTGATTGCTCTCTTGTTTGGTAAATAGTGATGAAAACGTCATCAGAACTAAATTTACATAATGTCAGAGTCTTTCCCGTGATGAACTTCTAATTACAACTTGAGAAATATATGCTGATAATATTATGTTGAATGGGACAGTTTCAGGTTCAATTTTGCTTTTTGTTATGAGCTCTTTATGCAGCCTTAAGCAATCCACAGTTTTGTTCGGTTTAATGCTAACTGCAATATGGATATTATAGAGTTGACCAACTTAATAGGTTCTTTGTTCAGGTTACTGAGGTAATGTTAATAAAGAGTGCAGCATAATGTAAGGTTGGCCAACTAAAATGATGTCACCTCTCATGGCTCTTGAATCAAGAAAGATATGAGTGGGTTCCTATCTAAACTTAGTCATGAAACTGATTGGAAAATCTTGGGTCGTTTCACTTCACTTAATCTATCACACAGGGTGATTATAAGGATTAAACAGGGTAATAGCCATGCATACAACTTTCTCCATCCCTTTTGATGTAAATGCACACAAAAACTAAATAGAAACAAAACATCTGGATTTTTTTTCTTGTTTTCTGATTAGAGCAGTTTCAGGGTAGAAAGGGCAGGATTTTGTAATCATCTTCTCCATGCTGTTTTTTCCTCCTGAATTTGTTCCCAGTCCTCATAATTCACAGTTTGTCCTGTATTTATATTTGAATGTTCTACCTCTCAAGATAGGTTTTGAGCAAAGAGGCTTTCAATGGCAAAAATAATGGGGACAGAAAAAAATGCATCACATTTAATATCTATTTTTTAAAAATCCCAGTAAGAAACATAGCTGCTTCTCCTCCCCTCTACTTCATCTCTACTCTTCTTCTATTCTATGGAGTAGAATAATATGTGATGTACATTGCACTGCTTTTGAAGCAACTCCTCCAGCTGTACCTTTGGCAGAAATTTGATCTTTGTTAAGGGCAGGTGATAATGTTGGCATCCATGTTCTAGGAAATTTAACTGTTTGGCAAACAGGGTAGCCTGCAAAACCTACCCAGGCCAGTTGCCCTTATCAGTTGGCAATCCTCCAATACAAGCAAATGCTGAATGTTGGAATAGGAAGGAGGACTTGTTGTTGTTCAGTCACTAAGTCGTGCCCTACTCTTCGTGACCCCATGGTCCACAGCACATCAGCCTCCCTCCCACCCTATCCTCCACTGGCTCCTGGAGTTCACCCAAACCCATGCTCACCTCATCAATAACACCGTCTATCCATCTCATCCTCTGCTGTCCCCTTTACCTTTTGACTTCGATCTTTCCCAACATCAGGTTCTTTTCCCATAAGTCCTTTCTTCTCATCTGGTGGCCAAAGAATTTGAGCTTCAGATTCAATATCTGACAGTCAGGGTTGATTTCTTTTAGGATTGACTGATTTGATCTCCTTGCAGTCCAAGGGACTCTCGGTGTTGGGGTAACCTTGGGGGGGAGGGTTCGTGCATCAGACTGAGGTTCAATCTGTGATGGACAACTAAACAGAAGACATTGATAGATTGATTTGCTTAACTTAATATACCACTGGCTGCTGAGGTCCCTTGGCAGTTTAAGAATAGCTAGAAGAACAATTAAAAACAACAGAGGCATAGAGAGGTAACAGGGATGGCCCTTAGCGTGGCAGTCAAGATGGCAAGACGGTGATCAGCCAAGCTTTTTCATAGCCTTTCCTCTCCCACCCACTTTTTCCCTTTTCCTCCCCTCGTCAGGCAGGAGCTGCATTGCGTTGCCACATGGCCCATAATTCTTGGCGATATTGTGTGTCTTTTGTGGAGGGAGGCTGACAAATTGTGAAGAAATATTTAATTGATTTGTTTATAAATTTATTTTGTATCTTGCGAGAAATCCCAGGCTGTGAATAAAGGGTCAGGGAAGGAATAAACAAAATTTATAAGGTAATAGAAAAGCACCATCAAACAGTGAATCATGTAATTCAATCTAACAAGGAGGACTCCGCCAGGCCGGTAATAAAAAGGACTCACCAACAGCCTATAAGGCAGAAGACAAATGGGATCTGGAGAGAGCGATGGAAGAAGAGGGAGGGAGGGAGGAAGGGGGGAACAGCTACCCTTCAAAGGGGGTTCGGGTGGCAGCAGTCAGGAGGCACCCAAAGTTCAGGCTTGGCCAAAAAAAAAAAAAAAGGAGGTTCAATGCTGCAGGTGCAATTTTGCAGGGCAATATGGACGTTATGGGGGTGGCAGGGGGGACATGAAAAATGTGTGTGTGTGCGTGTGTGTTTTATGCCAGCAGGCAAGCTTGATGAGAGGCTAGTGGGCTGTTACACCGGGCCGGGAAATAAAAGCTTTGTTTTGGAAAGGCGGGGGGAAAAAAACCTTGGGTTACTGCTTGCTCTTTTTTTTTTTAAAGAGGGAAGAGGGAGGAGGGAGCCCTCCTCCTCCTCCTTTATTACCACTGCTGAGTTCCTCATAAAAGTCTCAGCCATAACTACTGGATGCTCCATCTCGGGAACAAATAAAGTCTCTCCCTCATTAAAAGGGGGTCCTTTCGGCTGCCCCTTCCCAGGTCTCCCTTTGGGCCTGGAATGATGAATGGGGCCGAGGGGGGGGGGGGGAAGGAGGGTGGCAGCAAAATCTGAAATTCCCCTCCCCCACTGTTCTGTAGGGAAAACGAGGCAGGCAGGAACTGAGGCAAGGCAGGTTGAAGCTAACACAACCTTTATTAACTGTATAACATGGCAAAATGTAAGGCAAACCTCGAACCAGCAAACAGCAGCATTTGACAGCTGACAGCCCTTTTTATACCAGAGCTGTCAGAGGCTGAACCAATAGAATGGCTGCATTCTCCCGCCAGCTGGCTGCTCCTGTCTCAACCAATCAGAGGCTGGCAATGATAGTCAATGGCGTCGTAGCCTCGAGGACTTAACACTCCTCCCAGTTAGCACATGCGTAGTCAGCCAAATACGCCAGCCGGCATTGGCTCCGCCCAGATCGCCTTAGTTCAGGGGCAGTGGCCAAAGGAGGAGCCACTGGTGAGAGTCCTGTGGAACATCAGTAGACTGCACAGCTAAGTCAGCGGTAAACTTGACCGCCACAGGACTGACCAGATTCTCAGGTAAACCTGGCAACAAGAACGCATCGGTGGGGGGTGTTGTGTGCGGCTCTGTCCGCGCTGGAGCAGCTGTGTCAATATTAGTTCCCCGGGGCAGGATTGTGCCTGCACCTGGTGTTGGTCTGCTGTGCTGGTGGCTCTCCATCTGAGCTGGTTGATGTGTCGGTGCCACATTCGCCCATCACTGAGCTGGACCTTATAAGAGTAGAGTCCAATGATTTGTCCGGGAAGCCACCTTGGTTTGGCCCCATAGTTTTGGGCGTAGACTGGGTCTCCCACATTAAAGGCCCATGTGGAGTTGCCTGTGGGGGGGCTTTTCTCTGCTGCATAACCGGGGTGTAGCCGGCCCAGGGTTGTCCGGAGCCAATGACCTATAAGTCGTTCTGCGGGACTTTGCTTGGTGATTGGGCACGGGATTGTATGCTGTGCCAGGAGGTATTGAGACAGTTTGTCGTGCCAATTCCCTTGCCCCAGGTGGCCCAATGCCTCCTTAGCTGACCAGATGGTTCGTTCTGCCAGTCCATTTCCGACCGGGTGGAATGGGGCCATCAGGGCGTGTTGTATGCCATGCTGGCCTAAAAACAACTGGAAGGGTGCCGACGTGAACTGGGGCCCATTGTCAGTCACCACCACGTCAGGCAACCCATGGGTCATGATGAGTCTCCCCAGCACCCTAATTACGGCCTCTGAAGTGGCAGATGGCATGAGTGCCAGCTCCACCCACTTCGAGTAGGCATCTACGAGGACCAAGAAGTTCTTCCCTAAGAACGGGCCATCGAAATCCAAATGGACTCGTGCCCAAGGAGCCCGGGGCATATCCCATTCCCTGATGGGCACAGAAGGGGGAGCCGGTCTAGATTGCTGGCATGACTAGCAGGTGGCTACCCAGTTTTCTATTTCCTGGTCAATCTTGGCCCACCACACGTAGCTTCGGCCCAAAGCCTTCATGAGCACAATGCCTGGGTGGGCAGTGAGCAGGCAACTTAAAATTGGTGACCTAAGCTTTGGGGGAGCTACCACCCTATTGCCCCATAACAAGCACCCGTTAAGGATGGACAGCTCATGCTGCCGTATATAATAGGGGTGAAATTCAGGATCTACTGCCCCTGTGGCTACCCCTTGCGCACCCAGTCCAAAACTTGGGCCAATATGGGGTCTGTGGCAGAGAGCCTGGCAATATCCTGGGTGGATACTGGCATGGCCAACTCTTCAATTAAGAGGACCGAAACTGTAGGAGCAGGGTCCAAAACAGTCGCTGGCAGAGGGCAGCGACTGAGGGCATCAGCGTGCCCCAAGTTTTTTCCTGGCCTATATTGTAGCTGATAATTATATTCCGCTAGAAAGACTGTCCATCTGGACATTCTTGGAGAAAAAATCTGAGGAGACTGGTAATCCCCCGCCAGAAGACCCAAGAGGGGTTTGTGGTCAGTCACTAAGTGAAAAAACTGACCATAAATGTAATCATGAAACCGCTTTACCCCTGCTACAGCAGCTAGGGCCTCCTTATCCAGCTGACTGTAACTTCTTTCAGCTGCTGAGAGTGTGCGCGAATAATAGGCAATTAGGGCTTCTGAGCCATTAGGTAGGATGTGACTCAGAATGGCCCCAATGCCATAAGGTGATGCATCGCACGCCAAAGTTAATGGGAGGGGATCACTGTATTGCACTAATAAAGATTTGAATGTAAGGACATCCTTAACTGCCCTAAAGGCTTGGGCTTCTTTAGACCCCCAATGCCAGGGCGTCTTGGAGTCCAGGAGCCTATGAAGAGGCTCTGCCAAAGACGCCTTATGGGGTAAAAAATGGAATATAAATTAAGCAGCCCCAGAAAGGCTTGCAGTTCAGCCTTAGAGGAGGGCGCTGGGGCTTTCTTAATTGCCTCTACCTTGGACGGAGTAGGGTGGATGCCTTTGGAATCAACTAGATACCCCAAAAATTCTACACTGGGGACTCCTATCCTATACTTTACTTGTTTGAGTTTCAGCCCCGCTTGGCGGAAATGGGTCAGGACTGCTCTTAATTTATTGATGAGCTCAGCTTGATCCAAAGCGGATATAAGCACATCATCGAAATAGGGTACCACCCCTGGCAGCCCCTGGAGCATCCTCTCCATTAGGCTCTGGAAAATACCTGGGGCTACACTGACCCCAAATTGCAAGTGTTTACATTTGAAAGCTCCCCGGTGCATTACGATGGTTTGAGCCATGGCAGTGGTTTCATCCACCGGGAGTTGCTGGTACGCTTGTGCCAAGTCTAACTTGGCAAAAATGTTTCCCTGGCCCAAGGAATGGAGCAGATGTTGAATCACTGGCACTGGGTAAGGGTTGGCTTGCAACCCTTTATTAATGGTGCATTTAAAATCTCCGCAAATTCTAATACTACCATCCTGCTTAATAGGTATTACTATGGGGGTCTCCCAGGGGGAGTGGTCTACTGCTTCGAGCACTCCTTGTGCTATTAATTTATCTAGCTCTAAATCTACTTTGGGCCGAAGAGCAAAAGGCACTCTCCTGGGTTTTAGACGTATTGACGCCACCTGGGTGTCCAAGTTAGAAGAAATGGGGGGTCCCATTATATTTACCAAGCTTGTTGTCAAATACGTCCACGAACTCGCTGGCCAGTGTGGCGAAGCAATCTGGAACAATGGAGTGGATGCCGGAGACGTTGAGCCCCAATGCGGAGAACCAGTCAACCCCAGGAGGCTGGGCAGATGGCCATCTACAATGATGAGGGGAAGAGGCTGCTGGAAGTTATTGCTGGCTATGGTGAATATGCCGCAACCCACAATGGGTATTGGCTGTCCTTGATAGTCTCTGAGGCGAAGTGGGCGCTGTCTGAGTTGAGCTTTGGTCAGGCTGGGCACTATCCGTTTGATAGTAGCCCAAGAGACCAGGGATTTGGAAGAGCCAGTGTCCACTTCCATCTTGCAGGGCTCTCCCTCTATGCGCACAGTCAGGTATACCTTATGGGTAGGCTTAGTCAGGGATGCATGGCTGATAGCCCAATCAGGGTGCTGCTGGTCACCTGTGATGGCAAAGCAATCTTAGCGGTGTTTGAGAAATCTTTTTATGAATTGTCTAGACAAGGCGCGCTCCGGAGGTGGGTCAGCGATTGGCATGGCCGCTCTGCAGACCTTGGCTAAATGTCCTTTCCTGTCACACCAATGGCATATTGCGGCTTTGAACCTGCAGACTGACCTTGCATGGTTCCCGCCACAACTCAGGCAACCCACCTGAGGTAAAAAATCAGCCTGAGTCCGTTTTTTCCTGGTGGCCAGTTTGAGGTGGCTAATCTCTTTTTCCTCATCCGAGAAGTCTTCTTCGTCATCTTCTTTGTGGTGGACAGCATGGCTCCTGCTGGCATGGGTGGCCAGTGGCAGAAATCTCTGAGTTTCTGCCGTGGATTTGTCCAATGTTTCATATGCAGTGGTTTCATCCATGGCTGCCTGAAGGCTCAGCTCTTTTCATGCCAGCAAGCATCGCTGAAGTCTGAGGTCTTTGATACCACAGATCAGCTGTTCTAACAGGGCATCATCCAGCACAGGAAAGTCACAGTGCAGGGCCGCTGTTCTGAGGGAAGCCATGTAATCGCTCACAGATTCCCCTACTCTCTGGGTCCTCTGCCTAAACACATAACGTCTGGCTATGCGCGAGGGAGTTGGAGAATAATGATTTTTAAGTTTCTCCAAAAGAGTCTCCCAAGGCATCGAATGGATGGATTGAGGGGCTGCTAAAGCCCTAGCTGTTCCAAACATCTCGTGGCCACATGCACTGAGAAAATATCCTCTTTTACGGCCACTGGACAAACCGGTGAAGTCATTTGCCTCCAGGAAGCACTCGAACTGCTTGAGCTAGGCGTCCCATGTTTCAGTGGCTGCGCTGAATGCCATGAATGCCAGTAGATTAGCCATCCTTAGAAGGACGGAACTTGAGGAATTAGTTTTGGAGTGACTTCTCGTCGCCTGTGACTTGAGATAGCTCTTATTAGTGACTTCGCTTTTCCTTTACCTCAGTCCTGATCCCATCCTCGGCGCCAGTTTTCTGTAGGGAGAACGAGGCAGGCAGGAACTGAGGCAAGGCAGGTTGAAGCTAACACAACCTTTATTAACAGTATACATGGCAAAATGTAAGGCAAACCTCGACCCGGCAAACAGCAACATTTGACAGCTGACAGCCCTTTTTATACTAGAGCTGTCAGAGGCTGAACCAATAGAATGGCTGCATTCTCCCGCCAGCTGGCTGCTCGCATCTCAACCAATCAGGGGCCGGCAATGATAGTCAATGGCGTCATAGCCTCGAGGACTTAACACCCACCGGGAGGGTGTGCATAATAACTATATTTTTATTGCACCTGTGTGTGGGTGGGTAGGTGGGTGTAAGTGTGTGTGTGTGTGTGTGTGTGTGTGTGTGTGTGAGAGAGAGAGAGAGAGAGAGAGAGAGAGAGAGAGAGAGAAAACATATTTTACTTCTCGTGTATCCCAATATGCCCTTCCACCTGAGAAGCCATTTTACTTGAGGGGAAGGGAAGATTTCCCCTCCCCCACCTGAAGGCAGATAGGAGGGCGACATTCACGGAGAGATTCAAAGGTCTCCGGGGAGTATTCAGGGAAATGATGAAATGATTTGATTCACAGGATTGTAAAAACCCCAATATGAGGTACAACTGCTCCCAGGTTTTCCCTCTACCACCTAGTCTGCCTCGGCAACTTCTATATTTACCAAATTATTTTATCTGGAAAAGGGTCTGGAATGGGGATGGGAAGCTGCTGCTCCTCCGTTGGAACCCTGGCTTACTTAATGCAACACTGCCTGGATGGGTTTTGTACCAATTCCTCAGGTTTTCAGTTGAGGGTTTCCCTAATCCTATCTAGGAATTAAACCAGAGGCTTTTTTGCAGGAAAAACAGGTCCTCTCCTGCCTAAAAAATTCTTCATTTGTTTGAGATGAAACTACTCGTTTCCATATTAAAAGCACTTCCATACGGGTACCATCATCATTTACCAATCTCTCGCTCACAGAGCCTGTCCTTTTGTTTTATTCATTTATCACATTTTTATCCCACCCATCTCCTCCACAAGCTGACTCTGGGCAGTTTACAGGTTATAAATTGAATAAAACATAATTAAAAAAAATAAAACAACACATAGCTATTGTGGGAACTCAGGACAAGCCTGCCAAAGGTGACCAGTGCTCCCTCTGGCTAACCCCATGCCCTTGTCCCCATCCTTGTTTTTGTCTTTCATGATAGGAAAGGATAAAATATGCAGGTTGCTAGTTACAAGGACTTTGGGGTGTTATTGTGGCTTAGTAGTTGGGGGCTGAGGGAGAGAATCAAGGCACCAGAAGATGGGGATTGGCAGGGAGATTGCAGCCCACCCCAAAATGTGGGCTCCATCATGGCAAATTTTACCGTTGGAACTGGGCTGCAACTAAAAGAAAATCTGCTCAGTTGTCCATCAGTTCTGAAGGTGTGGGATTATTGGGAGGTGATGTTAGCATAAGTAGAACAAAAGTCCTTCTAGAACTGCCCTAAATTAGATTAAGGCTGCAGATTTCAGAATAATCACTAGTTGGAATTTTCTGCATGCTTTTGCTGCTATCCAATGGAAATGGGGATTTTTACAGTCCAGATCTGCAGATAAATAAATAATAAATAAATAAGAAATACGGCTGGTCCTAGCTTTGAGCAGATACTAAGGTCACAATTTCATGGCATGCTCACCAGTGACTAACTGAAGAATTAACCTAGTTGGCTGAACCCTGTTGGCTGAGTTTGCACAACAGGTGTTGTGCAAATCCAGCCTATAAATACATTGCAGAACAGGTAGTGCATATGAATCATGCTTCTTACTCTTTAAATCTCACAATACTCAGAAAGATAAGTACTTCTGATGAAAAATCACATACCATAGGAATCGCAGTGTGTGTAATTGTGTATGATGTTACGCATTCCTTCTAAAATGTCAACACTGTCTAGCTATTTATCTGGTTGGGTTTTTTCAACATGAGTAATTGGTTGCTATCTTTTCAATCAATGCAACAAGCTAACAGGGACTAGACCCCTTGGAAAATCTATTCTCATAAAATACTCTATCTATCTATCTTTTCTTTTTATATAGATGTTTAACTGTTTCAGATACTGAAACATGAATGGCTTCGACCCAAGATATTTTTATGAGATTAAAAGTCTATGAGAAAACACACATTATTTGACTACACATTAGTACTGGTGCTGCCTAGAACTGAAGATGATACTGTAATAATAATGAATGCTAAGTAACATTAAAAGAAATGTTATTTGGCCCAGGATCTAATGTGAGTTTTTAGGCCTGTTTTAGGCATGAAAGCTGGTGGGGTGACTTTGGCCAATCATTCTTATTTTATTTTTATTTATTTATTTGTTTTGTCAAGCATGTACAAGATAATAGATATAAGTATATACAAGATTATGAATACATGAAATGGATACGAATAAATGGGATTATTAGGACAGGGACGGTCGGCACGTTGGTGAGCTTATGCACGCCCTCTTTACGGACCTCTTAGGAATGGGATGAGGTCAACAGTAGACAGTCTAAGTAAGTAGACTAAATAAGTAAGTAAGTAAGTAGACAATCTATGTCAACCCAACCAACCTCACAGGTTTGTTGTAGTGGGGAAAATAGGAGGCAGGAGTATTAGGGATGTTTATGCATTTTTTTCCTCTTGGCTCCGAATCCTCTCTGGAATAAATAACCTTGATTTCATAGGATCTGTTTCCCACATACACATACATAGATTTTTAGACCAGCCTTCCCTCAAATTGGGGTCATAAAAATACTTTGGGCCTTCAACTTCCAGAATTCTCAGCTAGGATGGCCAACCAATTCCGGGAGTTGCAGGATGCCAGGAGGGTTTAACCCAGTTACATAAACCTTCACAGAATTATATTTGTGCCAGTTGAACAAAACAAATAGCTATAATCAATGACCTTGGTAACCATATTAATTTTACAGCAGACCACAATTGTGAGGAATGGTTCTGGCACAGGAACTCAGTGGAGGAAGATTTGCCTATGAAGGTTGTTTGAAGCTTAATGGTGAGCAGATGCTTCTGTGCAGAAAGGTGTACTTCCAAATAAGGGGGAAACAGGATGTACGGTAGTAACAACAGCAGCAACAGCAAGAATAATTAATACTAGATTGGGAACTGAAGATTCTAGAACCGATAAGAGAAACTCTATAAAAGGTCAAGAAGTGGCCTTGAAATAAGACTATGGCATAAAGTGCATTCTATTTTACTGTATATCCATTGATCCATTTTTAAAATAGGTTAAATAAATTTGTTTTTCCTTGAATGATGAAGATGTAGTAATAGGAAAAATGTTCTCTGAGTAGTAAGGTGAGATATAAATTGAATAAATAAGAAGCCGTTGTAGTAGTAATATTACTAGTAAGGGTCAAGGCTTCTTAGCTCACTTCAGTAGTATTATAAATCACATTATTAAAAAAACCATGTCCCTTGCCTGCCCCTGCCCCTAGCCATTATGGAAAAAAACACATTTCTCTCACTCTGACTCCTATTTCATAATCACATCCCCCACACATCAAGCTGTATGGATGAAAGCTTCACAGCACATTTATTTCCCCTCTTCACCTCACTTCTTCGCTTCTTTAATCATTGTATATGTCTACAATGTAAACCCAAATCAATTTTACATCAGGTTAGTAATAATTAACAACTATCGAACCTTAGAATGGGTTGGTGAGTGGCTTGCAATCTTTTCAGGACTACACAGCCCAGGATTCCCTTTCAACAGGAGAAAGAAAATGACCATCACTTCAGAAATGTTTGTAAACATTTCTGCCTTCAAAGATGAAGGGGGGGGGGCATATACTGTATAGAGTATCCTTCTCCACTTAGTGGTATTCTTTTGTGGGAAGGAGAAAAATCCAAATTCTCAACCATGCTGACTCAATTCTGAAAATTGCAGTTCCAATATTATCTGGAAGACTGCAGGATGGGAAATCAATCAATCAATCAAGGGCAGCTTCATAGCTGAAAGAGCGAGTAAATGCTCATTGCCTCTTTCCCAGTTATAACGTTGCTATTTAAATTGGGGGGAATATGGAGGGCTGCACGTAATCAATCCTCTGACTGTAGTTATGCTGGCTGGGAGACAAGGAGTAGTGTAATCTTACAACATAAATGGAAGCCACGTCTTGTCTCAATCTCTAGACTTACTTTTGACCTCAAATATAATGGTAATGCTAATGAATAAACAAGTTGGTGAGATAATGTGCATATGACAGCTAATTACTCATGTTGTAGAAAATCAGATAGATAGGTCGAGTTTGCAGTTTGTTGCCGCTCTTGCTATTTGGCACTGACTGTACCAGCATTTGTTACTGGGGCTCTTGATCTTTGGATAGTCCTAGAGAGTGAAAGAATATTTGGCAAACGCAGTTCACATCCTGGTTTTCATGCTCGAGAAAATCTGCATAGTAGTTTCTTCACCTTTGTGCAATTACAGAATCTCTGGTGTTGAAAAGAGTAGTGATACTAACAGTTTGGTTTTCAGGAACTACTCTGCACATTTTTCTTATTGTATCAGTTACTGCATGGTTGCTATCTAATTCAGTTATATTTAGTTTATGTGGGGTTTGAGAAAAGTGTGCTTTCATTCACTATTATTGATCGATACTCCTTTAAGGCAAGCAAATACCTCTTTATAAAAAAAGAAGAATGTGTTGAAATGATTTCTCAACCAGAAAAAAATCTGAATGTGCCTTGCCATTCCACTAGTTAAGAATGATCTAAGAAGGCCAAATGGGGTGGGTTTTTTTTTAAAGCAAAACAGGAAAAAATCAATTTTGAAGTTACAATAAAGAGAAGGCACTAAAATCTAATTTGAACTTCTCTAAGCAAGGGAGGAATCTGTCATGTCAGTGTTTGTCCAACCTAATTTTTTAAAATGCTGGATCACAATTTTCTGTATTTCAAATCAAACTCTGCTTGTCTGTATGTGGTGAACTGCCTGTCTTAAGTGTTGAACTTCATCTGGATAGTATTACTATACAGAGTTGAAGAATGACAATTGAAATAGTCTGTTTTGAGTTCTTGCCCATTTAATTATTCTGGGTATGGGCTAATTGATATCTTGCCACATAAACTCACATACTACAAAAGACTTTGAATCTGTAGTTCTCCCCCCCTCCCCCTCCCCCTCCCCCTCCCTCCCTCTCTCAAATTAAAACAAGCTCAAGCATGGTGGTGGACACCTAAGCTATGTGCTGGGGATCCAGTTGATCCCCTATCAACTGGATCCCCAGCAGTATCTTCACGTTAGGATAGTGGAAACAGAAAGTTGTTGGGATCTATTCATGGCCCAGTTAGTTGCAAGAGAGGAAAACCTCCAGATCTAAGCCACGTTCAGTTTAGTCGCAAGGTATCGAAGTGGAAACTGGAAACAGTATTTGGAGAAAGCTTGTTGAGTTAGTCAGGACTACAATGTTTGGGGATGCCTTTACAGGCCCTGGTTTACAGTATTAAAACTGACCACATTAGAGCACCTTCTTACCCTAATGGAGGATGCATCTTCTGTAACCCCATCAATTTTTCCTGCCTTTCCAACCATGGATCCGATCAGGATTTTTGACATCACTGCCTTTGCCAGTTCCTTCCCAGATACCATAGGCTCTCCTTTCCTTTTCTCTATTCTTTACGCCCTGCAACCCCCCAACATTAGGAGTTAGTCAGGAATGGACACGCTGGCTCCTTAACAGCCCCTGATGGATGATACAGCAGGAACGATATTGATCACTTCTCATTAGAAAAGCTTTTTCATCACCCAGGCAGAGTGTTTCTCTGCTCCCCTGACAAATAGGAGTGTCACAGGGTACTGACGACATCATATATCCTTCTCCCCTTGTAGCCATCCCCTCCCACCTGAGGCAGAGAAAACAACATGCCAGAAAAACGCACATTGGGGTGCAGCGCAATTGGATGGAGGAAGGAAGTGTGGGTGTGTATGTGGGGGAAATGCCACTAATCAGTGGAACGGATGGGAATTCTACAGAATCAAAGGTGGTAATAGAGTAAGAAGGAGAGAACAGAGCATACTTTTAGTTTGGCTCAATGAGAGAACCAAAGCATTGAAAGATGACATTTTCCCAGGATGCACTAGAGGACAATGTGCTGAATTTACTGGATTTGGGGTAATGCTGTTTGCTTATGAAGAGGCAAACAAGTCTTAGAGGAAGTGAAGGTGAGGAATGATTAAGAGGTGAAGTTATGTATGTGTTTTAAGAAAAGAAATAGTGTTGTTCTTGAGGAAATTTTTTCCACAAGGATTACTGCAAATATGCTTGTCCACTGCTAGATTTCCTTCACATAAATACGTGACCTGCCACCATTTAAACAGCAATGGAGTTTGGCTTCCTTTATGAGATGGCCTTGAACGAACCTTTATTGCCTGATAAAGGAACAGGATTCAAGCCCGTTTTTGAATTATCCCATCTAGATTTGCTGCTAACTTCTTTTTCATGGGGCACCTTTCATTCCCTCTCCATTTCTTTTCTATTTATTGTTCTAGAAAGGGTAGCTGTAATCTGCCGTTATATCACCCCCTTTTAACCCCACGTGAAAGGATTGCAATGCTTTTGCTCGTGCCTTCAGAAATCAGTTCCATTCAAGGGGATATAAAGATATAGGATCCCCCACCCACATGTGCTAGTTGTTCCCAACTAGTTGTTTGAACTGCTAAGTTGGGAGAAGCTGGGACAAGTAACAGGAGCTCACTCCATTATGTGGCACTAGGGATTCAAGCCACCGAACTGCCGACCTTTCTGATCGACAAGCTCAGCGTCTTAGCCACTGAGCCACCACGTCCCTCTCAAGGGGATATACCTACAGATAAATAGGTTTGGGGTTACAGTCTGACAGAAAGACTCCTGCTTTTAAATGCAACTGACAGGTAAATGATTATAAAGTGACAACACGTATTCCAGCCCTCCTCAAGCTGACTACCTTCTGGATATGCATAGATATTTGGGAGGGGCAAGTGTCACAATGCACATACTTGCACCAGAGATTGGAAGCCAAACATGCATCATGACATTACCACATGCATGTCATCATTTTTGTGTCGTTGTGGTTTGCATGCAGGTATTGCTTTCCATTCCTAGAAATCCCCTTTCTGAGAATGTTTCCAAAGTTGACATTCAAGAGTTATTTTCAAGCTGAGGAATGCTGCTATGTTTTATTAAAGATGTCCTTCACTCAAGCGCCTTCTAAGAGCTGTTATAACCTGTGCTTCATCATCACAGTTGATGAAAACCGAGTGTGCTGTTCCAGCACCTTCTGGGATTAATAAAATACAAAGAATATAAAAAACCCTTACAGTACATAGGTACTTCTGCATTGGGATCTCATGGAAAGATCCTGATGATCTTTTTAATTTGTGCCACATTGGTACCCTGGAATCATTTTAAGTTCCATCAATATCTCAAGAGTAGTGACACTTTTGAACTTTGGTGCTGGAGAAGATTAGAATATGTAGCTGAGAATAGCACACATAGCCAAGAAAACAAATACATTCCTAAGTGAACCAATCAATCTGCAGTTCTTACTCAAGGCATGAAAATATCATACAATAGATGGCCTAATTCTCTGAAGACATTTTTAATGCTAGGAAAGGGGATAGAAAAGAGAATGAGGATAAGTAGCAGCAAGAAAAATGGACTCAGTTATTTATATTTAGCTATATCTCTTTATTTTTATAAATAGCTCAAGACAGTGAACATACATAATATTCCTTCCTCCTATTTTTCCAAAAGGAAAAAGGATTAATTTGAGAGAAAGAGTGATTGGCCCAAAGTTACTCAGCCAGTTTTCATGCCCAAATGCAGGACTAGAACTCAGTCTCCTGATTTCTAGTCTGATGTCTTAACCATCAGACCAAATTGGCTCCTTTTATTGTATCACCAACTATAGACAACAATGGGGACACTTTTGGAAGACCCAAAAAATGATATTGGGGGCAGTTTGTCCTGGAACTTTATGGTCGCTAAGATTAGGATCAATCAATATCCCAAGATCTTTTTCCCAAATTTCATTTTCAGTGGAACTGCCTGGTACAATTGATAATATTTAGTGGTGTGTTTTCAGAATTAGATTTTAAGTGTTTAGCTAGTGCTTTTTTTCTTATAGCATGTGATTTGGGGGACAGAGGAAAGAAAAGAAGTCTACCTGAGGCTACCTTTTCACTCCAGTTTACTTGGGGTTTGAACATAAAGAATGTACTGAGTAGCTATAGATAGGATCGCAAAAACATCTTGGCCAGTTCTCTCAAGTTCACCTTCAGATACTTTGGGATTCAGCTTCCATAATCTTCCAGCTAGCATGGCCATTAACCTGACTCTCAAAGGCTTACACTTTGAGCTGTTAAGTAGTGGTGTAATGAAGCAGGAACACTGGGAAGTGCAGAAGCTAATAAATTGGATATTACAATATGTATTTCTGCACTTTTGCTTCAGATTAAATCTATGACAAAGTATGTCCTTCAATTTTCAGGGGTTTTCCCTAATCAAAAAGACTTTTGTTTAATTTTTCAGAGTGTTTCAGAACCTACTTTATTCTTGCAAGGAGATGGAAAATGCTGTTGCTTGTGCCTTTCTTAAGCGGGTAAAACTCAAAGAGAACATTTCCCACATGATTCCTTTGGAATTTAATTGATTTTGTGTCTGAAGATGACCAGAGAGAGATGATTATATGATAAAAGAAAGGTTATGATATAAGGGGCATTCATACATAGTACTTGGTCACAACGTTAAGTTTCAGGAACCCTGCAAAGATCTGCGAGAATTTCTCTGAAATATTATTTTCCTTTAAAATATTTTTGAAAACCCTTCTTTTCAAATCAAACTGCAGAAGAATGGCTGGGAGAAAAGGGGCATTCTCCCTTTCCCCTCTAGCTAGACATGCAATAGATTTGCACAATTTTTATTTATTAAATTTATTTGCTGCCCATCTCACAACAGCCAAGTCTGGGTGGCTTACAACATAAACAATTGACTATCCTTGGGATGCAAGTCTCCAACGCTGTCACCTTTAGCTATTGCAGTACAGAATTTACCTCTAAGACTCTGGCCACTTTGTTTCAGAACAGATAATAAAAAGGAAGATACCTTGACTCGTTGCAGAACTGAATTATTCCACAAACTCATCCAATTCATTCTGTGTAAAGGCATTCTGTAAGGTCACCCGCTTGTTTAATGTTTAACCTATGGGGAGAACTGAATTTTGAATGTATTGATTTTGTATTGACTGGGTCCCAGGGTCCAATGTCCAAGCAAGTATGCTTAAGTGCCTTTCTCCTATTGAAATTAGTAGACTTCACTATACTTGTTTTGTGTTTCAGTGGCATTAAGGGACTTTCAGGCACACTGTAGTGATAAATTATTTTAAAGTTATATTCCTGTCTTCTCCCTCTTCCTAGTTTAGAAAGCAGCTGGTACATTCCTGAACCACCCAAATACCCAAAGAGCATGAGAACAAGTTAAATCAAGGAGCAGGCGTCCCTTGGCAAGCCCTTGACTCTGCTTGTAAATAAATCTGAATCTATTCTGAGAGAATTCTCTTACAAGTCCTATGTTTGGCACCCGTTTCTTATCATCCATATTCTCCAGCCACTGGATCACCCTTGTAGAAATTTCCCAGCACAGCACCTGGCCTCTCTAAAGCCAGCTGACTGCCCCTCCTGCCCAGCTCAGTTTCCATCTTATTCACCCCGGATAATTGCAGCAGCCATGAGTCAGGTTGTATTAATGATCTATAGATCCCAGGTCACCCATTGCGCTTAAGACTTGGATTGCAACACTCCATTACTATTGGCTATACAAGGGCAGAGCTTCCATCCGTATAGCCATAAATCTGGCCTTGTTGGGCCATCACTCAGCCCCACTCTCCCTGTCCATCTTCACCTGCCTGTGGGTCTTTTGTATTTTACATTTCTAATTAAATAAAATTACACACACAGACACCCGAGACAGACACACACTGGGAAAGAAAGGGCGGGGGGATAATGAATTCCTCAATGATTTGCTGTTATATTTTAAAGGGTCCATAAAAGCCAAGGGTGATAAAAATTGATTTTGTCGTTATCTGCTCCAGTGCTGGAACAGGAAAAGCTGTTCCCTCCTTCCCAGGCATGCTGGTTTCCCCAGCTGGGATTTGGCTATGGTGAGGGGTTACAGCAAACTGGGACTTACTGGTGGGAATTAACAGGCATGGCCGAAGCAGTTTTTCTGGACTAGGCCAGAAACACTGCTAAGGACTTCTCAAAATACCAGAGAGCAAAGATGGTAGAATGCAGATACTGCATAAATATGAACTGCACAGTTGAAAGAGCAAATAAATACTGAATAGAATGCAATGATTTGCTAATCAGAATTTTATATCTGCTGCTGCTGCCAAGGATGAGGATGATGGAGAGGATTCTAGATGTGCTAGATTCCCTGCGGGACATTCCTTGATTCTTTGCCTCCTTCTGCATGGGAAGCGACTTGCTGAGAAGTAGGATTTCCCTCACTTACTATTGAGGCCCGTTGGCTGCCATTCTCAGCTCATCTGTGCTTTCCAATTGTGTTTGCCGCATGCAGAAACACACTGACTGAGGGCTCTGGAGGTAGGAGTGGGATTCCTGAAGAAACTCAGGCTTCCCCAGGGGTTGATCTACCCTATCCTCTTGACCTAGCTTGGATTGTAGGACAAGGCACAGATTTAAAGTCCACATATCTAGAAATCAGAGGTGGCATTCAGCAGGTTCTGACCAATTCTGGAGAACCAGTAGCAGAAATTTTGAGTATTTCGGGGAACTGGTAAATACCACCTCTGACTGGCCCTTCCCCCATCTATTCTCTGCCTCCCGAGTCCCAGCTGATCAGGAGGGAATAGGGATTTTGCAGTAACCTTCCCCTGGAGTGGGGAGGGAATGGAGATTTTGCAGTATCCTTTCCCTGCCAGGCCCACCAAGCCACGGCCACAGAACCAGTAGTAAAAAGTTTTGAATCCCACCACTGCTAGAAATGGTCAAGGTTGAGAAACATTGAGGTGGGCCATCTGCCAGAATGAGTAATATGGAATAAATTTATTTGTTTGCTTAATTTACTGGCCGCCTATCTCTCTGTGGGGCTACTTTATGTGGCTTACAACAATAAAAAGAAAGAAATGAGTGTAAACAGAAGTAAAATAACAAGAGCGATAAAATAAACAATGAAATAGAATGCAACGAGAATACATCAATATCATAACCAAAGGGATGAATGGGTGGAGAGCAGTGTGTGTTTCAGAAGTGAAGCCTGCCAGCAATCCAGCAGCCATTTCCTGGGTGGAACTCCCCCATTTGGTCCTCAGGACAACTGGCAAAGCCAAGCCTTTAGGCCAGGGGTTTCCAAACTTGGGAATTTTAAGACTTGTGGACTTCAACTCCCAGAATTCCCCAGCCAGCATGGCAAAGCCAAGCCTTTAGGCCAGGCCTTTAGACCAACTGGCAAAGCCAAGCCTTTAGGCCAGGGGTGTCCAAACTTGGGAACTTTAAGACTTGTGGACTTCAACTCCCAGAATTCCCCAGCCAGCATGGCTGGCTGGGGAATTCTGGGAGTTGAAGTCCACAAGTCTTAAAGTTCCCAAGTTTGGACACCCCCGCTAAGATGTTTCAAAGGGCAGGTGATGCAGCAGAGGAGGCTCTTCTTCTGGATTCTGATAGTCGGAGTTCTTTTGACCAACTGGACCCGAAGTAGGCCCTCTCTGCCAGCATGAGCAGGACAAGCTTGTTCGTTAGGTTCCAATTACAAGCAGCCTTCCCTTGAACCAAAGTCTATTGGCAATCATAGTTTCTTGCCTGGCTACATGAGAAGGAAAAGGAATGCCAAAAAGGAAAAAAAAAACTCTCACCCCCCCTTCCCCCCTTCCAGTCCAGCTGGAGTCCAGCTTCCTTCAGCCCCACTTGCCATCAGCAATGTGCAGCAGGATCCTCAAACAGAAAAATATATATCACATTTTCCAAATCATAATTTGCTCAAATAAAAAACAAAAACCAGCGAGTTGCAGAAAGACCGCATTTTATTAGAATAGCTGCAACATGTCATATAAATATAAATATAAATATATACATGTATATATACACCCTATACATAGACTTGGGGAAAGGTCAAGGCTGGGTAGAAGGGTGATTATTGCTCTGAGCGGCTATTATATTTAGTGGGGGGAAAAACCCTCAACTGTTTAGGGAAAGGAAAAAAAAAACAGATGAGGAGAACACAAAGCCACAAATGCAGGTAACAATGGAAAAGATTTTTTTAAAAAATGTGAATGTATAGCTATCAAACCTGTGCTGTAAGTGTTTAGTTGTCTGATAGATGGCAGCAAAGATACAAAAAAAAAAAAAAAAAACCACCTCTAACTCTTTGCTACCATCTAGTGGTCATTCTGGGTCTGATAGCTGTTCAGGCATGAAGAGGCATTTTGTAGCATTATATCTTCAAAAGGCACAAGTCCCTAGAGAGGTATTGTCTCTCTCCTTCTGTATCGACACAACAGGACCTGGATCTTACATTCCTCTCTTGTGACTCAAATGAGAGGTCAAAAGGCAGAAGCCAGGAGAAACTGCAACCCACCCATCCCACCTCACAATTAGAAGGAAGCAAATGCAAAATTCAGCAAGTGCGGGAAAGGGAATATATATACAAGGGCTATGATGTCAAAGGAGGCAACTAAAGCCAAAGGTGCAATCTCACAGAAAGGAGACACATGCATCAGTAGTCACAAGGCAGCAAGTTGAGAATGAGGCAAGAGATTCAGCACAGCATTGGGAAAGAGCAACTTAAGAGGTAAGGACAAACAAACAAACAAAAAAACAACCCCCAAGTCTACTTAAGGAACTGTGGCTGGTTGAGAACCACCTTCACATTTCCCCCCTTGCACTTGTCTCTTCTTGTATGTCTTGGATCTCATTTACTCATGCAGCCCTATCATGATTGACAGCTTCTTCTACAAAGAACCAGATCAAATGAACGATGCCATGTCTCAGGTTCCAGTGCTCCTCCAAACTCTCTTCACATCGATGTATTAGGTGCATTATCCTAGAACCTTTTCCACTGTCACGCTGCGAGTTGCCATTATTATTATTATTATTATTATTTTGCACAGAGGGAGATATGTTCATGTCGCAACATGTGAACATAGGTTCCCTCACTCGCAGTTTTAAATGGTGAACTCCATCGCTAAAGCCTCAGATTACACCTCCATAATCAGGGGGTTTAGCTTCAGGCATTATCCAAGAGATGGAATCCTTGCTGGAAGAAAGATACTCATGGGTGGGCCTCTAGACGCCTACCAGTCAGAGCTAGCATTGCATACGGATGCATCCCCAGTGCCTCACCTGAGGTTTGCACCAAAGGCTACGATCTGAAGGGGGAAAGAGCCTTGAATTATAAACCACGTCTCAGGGAGTAACTACCCATACCCAACAGTTCAGAACTGCAGATACAATGCACACACAAGAAATAATCCCTATGTTTCTAGACTTTTAAGGCAAAAGAATCTGAATAGGACTGGCAAGGTTGCTTTAACTCTCTAATCCGTGAAGTTCTGCATTCCATGCAGTTGGTGTTGGCACTCTTCATAACTTGATCTTTGGCTATTTGTAGAACATCCCTTCTCTTCACATCATTTAACTCCAATTTCTGCCTTTTTCTGCTATTGACATTCTTTGCTACATTGGGTTTGCGTTATTTATGATGAAATTTGTGCTAATATAAATCTATTGTATATATTTGTGCTAATATAATGTATCATAAACATTTGTGCTAAATATAAATTGAGTAATTAAGCTAACCCGGGACTCTATATCTTATAGTAATTTAATTTGGTTTTTGTTCTGAAACAGGTACATTTGCTATCTTTTATTCTGGAAGCATAATTTATTTTAGTATGAGCCGACTTGCATAATGGGCCTAATTTATTCTGTGATGAGAAAATGTAAATCTGGAGCCAAAGTACATTTACGCACAGCTATGATCAAAAGCATCGAGATAAGCATGCTTCAATGTTTTCTGCAGATGCATTGTCCCCTAGCTCAAAAATATATGTATTTCTGCTTAGTACTAACGCCGTGGCAAAATGCTACTCCTGTTGCTAATTCTTAAGAGTGAATTATCTGATCAATTAATTACATGCTGCAAAGTTCTCATGCAATAGCCAATGCTATTTGTTCTGCTCTTTATTCATTTTGGTTCCTTTTGGAAGGAAAATGCACCGATTGCTGTTCTGGTGGGAGGTAAAGAAAGCTAACTTGATTAAAACCACCTCAATTAATTTCTAATTTAAATATATCTCTTAGGTATCTCCTTTCTCACCACTTTCCATTCCCTGAAAGAAATGGAAGTTACTGTACATTGCTGTAATGTCCTTGCCTCTCCTTCTCCACTTTAAATAATATCGTTAGAATATTTGAGAATGGGAATTACAACAGAATAAACTTGCCTTTTGCTATTTATGTAAAGGTAACAGCCACATTTAGGAAAGTTATTGATCATGTTTAAGGGAGAAAAACAACCTTGCCTGTGAATTTGTATAATTTCGTTCCCTCGTGGTGATGAGACATGCAGAAAAAGATTTTATGGTATCTCTTCACTATTTTATTCTAATTTACATGTCTGCGAGTCTGGTTGCTTTAGCTTTTATTTTAAAAAGCCCACATACATTGCTATATAATATATAAATATAAGCAATAAAATCCTTTGAGGTTTTGTTGGAAGAGTTACCAGTAGCTAAACCAATAAATAGACAATCTGTTCATTTGCATTTCATTTGTTTTCTTTCTTTTTACATACTGAGGAGTTAAACTCCTCCTGGACCAAGCTTTCCTCTGCTGTTCTGTATTTAACACTGAGAAGAGAGAGAAGTACCCTCTAAACATGGACATTTTTGCCCCCCGACTCCCCCCCCCCCAAACACTTGTTTTGTAGATAAATTCCCCCAACTATTTATAACCAAGGAATTTATATCCTTAATTTGAGAACTTCCCAAATACTGACTTTTGGTTAATTCCAGGGGTACAGAATTTGTGCCTCCCCAGGTATGGCTGGATTCCAGCTGAAATCAGCCACAAGGAATCTTATTAAGTCTGGAGGCCAGGGATCAGCAGTCCTAATAATAGGAAAACCAAATACGGTGCTGCATGGTTGACTGTAGCCTCAATACCTACGCAACTTTTAAAGACTTTCCTTTCCCATTCATCTCAATTCAGCTGCTACAGATCAGGAAACTGAAACCTCTTCTTCTTCTGTCTCCATTTGCTTGTTATTGATCAAACTCGGTGGTCCAGTGGTTAGAGGGCAGTATTGCAGGCAAACTCTGCCCACAGCCTGGAGTTTAATCCTGAGGGAGTTCAATCAGCCTTCCATCCTTCCAAGGTCAATAAAATGAGGACCCGGGTGGTTGAGGGCAATAGGCCAACATTGTAAACAGCCCAAGAGAATGCTGTATAGCTGTAAAGCACTATTTTGTGTGTGTGTGTGTGTGTGTGCGTGTGTGTGTAAATAAGTCTATGTGCTAAGCGCTATGATCATATCTCACTTGCAATTGCTCCTGAACTTCTATAAAACCTACAGAGTCCTTTCAGGGCAAAGGTCAGAATATCATTACCTTCCATAGTGAGGAGATCTGATCGTCACTGGACAGTCTGGGCAGATGCGCAGGGAGGACCTACATAAACTTGATGGGTTTTGTGGATACATGCATTTTCAAGAATTTTGCAGCACCCGTACATTGGCAGGCAAACAAGAAGGCAAAGTCGTTGTGGGTATTTGTAAAAGATCACACAAAATGCCTGGACAACTACCGCTCTGTGGCGATACACAGCCCAACCCTCTCTACTGTTTAATATCACCTAGTCCCCATCCCTGAGGATACGACTCCTGATGCAAGGTGGCTCTGACTGTTCGACCTTGGAAAAGGTCCCTGGAAGACAACAGGTTTTTTTACAGCCGTCAATGACCCAACGACAGAATTGTGCTAGGATAGTAAGAAACTCCCTATGGAAGCAAGAAGAGAGGGAAGGAACCAGCCTGAATCCTACTGAAATGACAGAGGGAGTGGGGGACGACGACAAGGGGGCATGATGGTGGTGGTGATGGAGACAAGAAGCTTATTCAAAAGTGAAGGGGTCATGGGTGCTGAAAAAGAAGTGCCCGTCCACATGCGTGTCAACTGTTTCCTTGTCACTCTCGGGTGGGAAGCGCTCGTGGCAGATGGGACACTCCTTCCAAAAGCCTGGAGAGGGCAGGTCCAAGGGAGATACGCCCATTCCGGATGGTTCTGACATCTGTCGCCCTGTCAGCCCGCTGAGCACGGAGGAAAAGAATGGGGAAGAGAGAGAGAGAGAGAGAGAGAGATTTTTTTTAAAAAAAGCATTCAAAAATTGAAATTTCATAAATTGATCTTCTGAAATGGGGCTGAATGTATCTCCCATAGGAAACACTGTGCAAAACCAGAGCAGAGTGAAGAATTGCTCAGGCACTCAAGGTCCAAAATGCCTAGAGTCACAGAATTAAGGTCAGTGAGAGTTGACCCCCAGTGTAGGCCAAGATACATTCATCACAAATGAAGGCAGGGGAAAGGTTTCATCCTCCAGACACACAGGGCCCCTTAAGCTAAACAAGTCCTTCACTAAGCATAGAGCTAACACCTGTGGCAATCCGCAAGGAGAGAGAAGAAAAGCAGTGGAAGGGAAAGAGACACCTGTAAATGCGAGGCTTAAGGGTGCAGAAAGGATGGGAAGGAAGGGGATACTGAGACATGATGAATTTACAAGAGATAAAAATGGGCAGAGGAAAAAGGAGCTTACCGTATTTTTCGGAGTATAAGATACAGCCCTCCCCCAAAAGAGGGTGAAAACCTGGGTGCATCTTATATACTGAAAACAGCCATTTTTGGCCTTCCAAAACCCTGCCCTGCATATCCTGTTTTTTGCAAAAATGGATGTGCAGGCTTGGGAGCCTGCAAAGTGGAGAGGGCAAATATGGGTGAACACGGCCCGTTTTTCACAAAAATGGGAGTGTTTTTGCCCTCCCCAACCCCCCAGGACCACTCTACAGGCCTCCTAAACCCTCTGCAAACCCTTTCACACAAAAGGGGGGGTGTACAGAGGGTTTGGGAGGCCTGCAAAGTGCTTCTGGGGACCAGGGAAGTCAAAAACCTTTTTTAAGAAAATAATTACCCTTCCAAAATATTGGTGTGTCTTATACTCCGTTGCGTCTTATAGTTCGAAAAATATGGTACATACCAAGGAGTCAGCTTTTTATTCTGAAAAAATCTGGGAAATCTCACGTTTCCACAGCTAAGGCAGTGTATATTCTTTGTGTCATTAGATATAGAGTTTGGCTGTTAGACAATCCGGACTGGCACTTTGGGCGACTGGAAAATGAAACCCTAATTAAACTGGGTACATTTGCAAGCATTTCTTATTTTGCATAATCAGCATTTTCTTTCTCTCTTCAAACCATGACCTGTCTGGCTTTGCAATTTTTACGAAGTGGCTAGAGAGGAGTGCAGATTACTCAATTACTGGAACACTAATTTGGCCAGGTCCCTGGGTTCTGAGCTTTTGACAGGTACCATCTAGAAAATGTTCAGACGTTGCTGATAACACTTTCCCCCGACCTCACCCATGAAGAAAGCCAAGATTCTTGCAGAGATAATTGCAGTTTCTATATTTTCATTTTATTCTTCAGCATATTCCCAAATCTGGCACTTGCCCAGAAGCTGGGTGCCAGGAGTGATTACAGCAGTGGTGGGATTCAAACTTTTTTACTACCGGTTCTGTGGGCGTGGTTTGATGGGCATAACATGGCTTGGTGGGCGTGGCAGGGGAAGGATACTGTAAAATCCCCATTCCTTCCCGATCAGCTGAGACTCAGGAGGCAGAGAATAGATGGGGGCGGGGCCAGTCAGAGGTGGTATTTACGGGTTCTCCGAACTACTCAAAATTCCCGCTACTGGTTCTCCAGAACTGGTCACACAACCTGCTGAATACCACCTCTGGATTACAGGTATAGTCCAATACATCTGAGAGAGGACAAGGTTGAAGAGAAAATGCAGTACAGGTGGAATAACTTCCCCTCACCTGGCCACTTCACAGAAGCCATTACCCAGTTCTGGAAGGAGTAGATTGGTTTCTTCGCCCCCACTCTGAGCAGCTGCCATCAGAACTGCCTTCTCATCTTCAGCTTCCTACAATGAGAAAAGAGGCATGTTTTCAATATATTTGACTTCGACTCATGCTCACGACAACTGGCCTCTTCTTCCTATGCTGGAGGGCACCACAACTCCTATGCCTCAAGTTATCTCCAATATATGCCTGCATACAGAATCCTCCTTTCAGGACAGCTGATTTGAACAAAAAACTAGGTTCAGTCTCTCCAGCTAAAAGAATTATGGCAAGCAGATGAAAGAGAGTCCTTGCCTAAAATTCTGGAGAGTTGTAGCTAATCAGGCTAAACGCCATCGGAAGATGGGTACAGATCCAGGCCAATAGGCACTTCTCTTGGTGCTAATCACATCTCTTGCCCCTTTTGCATATTATTAATTATTGTTTCTCTGAATTCACAACATTGGAAGCTGGGTATCATGGAAAGTAAGCACATCAACCTTTAGTGCAGATGTCCATGCGTGTATAGCAATAGAAATAGCACTTATATACCGCTTCACAGTGTTTTACTGCCCTCTCTAAGCGGTTTACAGAGTCAGCAATATTACCCCCAACAATCTGAGTCCTCATTTTACCCACCTTGGAAGGATGGAAGGCTGAGTCAACCTTGAGCCTGGTGAGATTTGAGCTGCCAAATTGCAGGCAGCCGACAGTCAGCAGAAGTAGCCTGCAGTACTGCACTCTCTCCACTGCTCCACCGAGGCGCTCTCTCTCTCTCTCTCTCACACACACACACACAAACCCATAATGCCCCTGGATCTGACATATAAAAACGAGCCTCTGTAGTGTCCCCCCCCCCCCTGCAAAGATAAAAAACTAAGCCAGTGTGATAGGAAGCATCCTTTAGGAGAGGCCAGTGGGTTGATGGGCAGCATTTGTAACACGTCGTCTTCCTAGTGATTATGCTCCAACCATAAACATTTTGTGAAAGTGCCAGGCCTCCTCCAAGGATTCCACGGCACTCAGGTACTCACAGTATGCTTTCAAAACCTCAAAACATCCTCCCTATCCCTGGGCTAGATCATCTCTTCGCCTGGATCCCCAAATGCAACTCTTTCGCCCTTCGCCTTGGACAGTATATCTGGGCTGGGTCCTTCCTTGCTTCTCAGGGCCTCACCGAGTCAGAACTGGAATCTTCGGGCAGCTGTTTGATCTGACTAGCAAGAGGAGTGGGCTGGCTGATGACCACTGTGTGAGATAACCCATGGGCGCAGGGAGGCGTGGTGGTCACTGCCCGGGTGTCACACAGACTGTAAGAAGTGAGCTGGGCAGGCAGGCGCATGTCCTCAGGGCATTCGTCCTCGGAGTCAGACAGGGAGTCCAGGGAGCCTAGAAGACGAAAATGAAGGAGATGACATTAGGTGTGTGTGTGTGTGTGTGTGTGTGTGTGTGTGTGTGTGTGTAAAAACAAATCTCTCCCAGAAAGCAATGATGCTCCCAGTAGAGACTGACCTTGCAGAAAAGAAACATTGCTCAGTTTGCTCTAGTTAGCCTCTGAGTAGGGCTTGAACCTGAAACTGACTGTCTGTCCAGGATGTAAATCTGCCCTCCCATCCATTGGTGCCCAAGCACATGCTTGTTGTGCTAATCCAGAGTTGCTGGGTAGGATACTTCCAATTCCTGTCCTCCAAAAGGAACTTAAAAGCAAGGTGCTCTGAGGAACAAGATGTCAACTCTGAAGCAAACCTGGCTGAAGCCATCTCTTGCTGTCTCATAGTTGCTACAAACTCTGAAGTGGGGAAGGGAGGGGGAAGTAGATAGAGTGGTTAACGGTCAAAACAAAAAGTTTTCTTATGGGAATCAAGGTCATCCCAACAGGTGGCAGTTGAATGAGAAGAAAAGTGAGCAAGCAACCTGCCAGTTACTTTAATTGGACGACGTGACCGGTGACATCTGAGGAAGGAAACATTTGTTCTTTTAAGCAGGCTAAAAACCGCGGGAACTTTTAGACTTGGTTTTTACTAGCTGTGCCGATATGATGTATCCAATAAACATGTTCTTTGAGGAATCTACCTGCCTCGGAGTTTTGCTTTTGGCGGATGCGTTATTCGGAACACTGACACAAGAAGGAAGGAGCCCTCTAAAAGTTGAAAAATAAGGGCCTTTCACACTGTTGTTGCTGGGCCCTGCATATTGGCCTTTTTGTTTCATCACCACTCTTCCCTTCCTCTACTTCTTCACATCTGAACCTGTCCTGATCCCAGGAATTTATCTGACATTTCCTGCTTTGGTTGCCTTCTCCCTCCTATCTTCTTGTCAACAGAATAGAATTGATTTCGGATAAGTGGATAGTGAACTAGCCTGCTGTAGTGGTTAGAATATTAGGCTAGAAACTGAGAAATCATGAGTTCTAGTCCTGCCGTAGACATGGAAGCTGGCTGTCCTTGGGCCAGTCTTCTTTCTCAGTCCTAGGAAGGAGATAAGGACAAACCATTTCTGAAAAACCATGCCAAAAAACTTGCAGGGACTTGGCTGGGCAGTCCTCAGGAATCAATGCTGACTTGTGTTGTGGCCCGCCAGCAGCCAGTAGAGCTGGCAGCAGATTCGGACAGTGAGGAGGTTGGGGAGGAACCTGGGCCAGTCCTGGAGTCTGGGGAAGGCTCTGATGAGGGCTCTGTGTCGGAGGCAGAGAGGGGGCCAGAGCCGTATGCCAGTTATTAGCTGACTTCGGAGTCAGACATCAGTGAGGCAGACGGACAGCTGGAGCCTGTTCCCAGTGTGTTCATCCGCATAGTTGCCAGATGAAGCGAACAGCTAAAGAACAGGGGTCAACTTGGGAGTAAGGCCACAGGTGGATGATGAATGGCCCCTCCCAGAGGAAATAAAAGAGGAGCGAAAGGGGAGTGGAGTTTGCAGGAGACAATTAGTTCGCTTCATTGGTTCGTGACTCTTGGAGACTCCTTGCCAAGTTTGGCAGATATTGGCCGGCAGCTCTCCAAGCCAGATAAGGTCTGTGATTGTAAATCCTCCGTTGAAAGACTTTGCTGGATGTGAATGAGCAGAATTCACAGTAAATGAATAAAAGGGGTTTTTGTCGGGACCAGGAGTTTGTTTCATGCTCTTGGGAAGCCTCGGTCAGAACAACTTGAAGGTAAGAAACATAAGGAATAAGAAAAAGGACAGTAAATATTTCCTAATGTACCTGTCATGGATTTGGGAAAGGGAAGCAAAAGGCTCTCCTTTTGAACGTTCCTAGGAAAGGATGTTCCAGCCACACAGAAGAAATATCTGACAAAATCTAAAGTATGACTTTACAGCTTCATTATGGAGTACTCCATAGAGTTCCCATAGGTGTGAGAAAAGAATGGAAGAATTACAAAGTGCACCAACAGGGACAAATGTTCTCAGTTGTTGCCCTACCCACCAGGGTAGTAAACATTTAGTACTCAAGATATTGCTGCACTGCAGCTCCCGTCATTCCTCACCGTCAGACACAGATTCATAGGAATTAAAACCCACCAAACCTATATTGCCCATTTCAGAACAAATATGGGAAGAGAAGATTTAGCTAAGCAAAATTCTGGAGAAGCAGCTTCCACCTCGAGGTAAACTCCATCAAGACCCCCGACCGCTCTGTTCTGAATAAGTTTAAAGATGCTTGAAAATTTAGATTCACAAGGCTAGTTTTAGAACTCAACCAAGTCTGTTGATGCCCATTTCCTTTTGCCTTTGTTACTGATAGCATGGACCGGGGTCACTAAATGTAATTGGCAGGGCTGCTAACTGGTGGTGGTGAACTAACCGGGAGTATCCAGAGCTCTCTCCTCTTCGTCAATCAGAACCGATTCACTCCATTTGTCATCTGCTACTTTGTCCAAACGCTCTTCAAGGCAGCGTATGTACACCAGCAACTCCTGAAGGCAGACAATGGGCAAACACATCAGCATGGAGCTGCAGCGCCTTCCTCCTCTCGCCACTTCGCATCTCTTCTTCTCATACTAAATTTGGGCTTTGGTCAGCTCTCCACTTGGACGCCACACCCACCTGTTTTTCGGACTGCAGTTGTTCTTTCTCCTTCTGGGCAACCTGCAGGGCAGCCCGTAATTCCCGCAGCTCTCGGCGGCTCTCGGAGACTTGAACCTGGTGAGGGCAAAAGTGGCATTTGCCAAAGAGGAATTTTAGAATAACATATAGAGAGAGTTATGAAGCCCACTCGGGAACTAAACACAGGTCGTCCCTTCGGGGAGAGGGGGCGGTCTAGAAATCAAATAAAATTGAAAAATTAAAATAAAATAGGTAGTCCTCAACTTACAACAGTTCGTTTAATGACCGCTCAAAGTTACAAACGGCACTGAAAAAAGTGGTTTAGGACTGTACGACCATTGCAGCATCCCCGTGGTCATGTGATCAAAATTCAGATGTTTGGCAACTGGTTCGTATTTTTAATGAAGGTCGCAGTGTCCCGGGGTCACGTGATCCAGCCGTTGTGACCTTCTGACAAGCAAAGTCAACGGGGAAGCCAGATTCACTTTACAACCACGTTGCTAACTGAACAAATGCAGTGATTCACTTAACATATTGGGGAGAGGGGGCGGTTTATAAATTTAATAAACTATAAAACTATAACTATAACAACGGTGGCAACAGAAGTCGTAAAATGGGGCAAAACCCACTTAACAAGTGTTTCACTTAACCACATAAATGTTGGGCTCAATTGTGGTCGTAACCCAAGGACTATCCGTAGTTAATGCTCATGCCCAATGCTGGGATTTTGAGGAAGCTCCTTTCCTTTTTAGAAAGCTCTGACCATTTTCTAGTGCCCCTATTTTATTCATGGGGCGGAGCCTCCCCTTCACCACTGACCAACTCCATTTCCTAAAGGACTTTTAGGCTTCTGTTTTGATTTATTGTCACATTGCACCAGTGGTGGGTTGCAGAGGGGTGTACTGGAGCCTGCCCAGAGCACCGGATACCGTTCCGGTACGGTGCTCCAGAGGGCCCACCTGCCCGCCAGAGCTCCTTACCAGTCTTTTAAGTCTTCTGCACTTGCGCATGGCGCGTACAGCACCTGCGTGATGCTCCGCGGAGCAGCTGGAGTGTCGCGAAGGTGCTAAGATGCATGCGCGCACTGCGCACATCCATGTGGATGCCGCCGGGCCTGTTCCAACCGTACTGGTTGGAACGGGGTCCAGAACCCACCACTGCATTGCACTCACCTCTTAGAGCAGGCCTGCATAACCCAGAGAATGAACCCTGATGAATTAAAAATAATTGTGGGCAGCAAAGCAATATCTGGTGGGCCAATCAGCTGCTAGTAGGGAGGAGGGAGCGCTTGAACAAGGGGTAGCAGTGAGGCCTGAGATGCCCAGCAACACACCTTTTTGGGTGGTGGTGAATTTAATGACTTTTTAATAAGCAGCATCAAACCACACAGGGATGTTTGATGAGCCTTGTGTTTAAGCCTTTCCTAACTTGGTGGTCTCCTGATACAGTGAGACAACAATTCTTTGACCTCCTGGCCAGGATGGTCAAGACAGATCTAAAGGAGTTGCAGTCTAGAGAGCACCCAAGTTAAGACGACTTATTCTGTAGATAAAGGTAAAGGTTCCCCTTGCACATATGTGCTAGTCATTCCCGACTCTAGGGGGCAGTGCTCATCTCTGTTTCAAAGCCGAACAGCCAGCGCTGTCTGAAGACGTCTCCATGGTCATGTGGCCGGCATGACTAAACGCCGAAAGAACACAGAACACTGTTACCTTCCCACCAAAGGTGGTCCCTATTTTTCTACTTGCATTTTTGCGTGCTTTCGAACTGCTAGGTTGGCAGAAGCTGGGACAAGTAACGGGAGCTCACTCTGTTACGCGGCACTAGGGATTCGAACCACCTTTCTGATTGACAAACTCAAGGTCTTAGCCACTGAGCCACCATGTCCCCTTCCTAGGTGCATCTAACCAAATAATTGGATATCGAGGATTGTTGAAGGTCTGGACAAAAAAATTATGTGAGGACTAAGGATGGTCAGTGACAACAGGATAGTGACTGGCAAATCGGAATAAAAAAAGAAGAGGAATTGAAATGGAAGGATAGGCTCTGTTAGCCTTTAGTCAATAATTTCAAAAGTCACAGAAAGAATCATGAATCCTGCAAGGGAGGAAGAGCCCCAAGAGTTCTTTTCAAAACTTTCTCTTCTGGTGATCCTTGCACGATAAAGAGGTCTTGCAACCCATCTAAACAGCAGGCAAGGGAGTAAAACGTCTTCCTGGAATCTTGGCAATCTTAATCTGTAAACGGCTCCTACTTATGAGAGGACTGAAACCACTACCCAAAGTCTCTGTTTTCCCTCCCTCCTTGAATGATGGAATCCTTTTCCCAGTGGAGATAGTTTACCAGACTGGCATCCCGTTCCTGTACCAGCTCCATACGCAACCCCTGGCGCTGTGCCCTTTCTTCTTGCAAGTTGTTTTCAAGACGGAGAACCTCAGCACTCAGCTTTAGGATCTTATCTTTCTCGGCCTAGCAAAATATAAATTTGAAAGGAAGCGTCAGTGCAGGATGAGATTACTAACACCTCCCTCCCTCCCCCCTCTGCTCTATGGAAAGCTATTAAACTATTTGGCAAGGTCGGATTTTTCATGAAATATGCAGAGCTGGAGAACCCAAGGAAGTATAGATGTTACTTAACGACAATAATGGCCCTCACTACAGTTTTAATTGCTTTTAATAAATTATGTAAACTTTGTAAATTTTGTTTTAATTGCGTATGCTGCCCAGAGTCGCGTGAAAGTCAGATGGGCAACTATATAAATAGAAATTCAATAAATAAACGAACAATTCAATCCACCAACTCCTCAGTAGGACCATGTTGACAGAGCTAGCAAAGGTTTTAGTTCAGGGACATCTACAACTGTAAAGAGCAGCTAGATTAGGAAGGAGTCATCTATAGATTTGTCCATAGACTTAGTTATCCCAGCAATTCTGTCCCTGTCTTAACAGTGTGTGGGAAATGCAAGAAAGGAAGAATGAAAGAATGAAAGAAGGGAGGGAAGGAGGGAGGGAGGAAGGGGGAGGGAGGAAGGAAGGAGCGAGGGAGAGGGGAAGGAACGAAGGAAGACCCCAAGGAGGACTCAACATAGTTAATAGTGACAGAATAGTTCTCTACAAGATCCACGCTATTGATAAAAGGGATCCCACAGAGCAAACTAGATCGCTGAACATTTTGGTTTGTGATCATACTGGGAAAAATTGGCACACGTACAAAATTCAAATATAAAATGAGATTCCTTTTAATAGTTAAGTAAAACACTTCAAATTTGAAACTTTCTAGGCAAATCATCCCAACTGGAGTTGGGAACAGCTACTCTTCACTGAATGTTTCAAAACTCTTTTGACCTTACCAGAAGTGTTTGAAATTCGAACTAGCCCCACTTTAAGCTCAAAGGGCCAATTCTATAGGATTGTTTTAAGTTCAGAACACTTTCAGCCAAAACACCCACCTTCAAATTGAAACGTCCCAAATTCCTACACATAAAATCTGAAATGATGGAAGCCTGCACCCTTTAATGCATCCCTCTCACTAAGACTTAGATTTAGCTTATAGAAGATAATGTAGTGCAGTATACTAGGAAAAGTTTATCCCTTGCTAGAAACATTCCCCAGAAAGGGAATGTGGGGAAGCATCGAAATGCTTTAAAATACTGTGTGGTACTTGGTGTTCTTTCAGCTTGCTTGTTTTCTTGCAGTTTTTGTTATCAAACTAGGCAACATCAGCAGCATGAGAGAGCACCAAGAACCCACATTCAACCCTGAGCTACAAATATTCTCTTTTATCCCTTTGAAATACAGAATAATTTAGGTCCAAAGCCATATCATTCTTTTTCTTTTGAAACTCCCAAACATTCAATCTCGGCAATTCAACTGCTTTGGGATTTTGTTCTTTCTGCATGCACAACTAATTTAAAAACTTCCCCAGAGCTTAATTTCAATCCAAAATAAAAAGATCCATGTTTGCATCGATGGATGTCAGGATCCTTTTGCTTTATTCCCTCTCTACTACAAAGAAAATAGGCAATGCTTATGTGGATTGGGGAAGGTAGCGTTATTTATAGTGCTGAAAATGTTGGACTAGGCGTGAAGGGGGTCTAGTGTCTAAATGCCACTTGATTATAGATAATTCTAGACCATTTGCTCCCTCTCAGTTTAATCTCAGCCCTGGATTGCTGAGAAGGTAAATGATGTGAGGCTTCCACATGCATGGTGCAGACTTCCCACAAGGCAGAAGAAACATAAATGATGAAGACAAAAAAAAAAAAAAAAACCCCACAGAAGTTGGCTCAACCATAGTTCCATTTTAATCCTCCTGGCAATCTTTTAAACTTGTAATTTATATTGGGGTATTTTAATTTTAACCTTATTATTACTATTTCTATGTATTGTAATGATTGTTGTGTGATTTTTATACCTCCTCCGTGTAATGTTTAATTGTATAATATGTGCTTTTTTATTTATTGTACGCCGCCCCGAGTCCCTTCGTGGAGAGGGAGCGGCTAACAAATCTAATAAATAAAAATAAATAAAAATAAAAAATAATAAAAATAAGTTTGCTCAACTGATTTGGGGGATCACATGCACAAGTGCCCCACATACCTCTACATTCTGCAACAGCATGGCTTTCTCCTTCCACCATTGGCCTTTGCCTTCTTTCCACTTGAGGGTCATGTCAGCAAGCTTGATGTTCACCTCAGCTGCCTCAAGGCGGCTCTTGTGGAGATCAGAGATGGTGCGGTCTCGGATGGAGGCCACACTGGCGAGCTCTTCCCCCAAAAGAGCCACTTTCTGCTGGCTGGCAGCCAGAACATCCTGTGTGGTGCGCAACTGTTCACACAGGGATTCCATCTGTGCCTAGAAAGAGAGAGGACTGAGAGGAAGAGGGACAAGAGAAAGTGGAGAGGCCGTGTCCAACCTTCATGGTACTAGGAGAGCCCCAGGAAGAGAATAAGGGGTCTATAATAGCAGCCATTAGGATTCAACAAACTTTCTAATCCTGAAGTGGGAAATCTGTCCCAGCAAGTACAAGCATGGATTATGGAAGGTGGTGTGTCTTCCGATACTTGATGTTTTCAAGCTTTAACCTATTTCTTGAACAAAAAAAAAACCTTTCCTGATTTTTGCAAAGAGAGATATTGATCTAGTTTCTTTCCCTGGGACAAAAATAAATCCCTGGGTTCTGGTTCCCACCCATCCACTCCTCTGCCCTGCAAGTCCTGAGAGAACAAGTGGTTTTGCTTAGATCAGGGCTGGCTGATTTTTGTCAGTTCTTTCTTGTTCTCTAACAGGAAACCAGCTCTGTTGGCTGTAACTTTGTTCCAAGCCTATTTACAAAACGAAGCGCGTGGGTTTATACCTTATTTCTCCTAGAATTTTTAAAAACTTAATTCACGAAGTGTCCAGTAGAACTGGTGCCATTTTGTACATGGATCTTCTTCCACAAAACACGTTTGGAGAAAAAGGGTTGGGCCTGAAGCAACATCACCCTAGATTTTTTTGCCTATGACATGTCCTGATCTGTGCTTTGCTTGTTCAACCTTGTTTTTTTATCAGTCTAAACCAGTGGTTCCCAACGTGGGCCCCACACCCCACAGGGGGGCAATTTGATTTTTAATGGGGGCAATTTGAACCTTGTTTAAACCAGGTTAATGGCCTTTTAGGCATCCTCCCTGTGAGTAGAATTCACTTTTTGAGTAAAGTAAGAATTATATGTCACGGGAGGGGGGGGGGCATCAGGTTTTTAGAGATGCTTAGGTGGGGCAAGGACAAAAAAAGCTTGGGAACCACTGGTCTAAACTATCATTCTGAACTCCTGGATACCTTCTTGTTGTAAACTACTATCTTTCTTTTGGTAATGGAAATAGCATAACCCCTGGATTAGGGATATCCACTGGATGGCTATTTAAGGTTCCATACTCAAGGAAATTAGACGGTTACTTGCATTTAGGATGGGCAAAAAGGGGTTCCTTGCATAAGAACAGAAATTACTAGGTACTGGAGATAGGTTATCAAGACTGGGTGTCTTGAGAAGTTCTGGGAGAACAGCAAAATCATCCCATTAGAGACACCATTAGAGAGAGCGTGCTGGACTTGATAAACCTTATTTTTAATATCCCTAGAGGCTTCCAGTCTTCGGGTACTGTCAGGGTTCCAAAGGATGCCCTAATTAATTCATGAGCCTCGAGCCAAATTTCAAAAGAAATCCAGTTATTTATTAGGCACAACATGTCAGCACTGTTCCCATTTGAGGTCAACTCTGCCGCACGTGATTTACAGTTCAACTGTGATCCTGTTTCCCCCCTCCTCCCAGAGTGTGTCATTAATCACATTGTCCAATGAGACACTTTGGCGGACTGTAAAAACCATGCCTTTCAGGCTGGCTTCGGTAATCTAAGATCCGACCTTGAGGAAGGTATGCATGGAATGTGCTTCTCAACATGGCTGCTGAACAGCTCCATCAGTCCTCCCCCCTTCTTGCCCATGGCAACTCGAGAGCAGATCATGATTGCTTTGCGAGTTGACATTCGGCTCCCCTCACTTCCTGAAGGTGACCTGTGCAAAACAAACAATTTGAGTAGAGTTATAGGATTTATGGATGCGACCCTCCCCCCAGGCTGGTTTGGATTTTCTGCATGGAATTTTGCTATAAGATGACCAGCCTGTATATTCCTACTCTTTACTCAAGATGCCTCTGATAAGGGGTAACCCTTCTACTTAATTAAGTATTAGAGTTGTCTCTTGTGCCACCTTGAATCAAGGATTTACTGCACCTCATAATGGGTTTGGCCCCTGATGACCATGGGATCTGGGGGCTCGCGGGGTAGTGGCTTCAAGGTCAATCCGACTATGGGTTTTAAGAGGCTACTATGGAATACTGGGTGTATCTTCCCTAACAGTCGGGGCAACTTCAATTGAACAGTGACTGGGTTGATGATCTTTACTATGGGGAATGGTCCCATAAACTTTGGCCTCACTTTCTTGCTAGGGAGTTTTAACCTCAAATATTTTATGGAGTGGTTGACCTTGTCCCCCAACTGGACTGGCCATTGCAGAACTCGGTATTTGTCTGCCTGTTTCTTATAGGTTTGTGACACTTTAGTTAGTGCTTTCTTGACATTATCGCAGGTTGCTTTCAGCGTTGACATCCCATCAGTCAAGCTGACTGAGGAGGGAGAATCCCTTGGATACTTAGGCATTGGGACAAATTCTATGTCGCTACCACTTTGAATGGGGTTAGTCCCATGCTACTATGAGCAGCTTTATTGTACGCGACCTCAGCAAAAAGCAGGAGGTCCACCCAATTGGATTGTTGATAGTTCATGCAACACCTCAGGTACTGCTCTACCATGGTGTTAAAACTTCTCTGCCCCCCCCAACATTGGTGCTTGGATGAAAGGCTGAGCTAAGGCCCTGGAACAACCCAATGGACCGCAGGAACTCCCTCCAGAACTTAGCCATGAACTGGACTCCTCTGTCTGAGATAATTCTCCATGGTACTCCATGCAGGTGGTAGATGTGCTTCAGGAACAGTTTGGCCAACTGGTGGGCTGAGGGTAGTCCACTACAGGGTATGAAGTGCGCCTGTTTGGAGAATAGGTCTATTACAGTCCACATCACCATGTTTCCCCCACTTTTCAGCAACTTCACTATAAAGTCCATTGTGATTTCCTCCCATGGTCTCGTTGGCTCTGCTAATGGTTGCAGCAGTCCAGGGAGTTTTCCTGGTCATTTTTTCATTGTGGTGCAGATGGTGCAACTTTTCACATAACTGTCCACGTCTTTCTTTATGGCGGGCTACCAGAATTGCCTTTGTGCTAAGTGTAAAGTCTTTAGGAACCCAAAGTGGCCTGCTGGTTTGATGTTGTGGCTTCTCTGGAGGATTAGGGTGCATAGGGATTCTTAGATGTAGAGTTTCATCTCCTTCCATGCTAGGTCATCTCTTTTTATCAAGATGTGCTGATTGTCACGGAACGAGGGGTCTGCTAGCAGACAGTTTTTGTTGGGTACTGAAAGCCTCCAGATTTTTTTGGTCAGTCCAGACTTCGAATGGTCTCTGGCTCCCTTCCAGCAGGTGGCACCAGGTTAGCAGTGCCCATCTCACTGTGAAAGCCTCTTTTTCCCATGCAGCCCATCATCTCTTTGTGTCCGTGAGCTTGCGGGAGGTGTAGGCACAGGGCTGTAGGTTTCCTTCGTTTTTTCGTTGTAGTAGCACTGCTCACACTGCCACATTGCTGGCATCTGCTTGGATAACCAAGGGCTGTTCGAGATCAGGATGCTTCAGCACTGGTTCCTTTGCAAACATTTCTTTTAGTGTTTCAAATGCCTTTTGGCAGGTTAGGTCCCACTATAGAGGTTGTCCCGGATGGGTTTTTTCCCCTGGGCCCCCTGTCTTTAAGAGGCCCATCATGGGTTTGGCGATCTTTGAGAAGGAGGGATGAATTATCTGTAGACGTTTGCGAACCCTAGGAAGTTTTCTAGCTGTCTGCGGTGCAAGGGGGTTGCCAACCTAGGATAGCTTGTACTTTGGCTGGCTCCATCTCTATGCCTTCATTTGACACTCGGTAGCCCAGGTAGTCTAGCTGTGCATGGTGAAATTCACGTTTTGAGAGCTTGATGTACAGGTTGGCTGCCAGATGTTTTTCCAGTACCTGGCGGACTAAGGGCATGTGATCATTCATGGTCTCAGTGTAGATGAGGATATCATCCAGATAGATGAAGACCTCCTTGTAGAGGTGCTCATGCAGTACTTCGTTTATTAACTGCATGAACACTGCTGGGGCTCCTTGCAGCCCGAAGGGCATCACTTTGAATTGGAAGCTCCCTAGGGGGGCAGTTGAATGTTGTTTTCCATTCATCTCCCTCCCTGACGTGTATTAGGTAGTATGCTTCTCTGAGGTTCAATTTGGTAAAAACTTTTCCCTTGACTAAGTAAGATAGCATGTCCTTCATGAGGGGAAGAGGGTATAGAATGTATATGCACACACAGTTTATCCCCCTAAAGTCCACGCATAATATAGTTGTCTTTTTTTACTTTGAATAGGACTGGCGCTGCGACCCATGACTTGGCTGGCTCAACCCTTGCTAGGTTTTTATCTATGTATTTGTGCATTTCTTGCCTTTCCAGGAGCGTCATAGCGTACAGTTTGGGCTTGGGTAGTTTTGCCCCGGGAATGATTTCAATGGCGCTGACTGTCTCACAGTGGAGAGGCAGAATGTCGCAAATACTTCTGTGAGGTCCTGGTATTCCCTCAGGATCTGTTCTGCCTCTGGGGTTTTGTTGGAAGTGGTTGCCAGTTGTTCTGGTTGGCTCTTTGGGAGGGTTCCCTGTGTGGGCGGTGTTTCTATTTCCTGGTGAAGAGGGAATTGGGGCCCCCTTGCTATCCTCAGTCTGCGGCTGCCTCCTTGCCACCAGATGGTCGGTCCCCGCTTGTCTAGCCAGGAGAGTCCCAGTATAACTGCATCTGTCATTTTGGGGGCTATTACAAATCAAATTACTTCCCAGTGATTCACTAGCTCTAGCCTCACTGCAGGGGTGGGTTCCTGCCAGTTCTAACCACTTCTATAGAAGAGGTTCCACAAATCTACCGTGCCATTTAGAACCGGTTCCAGCTCCCTCCCCCTGCCCGTCCGCACCATGCTTGCCCCGCCCACCACTCACTAATTGGCTGGCTCACCAATTGCTCCACCTGTCTCTAAGAATCCTATCTAAACCTTAAAGTCTTAAAGCTGTCAAGTTTGAACATTCCTGGGTTTTTTTTTCTAAAGGGTTAGGGGTGCAAGGGTTTTGTAACTTGACAGCTTTAAGACTTGTGTGCTTCAAATGCCAGAGTTTCTGAGCCAACATGACTGGAGGAGAAATTCTGGGAGTTGAAGTCTACAAGTCTTAAAGCTGTGAAGTTTGAACACTCCTGGGGGTATTTTTTCTAAAGGGTGAGGGGTGCAAGGGTCTTGTAATTTGACAGCTTTAAGACTTGCTTCAAATGCCAGAGTTTCTGAGCCAACATTTTGGTTGCTAAGCAAGAGCGTTGTTAAGTGAGTTTCACCACATTTTACAAGTTGGCCACGCCCACCCAGGCACATGACTGCCAAGCCACTCCCACCCAGTCACATGGCCGGCAAGCCACTCCCACAAAGCAGGCCACACCTTCAGAAGAGGTTCTAAAAAAATTTGAAACCCACCACTGCCTCACTAGTTCGGTCAGGTGGGTGGCATAGGCTCCCCCCACTAATGACCTATCGACCTGTCCGAACTGGATCGGGTGGGTCAGACTTTTTGCTTTGATCCCCATTTTCAGGACTGTGATAAGGTTGACCAAGCATCCAGTGCAGCCTGAGTCTTGGAAAGTCTCCTGGGTTCCCGTTTTTGGGGCTGTGAGGCGTATTGGGAAAATGAAAGGGTGAACTGGTTTACTCACTATTGGGTCATTTTTGCCCTCATAGGATTCTGGCAACTGGTCGTCGTTGCCTGAGGTTCCTCCCCCTTTAGCTGGGGGGCGGGAGGGGCGTCTGCAGGCTGGAGGGCCTGTTGGTGGTGTGCTTGGGGCCTCATTCTGGTTGTGCCCTGGGTGGTGGGTCTGAACTTGGCTTGGGGGCTGGGGTTGCGCATGCTGGCCTATCCCTCCACATCTGTAGCATTTCAGCGGACTTTGTGGGAAGGCTGGTTTTGGGACCAGCTGTGGTGCTGTGGTTCCCTGTCGGCTGGATGGTCTCTGGTTGGGTTGATCTCTGTCTTTGGTATCCAGTTGCTTTCCTATGTTGTTGGCACGCAATCCACCGTCGACTTTTATGGCTACTCGGAACCACTCAGAGAGTTGGTTTGGGATGTCCCGGTAGGCAGTTACCTGGGTGATTTGCTTGTCCAGACTTGTTCTGAAAAAATGCACCAACAGCTGCTCTGGTAAAGGAGGCAGCTTCCCTATGACTCTCCTAAATTCACGGATGTGTTCTTTGATGGGTCACCCCCTCTGCCTTAGGTTTCTGAGCTCATCTTCCGCATATGGGTCCTCCTCCACCTCCTCAAATATGGCCTCTAGCAGTTGTAGGAAGTCATCTACGTCTTGCAGCTGGGGAGCTCGCCTCTTGTGGAGGGCTGCTAGCCATTCCCTTGCTTCTCCCTCTAGCCCTTCGACGATGGTATTCACCATGGCTCTGGGGGATGGGTAGAGATGTCCATAGCATTCTAGGTGGATCTCAGCTGAGTCAAGGAATAGAGCTAGTTAGTCTGAGTCCCCATCAAATTTTCCCCTGAAGCGGGGGGGTTTGTTCAGCATTGCTCCTCCCTCCTCCTGTCGGCACCTGTAAGCCCATGCTTGATGTGGATGCCCATCTTCCTTGGCTCTAGTTTGGATAGAGGGAGGGGATTGCCTGCCCTGGGTGGGCTGCCTGCTGCGTGGGAGAGGCACTGGCTGCAGTTTCGGGCTCCTTCTACTTCTAATGGGTGGAGAAGGGGGGCTGCGCTCCAGTCTGCGCCTCCTCACTTCAAAAGGATCAGATGTCCCTCCCCCCTATTTTGAGCGGCATAATGGCCCCTCATCACAAATGGTGGCCCGGTAAAATTCCTCCCGCAGTTGCTCTATTGAACTTCCCAGGGGTTCCATCGCAGGCTTTGGGAGCCTGGTTTGTGCCCAGTCCCACATCCAATCCACTCTTCCCAGCTCGCTCAGGAGTTTTCCCCTTTTCTGGGCATTGGGGTGAGGGAACTCAACTTTGGCTGCTTTAGTGGTTAACTTCCACCAATACTCATGCCTTCTTGCTTCGGTTGCTAGAGTAGGCATCTCAGCTTTGAAGGCTGGGGAGGGCTGCACTCTGGTTGCAATCAGGCTGTTGGGTCCTGGGATTGCAAGGTTGGAGGAAATCTCTGCTTTCCTTTTGGTCGCTTGGAGCAGGGTATCTTCGGATAGTCCGTCCTCTGCTATGGTTGCCTGAATTTCTCTCAAAGCACCCCAGATGTCGGGGAGCGATTGGACAGCCAATTCCAATTCAGGAAGTCTGGTAATCTTGATTTAAAAAGAGAGTTGACCTGCTGTCAGGGTTCTGACGGATGCCCTAATTAACTCATGAGCCTCAAGCCAAATTTAAAAAGAAATCCAGTTATTTATTTGGCGCAACATGTCAGCACTGTTCCCGTTTGAGGTCAACTCTGCTGCACGTGATTTACAGTTCAACTGTGACTGTTTCCCCAACTCCTCCCAGAGTGTGATTGTGTCATTAATCACATTGTCCAATGAGGCACTTTCGCGGGCTGTAAAAACCACGCCTTTCAGACCGGCTCTGGTAATCTGAGATCTGACGTTGAGGAAGGTATGCATGGAATGTGCTTCTGAACATGGCTGTTGAACTACTCCATCAGTTCTCCCCCCTTCCTGCCCATGGCAACTCGAGAGCAGACCATGATTGGTTTGCGAGTTGACAGTACTTACTGTGCGGCGGTTAGCAGCTGCCAGCTTCTGCTGCAACTTCTGAATATCTTCCTGCAGCATGAGAGCCTGGGAGATTTTCTCGCCGTGACGAGTCTTGGCTTCTTGCAAGTCGGATGCCAGGCTACGGCTCTCCTCCTTGGAAGCCTGCAGCTTGACCTGGAGAGGAGAGAAGACTTGTTTCCAACATGCCAGCTGCTTGGCTAACGATGCCAGCTCTGGTTTCCTGCTCCTCTTTGTTTCCCTCTTTTCAAACCTGTTGCTCCATGCTCACCTGGTACTGCTCTTTCTCAGCATTCTCTTCTTTGAGCTGATGGTGGATGTGTTCCTGCTCCCTCAGAAGTGACTTCACTGTGTCTTTCACCCTGCAGCAGAAATGATCCAAACAGTATATGAACGTGTGAGGAATATTCACTGTACTCTTTCTACTCAGGAGCATCTCTAAAATAGGTCTGTCTCTCTCTACCTCTACCTACCTACCTACCTACCTACTGTACCTATTTAGAAACCACCCTTTAGTTCCATCTTTGCATCATCCTCAATATAGCATGAGCATCCATTAGCCCAGCAGCCTAATTCCAAGATGATGCTTTAGCCACAACCTATTAATTTCCAGGCATCACTAGGTTACTAAATAGATCAGCTTCTCTGTATGAAAACATTCCCCAACATAATCTAATTCACTGAGAGTGGGCTTGTTACAAACAATGTAAAAATCAATATTGATTCCTAAATTTCCTACATTCCTCTACTTCCTCCATCTACATTTAATTCATGATCTGAATGATAGTGGATATCCGCTGATAAAACCAAAGATATGGAAACTAGGACACAATATATTAAATCCTGGGACAATTCCTTGAGATTGAGTTAGAATGGCACAGATAACTGATTCCATGATGATCCTGATTCCCCCCAATCTGATACCCCATGGCTGTGTTGCTCCTAGAAACTTCTAATAGTCTGAGTTAATACGAGTTCTAATCAAAAAATCAACAATTGCCTATCGGTAGCTCAAAGACATTGTCCCCCCCACTCCCATCTCTCTCTCTCTTCCTCCTTCTTTCCCTCCCACCACCTCTCTCCCTTTTGATTGTACTTGAGATGCTTTCTTTGACATGGCCTTGACCTGTCTAATTCCGTCTCCCTCTGAAGCATCTTCTCTCCAATCCCCTGGATATCGCTCTCCAGTTCCTGGATTCGGGCCAAGTGCTCAGTTTCTTGAATGCTTAGAGTATCTCTCTGCTTGGAGATTTCCGTGTAAGAATTGGACAATTCCTGGTTGAGGGTAGAGAGGAAGAAAAGTGAGTGATGTCTATAACATTTGAATAAAATAAAATAAAATAAAAAACAGCAGCTAGTTTTGCTGACAAAATTGAACACAGCAACATATGAATAACTCTACTGGATGAAAGCAAGGCTCATTTTGATCCAGAATAGTTATTTCTCACAATGCTCAACCAGATGTAAAACTATGAGATGGAGACATACACCTTTCCTACTAATGTTCTCCTGAACCTGATATATGGAAGCATGTTAAGCACCGCATGCATACGAACTAATCTGATGCAAGCATTGAGGCAGAGGGGCATCACTCTGTACAGAAGGGATATCCAGATCTTGCTTCAGGCTTGGAGTCAGATGTTGCACAAAGTTTTGTGGCCACCTGAGTTTTTGCTTATTAAGATGAGGGGAACACAACACCTTTCCTGAAGCTTGGGAGGTGGGATCTGGAGGAGCTGGCAAGTCCTACTGCAGAACCTTGCTTTCTGCCTTGCCTTATATTGTGCAGCCAGCTTGGTGTGCTCATCACGTAGGGAGCTAAGTGCTGCTTCTAGATCTGCTGCGCGGCTTCTCAATTCTTGAACCTCTTCCTTCAGGCGGCAGGACTCACGCAACAGGGCTCCTTGTTCCTGACGACTCTCTTCCAGCTGAGTCTGTGGGGAAGTAGAGAGAGAGATACTGTACCGAAGTACAAAGTCAGAGGACACGTTCATTCAGTGGGCTGGATTTTACCGTCTTTGTATTGCTATCCTAGGATTAAAAGCTGATTAAAATTTAAATCATGATATAATCTTTCCAGGCTGAAATATTTCAAGGCTATTTGTATGCTGCATTGCTTCTTTCAAAATAGGTTTGCATGAGGAAAGCTCAACGTGCCAGAGAAAATCATTTATCTCAATCTTCAGATACTTAGTTTTTTATACAGCGAAGCCAAAAAAGGAATGTCTCCGTAGCAGCTTAATGGTTCTGGTATAATTCCAGAAGATTGAAAAACTCTGCTATCTTGGCTTGATGAAAGCAGAAGGTCAACCATTTAATATTGGATGGATAGTCCAGGACATCTTAAAACTCTTGCTCCATCTCATTCATTTTGGCACCTTAGGAGGACAGACTGGGCACAGAGAGGTTGTTGGACTACTTTTTAGATTGCTAGCCAAGTTAGCTCAGGTAGATGGAAGTTGGAGCCCAAGCACACGAAGAAGACCAACCTCTGACACCAATACTGTGGAAAACATCAGGTCATAGGTCAAGGCTTTAATTTGTGTCATGATGTACCTCCAAATTTGAATGTGGAAAGTGAAGATGCTGACTCAAAGGAAGCAACTAGTATATTTTCCATTAATAATCACCAGGGATAGGACCGTTCTCTCATTGCTGGTATTGTTTAACCTTTAATTATATCAGAAGATACTGTATATTTAATATGGAAATGATAACATTCCCTTTGTATTAGAGATGATATGGAACAGAATTAAAACCAGGAATCATTGAGTTTGTTGCAATTTATTTCTAAGCCCTCCCTTCTCTAGAGGGCGCTAAGAATGTCTACAATAACCTCACAAAATAGGCTGGGTTGAAAAAAATGTAAACAGGCCTAAAATCTAGAGCATTTCATAGCTGAGTGAAAGCCTGAATTTAGAATTTCCTGAGTTGAGTTGAATGCTATAGTTAGGCAGCAAGCAACTAGTCATGAAAAAATAATTATACTCACGGAAGGAAATACACCTCGCTTTAGGGTCAAGAATGTTGGCTTACAGAAAGAACTAAGGGTTGCTTAGAGCATCCTACCTCAAGTAGCGTGGCCTTGGGAACTACCAGCAGCATGTCAGTTCCTCCTCCTTCATCGCTGGCCTCCTCTAGAGTGACGAGCTCATCCATGGGACAGGGTTCGCTGAACTGGAAAGAACAACTTTGGCCACGCACCTCCCCATGGCGATCCACATAGCGAAAGTGATATTGCTGCGGTCCTGGCTTAGGTAAATAGCTGGCTGTGAAAGGACAAATATATTTACTGTATTACTTTTCTGACTTCTGAATATGAAGGCTTCCTTTTATTGCTTGGCTCCTAATGAGTCACAGATAAAAGGAAAACCAGAGGTGGGAAATTAGGATCTGTTTCGATTAACATTCTCTTTTCTTAATTTCTGATGAAGCTAAATAACTTTTTGCTTTGCTTTTAGTACAAAATGGCATTTTATTTTGCTCCCAGTTTCACTGCATGGAATTGATTTGAGCACTTTGGGCCATTGCTGTTTTGAGTAGCTGTTTTGAAAGGGCAGGCCAGATAGATTGCTGAAATCAAGTTCAGTAAGACTGGTTGTTCTGTTTATCTACTTTATCTTGTGTCACCATTCTGCTTGGGCAGGAAGTCATTCCTCAAGTGTTACTCAAAACATTTAGCCGTGTATGCTTTGATGAATCTGCTCTGAATCACTCGAAACATGGCTTACCTTGGAACTGGACACTGCAATGGAGGGTTCCTTCAGAAGCTCCACCATCTGGCATTACGCCCCACACAAAGGTATAATAGTCACGTACCGAAGAAGCATCCACCTGAGGCAAGGAATGGGAAAGGTAGCATTAGAAGATGTAGTACTTGGGTAACTCTCCCTGAAGGTCCACCATTGCAAACCCAACAATTTGGGATGGATCCAAAACTCCTATCCTAGCTCACTTTTGTTAATTTTAATCATCAAATGTTTTAATGTTTTATAATGTTGTTTTTATCATGTTGAAAATCGCCCAGTTACTTGATTGTGAGATGGGTAGCATATACATTTAATAAATAAATAGAATTCTTTATGAATTACTAACTGATAACCCGGCGTTGTCTGGGTATTTATTTATAGGGGGAAAACGTCCAGACCAATTTCTAGTTGAATTTTCCCCCTTACCAGAGGGAGCCCTCATTTGGAGTACTGTGAAGCCGTTACCATGGCAACTCCACTGCGCTGTACAGTAGAAGCCATTTTACGGCATTACAGTAGAAGCCATTTGAAGGCACAACAGGCTGTATCGTTAACAGAATTCAGACCACAGTATTTGTTTCCAGAGAGTAATCTTGTCTGTGGTTTTTTTCCTATTTTGAATGCTGTTGTTGAGAAAAAAATATGTCCATTTCCATACAAGAGGAGTTGGATTTGAATGAGGCTTCAGCTTTTTACTATACAGTTCCTGGGTGCTGTCAGAACTGCAAGTAGTAAAAAAATAATAGCTAACAAAATGTGTGGTGTTCATATACACTTGATAACATTTTCTTCAAAACTCCTGAAATGTGACCATACACATTCAAACATAATCATCTCACTTGTCCCCATTTGCAGTACCTTAAAGATCCCGATCCAATCTCTGGTTGATGGTTTCATGCCAGGTGGCAAATTGTAGTGGCACTCCACCTTGGCGTGGGGTATGTAACTTGAGGCCACATTCAGGAAAACTACGCTGGGGTGGGACTGCACCTCTTCCATCTTAGTCACTTGGGCTGTAAAGTAAATGGAAGCAGTTGATCATGCAAGAAATATGATTTGGTGCTAAATCAGCCAGAGGGGCACTTAATGGGCAAACCATCTTGTAGTGCAGCTGAATTGTTTTACATTCTGCCCTTAGTTGAAGAAGGGATGTCTTTTGCAATGCATATTATTTAACTTACCTTATGATGTCATAAGGTAGGCCTGCTTTGATTAATTAATTAGTTCTGTTCTTTCTTTAAAGATGGGAGACCTAACTTTCTGCCCCAAAGACTTGCTCTACTGGCTTCCCTGCAAATGAGTCTCAGGACATGACCTGAAATATGAGGAAGGCTAGTTTTACGCAGCAAAACAGTGTTGACAAAGGCCACCAGTCAAGCACTGCCACCTTCAGTAGCAAAATGGAGGAAAGCCTTTCTTCCTGTTGAAAATCCTTGACAGCCACTGCTAACTGGAGCAGAAATACAGGAAAAAGGAATCTGTCTTAGGACAGGAAATTATCAGGGAAGAGAACAGGACATCTGTAGTTATATCTATACCCGTGATGTCGAACCTATGGCACGTGTGCCATGGGTGGCACACGGAGCCATTTGTTAGGGCACGCGAGGCATTGCCGTCAGCTGACTTTGGCCTTCTTTTGAGGCCGTTTTTCGCCCTCCAGAGGCTTCCCTAAAGGCTCCCGAGGGCGAAAAACAGCCCTATGGCCAAATCAGAAGTCAATTCCTGAACTTCCGGTTTGCCCGTAGGGCCGGTTTTTCGTGCTCCGAAGGCTTCAGGGAAGCTCCGGAGGGTCTCCAGGCGGGCAGGGAGGCTATTTTCACCCTCCTCAGGCTCCTAGGAAGCCTCTGGAGGGCGAAAAAAGTGTGAAAAAAGCAGGGGGGAGCGCTGGTCTTGCGCGCAGAGGGAAGCACACAAATGTGTGGTATGCCTGCGCATGACCCCCCCTGCGTTCCCCCCACTTTTGGCACGTGAGATAACTGATCTATACAGTATCTATAGGAAAAAGCTGAAATTCTTATTATTTCTGATTATTCCTGGAGAATTCTATTCTGCTGGGCATAGAGTAGGTTGGGTATGTGTGAAAGTGCATGCTCTAAAAGTAAATATGGAAGAGTCTACTACATCTACCCACTTGTCATTCATCGTAATATTTTCCCTGGCATTATCCTCAGCTTTACAAGCCATTTTTTGCCCAGTATTGCTTACAGATGGGAGACACAAATTAAATTATGTAATTGCATGAAACTGCTTACTGCACACATGAATGTGTTTAATCCACATTCTCTGGTCCTAAAGCTTATGTTCTTTTTCTGAAACAACAAAGAGCGTTTAACAATTTTTGGGAGGGTTTTTTTTTTTTTTTTGACAGGAAAGGAAATAGGAATAAGCATTAGGAGTGGCAGCGTATGTACAATGGAACATGGATGGAAGCCAATAGGAAGGGACTGAGCCAGGATGGCCTTCTTAATCTTTGCAGATTGTTTTTCCATCACCAGGATACCTCGGTTAATTATTGATTGTTATAATGATTTATTTATACCACACCGTCAGTTTACATGGTACATTGCAGCATGTGTATGTATATATGTGTGTGCGTGTGTATGTATGTATGTGTACACACACACACACACACTCACACACAGAAGGTACATAAAAAAAAAATCTTTGTCCCCAAGGCACTTACAGTCTAATCAATGATGGAAAGAAGCAGCAGAGAGATGGGGAGGGGGAGGTTTTAAAAAAATGTCAGCCAATGCAGTTCAGAGCCATAAGAACAATGGCTTAATTTCAGCAAAGGGAGTATTGCAGAGTTCAGGGAAAGATAGCAGGAGAGCCAATGGTTCAGAGGATGGATGTAGAAGGGACAGAAAGAGAATGAAATTGAAAGAGAACAGCTCTGGAACCTTCTTTTTCTTATTTGCCTAAAAAAGTCTGAACATAGATTTGTCATCCTTTTCGTTCCCTAAGCCCCGAGGGACGCTTTCATACTGAGATTGTTTAAATTGCCACAAGACACTGGGAAGCCAGCTAAGCAACTAGTGCTCCCTCCCTTCCTCCAAGAGGAGAGCATTAAAAATGGTGGCAGCAAACACCCCCTAACCCCCCCCCCCTTTCCAATTTCACCGATTTGATGCTTTAGAAAAACATCGCAGCAATTCCTTAAACAGAAGGGCCACTCTAGCGGCATTCTTGCGCTCGCCCTTTCACTGATCCATGGACTCTAAGATGGTATTTGAATAGAAAACAAGCACCGGGAAGACCCAGCGTGTGCGGGGGGGGGGGGACTTCCCAGCCCCCTCCCCCAACCTCCCTGCATTTCAGTGGGATAAAATTGGACTCGCAAGTTTTGAGCTGCACTGCATTTGAGTCAGAAATGAATTACTGAGTTGTTAACTAGGAACATTATTGTGAAGTCACCAGGGAACACAGATCTGATCCTGGAGCAGCATGAATTTATTTATTTATATTTTATTTCTTTAATCATTTTCTATAGCCACTCATCTCAGTCAATGACTCTGGGCTGCTTACATGCTATGTATGGAAGCAGCCACATAATCTATAAGGTAAAGGTAAAGGTTCTCCTTGCACATGTGTGCTAGTCGTTCCTGACTCTAGGGGGCGGTGCTCATCTCCATTTCAAAGACAAAGTGCCAGTGCTGTCCGAAGAGGTCTCTGTGGTCATGTGGCCGGCATGACAAAATGTCAAAGGCGCACGCAATGCTGTTACCCTCCCACCAAAGGTGGTTCCTATTTTTCTACTTGCATTTTTACATACTTTCGAACTGCTAAGTTGACAGAAGCTGGGACAAATAATAGGATTTCACTGTTATGCGGCACTAGGGATTTGAACTGCCAACCTTTCTGATCAACAAGCTCAGCGTCTTACCCACTGAGCCACCGCATCCCTTACAGAATCAATAGAGGCAGACTAATCCTATCTATAGATGGGCCGAGGAAAAGCAAGAAACTCTAAACCAATGGCAGGTTTCCCCCACCACAATTATACCTCCACATGGAAAGAGGATGAGAAACCACACCCAACAGTTTATTAATTCTTCATCTATTAGTAATATTATTCTTTCCCAAGGATCTCTCTTGTGCAGAACTCGTATTCAAAACGCCTCCTTGCCTGTCCCTGCAAGGGTATTTCACCGCTGAACAAAGACTAGGATGATCAATGCCTTTCCAAGTCTTACTGTTTTGCTGCAGTTCACTTGAGCTACAATTGGGACTGGCAAATCGGCCATTAAGTAAAGTGATTGCTAAGTGAAACCACCATTGTCCTTACAGTTTTACTTCAGCTTTGCTTTGCTTTACAGATCTTGCGAGGATTGGTCACAAAGTTACTTTTTCATTGCCGTCATAACTTTGAACAGATGCTAAATGAGGCAGTCACTGAACAAAGATTGCTGGTACAAGTATGAGACTGGTAGGGAAAAAAAAAAAACCCATGCAGTGGAGCTTGTGCTTTCTTATAGCTTGCTTAATTGGTGCCAATAACAAATACAGATTAAATCTGATTTTACATGAATTGACTGCAGCGAGAATAGTATTTGCACAATAATGGACAAGTGAAGAAATCCCAACAGATGAAGATGCGATTAGAAAAATATTAGAATGTGCAGAAATGGATAAGCTAACACTTTAAGGAAAAGAAAGAAGCTGAATATTTTTTGACTTGGGACTTATTTTATCAGTGGCTAGCTGATAAAAACAGGAGCTAGAAACAAGGAAATATATGGAAGGATCAGTAATATAAAGAAGATATATTAACTTGGTTAAAAAATTATTATTATTATGTGGTTAATCTTTGGTGAGATTCACAGCCTTTGGGGCTGGTTGGTAGCTCAACAACTCGAGTCCTAACCAAGGACCTAGGAACTGTTGTTGTTGTTATTATTACTATTGCAATGAATATTGTTTCACTTTATTTCCTAATTTATTTCCTAAACGATTTGTACTCTGACAACACACTGTTCAATTGAAAATTTTATATGTTATAAAATAAAATTTTATTATAAAAAAACAAAAAAATAGAGATTAAATGTGGGGCTCTTTATATTCTGCAACTGGTTCCCTCCTCGAAATCGTACATAGCGCTGCCCATTTTTCACTCACTAAGCCTGAGAGTAGAAGGCAATGATGCTATTTGACAGTTTTCCTCAGCTTTCCTCAGTTTTCCTCAGCCTGGAAACACAACCAATGTGTGGACTTGTTGCTCAGCATCATGGATAATGAATTTGAGGAACTAAAGAAGTCCTCCAGTTTGGGGAGCACTTAGGTTGGGAAAGGCTGTGCTATGGGATTTCATTTCAGAGGAGGAAGGGGGAAAAATAAGTCAGATTAGAACAGTCTCCATTTAACTTGGGGCCTTCCGGATATGTAGGATTACAATTCTTATCTGGCACAGCCAGCACGACCAAAGAGCAGGGATTTAAAAAGCTGCAATCTGATAATAAGATCCAAAGGGCCACAATAGTTCTTTATCTTTTTTTCTATAATCTCAGTTTATACATGTAAAATATTTTTAATTTTTTGTTCAAAACTTAATTGCTCTTAAGGAGCCAGCACTTTTCAATCTGGGGTCCCCCCCCCCACTTTTGTGTGTGTTTGTGTATGCATGTTACAAGGGACAAGGTGGCTCAGTGGCTAAGACTCTGAGCTTGTCAATCAGAAAGGTCAGCAGTTCGAATATGTAGTGCTGCGTAACGGAGTGAGCTCACGTTACTTGTCCCAGCTTCTGCCAATCTAGCAGTTCGAAAGAACATAAAAAATGCAAGTAGAAAAATAGGGACTACTTTGGTGGGAAAGTAACAGCGTTCCGTGCGCCTTCGGCGTTTAGTCATGCTGGCCACATGACCACGGAGACATCTTTGGACAGCGCTGGCTCTTCGGCTTTGAAACGAAGATGAGCACCGGCCCTTAGAGTCGGGAATGACTAGCACATATATGTGCGAAGGGAACCTTTGCTTTTACGCATGTTAGACGTTCACTGAGCTCTTCAAGAAAATGAACACAACTCAAAAGTCTGCTTACTGCTGCTTTTGTACAACATCTGTTTCAAAAGGAGGAGCAGCAAGCCCTAATAGTCCACCTGCACCAGTGGTGGGTTTCAAATTTTTTTAGAGCCTATTCTGTAGGTGTGGCCTGTTTTGTGGGAGGGCCTGGTGGTCATGTGACCGGGTGGGAGTGGCTTGGCAGTCATGTGACTGGGTGGGCATGGCCCACTTGTAAAATGTGGTGAAACTCACTTAACAACGCTCTTGCTTAGCAACCAAAATGTTGGCTCAGGAACTCTGGCATTTGAAGCACGCAAGTCTTAAAGCTGTCAAGTTACAAGATCCTTGCATCCCTAACCCTTTAGAAAAAAAACCCAGAGGTGTTCAAACTTGACAGCTTTAAGACTTGTGGACTTCAACTCCCAGAATTCCTCCTTCCCTCACTCAGTTGCTATCGCTGGGGTGCTGCCAGGACAAGCAAGATCTTGGGAGGGATTTTCCCTCTCCCTCCAGAGAGCCCATGCCAAAAGCTTGGGGAAGGGAGAGACGGAACTGACTGCACAGGATTGTGCAGCTGCTGCTGTGAACATGTCTGTTTTGCCAGCCGCAGGACGGAAGGAAAGAAGACGGTCTTTGGAAAGAATCACCCCTCCCCCTTCAGAGAGCCCATGCCGAGAGAGAGAGAGGAAGTGGGCTGGTTTGAACATGGGTGAGCAGACGGTTTAGTGGCCAGTGAGTGCCTCCTTTACTTGTTCGGGCAGGCGGAGAAAGAAAGGAGGCATGTGATAGCTGGTGGCAAAGGAGCTCTCCTTCCTCTTGCGCCTCCTGTCTTGCGCCCGTTGCTGCTGGAGCCACTTTTGCTGAATCCGGTGTGGTGGCCATTGCTGAGAGCATTGCTGGCAGCCGCTTCTTGCCATCGCCGCCGCATCAGATTCAGCAAAAGCGGTTCTAGCAGCAACAGGACATGCCTGGGGAAGGAAGAGCCGGAACTGACTGCCCGGGATTGTGCTTCAGCCACCGCTGTGAAAAGGTCTGTTTTGCCAGCTGGGAGGCTGGCAAAGAAGCCTCTATTTCTCCATCACCGCTGAATGGTCCATGCCCTCCCCCTACGGACTGACGCTGCAGGAGGGAAGGAAACAAGCCGATATTGGGAAGAACTTTCCCTCCCCCTCCAGAGAGCCCACACCGGGAGACAGGAGGTGGGAAGGTTTGAATGCAGGCGAGCGGATGGTTTGGGACCGGCGCCTCCTTCGCTCGTTCGGGCAGGCGGAGAAAGAAAGGAGGCATGTGATAAAGCACCCCGCCACCAAGGGCGAAGGAGAGCTCTTTTGCCCTCGGCTATCACACCCCTCCTTTCTTTCTCAGCCCGCCCGAACAAGCAAAGAAGGCACTGCCGCCCACCCACGTTCAAACCAGGCTGCCTCCTCTCTCCCCAAATGGGCTCTCTGAAGGGGGAGGGAAGGTCTCTCCCAAGATCTGCTTACCTTACCTCACGGCACAGTTCCAGGACGGTGGGATATTCTTTTTTTCGCCGGTACGGGGGTGGAGCCTTGAACCCTGCTTTCCTACCGCCTCCAGTGCAGCCCTGCACAATCTCTCTGCCACCCCACCAACCCGGCTGCAGTTAGCATTCTCCTAGCGATCCTTCCTGGCTGCGCCCCTGCGCCTCACATGGCAGCGGCACGGGAGCAGGGTGGGGCAGGCCAGGGGAGGGAACGTTCCAGTACGGGGCCTCCGGAAAATCAGGTACGGGATGGCACGCTAAATTCACCCATACCGGTGCATACCGGCTGAAACCCACCCCTGACCTGCAGCTATCATGAGCCAGGTGGGAAATCAGAGCACAAGGTCTGAATCCTCTCTAACTTTAAAAGAAATTATGGAAAATCATAAGGCTTTCCTTCACAGAGAAATCAAAAGAAAAAGCAAAATCCTGCAGAAATGCGAATGAAATACACTGAACTAACTTAGGAAGAGAATAAATAAAGGCATCAGGCAATAAATTTAAGCTTGGGTTGGACCAGAATATAGCCTGCATGAAACATCTTCCTTCAAGTTTGTTATCTGGGATCAAAAATGAAGTGGGAGGCACCCAAACTTTTCTTCATTGTAGAGCATCTAGAATCCGTGAAAACTTTTCTTAAGAGACCAACATACAGCAAGGACGTTGCTCTTTATCCCAAGCAGTTCATAACCTTACAAAGTGCTTTAAAAAGACTTTTCCCTCCTATGCCTTTCAATATATACTTGCAATGTAATTTCAAGGCTTTTTTAAATGTAGTGTTTAGTGGAAATGAAACTTTTTGTTGGAACCTCACAATGAAGGGCAGATTTGTTTGAAGGCAACCGGATGGTGGCCCTGGCATTTTAGCACCATAATATTACAAGGACAAGATGAGAAAGATTTGCTATCAACAAGGCAAGGGATCAGCCCCTCACAATGGGATGTGGCCTAGATAATAGCTGCTTGTTTCTGGCATTTACAACAGAAGCAAAGGGTCACAGCAAGTATTAACAAGTTAGGCCATGAAACTGTAATGGCAACCAGCGTGGTTTCTCAACAATATAACTGCATTTGACAATCCTTCTCCTCCTTCAACCCAGGAGATCTAGGAGCAAGCAGGCCTAATGTGACAATTTCCTTCCCTGTGGTACAGCAGAGCACTTCAGAGTTGATATATTGGTGGGATTTATTTTTTTCCAAAAAAAGGAGAAAGCTTAGCTCGATCACGAAAATGATGAAACACCCACGCACACCCACACCATTGTGTGTAAGACATGTACGTTTGAAATATTTAACTGGCTTGCTTTATAAATCAGTAGGAATGAAGGAGGTGGCAGGAAAAATAAGATTTCAGACGTATTGGATATACTCTTTTTTTTTTTTTTACACGATTCCCAAATCCACTGACTAGATGTTCAAAATGATGGTGGGGATGGGCCTGAAATACACAAAAGTAAATGTTTCTCAGCACCATGCTGGGTCCAGGACACGGCTGCATTCGAATTAATTTTGTCTACATAAAATCCACTTTGGTGCAACTTTCTTTGTTTCAGCAGCCTGGTTTTATGCCAGCAGAAGACTATTTCTATTGTTGATGTTGCCCAATCGGGAATTGGAAATTTTGGGTACTCTACTTCAAGTTAAGAGATCTACTAGCAGAGCCAAATCTACCTTCTGCTCACCCTGATTCTAGGCCATCAAGTCAACTCTCTGCCTGAGGCAGGAAAGACGGGGTTATATGAGGCATATGAGCTCACAGACGGAGCACCTGGGAAGACGTCTGGCTAATTGGAGCGCCAGGAAAGCCAAACCGAACTATAGCCTTCAGGACTAATCCACCCATAAACTCAACCGTGGTCTCCATCATAACCCACTTGTGAAATTAATTTCACCAGACCAATGATGGCTAACCTTTTTCTTGTTGCGTGCCGAAAATATACACGCATGGCACACCAACACTCCTGCGTGCCAGCATCCATAAGGCAATGCACGGCCTCTGTGCATGCACAGACCCTTCCATGAATCTTTCCCCATGTGCATGCACACACCTATCCCGCATGCTTCCTCTCCCCCCCCCCCCTGTTTTGGACCAACCTTTGCCGGCACAAATGGCCTGCTTTTGCAGAGGCGGCAGCAGCTCCTCCTCCGGGCAGCCTCCGTCCAGCCAGCCATGCCAGCCGGCAGGACCATGGAGGAGCGAACTGCCCAGCCTGCTGCTGGCATGCCGCCCTTACAGAAATGCTCCTCTGTGCCCATGCAGCCTGCCCCTCTCGGGGACCACAGCTGGCTTGCCCTGCAGGGCCAGTGAAGAAAGCAGTGTCCCAAGTAATGGCGCGGTGGTTTGCAATCTCAGAGCTGCTTGAGCCGAGCTCGACCATGTCTTCACTAGATGCACAGTACCACACCATGCACCCTAGTTTGCAAATTCAGCCCTTGAAAATTTGCTATGCTGGACGCTGCCCAGTGAGGCTGGCAGGAGGAGGAGCAGCCGGCTGGTCACGTATGCCTCCCTCCCTGCCTCCCCGTGCGCCTGAGCAGCCCTTTCGTCTGCAGCTATTGCTGCTGCTGCTGCCATTCTGGGGCCTTGCTTCTCCTCCCCTGTCCCCCACAAACCACTTCAGACTCACTCCAAATTAGATAGAGGGAGGGGGATGGTAAAGAAGAGGTGGCAGCCCTGCGCACAAGGATTCCTAATCCTTTCTTTTCTCTCTCCGGCGTTCCTCCTGCGCAACTCTGCCGCCCCAGAAGGAAAGCTGCAGTGACAGGGGGAAAGGCAAGAGTGACTGGCCGGATCGGGCGCTCAAGGGAGCAAGGCAGCATTTGCTGCCTGGACTGCCAGCTGCCCCTCCCGCTGCTCCTTCCACTAGCCATGTTGAACTTTAAGAGTTCGAGTGGCAGCTAAATGAAAACAAACTGCATAACAAAGTGTGGTTGGGGGCAAGCAAGTCCAACATGGCTAGGGGAAGGAGCAGCGGGAGGGAAGCAGTGAAGGAGCAATGGTTGTTGTCCCCCCTCTCCTCTTTCCAGAAAACACTCCCTCCTTTTTGCTCTTCTCTGGACCTGCATCGCCAGACGGCCAGCTCAACTTCAGGAAGCTTCCCATTCCATTGCAGGAGAGGTAGCCAGACAGGCGGGCTCTCTCAGTTGCTGCCGGGTGACTCTCTAAAAAGCCCGCTTACCTCTTCTTCCACCCCCGAGTGGGAATCACCAAGAAAGGGGCCAGGAAAGTGGCGGTACTTGGCTGCAGGCGCATTTGCAAGCAGCCTGAAGTTGAGCCCGCCATCTGGCGATGCAGGTCCAGAGAAGAGCAAGAAGGAGGGGGGGGGGCTTTTTCTGGAAAGTTGTGTACCCTGTGCGCTATTACTGCCGAGTTCAAGTAACTGCATTCATGCATGAGCCCTCACACGGTACACATCCATGTCGCCCTTTAAGGCAGAGGAAATGGGCAAGAAAAGCTGATCGTGGTCCATCTTAATGGCCAAAATCACTTGAAAGAAGCCGGTAGAGATCTCGCCTGCTTCCATTTTTCAAGCCAAAGGCACTTAGGAGGCACATGCACACCCAGGAAAGGAAAAAGTCGGATGGAAAAAGGCATGAAGTAGCTATGGCCGTTGTCCCCCCTCCCCTCTTTCCAGAACCCCCCCCCCTCCTTCTTGCTCTTCTCTGGACCTTCATTGCCAGACAGCCAGCTTAACTTCAGGCAACTTGCAAACACGCCTGCAGTCAAGTGCCGCCACCTTCCTGGCCCCTTTCTCGGCAATTCCCACTCGGGGGTGGGAAGAAGAGGCAAGCCGGCTTTTTAGAGAGTTATCCTCACCCGGCAGAGAGAGTCTGGCCACTTCTGCTGCAATGGAATGGGAGGGAGAACTCCCAATCTCTTTCCCAAGTAGCCAACGGGAGCACGTGATTCATAGCGCTTGGAATATTTCAGCTTGGGGATGGCTTTGGCACTCTCTTTTTGCCTCCCCCTACCCCTTTGAGTGGGGCAAACTCATTTGGGGAATGAAAATCCAAAGCGGCTCCCTACTTCAAGTCAAGATTGAGGTCTGATCTTCTGTTAGGAGAGAGCCATCCCCGTCTTTGGTGCCCGGAGGCTTCACAGGGAGGTCTGTTAGCACCAAAACAAGGGTCACCCACACATGCCTGGGGATGGGTTGGGGAAGCACCAAAAATGGGGCATGGGAGAGCCGTGCAGCCCCCCCCGAATGCACGCTCTCCCCCCTCTCCCCACGCATGCACCTGGAACCTCCCCCTACTCACCACACTTTCACACATGTCTCCTGCCGACACCAGAGACCTAAAAATCAGCTGGCTGGCGGGAGGTGCGGGCATGCACAGTAGGTCTGAGCTGGGTGACTGCTTGCGTGCCAGCAAAGAGGGCTCCGTGTTCCACCTGTGGCACACGTGCCATAGGTTCGCCATCACAGCACTAGATGATGCAATGGCTGCTGCTTTAAGAACAAGAAAAAATCGGCCTACTTGGCATGCAAAAATGTATCATCATCATCCCAGCAAATCCTGACTGAAGCAGATGAGATTTATTTATTTATTTACTTATTTATTTATTTATCCATTCATCCGTCATCTGTCCTGACCTAGGCTTCCCAAGAGCATGAAGCAAACTCCTTGTCCAGACAAAAAACCCTTTTATTAATTTACTGTGAATTCTGCTCGTTCACATCCAGCAAAGTCTTCAAGGGAGGATTTACAGTCACAGACCTTATCTGGCTTGGAGAGCTTCCAGGCCCGATATCTGCAAAACTTGGCAAGGAGTCTCAGAGAGTCACAAGCCAATTAAGCAAACTAATTGTCTCCTGCAAACTCTCCTTTCGCTCCTCTTTTATTTCCTCTGGGAGGGGACATTCATCGTCCACCTGTGGCCTTACTCCCAAGTCGACCCCTGTTCTTTAGCTGTTCCCTTTGTCTAGGAACTCTGTGCATGCACACATTGGGAACAGACTCCAGCTGTTCATCTGCCTCACTGATATCTGTCTCTGAAGGCAGCTGATAACTGGCATATGGCTCTGGCCCCATTTGTGCCTCCGACACAGAGCCTTCCCCAGACTCCAGGACTGGGCCATGTTCCTCCCCAACCTCCTCACTGTTCAAATCTGCTGCCAACTCCGCTGGCGGGCCACAACACCATCCATCCATTAATTTATATTTCACATTTCTAAACTGCCCACCTCTCTCAAAGAGATTAAAGATTATAAACATAGGATAAAACCCAAGTTGGTTATGGGGGCTTTTTGTTTTGTTGTTGTTGTGTAGTAAATCACAAGATCAAACACATAAAACAAACTGGAACATCCATGTATATAAACAGTGAACCTTGGAGTACCAGCTTCAAGAGCTGAGGAGCCCTTTTTTCCATATATCACGTTTCCAGAGGTATCTGGTTAGAAACGTTTGGAAGCAGAAACAAGAATAATAACCGTGCCTTTTTCCAATGAGGTCGTACCTTAAGAAGGTAGATTAGGGATTGTTTACCTGAACAATACGCTATTGTCAGATAAATGAATGTATAGCCTAGCGGTAGGACAAGGGTCGGCTCTAGAACTGCATGTGGCTCTTTCATCCCTCTGCTGCGGCTCCCTGTCACCGGTCAGCTCCACAATTGATAGGGCTTTTGGTTAGGACAGGTAGAGGAAAGAGGATGCCACACTAGGAGACTCTATGGTGGGGGGAACCGGACTTCCAGTCAGCAGGGGAAAAGGGATGCTGTGCTAGGTGGAGACTCTATGGTGGGGAAACTGGACTTCCGGTCGGCTCCAGAATTGAACGGGGGGGGGGGGGGCTTCCAGTTACAACCTTTATGGCTCTTTGAGTGTTTAAGATTGCCAACCCCTGGGGTAGGAGAATGTAATTCTCCTGTCTTTACGGCTACAACTATGTGGACTTGACTCTATTTAATTTTTTCTGTATTATTTCTGGAGCATTAAGATGAAACCAGCCTCATAATCTCACCCCATCTGAAGCATGAAATGTGCTTGAAAGAAGTCAAAACCAGAACATGTAGTGGCAAGATACAGTAGCGGTAATTCCTGGCAACTAGCATTCAGAATAGATATCTGATATTTGTGGTTAGACTATATGCCTCCAGATGTTTTGGGCCTGCATGTTTCAGAATAGTTCAAGTCAGGCTGGTTAGAGAAGTGGTAGGAGTTGTAGTTTTAGCAAATCAGGAGCCTCAAAATTGGGAAATCTATATAATTTTAATAAATAAGGCACTTGAAAATGCATCCTGTTTGTAGATCAGTACCCTCTTAGTTGGTGAAATGCAAACAACACCACATTGATTTGCAAAGTACTAATTTGAGCTTAATAGTCTGGGCATGTTTGAGGTGAAATTTTTTTTAGTTGTGTTTATGAGATACAATCACAATGTGTCAAAACTAACTGGTACCATACTGTCATTACTGTTAACAGAGAATGCTGCATGTAGCAGAAATATGATTAAAGCTAAAATCTTAGGTGAAATTTACTAAAAGCATTATATCAAATAGAATAAAAAATATTATGTCAAAGCCATAGTTGTACAAAGTTGTACAAAGCCATGGTGGTAGAACTCATAGCTACAAGTTGGGTAGATGGCCATCGTCAAAGGAAAGGAAAAGTGCAACATGGAATGTAAAGGGATATGTCACGTGTTAAGGAACATGAATTAATGATAAAGGGGAAGGAACAATATATGGTGTACATCTGTGAAACTTAAGGAAGGGGTAGGATGCAATAGATCTGAATAAGGAAGTGGTCTGTGGAATACAGTTGATGAATAAATGCAAGTGAAAGTGTAGGTTAACTATGAAAGAGCTAAAACATATGTCAGAAAGTATGAAATAGTGCTATTTAGGATGTGTCGTATGCAAGTAAAACTTCAGAGTTTGGTGATAATTGCATGGTATGCTCCAATGAATTATGATAACGGAAGGACCGAAGATGAATTTGAAGAAAACCTGTGCAATATTCAGATTGAAAGTAACGAAGGGAGAAAGTATTCTATTAAGTGAATGTTTCGGTTGGAACAAGAAAAAAATTACAGAAAGAAGGATGGTGCCATTCAGAGAAGATAATCAGAGAAAATGGTGATCTTGATAAATGGCTGCTTAGAAAAAGGACTAAACATATTTGCTTTTGAATACATAAGCTTGTTTCAAATGCAAGTGTAAAACATAACTGTGTTTATACATCCATGGAATGAATCAGAGGTGGTATTCTGCTGGTTCGCCCCGATTTGAGCGAACCGGTAGTGGTGGTGGCGGGAGGCTCCGCCCACCTGCCCAGATGTCATCATGGATGCTCTGCGCATGCACAGAAGGTTCTGCGCATGTGCAGAAGCGCCACACGTGAACTCCCGGTTCTGAATGGGTAGCAAAGTTAAGAGGATTTCATGCCTAGAATGAATATAAATCTTAAAGCATTATTCATTTATGATGAAGGATTGAGAGAAAATTAGTGAAGGATACAAGAGTGATGAAGGATTCAGATTTTGGGGGGTAGTTAAAAGTAGGTTTGGATGAAAAATAGATATGGAAGAAAATGAAAAAAGGAAAAGAAATAAGAGTGGAAAAAACTATAGGAGGAAGAGAATATAGCATCCAGTATTAGAAGACCGATCAATTTCCCAGTAGATTGAACAGAATATGGATGTAAGGAATGTGGAGTGTCCTTTAAAAAAAATGTTACTGAGTACTGCATCATGGAAGCAGGTGGAGTTATGCTAACAGTAGCATGAAGAAGAGTGCCTGGTAAAATTATGACATAAAAGAGGTTGTGTTTTGGAAAAACCACTTACAAGAGAGTGATTGCTGCAAAAACGAAGATGAAAAAAACATGCTGTGTAATGCATACGCACAGAATCAGATAGTGCAAAGAATATGTCCAAAGAAAGCTAGACACGGTTAAGAGTCAGAAGAAATGCAGAATAATTTTTATTTAAAAATATAGTCTTTTGAAAATGGATTAAAATTGCTAAACAAAGGGGCCTACAACTGAATGACTGAGATTAAGAGTTAATTTGGGAAGAAACTGAAGTGAGAAAATGCTGGAAGGGATATTTGAGGGACTTAAGTGAAAATGGTAATACGTTGCAGAATTGAAGTGATATAGATACAATCTATGTTTAAAAAAATGGGGAAAAAGGAATCATAAGATGGAGAAAGTGTTGAAAAACGATAAAACTGCAACTGTACATAGAGTAACGAGAGATATTTCATGCTTTTCTAGTCACTTGTAAAAACCCTTCTCTTCCAGAAAACATGTATAAACTGATACGTGTGGAGTCATCAGTGCCAGAATTCTGTGCCAGATTTTTTTTTATTATTTTCATCACTCACTTATAGTTCATACCAGATTGTAGTAGTAAATACGGTAAATCCCATAAATAAATGGGAAAGGTTGTAAGAAGTAAAGGGGATTAGTTGTTGAGCATGCCTGGGAAGGCATTTAGTAAAATTCTAAATGAAAAGATATGAGAAATGACATTGAGAAAAATTTGTAAAAGCAGTGTAGCTTTATGCATTGCAGGTGGCATATAGACCACTTTTTTGGCTCTTTGATAGGTCATTCAGAATTGTGTGGATGTGTTTTGGGCAGAGAAGTATGAGCCATTGGAGTGCCAGCCTCAGAAATCAGCGGGCAATCAGTTACCTAAGGCTGAATCAGCAGAAAATTCAGTAGGAACAGGTGCCAAATAAGTCAGGTGATGAAGGTCAAACTCTGGTATACAACCTAGGCTTAAGATGCACTGGAATCTGAGCAGCCATCAGCAAGGTCATGCTTCCCTATATTTTCTGGAGCATTGCATGCACTTGCATTGGCCCTCTATGCCTTTGTAATTTACTGCAAAACTACTCACCAGTAAACTCCTTGTAAATCAACCAAGCATATGTGGTATAAGTCTGAAACAGAAAAAAAAAATGTGAGAATGTCCATGGATGATTTAGAGAAAGTGGATGATATAATAAATAGGCTTCAATTATAAAGTAAAACACACATCTAATAATATAGAAGAATATATGAAATACTTATTCAACGTTGAGCATGGCTTAAGACAAAAATAGTTGATTGCATTTGTGGACAAAATGTATAAATAATGCATGTGATGACATCAGAAGTATGTTAGTTGAAGATGTGAAATGTATAGATCAGTGATGATGAACCTATGGCACACGTGCCACAGGTGGCACGTGGAGCCATTTGAGTTCACCCTTTTTTAAAGCCATTTTTCGCCCTCCCCAGGCTCCAGAGGCTTTATGGGAGCCTAGGGAGGGCGAAAAGAGCCTCCCCCAGCCCCCCGGAGGCCCTCCGGAGGCTTCAGGGACCATCCGGAGGCTTCCCTGAAGCCTTCGGAACGCTTAAAACGACCCTCCGAGCAAACCGGTTTGCTCGGAGGGTTGTTTTGAGCGCTCCAAAGGTGTCAGGAAAGCCTCCGGACGGTCCCTGAAGCCTCCGGAGGGCCTCTGGGGGGGGGGCGGGGGAGGCTCTTTTCGCCCTCCCCAGGCTCCCATAAAGCCTCTGGAGCCTGGGGAGGGGGGGAAAAGCATGTAAAAATGGGGGGAGCGCCTATAGTGCCCGCATGCGCACTGGGGGAGGTCACACATTGCATTAAGGGTGCGGCATGCCTGCACATGACCCCCCTGCGCTCCCCCTTGTGGCACTCAAGCCAAAAAAGGTTCGCCATCGCTGGTATAGATAGACTTGTATGCCAATGATGCTACATTGCTAACTACACCAAATTTGTTTGCAGAAAATTGCTGACAGACAAAATGGCCGACCTAGGAATGTTTTAGTAACACCAAAGTGAGAAGAACATGTGAGTAGAAACACAAAAGTTGAATGTTGTGGGAATGAGTTACTGAAGAAGCATGTATAGTATAGGAAAACATGATTAAAAGATAAGTGATCAAGATAAACAGGTGATGAATGAATGTGGACTAAACACAAAAACAAATGACCAGTATGAAAGAAGTACATTTTGGTAGCTTGGTTATACAGAAAGAATGAATATGAATCAAGTTAAAAACGAATATAGGAAAAATGAGTTGAGAAGGGGAAGGCCCAGAAAACCATTAATTGGATAGAGCTGGTAAGAGAGAGATGAGAGATTTAGAGTACAAAACCCACTATGAACCAAGCATTGTATGGAAATGGTAAAAACAAAGGTGCTTTGTAAGGTAGAGAGAAATGGAGCGTTATTTGGCTATCTTTCTTATCTCATGTTTTTAATTTATTTGGTTTGCAGCTTATTCCTTTTCTGGATTTTGCGTAACACTGCTTGCTTTGAAAGCTAATAGTATTAAAGTTATTTATATTTGTATGTCCTATCAGGATAACAGAGTGTTTTCTCCCAAAGAATTCTGCCTAATGGCTATGATGATCGTATCATGTGCTGTTGGTTCTGTAGCATCCTGTGGACATTTATTGGGTATCAAGAAACAAGAATGACTTTTCTGTTGAGAATCCTATCCTGAGAAACAGCTCGTTATTTAAGTCAAGATGCATAGTGAAAAATCCTTTTTCATTCATATTTTATTCATCTTGGCCACTGATCATTTCATAAGTTCTACTATTCCATTCTTTTTATTTATTCAAATTGTACAGCTGCCCATCTCACATATGCAACTCTGGGTGGCTCAGTTTCCACTGTTATGCTGACTTTCTTGAATGTTAACATTAAGCTCTGCCTGAAGATGTTTTTCCTGATTACTCATATGATTACCTTCTCTGAATTTAATTGCCTTTTCCAAGTTACTAGGTATCACTACATCTTGTGACAACCAATGTAAGGCCTTTTAAGCCGATGTTCAGCTTCTTGTATTATTTCAACCGCAAAAGGAAAGAGTTCGTTGTCACCTCCTCAGCTGCAGCATTCAGCTGAAAAGACCAATCCTCCTGTCCTTGCAGATAATTTATATTTACAATAGGGGGATGATCTTACATAGGCTGAGAATATAGCAAAGGGAGAAGATATTTTTCTATCTAACCTTCAGCTGGGGTTGGGCGGGCGGAGGAATCTTAAAGGTTAGGATCCTTCCCTTTCAGATAAATAAAATGTATCCTTTCTTTTATATTCACTGAGAGCATATGCACCAAAGACAAATTCCTTGTGTGTCCAATCACACTTGGCCAATAAAGTATTCTATTCTATTCGGGCGTTCTTCTGAAGACCTCTTGGACTTCCATATTCCATACTACGGGGAGTGTGTGTGTGTGTGGGGGGGTGCTTGGACGTGGCAAACCTCCCTCACAAGAGAGGCCTGTTATGAAACCAGGTGGAGCTGGGCTTGCCCGCACTAGATAGTCTCTCTCTCTCTCCTCTCCACCGGATGCCAAGGGAACGAGCTTCCCCCCGCGTGACCCAGACGAGCCACGTGGGCACGAAACCCAAGCCTGGCAGCTCCCGGCACCGCTGCTACATTCCTTTCCCCGGGAGCAACTAGAACCTCGGGGCGGGGCTTCTCCAACACAAAACGCCAATCAGAGACCGAGAAGGAGCCCAGCGATCGCGGAGCCTCTTATGGGAAGAGGCGACGGAGGCGTGGGAAGATGTTGCGCTTCGCTGGCCTGATGCGAGGTTTGCGCAAAGACTCTCCCCTCCCTTCCCGGTTTCTGATGGACTTTTAGGGAATGGAGGCGGGTCTTCATTCCTAGCCCCCTCCTTGGTTTTTTTTTTTTGGGGGGGGGAGAGCTGTAATTCTTCTGCTGCAAAGGCGCCGTCTTCTTGGCGTCACACGGTTTAAGACTGGGCAGCTTCCAGCCAAACAAAAGAAAATGACAGTAGCTTGCAAGAAGCCACAAGTCTCATCACGTCCTGCCTTCTCCCACATAAACACCAAACCGTTCGAACCTCGAAGCTTGGTCGCAGTTACGTTGAGGGTTTGGGGGCTGGGGGAGGGGGCAGACTCTTGGAGTCAAAATGGATCCCGAAGTTAGATTAGTAGAAAGGAGCGATAGATCACAGGCAGCGAATATCTCCAGCAGTTAAAACAGGAAGAAAAGATTTGGGGTGTCCCAACACCGAACAGTGCTTGTCTGTATAAAGGAAACGGGCAGATCGATGTCAAACAGAGGTTAAGAGTTTTCAAGCTTAAATCAGGTTAGGAATTCCCTTTTTCAACCAGTGCTCTTCCCAATTGCCTGCTTTTTTGTGCTGCAAGTTCAGAGTTAAAGGCCCACTGAAGCCTTTCGTTACGTTTTCTCTCCCCTTTCATGCAGGGAGAAGTGAAAACTTGTGCATCCACAGCCTTCTTTTTGATTTTGATTTCTGTCCCGACAAGAAGTACAGTTGATTAAAAACTCCTGAACTCAAGAGAGAGGAAGGGAGGGGTGTTCCCCTCCCCAAATGCACCCCAAATCTGATGCTTCCGAGCAATTAACAAAGATAAAGCAAGGAGGAGAGAAAACAGAAAAAGCCCTTTCCCCGAGTACAGAAGACGTCTCTTACCCAGAGAGCAACCAGCTGGTCCACTAATCTTTTAGTAACAACAATAACAGCCTTCAAGCCAGCTGAGAAGAGGCGGAGGCCGGTGAAGTTCTAAGTGCTGCCGGGAGTTGTAGTTCTCTTTCCCTGCTCGTAAATTAAAGATGAGCGAAGAGGTAAGATTCAAGTTGCCAGGGAGGGCAGAGAGAACGCCTGGGATTGTGGGTTTGGTAGTTTCGAGGCCCAGCGAGAGAAGGGGAAATAGTGCCAGTGAGACTCCAAGTTCCAGGGCGCACTTGGGCTTCAGGGAGATAGGAAGCAGTTCACGGGGAAGGAAAATAAATTATTGAGAAAGGGGCTCAAGTTGCCAAGGTGGTAAATCTAAGATTCTGAGAGTTCGTCTCAGAATATTTTCTGAGGTTATTTTCCTAAGTACTATGAGCAATTTCCCGCACAAAATCCTCCGGGATCTGACTAAAACTACAACATAAAAATTCAGAGATGACAACAACAGGGCTATAAAATGCACATGAACATTTGAATATACACACAGGGCAATGAATATGTAGAGACATCGTATACAATGATCATGATCCAAAGATAAAAATAGGAAATTAATCATGGGCACTGTGCCAATAAATAGCTTAAAAAGATGTTCAAGTGAGTAACATCAAGGTCAGGAAATCAATCTCAAATGCATACACATAAATAGAGAGCAAATACATCAAGGAAATCCCTATTTTCTGTTACTTCATTGTTGTAAAAGTCCAACTGCAGATTTAATAACAAGACAGCATAGATTTTTGTGAACAAGACAGCACTCTACTTGCCCCTAGCTGTGTTGTGAATATTTTAAATATTTCAATTATACAAATATTTATATGCTGAAAACTCCTAATACTACATAGTACAGGAATAAATCACCCGGGAAGCTACAAAACAGACAATAATTAAACAGAATCAAATAAGCCATCCCAGCAGTGACTCTCTCAATTAGATGCTGCCATTGTTATAGATCTTTCCTTTCCAAGTACTATACTACTCTGTTGCTCTGCTTTCAGGAAAAACAACACATTTTAACCTGGGGGGGAGGGAGCAGGTGGGGGGGAACTGTTCCAGAGTGAGGGGAATGTATTAGAAAAAGCCAAGTCCTTCCCTTACCCCCGGTGGTAGAAATGTGACACACATCTTCTTGACCTGCACATATTACACAGACAGATTATAGTTGGAGGAGTGGTCCTAAAGATAATGAGAACTAGAATCATAAAGACTTTTATAGGAAACAACTAGTACTTTGAATTAGTCCCAGAAACCTCTCAGCAACCAGTACAGTTACAATATCTGATGATCTAATGAGAGCCAATTTGGTCTAATGCAGGGATGAAATTCAGCAGGTTCTGACAGGTTCTGGAGAACCGGTAGCGGAAATTTTGAGTAGTTCAGAGAACCGATAAATACCATTGGGGATTTTGCAATATCCTTCCCCTGCCGCGCCTACCAAACCACGCCCACAGACCCGGTAATTAAAAAAAAATGAATTTCACCACTAGTCTAATGGTTAAGGCACTAGCTAGAGAGCAGAAGATTGAGTGACCTTGGGCCAGTCACTCACTCTCAGTCCAACCCATCTCACTGGATTGTTGTTGTGGGGAAAATAGGAGGAGGAAGTTGTGTTGGATATGTTTGCTGTCTTCAGTTATTTGTAAAAATGATAAGAGCGGGAAATAAATAAAATATGTATCTTTGCTGTACTGGGTTCCATCGGTCACTCCATCGGTCAGCAACTGATGGACGAAGCCATCCTGTTTACCAGCTATAGTTTCCATTGTGTCCATGTAAATTAAATTGCAATAATCTAACCAAGAAAGTACAAGGTCATAAATCTCGGTAGCCAAGATTTGTTAGTCCAGGAAAAGTGAACCAACTGAAGCTGCCTGGGATATCCAGAATCCATGCATGGTCCTTCAGTGAGAATGTTACTCAGTCATGAACTAAAGATGGAGTTAGCCTAGTACTAGAGCAGGGCTGTCAAACTCCCGGCCTATGGGCTGGATGTGTCAGAGGCTGGCTACGCCCATACCCAGTTTAGCGAAGGGAGAAAAAGTCCTGATACGTCACATGACGACACCCCTGTACTAGAGGGTTTCTGAATAAAGTAGCCCTATTTTGATGGGGTTCTTTCTGAGCCTGTCCAATCCCATCGAATCTGTCTCAGGTTTGAACAACCAGATCAAAACTTGCACTTCATCTTCTGCTTGGCCTGGGGTAGAAACTCCAACAGTGCTAATTGGAAGCACCCACTCATGAAGAAGCAGAACCTCTGAAAAAATGTCTCAATCTCCAATTCTTGCAATGGTCCAAAAGGATATTTTAATATATGGGAAATGGTGGGAGAAGGAGGAATACAGCCCCCCACCCTTAATTTCTCTACAATTCTCAACAATGGTTAGTATAATTCTTTTTTCATGCCTCCTGAAAATCTAAGAATAAGTAAAGTAGCCCTTTGTGTCTATCAATCAAATTGTTGTGGTCCTAACATTGAGTTTTTTGATGTGAATGGTTCAGCAAGCCATTGGGGGGTTGGGGGGGGTATTGCATTGCGAAGTATTTGATGCTTTGCCCTGGAAACAATTTGGCATGCTTCAATGAGCATTCTGTTGCTGTTCACACATAGAAGCATATATGGTCCTTGAAGTCAGCATCATGTGGCTGAGCAGTGCAGCAGTGTCTAATGGTGAAAGCTAACCCTTTATAGTCTTGCCAGTTTTGTATATTAGTCAATTAAACAGTGGCCTGTATCAGGACTTAAGAAGTATGCCTTCTCTGTTGTGGTGCATTAGTTCCAGAAGTCTTTAAAACTTGGCTGTTCTCCTGGGTCTTGGGATATGATGTTTGTGGAGCCCCAGCTGATTGTTTGCAATATTATATAATGTGTGGTTTGTCCAAACATATAATTCTTTTGATTGCATTCTATTTTTAAGCATAAGATACCCACAGTTATTCTGGCGTTGGGCAGTCTGTAAAATCTTAACATAAATAATAATGCTATACTAAAATGGAGAAGAAGGAGTGTAAAAGTTCACTAGTAGTCAGTGTGAGAGATTGCTGCAAATATGACTGGACTGCTACAGCTCAAAGTGAAGGATAGAATTTGTCCTTTTATGCCAAAAGTCTTTTCCTTAAACATGGTGTTAAATGTCAATGAAACCAAGTGTTAGAATTGTAAAATTATTTTGAAGAGAGGATGGGAGGAACTCAGATTGTCATAATAGGGGTCAACCCTTTAACAACTAACCCTAACCCTTTGTCTTCAGCCACTCATTACTCCAGACCACAGGGTCTCTGGTTCTTCTGTCCACGTTTATGCGTTGTTCTCACTGTAGAGAGAGATCAAAGAAAGGCAGAATGAGAAATTATTTTACCAATGCAGGTTGAAGTGATTTTATTTGAAATTCTCATGTGTATATTTTATTGTGCATTCTTAATTTCTGTTACGTAGCTCTGGTAAACTAGTATTTCAGTGCATATAAATAGCCATCTAAACTGTGACTGAAATCTCTCTGTGGGTTTTCAATGCTCATTTTGTTGGATGAAAATTTAATAATTAGAACTTGGAAACTTGCAGCACGCTTCATTAGTGGTGTGCTCAAATACTGTTTTGCTAGTTTACGGATGTAATATGTCACTCTTTTGTCAAATTTTGGCAAGATCATGCTTTCCCTGGCTTGATGGTTTCCTAACATACTGTATCTTTAATTCCTACTATATCCTATAGATTATTCTATAGATACTCAGTGATTTTAATTCTCTTGTGCCTCTTTTTTCTTTTCATTTTCATTTGCTTTTAAACTGAGGAGCATTTTTTTCTCCGTCTGTCTGGGCAAACTCAGAAATGCTTTTTCTGTATATTTTGGTGAACATGGCTGCAGGGGTAAGTCCATGGCAGAGTGACTAGGAACTCTTTCCTAATTTTTACAATTTCAACATGAAGAGATGAGTGAAAGAAAAGAAGAGGGAAGTGGTGCAGACTTAGTAGAGGAGGAACATACTGAGGTCCTCCAGAAATCAACAGAGGCCTCCTGTGAGCTTAACCATCTATTAAACCTTCACAGTTAACAATTCCACAGTCCTGATTTGCTGTTCCTCTAGAAAATATGGTCGATTGAGATCTTGGTGTTGCTGGAGAGAATGGCACTTAACCATGTAAGTGACATTTTAAGATTTAAAGAAGTCTTCATTATTAAAGCTATTCCAAAAACTTTCTCTCTTTCTTGTCAATACGGCATAATTTGGAGATAATGTTTCAGATTGTTGTTTTGCTTAAATATTCAAGCTCTTTTAGCAGCAGTTTCTTCACTGAATGTAGAACATCGGTTTGAAGACCAAGAAAAGCCTCTGCCAGTACTGAGCCCAGACTGGTCTCTTCTACAACACAGACGCCACAATAATTAAATGCCCTGCTGAAAAGTTTAGCTGATGCTGAACAGCTGTCTACAGATTCACAGTACACATTGCATATAGAACAATGATTTGATGGGAGAGTTCTCAATAGAAAATCTTTTCTCAAACCTCATCATAAGAATCATGGTTTAAAATATGCCAAAAAAAAAAAAAAAAAACCCGATAAGCCTCAAGTGCTTTGGAATAAAGTGCTTTGGAGGAACGAAACAAACATAAAATACATTTGGAGGAAAAAAAGGGACAGGTACTGTTGCTTTGAGCTTATGTGGTGCCAGTGGCACAAGAAATGTGATCCAGAGGGAATTAAGGATGGATTCAAATAAACATCAATTTGTACTAGGAATTAAAAGTTCCACACTCAGTGAAAAAAAAAACTGATTTCCAAAACAACCTTTTAGAACTTAAAGGAAAGAACATAAATGTTTTGGAATAGCCTTCCAGGTCCCCAGATTTGTGTATTAATGAAAAATGTATGGGATGATACGGTGCACACAGAAAGATCTAAAATTATTTTTGAGTTACGAGAGTCCTTTTTCATGCTAGGGCTGAAGTCATGGCCTAGCCCTCTACTTCATGGCTGTCATCTATGCTGCTGCTGAGTGCCTGTTGTTCTCTCTCTCTCTCTCTCTCTCTCTCTCTCTCTCTCTCTCTCTCTCTCTCTCTCTCTCCCTCCCTCCCTCCCTCCCTCCCTCCCTCCCTCCCTCCCTCTCCCCCTCCCTCGCCCTCCCTCTCTGCATGTGTGTGTGTGTGTGTGTGTGTGTGTGTGTGTGTGATTACTGTTCTAGACCAACAATATATAAATGTCTTAACCAGAACGTATGGGTACCTATTGTATTCCATTTCCCCCCCTCTATAACAGATTTTTGGGAGAGGCAAAAAGACTAAAACAATGCTTACAAAAAAGAGGACACCATTGTACAAAAGCTCACCTCTTCCCTATTCGTGCCTCCATAAAGTTCTCTGAATGTGAGAGGCCGATTAGATATTAAAAGCCTCATCGAAAAAGCACCCTCATCTCTTTCTGCCAAATTGCCAAAGCAATTTCAAGACAAATTGTTGGAGATTTCTGCCACAGGCAAGTGGGTTACCTTTTAATTAGCTTGCTCACCTGTTGGCCAGGATATTAAAAAATAACAGTTGTACCCAACATCACTATTGATTGATATATTCTGTTAGAAAAAGCCACTCAGCATTTAAATGAACCCACCCGCTTCCTCCGATTAGTGTATAGATAAGCTACTGTTCCACCTTGTCCACTTCTGTTGGGAGGGGAAGGGATGAACTGCTACTCGGCTGACATATTAATAGAATTTAGACAGCTGAAGCTTCATGCATTACATTATTTCCACACTAAGAAGAAGAAGAACTTGATCGGTTAAACATCAAGGAGGTACACAGATTGAAAGACAAAAACAGAGCATGTCAAATATTGCAATAATGTTAGATGACTGAGATGCGGGGAAAATGCTTTTAGGACTGCATCTTTGAAAGAAATAGATCCGCAAACCCCTTCTATCCAGCACTCCATTCCTCCATGTGTTGCATTGTTGGTTATATTGAACACATTCAAGGGAGTGGGACAAATGTTATTTATGTATTTATTCATGTGGTTTATATAGCCACCTATCTCACACAAGTGAATTGCAAATAATAAAATACAAAAAAACCTACCACACATAACCCTGTAATCTATTTGTTTATTTATAAAGATTTTTGGCTGCTCAAAGTAATGGTATGTGGGAATGATCTTAGGAGGCAGGAGGAAGACTTGGCAATGGTCAGGTAATAGGCAGATGAGTCGGCAAAATGAATGGAATACGGCAAAGGTCTCAGAAGGGAGCCTTCCTAGTTTCTTGGAAGTGGAGAGATATAATTTCAGGCCTGCAAGATTCTGTCAATGTAACCTTACAATAAAGATATTGCTAATATTCTGAGTGTGTTTCTAATCTGGATTCTCACAAGATTAATACACCCCCAGTGCAACAATAACCTCCATTTTTTTTCTAAACCGCTCAGTCACTGAGAGTGAATGGGCAGCCATATATGTTTCCTTAAATAAATTAATAAACACCACCTATTAAAAATGCACACCATTAACAACCGAGCTCATCTAGCTGCCAGACTCAAATAGCTGTAGAAACATCCAAATCTTCAAAGCTGTGCAAAAAGCAAACTGGGGCTGCCTTTGTCAGTGCCTTGCCTGCACTGAAGTGCTGACTTTATTTTTAGGCCTTTTCAAGCTATAATTTGTTTTTTTTCCATCTGCTTCAAATTACATAAAGTGATCAGTAATCTAAATTATTGACTTTAAACCAATCTCTGCTCAACGTTTGGTACTTCTCAAAATCGTATTTGTTTCTTAATGGCCCAATGTGGCCTCTTAAAACATAGTACAGCATACTGATTGAGGTTGAGGCCTACCTGTACAAGCATAGTATTAAAATAGCTCTTTTGTTCCCTGCAAAGTGAGCTTTGTTAGTAGCATTTTGAGAAAGTAAGAGAATAGAAAGTACTGAGGGAGAAGGAGAGGGAGGGAGACAGATAGACAGACCTAATATTTTGGCCCCACCAGATCGTGAAAAGCTTCCTCACTGCTTCTTTGATATGTCCCACCTCAGTTATTCCAGTGTGAATGATGCTGGTTTGTGCAGTGGAAGGGAAGCACAGGAGGCAGTGTCTGCTATGCTGAGCCTTCACTTTTACAGCTACTTGGGGCTTCATAACATAAAACACAACAAGAGTCTTATTTGATTTAAAACAGGAACTGAAGTATCTTCAGAGCGTGCTTTTAAGATCCCACGGAGCCCCGTGTCAGCAAGTTTCTCAGTGGCACGAATGCGTGTGTGACAAGAATGCACGAATCTGTGTGCGCCCTGTAGTGCGTGGGTGGGCGGGTGGGGAGGAGGGTGTGTGTGACAGAGAACGTTGTTGCTTGCGCATAAAAATGTTTTCTGTGCCCCAGCTTGCTGCAGCCATTTGGAGAATGGTGACGCTGCACAGTGCTAAAAAAACAGAGACCACTGCTTGAGAGGGACCTAATTAAGTCTTCGATCCGGCTGGCTCATCTGCCTCTCTGATGCCAGGCCTGGCATTAAAATGAACAGAAGGGGCTGTTGGCTCTGCATTCTGCGGCCAGCCCCGCACTGTGTGCCAGCCCGCCTTGTCGCGCCAGGCTGATTTTCTTCTCCCCCTGCCTGCCAATCAGTGGGTCTAAAGTGAACCTGCTCATCAGAAGAACATTTGGCTCGCACATACACATACACATATCCATAACTTCCATTTGTGAGTCAGATGATTTGTTGTTTTTCTCATCCTTCATTAAAAACAAGCGCAAAACAGCGTACGTGCAATTCTGCTCTTTATGCTAGGTCTTCTTGCATCACGGTCCTTTTCAGATCTTGTTTATGTTACTCTTTTGACTTTGTCTCCCTTAAACATCCTCCTTTTGTTCACATGCTGAAGTACTGGTCGCGTGCCTTGGGAGCAAGGAACTCTTTGGGTGGCTTTTTTTTTTAAGCACCATTGACAGCAGGAGTCTCAAACTTGTGGCTCATAGGCCACATGTAGCTTCCAGGTCATTTTTCATGGGCTGCAAAAATACTCCATAGGTCCTGAGGAGGACACTACCTAATGAAACCTGGGTGCTGCACAGATAGACAAATTGGTCTATGGAAAATGTTCCAGGAAAATGAGCAAGCTAGAAGAGGTGGACTCAGATTGACTTGGTGGCTTTCTTGACAACATGAGGGTACTTGGCTGGTAGCTGCACATTTAATGTCCTGAAGCATCTTGCATCTATCAGTTCTGCTCTCTGGGAGTTCCTACCTGCTTTGGGCCCTCCAGGCATTGACAGTGAAACTTGGTCTGGGAAGGCAGGTCATGAGGCTAGACATGGTACAGGGTGGAGGGAAAAGGAAGGAGGTAATGGCTGAGCAAGCGGGCCAAGTCCAGTTACCCCACCATGAAGATTTTTCTGCAGTCAAGTGGAAATGAGATTGAACAAGCAAACAAACTTTCTCTACTTCTCCAAGGGAGGGGGGGGGGAAACTCTGCTAGGCAGGGTGAGAGAAGCAAATGAGAAAAA